>NC_137148.1:18495895-19220922 GCF_951394435.1 Stenella coeruleoalba | reverse complement strand
CACACACCACAACAACGAGTAGCCCCTGCTCACCGTAACTCGAGAAAGCCTGTGTGCAGCAATGAAGACCTGATGCAGCCAAAAATACATAAATAAAATAAATTTATTAAAAAATATATATATATTGGCTTCCCTGGTGGCGCAGTGGCTGAGAGTCCGCCTGCCGATGCAGGGGACATGGGATCGTGCCTGGTCTGGGAAGATCCCACATGCCACGGAGCGGATAGGCCCATGAGCCATGGCCGCTGAGCCTCCGTGTCCGGAGCCTGTGCTCCGCAACGGGAGAGGCCACAACAGTGAGAGGCCCGCGTACCACAAAAATAAAAAATAAAATTAAAAAAAATTAAAAAAAATATATATATATATAAGTGAAATATAAAGTAACTGAAACCTTCTCAAATTAGAAAGGCTATCAATAATTGCCCAATTTTAAAGCCAGAGACTAAAAAATTATAAAATATGTTTAGGGCAAGTAAACCACAACCTTGCCCTTCATTCCTTAGACTAGTCTAGAGTTATGGGAATGTTCAATTTTATACGTTTTTTGGAAATTCATTTCATTACAATCTTGCAAACTACACGGTGGAAATCAGGCTCTAAAAACTGCCAATTTTTTCTGTGAATCCAAATTAGTTTCAGAGCAGGTGATGAACAGAAATAAAGAGGAAAGTCCTTTTCCATCAGCAAATGTCTCTAGACAGTCAAACATAATGAGAAATCATGTAAGTACAGCAATTAAGCCAAGTGAATGGTTTTAATGCTTAATGACTGGTTTTATTTCTAATTGAAGCCAAGGAAGAGTTAATGCCACGGTATATGCTCTTGGATGACTTTTGACAGAAAGATTGTACTGTACTCTTTTTCTGACAAAATCTGTAGAACGTATTAAATATTTATTAGATGCAAAGACAAGGGATACATTTGCTGGCATTTTATATACGATAAAGCATTTACTTTCCATGATGATTTTCATGAAATTGTCATCATTATTCCACTAAGACATTTTATCCAGAAAGTCACATAGCTATTTGGGGTTAGATATTTTAATATATTCTTTTCATTATGACAAATGCTTACCTCTGTCTTTCTAAAACACATGTTTAAGGGAAACCTTATTGTTTCTTCATTGAGAGTGGCAAAGGAGCCTAAAATTAGAGCTTTGGTCTTTGTGCTGTCCTTAGAGTTCTCCCTGGCTTCCTCATCAATGTCCATGGTTTTGCCTGAAGCCATAGTTCATGTTGTTTACTTTATGACATGTTATAGGATGACTTTGACCCTTACATTGGAAGCCATTCGGTTATACCCACTGACTCTCAACATTCAGCTGCCATCTACATTTGCTCTCTGAGAACACGCAGGAATATCTTGAATTTTAATGCACCACATAGTTGCTGTGGGAGATCAATTATCTCTGGATCTTTTTTTCTCTAACATAGGCTATTCAACTCTTCCATAAATAAGGAATGCCTTTTTTGTGCTAGGTAATCGTTATAGACATTTGGCCAATATAAATGAACACTATGCTATAATCAATCTTTCTCTCTGAAGTTCATGACTCGTGTTTGCCTGAGATGGTACTGATGTTGGGCTACTCCAATAAAATGCAGTTTTCATTCTATACTTTTGTGGTTCTTTGGCACTGGAGATATTGCATTGAAATAATACAGATGTGATTTTTGCGGTCATAGGGTTAACGTTCCAGGTTTTCTAATGGAAGGTCATGGCAGACAATTAACAAATAAACATACAGTAAAAAAGATAATTTAAGCTAAGTTTAAATAATATGTTGAAGATAAAACAATGGGTAGATGATTAATAAAATAGAGAATAACTTTGTGAGAAAAAAATCATTGGCAGGGCATTTTATTGAGTAAGGCTTTACTCAGGAAGTCATCCTCAAGCACAAACTTTATTCACGAGAAAGAGGTATTCAGGAAAATACCACGGGTGGAGTACTAGAGCCTAAGGAACAGCCAGAAAGATGGTGTGATCTGAGCATTCTGAATAAAAGTGGTATAAGAAAAGCTACAACACATTTTTAAAAGATCCTTTTGGCTATGGTGTGAAGAATGGATTAATAGAGCCAAGAGGCAGGGAGGCCAGTTAAGAGGATCTTCTTCTGGCTCAGAAGACAGGGCGATCACTGGGACAAGTGTGGTGAGAGTGGACACAGAGTAGAGAGGAGATCGTGATGATTTTAGAGGTGAAATGAGGAGCTGTCGGTAGATTGAAAGGTATATCAGGGGTTGTAGAAAGATTGTAATTTAAGATAGTTCCTTTGTGTTTCAGCTTGAGAAACTGTGCATGTGTGTGTGTGCACGCGCGTGTGTGTGTGTGTGCATGTGTGTGTTTACTGGTGGTGGTGGTTTCTTGAAATGGGGAATATCAGTGATAAAACATTTTAGGAATAAAAATCAATGGGTCAGTTTTGAACTTATTTATTTTTTCAGATTCCTCTTAGACTTCTGTGGGAAGATATTATGTAGCTGTGTATGCTGTCTTCTTTTCAAGAAAGACTACTGCAGAGGAAATTTAAATTTCACAGTCGTCCACACATAGTCACTGTGGGCCCAGAAAAGATTACCTCAGAGGAGAGTTTAGATGAGAAAAGGAACAAAAGAAATGTCTTCTGAGAACTCCTTGAGAAATCTCAAAGGGAGATGTTCACGAAAGGAGGAGATGCCTACCTATAATCTTCAAATGGCTTCTTTATTAACTAAAGAGTGAATTTCAAAGATGTAAGTGTAAAATGACAGTAAGACCCAATTGACCTTCCTAGGTTTTTCATACCATATTCTACCAAACTCAACAATGTCTTATTCATGGAATTCTCTTTTATTCTGGCTATCCCTGATACAATTATTACTTGGAATTTCCTCCTCGAAAACCTCCAATTGGAACTGCCTTCTTATTTTTCATGATCCAGTTCAAATGCAATCTTTTCATGAAATTTTCATGATCATCACCAGTTATACTTTTTTATACTTTACTTTTAATCAATATAATAGAGAAGTTACAAAATTTCCTTGTACTTACTTATATCCCTAACAGATTATGACCTCCTAAAATGAAATGATTCTATCTTATTCAACTTTGATCCACAGACTCTGATTAGTAGTGGCACAGTCAGGAACCCAGTGTGAGAAATTATTGAATAGTTAGCAGCAACATTTTAAGTGATTCATGATCTTTATGTTTAGTCTTTAGTAGTGAATATATATTCTTATTATATACCAAACTTTTTATTATATGTCAAAACTGATTTCAAAGCTTTCATTATGATATGGCTTTGTTTTTTCATTCTAATATATTGTATCTCATATATAATGATTCAATTGAAAATATTAACCTTTGATGATCTAAAAAGTTACAGTACAGCTTCTTGCAAACAATTCCCCTTATTAAACATGATTAAATTTAAATATAACTTGGATTGATAATGTGTTTAAAGCAATGAGGATAAAAATGAAAGTCATATGCTGACTAGACATATAATATTCCTGGGGAAGAATGATCTGAGTTAATAAATATTTCAAGTTATATAATACTTAATAGCATATAATTTTATTATCTCTGGTATATAAATATTTTCATTGATCTCAACTACTTATGAATATTTGATTAGATTAAAAATTATCAGACTGACTGGTTTTATAAAAATGTGATTCTCAATGTGCTTTAGTATTTTGAAAAGTACTTTGCCCATTTTCGTACTTTTAAAAATTCTTTTCATAGCAACCATTTGATGTGATTTATCATTATAGTAAGGTTACATTAAGGAAAGAAAAAATAATATCATAACAGTTCACCAAGTCATTATAAAATCTGCATTATGCAAATTCTGATTAATGTTATTCAACTAAATATTACTATAAGTAACTACAAAGGGACAAAACATCTTTTACAGTTGTCTTATTTTCTTATTTTGCATTCCAGTGTGTCTAATAAATATATCAATCACTGAAAACTCTACCTATTCTGAGGAATTAACATTTTTCTATAATAATATGGGAAGCATAGCAATAAACACCAAATGATTATGATGACAGTGATGATGATGATCAGGGCAATGAAGGTGATGACGACCATATGATAATAACTCTCTAGTACAAGTCTATCAGAACCTAGGACAAGTAGTTGGATACAGGTAGATTATTTGAGAAAAAGCAAGACTAAGGCAGTGGAGATAGGGTGAAAGGAGAGGTGATGAGACAAGGAAGCAGAAAGACAATTGCAGATATTTTACTGAACTGTGGGCAACTGGGACCTAATCCCACTGTGGGCCCTGTAAGGACTCATGTAGAATATGTCACAGAATTGTACCTCCAAAGTAGGGGAGGTGGAGTTGCACCAGCGGCTAATCTCTACTCCTGGGCCCACCCCACCCTCATTCCTCGGGTCTTCCCTTGGTGTAGCATATCTGAGCCAGCTTCATTTTGTAAGGAAAAGCATAGAGACAGAAAAGATGAGAGTTTCAGCAGGCCCAAGAGGTGAGACACTAGTAGAAACTGTGGGAATTCTCTACCACAAATGGAGCTGAACTGTGTGATGGATCAAAGGCATGTGGTAAAGGGCCCAAGGATTGTGTGCTACACAGCCTATTAGGGATGATGACAAGGATGATATAGAAGAGCTGTGGAAATAGAATTTATGGAAAGTTTGATAACTTGCTTAAGGGTTAGAAAATAGTGGAACAGGGCTTCAACCTATGGTCTAAATTTCCAAAGCCAGTGTTCCTAGCCACACTATCCTCTTTTGGTGTTTTGTTTTGTTTTAATGTTTAACAAGGAGAAAGAAAGATAAATGTGCAATAGCTGAATCAAGATGGCACTAACTTCTACAGTCTTAAGACTTTAATTAATCACTTTAAACTAAATGGGATATATGTCAATAATTATTAACTGTGTTCTTGGCTGTGAACTTTCTGGATTCTAGTATTTCCTATAACTATGGAAAATTAGCTCTGATCATCATCATTTGCCCCAGAAGTCCTGCCTGCTCTGAGTTTACTTGTTGTCCTAAACTAAAGCACAAGCCATACTGAGATAATTGATAAGATAGACTTTACGTAGCAGTATATGATCATTTCTCCATTGCAATTCAGAGATCCAGTATGTAGGCTAATGAGCTATTCAGAGGTTAAGTGTGTCGTGTTTAACTTGACCAAACTTTTTCACATTAATATGTCTTGAAATTGCATCATTAAACACTAAACTTCTAGTTCTCCCCTGTGTTAGATTTTGTGTTTATATAAAGCTAGTTTCAATAAAATATAGTTTTAATAAAAGTACAAATCACTATAAAAATTGAAATCAGATACAGAATTGTATTGCAATAATGAAAAGGAGATATATTTTAAGAAGCTTTATTACAACTAAGCTGACTTATTTAAACCCTGAAATTTGGATAGTTAACCTAGAAGGAAGCATAAATTCCTATTTTGTACCTTTGAGTTAAAGGCCGTGAGAATCTCTTAACAATCTTCTAACATTTGACCCTTCTCTTTCTCTGGAGGCAAAAAGCAACTCTAAGATTAATGTATTTTTTTCATTTCTGAACACATACTCAGGACTAGAAGAGAAGTTAGGAGTCTGGCATAAAAAAGTAAAAAAAATAAAAACACAAATAGATATACCCTTCACTACCATGAAAATGCCCACTGGTTAAAACCAAAACAAATGGATCACTCAGCTACAAACCTCCAAATTTGTAATGTGTACTCTCTTTCTCCTTGTGTCACAGGCTCATGAATGCTAAACTGAGAGGATAAAGAAAGAGGAAAGGGGATGCCTGTTTCTATTTTTATTTCTGGATAAATTCTAATATTGTGTCCTCCTAATTATTTCCCAATTCCTATGAGTTTATAGTATTCATCATTAAATTTAATAGATTTATTGAATAAATTGGTTACTTCTTTATTCATTTTCTCCACTATTATTACCTTATCCAGACTAAAGTTGTTCACATGAATGAGTAAAGGCCCAACTTTTATGCCAAGATAGTATTGTAGACAAATTGAATAAGTAATCTCAGGATTTGTTTAAGGTGGCAACTGAAGTATATTAAACAGGATATTATTTATCTTTTTTAAAAATTTAAAGAATGAGTTTTATTTAAACACTCTGACACATGGAAAGAAGAAGGATGTGTCTAACACACACACACACTCACACTCACAAACATACACATCTACCTTACCAGTTAATATTTCCTTGTTTTATGAGTTAGATCAGCATGAAGGATGAATGATAGAGCAGAGGAAAGTATTTGATCTTACTCATTAAAGATGGTCTGTGGAGCTTCGTCAAATGCAGCGAAGAGAAACCTTTGGAGAGGGTAGAGTTAATGAGGGGAAATCAAGTGGATCTTTTCTTGACCTTGTGATGTGCATGTAACAAGGGCAGCAGAGTGTTTAACTCATAGTGAGGGCTCAGTACCTATTGGTTCTTAATATAGTTTAACTGTAAGTTGATCATACGATACTCATTCACTGATTATTTGTTCCATCATTTTCTATTTAACTGTGTAAATATTTCAACAAATATTCAAGAGTTTAGTAATATTCCATTGCCATCAAATGGCAAGAATAGGCTAAGAATATTCTTCTGATAACTAATGAAAAAAATGCTTCCATATACATGGATCATATTAAAAGACAAATGGAAAAAAGAATTGTCTGATAAATAACATCATGAGATATTCATCAGAAAGTTTTCTGTATATAACTATATAAGGAGAATTTTCTATATGTATCTTATTTCCAAAAGTTTTTTCCTGTTTTTGGACTGTTTTGGTCTGCTGTCTTCTTATTCACTTTCTATATGTCAACCACAACTACATACACAAATGATAAAACAGTTCCTAATCCAATGAGCAGCGAGTCTATAGGAGAGAAAGCCACACTATTATGCCACAAAATTTATGCAATAAACATACAGTAATATGAGGACAAAGGAGAAATTATGTTATTTTTGCCTTCTTGCTGTTGTCATAAGAATTTCTTCAATCTCTTAGTAAATATTTACTGAAAATCCAAAGAACTTTTTAGGCATTTTACTAGATGTTCTGGGAAAAAAAACTTGGTATGAACCCCTCTCCTTACAGAAATGTACATTCTAGCCAGGAAAACAAGTAAGTTATAATGATCAGTTCTATAGCACAATAAGCTATATATAAGGATTTCCTGGGGAAAGATAAATTAATTTTATATTCTGGGTAAAGTCTCAGAGAATAATGTTCAAGTCAAATATTGATAAATAAATAGTATTAAATAGAAGAAGAAAAAAGTGCCAGATAGAAGGATCATGAACTAAAACAAAGATCTTGGCCAGCTTAATTGGAAATAGAGTCCAAAATGTGTGTGTGTGTGTGTGTGTGTGTGTGGAGGTGGGGGGTTATGAAATTTAAGCAGGTAGTTATGAATCTAAAAATTTTTTTTACTATAGAAATAATCCAAACCAGTTCATTTTTATAAAAGAGTTTACCTGAGGAATGTGGAAAGTTTGCTGAATGTGGTAGAGATGGAAGACTAATAGCCTAATTCAGAGTGATTTAGGGTAACTCTTCTAGTTTTGGTGAAAAACAGGACTTGTCTCTAAAGTCTGTCTCAGGAAATGTTGATGATTTTTCATCCCAGACTGCTGGAATCACAGCAATATCCCACCTAGGAGTCCAGGGAGTCAGAGGAGAATGAAATAAATGGGATGATAGAGTCACACAGGAAGAAGAAAGTCCCCAACAAGGAATTAACAGGTAATGGGGCATCAGAGTTAAGGCCTTAGAAAAAATGACTTAATCTTATGCATCAGCACCAAAAGGAAGATGGCTCCAAGATAATTATTAAAAATTCAGAACTGAGTACTCTTTAAGAAAGGAAGACTTTGGATTTTGTTTTACCCTAATAAAGAAAGCAAGGATAGAGTGAAGCATCTATTTAAAAAGCTCAGGGGAACCAACTGCCATGGATGTGGATCTAGACATAAAAAGATTTATATGAGAGCATATGTCCTAATTTAATAAACTGAATTTGTGAATATTATCCCCATGCAAGTCTTTATACTTTAATTTATAAATTTAAATAAAGATATAGTGCTCTGGACTGAAAGTCTGTGTCCCTCTAAAATCAAATGTTGAATCCCTAATCCCCAATGTGATGGTAGTTGGAAGTGGTCCCCTTGGGAGGTAATTAGGCTGAGATGAGGTAATGAGATTGGGGACCCCTAAGATGAGATTAGTGTCCTTATAAGAAGAGGAAGAGACCAGAGCTCTTTCTCTCTCTCCACGTGCACTGCCCAAGGAAAGGCCATATGAGGACATAACAAGAGACAGCCATCTACAGACCAGGAATCTACTTTGACCATAAACATTCCAGCCTCCAGAACTGTAAGAAATGAATGTTTATTGTTTAGGCCACCCAGTCTATGGTACTCTGAAATAGCAGCCAGAACTGACAAATACAGAAGTTGATACTGAGAAGTGGGGTAATGTTGTAACAAATACCTAAAAATGTGAAAGCAGCTTTAGGACTGGGTAGTGAGTAGAAGTTGAAAGAGTTTTGAGGTGCATGCTAGAAAAAAATGATATTGCCATGAAGGGGCTGTTCAAGGTGATTTTGGTGAGAGCTCAGGCAGAAGAGAGATATAGCGATAGCTTCCATCTTCTCAGAGAATACATAAATAATCATACACAGAATGTTGATAGAAATAGGGATTACAAAGTGATTCTGATGAGATTTCAGATGGAAATAAAAACCTATTATTTGACAATGGATGAAAGGTATTCCTCTTCATAAACTGGCAAAGACCTTGGCTTAATTGTGTTCTAGTACTTCGTGGAAGACAAAACTTGCAAGCGATGTAACTGAATATTTTGCTGAGGAGATTTCTAAGCAGAGTTTTGAAGAAATGGCTTGCTTCCTTTTGACTGCTTATAATAAAATACCCAAAGACAGAAATGAATTGAAGAAGAAACTTCTAAGTAAAAAGAATTCAGAACTTAAAGATTTAGAAAATTCTCAGCCTATCCTATTGCAGAAAATTAGAGCAAGTGTTCTGAAAAGAACACTTAGAGTGTGGCCTAATAATCATTTGATAAGGAGATTAGTATGGGTGTGAATCATGAATTTAATCAGCCACATCAGGAACACAGCCAGTTTAAACTGAAGGAGGCAGATATGTGATGGAATGAAAGAAGGCTGTGGACTTCTTAGATTCTACAGGAAAGAACAATGAGCTATTCTGATGCAACTTGCACTATTCTTCAGGAAAAGGGAAAAATGAAGAAGTGGCCAAGATGGCGGAGTAGGAACACCCTGAACTCACCTCCACCCAGAGACACACCAAAATTATAATTCTATGAGAACAGCCTGAAGCAGAAAAGATTTTCCACAGCTAAAGACATGAAGAAGGAACTACAGGATAGGTAAAAGAGGCAGAGACAAGGTATACTCAGGAGCCACACCCTGGGGTCCACACAAATGAGGAATATCATAATCATAGGAGTTCTCCCCGAGGAGCTAGGGATCTGAACCTCACATTTGAGATGCTCCCTTTAGCCTGTTAGCACGAGGGATGCAGTCCTGCCCTCCAGTGGTCCACAGCCACCACATGAAGAACAGCCTAGCAACCAGCCAGGCCACGGACCAGGCCCACTTACCCCCACACCACAGTAGTTGACCATGCTACAGTACAAGGGCTGATGAAGCCCACATAGGAGAAAATCTCAGAAAAAGAATAAAGCAAAGTAGAGCTAAGCAATCTATGTGGTTCCCACATACAGAGTACCCCTAGAACATATTGCTCTGGTGACCAGAGGAGAGCACACTGCTAAGCCCCATAGTATGTCTCCTAAACAAGGTCACTTCTCTGAGATTGGGAAAAGTAACCAATCTAACACAATGAAATACAAAAGAGAATGTGGAAAAATGAGGAGACAGAGTAGTATGCCCCAAATGAAGAAGCAAGACAAAACCTCAGAAAAAGAACCAAGCAAAGTAGAGCTAAGCAATCTACCTGGTTAAGAGTTTGATTAATGATTATAAAGATATTCACCAAACTGAGAAGAATGAATTAGCACAATGGGAATTTCAACAAAGAGTTAGAAAATACAAAAAAGAACCAAAGAGAGCTGAAGAATACAATAAGAGAAATTAAAAAATAAACTAGAAGAAACAAACAGTAGATTAGATGATACAAAGGAACGAATAAGTGAACTGGAAGACAGAGTAGTAGAAATCACCCAAGCTAAGCAACCTAAATGTCCATCGATAGATGAATGGATAAAGAAGATGTGGCATATATATACAAGGGAATATCACTCAGCCATAAAAAGGAATGAAATTGAGTTATTTGTAGTGAGGTGGATGGACCTAGAGTCTGTCATACATAGTGAAGTAAGTCAGAAAGAGAGAAACAAATACCATATGCTAATGCATATATATGGAATCAAAAAAAAATGGTACTGATGAGCCTAGTGGCAGGGCAGGAATAAAGACACAGATGGAGAGAGCAGACTTGAGGACACAGCGGGGTAAGGGGAAGCTGGGATGAAGTGAGAGAGTAGCATTGACATATATACACTATCAAATGTAAAACAGATAGCTAGTGGGAAGCTGCTGCATAGCACAGGGAGATCAGCTCAGTGCTTTGTGATGACCTAGAGGGGTGGGATAGAGAGTGTGGGAGCGAGGCTCAAGAGGGAGGGGATAAAGGGATATATGTATGCATATAGCTGATTCACTTTGTTGTGCAGCAGAAATGAACACAACATTGTAAAGCAATTATACTCCAATAAACATGTAAAGAAAAAAAGGAAAGAAATCACCCAAGCTGAAAACAGTAAGCGATGTAATATACAGCATAAGGAACCTGGTCAATAATATTTTAATAACTTCTTATGGGGACAGATGATCATTTCATTGTGTACGCAAATGTCAAATCACTATGTAGTACACCCAAAACAAACATAAATTTGTATGTCAACTACATTTCAGTAAAAAAGGGAAGAATAGCCCCAAGGTAATTTAGAGATCATCAGGGCCATTGCTTCTGTTAAAAGGCCAGATGGATTCCAAACAAAGACTTGAAGGCTGGGCTAGCCTCAGAATGAATCACTCATACCTGATTTGGATGATATTCGGATGAGAGTTTGGAATTGGAATTGACACTTTAGAGTTGATGTTAGAAAAAGTTAAGACTTTGGGGGCTATTGAGATGGAATGAATTGCATTTTACACATAAGAAGAATATAAACGGGGGTAGAATTTTAGGGGTAGAATGCTATGGATTAAATGTGTACCCCCAAAATTTATCTGCAGAAGACTTAATCACCAGTGCAATGGACTTGCACATAGGGCCTTTGCGAGGTAATTTGGTTTAGATGAGATCAGGAAATTGAACCCCCATTATGAGACTAGTGTCCTTACAAGAAGACGAAGAAACCAGAGCTCTCTCTCTGTCATGTGAGAATACAGTAAAAAGGTATCCATTACCAAGAAGGTTCTCATCAGAATCTGTGATGCCGTGATCTTGAACTTCCCAGCATCGAGAAGTGAGAAATAAATGTCTATTTTATTTTATTTATTTATTTTTTGCGGTACGCGGGCCTCTCACTGCTGTGGCCTCTCCCATTGTGGAGCACAGGCTCCGGACGCGCAGGCTCAGCGGCCATGGCTCACGGGCCCAGCCGCTCCGCGGCACGTGGGATCCTCCCGGACCAGCGCACGAACTCGAGTCCCCTGAATCGGCAGGCGGACTCTCAACCACTGCACCACCAGGGAAGCCCTAAATGTCTATTTTATAAGCCACCCAGTTTATGATACTTTGTTATAGCATACCAGCCTGAGCTAAGACATATATCTAAAATGTAGAGTATTGATTTGCACACTTATCATTTTATTTGATTTAATACTCTATATCAGTGTTCTATATCATTTCAATAGAAATGTTTGTGATAATGAAAATGTATGATATTTGCACTCTCCAGTACAGTAGCCACTAGCCACATGTGCCTATTAAGAATTTTTAAATGTGGCTAGTGAAACTGAAGAGCTGAAGTTTAAATCATATTTTATTTAGGTTAATTATATAAATTTAAATATCCACATGTGGCTAGTGGCCAGCCATAATGAACAACACAGTTTGTATAATCTTATGCAGGTTTTTTCTCCTGATTTTTATTTTAATCTTGGGGAAAGAAACATTTCTTAGTTGCCATAGTTCTAATGTCTTTCAGCTTCCTATTGATTCCACACATTGAGTAACATCAATATTATTATACCTCTTTACAGTAGGTTTATTACATGTCCTAATTTGTACCAAGTTTTTCATAATTGGACCATACTTTTTATGTTGCTATGTTCTATAGCCAATTCATTGTTCCTGTATTTTATGCAGAGTATTCTATAGCCTCTAGTGAACCAAACTCTCAGGAACACTCTATATTAAGAACTTCATTTATTTCTGGCAACCTGTTTACTGAAATATACATATTCTCATATTCAAGAACTTCAATGGAGTTATTATTCTGGGCTTTTCTTTGACTTGCCTGCTGGGTTATTTATATTGTTCCTGGTTACTATGTTGTCTCTTTTGTTTGCTCTCTTTTTTTTTTTTTTTTTTTTTTCTCTCTTATTTTTGTTACATGTAGCCACAAGTACTTTTCTACAAAAACTGTGAGGGTAAATTTTCAGAATCCTTCAAATGAAAAAAATGTCTTTTTTCTTTTCCATGTTTGATTACTAATATTTTGAATAATCATAAGTCACATTCCTTTGTACCTTTGAAGATGTTCCTTCATTGTTTTCACCCATCAAGCATCAAAATTTAATTATGATGTAAGTCTGATTCATGTTGATATGCTGGTAAACTCTTTACTTTCTAGAAGATTTTAGGATCTTTTAATTATCTTAATTTCTGAAATTTGACCTGGATTTTACCTAGTCTGTAAGTTTGTTAACTTCATCTAAACCTTAGCAGGTTTTTTTCAGCTTGACCCTCCACATTTTCCTTCAACTCAAAATGTTCTCATATTAACATGTAATATCCCCTGTATTTTTTGTATGTTTGTTTTTGGAAATCTGTTAAATATAGGTCCTATCTCTTGGATTAATCCTTTACACCATTTTCCTTCTTTGAAAAAATACGTTTTTGTGTGGAGCATTCTGTATTTTAGAAGATTTTAAGAGATAAACCATTCCTTCTAATTACTTGTATTATTTATTTTTTAAATAGAGAAGTTTTAAAAATCTATGATTGTTGCTTTATTTTAATATCATATCCTGGTTTATGTGTGGAAATTATTTAAAATCTCTCAAAGGATACTACTAGATTTTTTAAAATATGTACTCTTCTGCAGATTGCTTCAAAGCCATTTCTCCTTTGTTCACCTTAGATTTTCTTTTAGAATTCAGAATTTCTCAAATTCATGTGATTCTTATGATTGTATCTATTTTTAACAATGAAGAAAGGAGGAGTTTCAAGATGGCGGAAGAGTAAGACACGGAGATCACCTTCCTCCCCACAAATACATCAGAAATATATCTACATGTGGAACAGCTCGTACAGAACACCTACAAACACTGCCAGAAAACCTCAGACCTCCCAAAAGGCAAGAAACTCCCCACGTACCTGGGTAGGGCAAAAGAAAAAAAGAATAAACAGAGACAAAAGGATAGGGACGGGACCTGCACCAGTGGGAGGGAGCTGTGAAGGAGGAAAGGTTTCCACACACTAGAAGCCCGTTCGCGCACAAAGACTGCAGGTGGCGGAGGGGGAAGCTTCAGAGCCGCGGACGAGAGCACAGCGACAGGGGCGCGGAGAGCAAAGCAGAGAGATTCCCGCACAGAAGTCCGGTGCCGACTGGCACTCACCAGCCCGAGATGCTCGTCTGCTCACCCGCCGGGGCGGTAGGGGGCTGGGAGCTGAGGCTCGGGCTTTGGTCGGAGTGCAGGGAGAGGACTGTGGTTGGCTGCGTGATCACAGCCTGCAGGGGGTTACTGCGCCACGGCTGGCCGGGAGGGAGTCCGGAAAAAAGCCTGGAGCTTCAGAAGAGACAAGAGACTTTTTCTTGCGTCTTTGTTTCCTGGTGCGCAGGAGAGGGGAGTAAGAGCGCCACTTAAAGGAGCTCCAGAGACAGGCGCGAGCCGTGGCGATAAGCGCGGACCCCAGAGACGGGCATGAGAGGCTAAGGCTGCTGCTGACGCCACCAAGAAGCCTGTGTGTGAGCATAGGTCACTCTCCACACCACCCCTCCCGGCAGCCTGTGCAGCCCGCCACTGCCAGGGTCCCAGGATACAGGGACAACTTCCCCGGGAGAAAGCACGGCACCTCAGGCTGCTGCAAAGTCATGTCTGCCTCTGCCGCCGCAGGCTCGCCCCGCACTCTGTACCCCTCCCTCCCCCCGGCCTGAGTAAGCCAGAGCCCCCGAATCAGTGGCTCCTTTAACCCCGTCCTGTCTGAGCGAATAACAGATGCCCTCAGGTGACCTACATGCAGAGGCGGGTCCAAATCTAAAGCTGAACCCCGGGAGCTGTGCGAACAAAGAAGAGAAAGGGAAATCTCTCCCAGCAGCCTCAGGAGCAGCAGATGAAATCTCCACAATCAACGTGATGTACCCTGCATCTGTGGAATACCTGAAGAGGCAACGAATCATCCAAAATTGAGGAGGTGGATTTTGGGAGCAACAATATATACATTTTTCACTTTGTGTGAGTGTGTATGTGTATACTTCTGTGTGTGGTTTTGTCTGAGCGTCCCGTACAGGATAAATCCAAGGAGAAACATGCAAAGACACATATTAACCAAACTATCAAAAATTAAATACAAAGAAAAAAGTATTAAAAGCAGCAAGGGAAAAACAACAAGTAACACATAAGGGAATCCCCATAAGGTTAACAGCTGATCTTTCAGCAGAAACTCTGCAAGCCAGAAGGGAGTGGCAGGACATATTTAAAGTGATGAAGGAGAAAAACGTACAACCAAGATTACTCTACCCAGGAAGGATCTCATTCAGGTTGGATGGAGAAATTAAAACCTTTACAGACAAGCAAAAGCTAAGAGAATTCAGCACCACCCAACCAGCTTTACAACAAATGCTAAAGAAAATTCTCTGGGCAGGAAAAACAAGAGAAGGAAAAGACCTACAATAATAAACCCAAAACAATTAAGAAAATGGTAAAAGGAACATACATATCGATATTTACCTTAAATGTAAATGGATTAAATGCTCCAACCAAAAGACATAGAATGGCTGAATGGATACAAAAACAAGACCCATATAAATGCTGTCTACAGGAGACCCACTTCACACCCAGGGACAAATACAGACTGAAAGTGAGGGGATGGAAAAAGATATTCCACACAAATGGAAATCAAAAAAAAGCTGGAGTACCAATTCTCATATCAGACAAAATAGACTTTAAAACAGACTATTACAAAAGACAAAGGACACTACATAATGATCAAGGGATCAATCCAAGAAGAAGATATAACAATTGTAAATATTTATGCACCCAACATAGGAGCACCTCAATACATAAGGCAAATGCGAGCAGCCATAAAAGGAGAAATCAACAGTAACACAATCATGATAGGGGCCTTTAACACCCCACTTTCAACAATGGACAGATCATCCAAAATGAAAATAAATAAGGAAATACAAGCTTTAAATGATACATTAATCAAGATGGACATAATTGATATTTATAGGACATTTCATCCAAAAACAAGAGAACACACTTTCTTCTCAAGTGCTCATGGAACATTCTCCAGGACAGATCATATCTTGGGTCATAAATCAAACCTTGGTAAATTTAAGAAAATTGAAATCGGATCAAGTACCTTTTCCGACAACAACGCTATGAGACTAGACATCAATTACAGGAAAAAATCTCTAAGAAATACAAACACATGGAGGCTAAACAACACTCTACTTAATAGCCAAGAGATCACTGAAGAAATCAAAGAGGAAATAAAAAAATACCTAGAAACAAATGACAATGAAAACACGACCCAAAACCTATGGGATGCAGCAAAAGCCCTTCTAAGAGGGAAGTTTATACCAATACAATGCTACCTTAAGAAACAAGAAACATCTCAAATAAACAACCTAAACTTACACCTAAAGCAATTAGAGAAAGAAGAACAAAAAACCCACAAAGTTAGCAGAAGGAAAGAAATCATAAAGATCAGATCAGAAATAAATGAAAAAGAAATGAAGGAAACGATAGCAAAGATCAATAAAACATTGGTTCTTTGACAAGATAAATAAAATTGATAAACCATTAGCCAGACTCATCAAGAAAAAAAGGGGGGAAGACTCAAATCAATAGAATTAGAAATGAAAAAGGAGAAGTAACAACTGACACTGAAGAAATACAAAGGATCATGAGAGATTACTACAAGCAACTATGTGCCAGTAAAATGGACAACCTGGAAGAAATGGACATATTCTTAGAAATGCACAATCTTCCAAGACTAAACCAAGAAGAAATAGAAAATATGAACAGACCAATCACAAGCACTGAAATTGAAACTGTGATTAAAAATCTTCCAACAATCAAAAGCCCAGGACCAGATGGCTTCACATGCAAATTCTATCAAACATTTAGAAAAGAGCTAACACCTATCCTGCTCAAACTCTTCTGAAGTATAGCAGAGGTAGGAACACTCCCAAACTCATTCTACGAGGCCACCATCACCATGATACCAAAACCAAACAAAGATGTCACAAAAAAAGAAAATTAAAGACCAATATCTCTGATGAACATAGATGCAAAAATCCTCAACAAAATACTAGCAAACAGAATCCAACAGCACATTAAAAGGATCATACACTATGGGGCTTTTTTATCCCATATACTATGGGATATGGGGCTTATCCCAGCAATGCAAGGAATGTTCAATATATGCAAATCAATCAACGTGATACACCATATTAACAAATTGAAGGATAAGAACCATATGATCATCTCAATAGATGCAGAGAAAGCTTTCGACAAAATTCAACACTGCTTTATGATAAATACTCTCCAGAAAGGAAGCATAGAGGGAACTTTCTTCAACATAATAAAAACCATATAAGACAAACCCACAGCCAACATTGTCCTTAATGGTGAAAAATTGAAACCATTTCCACTGAGATCAGGAACAAGACAAGGTTGTCCACTGTCACCACTATTATTCAACATAGTTTTGGAAAGTTTAGTCACAGCAATCAGAGAAGAAAAAGAAATAAAAGGAATCCAAATTGGAAAAGAAGAGGTAAAGCTGTCACTGTTTGTGGATGACATGATACTATACATAGAGATTCTTAAAGATGATACCAGAACACTACTAGAGCTAATCAATGAATTTGATGCAGTAGCAGGATACAAAATTAATGCACAGAAATCTCTTGCATTCCTATACACTAATGAGGAAAAATCTGAAAGTGAAATTAAGAAAACACTCCCATTTACCATTGCAACATAAAGAATAAAATATCTAGGAATAAACCTACCTAAGGAGACAAAAGATCTGTATGCAGAAAATTATAAGACACTGATGAAAAAATTAAAGATGATACAAATAGATGGAGAGATATACCACGTTTTTGGATTGGAAGAATCAACATTGTGAAAATGACTCTACTATGCAAAGCAATCTAAAGATTCAATGTAATCCATATCAAACTACCACTGGCATTTTTCACAGAACTAGAACAAAAGATTTCACAATTTGTGTGGAAACACAAAAGATGCTGAATAGCCAAAACAATCTTGAGAAAGAAAAATGGCGCTGGAGGAATCAGGGTCCCTGACTTCAGACTATACTACAAAGCTACAGTAATCAAGACAGTATGGTACTGGCACAGAAAGAGGAAATATAGATCAATGGAACAGGATAGAAAGGCCAGAGATAAACCCATGCACATATGGTCACCTTATCTTTGATAAAGGAGGCAAGAATATACAGTGGAGAAAAGACAGCCTCTTCAGGAAGTGGTGCTGGGAAAACTGGACAGGTACATGTAAAAGAATGAAATTAGAACACTCCCTAACACCATCCACAAAAATAAACTCAAAATGGATTAGAGACCTCAATGTAAGGCCAGATACTATCAAACTCTTAGAGGAAAACATAGGCAGAACGCTTTATGACATAAATCACAGCAAGACCCTTTTTGACCCACCTCCTAGAGAAATGGAAATAAAAACAAAAATAAACAAATGGGACCTAATGAAACTTCAAAGCTTTTGCATAGCAAAGGAAACCATAAAGAAGATGTAAAGACAGTCCTCAGAATGGAAGAAAATATTTGCAAATGAGGCAACTGACAAAGCATTAATCTCCAAAATTTACAAGCAGCTCATGCAGCTCAATATCAAAAATCAAACCCCTATCCAAAAATGGTCAGAAGACCTAAACAGACATATCTCCAAAGAAGATATACAGATTGCCTACTGATACATGAATAAATGCTCAACATCATCAATCATTAGAGAAATGCAAATCAAAACTACAATGAGATATCACCTCACACCAGTCAGAATGGCTATCATCAAAAAATTTACAAACAATAAATGCTGGAGAGGGTGTGGAGAAAAGGGAACCCTCTTGCACTGTTGGTGGGAATGTAAATTGATACAGCCACTATGGAGAACAGTATGGAGGCTCCTTAAAAAACTACAAACAGAACTACCATATGACCCAGCAATTCCACTACTGGGCATGTACCCTGAGAAAACCATAATTCAAAAAGAGTCATGCACCAAAGTTTTCATTGCAGCTCTATTTACAATAGCCAGGACATGGAAGTAACCTACGTGTCCATCAACAGATGAATGGATAAAGAAGATGTGGCACATATATACAATGGAATATTACTCAGCCATAAAAAGAAATGAAATTGAGTTATTTGTAGTGAGGTGGATGGACCTAAAGTCTGTCATATAGAGTGAATTAAGTCAGAAAAACAAATACCTTATGCTAACCCATATATATGGAATCTAAGAAAAAAAAAATGGTCATGAGGAACCTAGGGGCAAGACGGGAATAAAGATGCAGACCTACTAGAGAATGGACTTGAACATACGGTGAGGGGGAAGGGTAAGCTGGGACAATATGAGAGAGTGGCTATGGACATATATACACTACCAAATGTAAAATAGCTAGTGGGAAGCAGTCGCTTAGCACAGGGAGATCAGCTCGGTGCTTTGTGACCACCTAGAAGGGTGGGATAGGGAGGGTGGGAGGGAGGGAGACGCAAGAGGGAAGAGATATGGGGACATATGTATAACTGATTCACTTTGTTATAAAGCAGAAACTAACACATCATTGTAAAGCAATTAAACTCCAATAAATATGTTTAAAAAAAGAAAAAAGAATGAAGCGAGAAGAGTTATGTTATATGTATGTCATCAGATTTTGTCAACTTTCGGGCTTTCCTTTAGGATTAGAGTGTAAGATTCTGACCACTGTACCTGGCCATAGAATGACAGACAGTTCTCTATAGGTAAGCCCACATCAGCTCTTCTAGTATCCCATAGAAAATTATTTCAATTTTCTTTGAGGTGAAACATCTGAAGTTTCCTTCAGAGTCAAGAGTGAAATTGTCGAACTGTTCTCAGTGTGTGATGGAGGTGGGGTCACAGGTAGTCACAACTCAGTATGTAGTCTTTGCACTAAATCTCCCTGTGTTTTACCATGTGTTGGTCTCCCACCGTACAGAAGTAGCAGAAGAAAGAGAACTGCCATGAGTTTGCAGGTTTCACCAGAGGAATACAAATGCATGACTCCCTGTACTCAGAGATCCTTCTTTAATTGAAGAGGGTACTGAAGCCAAGTTCAAACTCCAGAACAATGCAATGTATAGTAAATAAGAAAGTAAGAAAAAATTAATCAGGTTATCCTATTTGAAGATGTTCAGAGTGGTGGAGAGTGTGAGAGTAAATCTCTGAAAAGGGAAGAATCATTTTTTATTTACAACTCTGGTGAGATATAAAATATAATGAGACCTTTGGATTCAATACAAACTGTAAAGTGAGGCATTGTAGAGTGCTGTGGATGGAGCCCGGACTCTTGGATTACAAGGAATATTACTCTAAGGAAAAATGGCAAGCTGAGCACGTATATTAGCTTTTCTCCCTTTCCAAAAATCAAAAGTTTACAGAAGGCACTTACTGCAGGAAGGAGGCTGGCTATCTGCAGACAAAGATTTAGATAGATTACTGAATGACGGATGGCAGATGTGATCATAATGACACATACAGAGCTTACAGAATAGCATGTTCAAGTGAATATGTGAGCTGTTCAGTTTTCATATTGAAACATTTTTTCATGTTATATAGTCACTCAATCCCTCCCTTCTTCACTAGTGACCTAGTCAGCACAAACCAAGAGGAAGTGTGAGGAAAGTGTTACTACTCAGGATCACAGGTTCAATGCGTAATCTTGCAGCAGTTGAATGGGTTGGCCAGCTCCCCACAATTTCCTCATATTTCTATGTACAGGAGAAGATTTACTAAAAAAAATTATATTTGACTTGAATTCTGGGGCACCCAAAGTGTAAGTTATATCCCCTGAGTAGAATAGTTATTATTTTGGCAGGGAAAGGAGTGGTTTGCCATCTTAATTATGGTCTCCTTGACACATTCTGTCCAGAAATTAGACACTGGTAAGGTCATAGAATATTTGCGGTAACAGCCTAGTCATAGAATATATGCGATAACAGCCTATCTTAATCAACATATCTTGTATGTAGGTATGGCCTTAAAACAACACAAAGCAAAATATCAAAGTACACAAATAGAACAAATAAAAAAGAGAGGAAAATATTATGGAAGGGTGAAAAAAAGTAGAAAACCAATGATTGTTTTTAATATTATTGTATTATTGCTTTCATAATACAATAAAGGCTAAGAAAAAAAGTCATAGGAAAAAACCATAGAAATTGAATGATAATTGATGAAAGAAAGTAAGCCATACAAAGCTAACAAAAGTTAAAGAGAATTCTCCAGAATAGGAAGGAAAAAAAGAAACAAAGATTTGAGGAAACATTAAATAACTATTGTAGATTGATCCAGCAGAGCCAAAACAAAATGAGACAAAGCAAATAAAAATTTCATAGGATTTTTTGTAACAGAAAATATTTTAAAATGGAGAGAAAACACACTATGTGTTTTTTAAAAACTGGGGATAAAGAGAAAAATTTTGGAGCAAAAAAGCATACCCAGGACCAAACTCAATGAATGAAGAAATGAACATACAAATCCCTACAAATTCTCATGGCATTCCATGACTTCTAGGATAAAGAGAAGATTACAAAACCCCCAGAAATTGTGACTCTATACAATAGTTCCATGAAATCAAATGACTGTCAGAATAACCTTAAACCACTTACCCCCAAAAATGCTAAAACATGAGATAAAGAAGCTTTGTTTTAACATTTATCAGAACATTATTTGAAACATAGAATTATATAATCATCCAACATAGCAATATAGTATAAGGGTGAAAAGAAGACGTTTTTGATTACAGAAAAATTCAATGAGTCTCTCTTACAACTTTGTGAAGAAATTACCCGAGAATATACTTAGCAAAACATAGAAGGAATTCAAGAAGGAAAAAGTTTGGACTCCAGCAAGAATGCATCTAACCCCAATGTTCAAAAAGTAAATTCTAGTGTGAAATTAGGCCTTGAAAACATTTATAAGTGCTTTAAAATATCATGGTTATAGAGAAATATAGTGAAATTGAAAAGGGGAAAGAAAGACAATGAGTATATTGCAGTTGTCAATTTCACTGATGATGGTTAAAAAAAATAATAACCACCAAACTCTGTGTTATCACACACAAATATTTATTTTTGCTCATAAGCCTAGAGTCAGCTGGGTCATCTTTCTGGAGGTGACTGGGCTCCCTAGGACAGTTGTGAGTCGAAAGGTCAACTTTGCTGACCCTGGTTGGGCTCTCTCAGATACTAGGTGTTGATTGTAAGCCGTACAGTGTCAGCTAAAGCAGCTGGGCTCTTCTCCACAAGGTCCCTTATGTCCAGCATGCTTGTCCAGACTTATTCTTATGATGAACCCCCTTGTCTGAAAGAATGACCAGAGGTCACACACATTGAGATCTAGACACTGAAGTGGCACACCATATATTCTACCACATTCTATCGGCCATAGCAAATTATAAGTCCCGGCCAAATTCAAGATTTGGGGGGATATATACATTCTCCTGAGGAGAGGTGCCACAAATTCCCATTAAAAGGGCACTGAGAGGGCTTCCCTGGTGGCGCAGTGGTTGAGAGTCCGCCTGCCAATGCAGGGGACATGGGTTCGTGCCCCGGTCTGGGAAGATCCCACATGCCGCGGAGCGGCTGGGCCCATGAGCCATGGCCGCTGAGCCTGTGCGTCCGGAGCCTGTGCTCCGCAACGGGAGAGGCCACAACAGTGAGACGCCCGTGTACCGCAAAAAAAAAAAAAAAAAAAAAAAGGCACTGATATAGGTTGGGATGAAGAATTGGGAACATTTCCTACATCTATCAGAAAAAAAACTAATAAATATAAAAATATACATATATCTGTTGACAATATAGAAACATTTACTTACAGGTGCAGATATGTGTATATGGATATATTATGTAATAAATTCTATTTTAGGTTGTAAAAACTCGGTAAAGTTATAGGTAATGGAAGTGTGATAAATTTCCCTCCTTTCAAAATAAGTCAATATATTTTGTACCAATTTGCTATGTAAATAAATAGGGTTATAAAGAGATTATTTGGAAGTATCTAGATAAATATATAATAAATTTAAAAATAAAGAAAATTTCCTCCTCTGAGGTTGAGGTTGAAGAGAGGGAAGGTGAGAAATTTAGATTTTGTGTATGATCAGTTCTGTATTATTTAAATAATTTTTCTTTGTGTATGTATGTGTATATATATGTAGCACGATGGCTTTTTCAAAATAAACATTTTTTTAAAAGAACGAAGATAATGGGTGTATATACCACATGTGTGTGAATGTGAATTTCTGTAATATATGGTAGGGAAAAAAATAGAACTGTGGCTTGAGAGAAAGCAGGGTCAACACTTGTTTCCAGCAGAGAAAACCTTTCCACCACCAAAATGGCATATTCATGAGATTATATATGTATTATCTCTTTCCTACTCATTGTATTGCACTTAGAATGCGCTACAAGACACTGGGCATTTTAATTTTCCTTTCATTGCTTTTGGCACTCTGTTCATCTGTTCCTAGTGTGGCACAAAAAATGAGATGGATGCCCTGTTCCCCACTTTGGTGGATTCCTATGGTATTCAAAGGACACCAAAGCAGCTAGCAATTGGGATAGAGTATATTAGATTCTAAAAGCTGAAACCTCTTATTTTCTAACTTTTTTAGGTTTTATCTCTTTGGAACACATCCCTGTGACTTTCTCATCTAACTGGAATTCCTGAGATATAGATATAGATATAGATATATATAGCTTGATTTAATACTGCCCTGTAAGTATGCCTTTCTTATCCTCTCCTAAGTAATTGATTTTAGTCTTAGATTTTTATATGTATTACTAATCCTTAAAAGACTGGGGGTATTAGAAACACTGGCTGTTGTATACCCTTCTCTCTTATTAGATGTCTAATTATATTATATGGAAAGAATTTTAATAATCAAAAATATAATATAACAAAATTAAGTCAAGGAGTTGGTAGAAAAAGATTTTGAAATGTCATGTGACCCTGAAATCCCATTCTTTCTAATATATTTCACCTGATTCATGACATCCAAAACGTTAAGGACACACTTTCTCGAGTTCTCCTTTGACCACCTTTAGGTGCTCTCCGAATTGTTATTCTAGCCTTCTTACGTTGGTCTTCATAATCCTGAAGACTATCTCTCACTCACGGTTAAAAGTGTACAATTTTATGCTTTCATAAAGATATGAAACATCATGATTAACCAGATTTCTCCTGCATAAATATGGTAGCTTACTGTTACCCACCCTCTAGCAATTTTAGGCTGAAATTGCTGGGGGTGATAGGTAAAATTCATGTTTTCACCTAAAATTCATATATTGAAGCCCTAACCCTAGTATCTCAGAATGTGACTACATTTAATGAGTCTTCAGATAGAGGATTAAGTTAAAACAACTCCTTTAGGATGGGTCTTAATCCAAACTGAAGGATGTTTTTATAAGAAGAATTAACACAGAGAGAGACAGCAGGGATGCTGGTGCACAGAGAAAACACCATGTGAGGACACAGGGAGAAGTTGGCCATCCGCAAGCCTAGGAAAGAGGCTTCAGGAAAAACCAAACTTGCTGATACCTTGAAGTCAGACTTCTAGGCTCCAGAACTGTGAGAAAACGAATCTCTGTTATTTAAGCCACCCAATCTGTGGTATTGAGTTATGGCAGCTCTAGCAAACTAATATACTCACCAGTGAGAAATTCACTTGGGTGTGATTTCCTTAAGGTCCCGTGCATAAACACGTACAGGCCAACCTGGGCAGCGTATAGTTGCCTGGCTACTGGAGATAGTCCTAAAACAATGAGACAGCACTTGGAAAGGAAAGGATGCCAAAAACAATATTCCTCGTTTGTGTAAGAAACAGGTGTTTCTTAGGAAAACAAAAAGGAGCTTTGTTACTTATTGTACCTTTATCTTACTTTCTAAAATAGAAGGTTTTATTTGCATTTTTACAATGACCCTAAGTCAAGTCCCACATCTCATCAGCTCATTTAGAACACTGCACCACGATCAAATATTTATTTTAAGCTACATTTCACATGATTTATTTTCCTTTCCCTAATATAGCTTTTGCTTCAATCATAATGTAAGCTGTTTGTTTTTCATTTTGAACTTAAAAAGAAAGCGAAGCAATGAAAAAAAGAACAATATTCATGATCACTGAGATATTTTCTTTTGCGAAAAATGTACCTTGATGCTCCAGCCGAATAAGTTGTCCCGAAAATGTTGAGGACTGAACAAAATTCTATTGTGATGGTAACTGAATATCATGAAAAAACTTCCTGCATTCAGCAACAGCTCTGCAGGAAGTACAGTTAAGTTATTTGACAGTTTATGAGAGCAGAAAATTTTCTACTAATAATCATCAGGTTTTAGCACACACACACATACATTGTAAAGAACACAATGCAGCCAAATACAAATTAACAAAGAATAAGTAATAAGCACTATTCTGCTTTCATACATTTGTTCTGTATTTCTTTGGATCCACTGTTTGCTTGTTTCTGAGCTAAAATCATTTTTTTCCTGATAATCTTTTTGAAATGTCTCCCATTGTTTTTAAGAGTAAATTATTTTCTGTAGCTTGCAGCTATTTTCATTACCTCAAGAATTAATAATGGTGTTGGCATAGGTCAGCCTAAATTTTTACCAGTTGTAGGACACAAAATACTTTTGCTTTTCAAGCATGCAGTGCCTTTACATCTGATTCTACTTTCTTTCTATATTTTTCTTAATAATGTTGATATAAGAAATTATATCTTGTTAAAGAGACAATATAGATTATGTATCAGTGCAGTTCAATTAAAAATAACATTGATTGAGTACCAATTAAAAGCCAGGCATTATACTAGGAGCTAAAAATACAAAAATAGAGATATGCTCCTGCTTTTAAAGATTCTCAGCTAAAAAGGATAACTTAAATACATAAATGCAATGCTCAATTATTATTTTTTTATTATGCTTAATTATTCAGAGAGGTTTTCAAAAAGGGCTGAACTGATTTTTTTCTTTGCTTACTATATATTTCTTCAGAAAGTTGTAAATCCCATGTAAATCAATTTGACCATATGAATTTTAAAATATGTAAAGATAAATCACTATTTTCAAGTTTTGAATTAGTTGCAAATATTTTTATATGTAACCTACTAATCAAAGGCATGAAAGTAATCCTTTATAGTCTACTATACACTCCCTGTATCTCTTAGAACATAGTGTTCAATAAATTTTTAGATTAATTAGTTCCCTATGGCCATTTTCATGCAATGTGTTAGCCTTCGAGTCACTGTGAGTACTCAGAATAAATAGAAATGAATCTCAAAGTCCATTAGCTTAAACTCCCATCCACTCTGAGTCTCTTCTAAATTTTCCACCAAATTGTCATCTAGCCTAGCCTATGTTTGAGAACATCCCACATGAAGAACTCTTCACTTTATGAAACACATCATTAAATTAATGAACAATTTTAACGTTGGAAAAATTCTCCTTAATGGAGCTGAAAACTGCTTTCTCTTCATTTCTGACTCTTGTTCCCAGTTCTGCCTTAAAATAAGCAGTTCTTTCTTCCAAATACCAGGTCTTTCATGTTTAGATCTATAGCTCCCTATTTTGCCTCCTCTAATTCAGGTTAGACATTCCATTTGTTGGTTTGTTTTTTTTTAAGAATTTCACATTTCTTCCTAGTCTGGATACAATCCAGTTTGCAAAAGCCTGGCTTGCAAAAGCCATGTCTATATACCAGTAGCAATAAGGTTTACTGCAAATATCTTAGAAGCAGAGAAACATTTGAAAGCCCACAATCACCTAGCTCTCAGTGACCCACAGAAAAAAGAGCTTGAGTCAAGCACATAATGGAAAATACTCCAGCAGAGCACATTTTTATATGGATATTGAGATGAGTTCAGAGAATTACCAGTCAACTCTGTAAAAATGGGTGTTTTCTGACCAAGGGGATTGCTTTTTTGTTTGGAAGTTAGCTAAAGAGCTTCACATATTAGTATTGCTGGAATCAGCTGAGAGACTCTGCCACACTCTGTGAGGCTAGCTCAGTCCTATGAAGCAGCTTTCTACTAAATGCCAGCCAGCCACCAGTGCCATGCAAGAGCCCAATGGCTGGCTATCCTTAGCTCTCTAGGCTTGGACAAGTATCCCAAATTGAATCCAAATAAAGGGATCCATTTCTTGTGATCTGGGATTCACTTTTCCCACTGATCCTATATCAACTAATTTTTAGCTTCTCTGTCAGTCTGCTTTCTCAAATTAAGCTTCTGACCACAAAAGAACTCTTCAGTTCATAACACTTTCACTTTACATACATAATTTTAGCATAACTTCAATTAGTTAAAGTTAAAATGCTTTTTAAGTGTTCATGACTTAGATTTCAGAAATTCACCAATGTAACTTAGTGTTTCCCTGCTTAGTACAAATTTGTGGAGTTTTCCTCTTTCTCTATTTCCATTCCATTCCTTCCATCAAGTTTACTGGGAACCTACTATTTCCCTGGCATTGAGAAATATTGTAGCCTTTGACCTATGGAAGAGCTTCAAGCTATACTTATTGTTATGAACTGAATTATGCCCCCCCCCCATTCACATGTTGAAGCCTTAACCCCTAATGTGACTGTATTTGGAGATAGGGCCTTCTAGGAGATGACTACCATTAAATGAGGTACTAAGGGTGGGGTCCTAATCCAATAAGATTGGCGTCTTTATAAGAGGAAGGGACACCAGAGCTCCCTCTGCCCTGCCCACCTTCACTGAGAGCACACAGAAAAGGTGATGTGAAGATACAGTGAAAAAGAAACCATCTGCAAACCAGAAGAGATGCCTCACAAGAAATCAACCCTGTTAGCACCTTGAACTTGGACTTCCAGCCTTCAGAACTATGAGAAAATTAATTTCTGTCATCTAAGCCACCCGGTCAGCTATATTCTGTTACATCAGCCTAAATAGACTAACAAAACCTACCAGCACACAAGCAGTATTTATTATGGATATTCTTGAAGAGGTTACCTTACAAGGTGTTATAAAAACCCACATGGAGAAACAAATATTTAGGAAAAATATCGCATGCCTCTAAAAATAAGCACCTTTTCATAAGTACATTAAAGGATGCATCAAACTTAGCAAACCAATCACATTTCACTGACACTACAATATACATCTTAGAGAGACCTCAATATTAGATAATGCTGCTTGTATTGCTCAGATACATTTGCTTCATTTGAAAGAGGATTTAAGTAAAGCCAGAATTAGCAATACAGAATGATGGGCATTATTCAAAGTTGAAAATACACTTAAATAACTTCTTTTGATATAGATAGTAGAGATATTCAATGTGAAACCTTCTCTTTCTCACCACATTCAACTAGAATGACTGAAGTTTTCTACCTGCAAGCTTATCCATCCAGTTCCTCTACAAATACTGGCCTGGACTTACATTATCCTTAAAGTCTTAGATTGGGTTAAATCATTTTACCAAAGATCCAGGATTCAGTGCACCTGAAATTGTGGAGCCTGAATGTATTTCACCACGGAATTTTGTTCCCGGAATACAAAGAAATAAAAAAGAGAGAGAGAGAGAGAATTTTGCTCAAGATTATCAGCTCCTCTTTGACCTTTTTCTTTCTAAAACTGGAGCCTACTTCTTACTGACATATACGGCATACCCTGCTACACAGTTACCTTCCTGTGCTTGAGGAACAGGAAATTGTTCATAGGTTCTCAGAGTGCTGAGAACTTTAAGGTAACTGCTTGATTTCCTGAAAACATGAATACATTGACTAGCTAATGAGTATTTAATGAACTGTAATTTTGTGCCATGCAATAGATCTGTTTCCTGTTAGTCAAGAAAGTCTGCTCCTTTCTATTAGTTTCGAAGCGTTAACACCCTTTGATTTCATGCTGTATGGTTATAAGACATGCCATATAGAAATAGGAGTCTTTGGCCAGTGGGTCACTGTACTGTCAGGAATCATTGACTGAACTTCTTACACTAGTCAAATCAGGCAGTGGGAACTCCCAGTGACTCCAACACCCAAATGTTAAATGTGTCTCACTGTTGAATGAAGTGTCCAGAAAAACCATTCAGTTGATCTACTTTCCTATTTGGAAGAGTAACTATCATCTCCATTAATTACATCATAACAACCTGCTCAGCAGACACAGATATTATCATCAAAAATCATAATACATTCAAGGTTCATAGAAATCTTACTAGAAAGTCTTTCAAATATCCAATAACATTTCCCTTCCTCTCATAGCACCTTTTCTCTGGAATTTAACCCAATTATTATTCTTACTTCTGTCCCTTCTTTATTTAAAAAAAAGAAAACTTTTGGTTTTCATCTTATTGCTTCATATACAATGGCCCAATACATAGTCTTTTCAAGCACTCATGGAAAATTCTCCGTGATAAGTAATAAAACAAGCCTCAATAAATTCATACAAAGCAAAAGTTCTCTGACCACAATGGAATGAGTAGTCTTTTCAACCAATGATGGTGGGACTTCTGGATATCCACTTGTAAAAGAATATTGATGAACTCCTATCTAACACCGTGCACAAAAATTAAGTCAAAATGGACGCAGACCTCAAAGTAAGTTGCAAAACTGAAACACTTAGGAGAAAACATAAGAATAATTTTCTGTGATCTTGTATTAGACAAAACCTTATTAGATATGACAGTAAAATTACCTTCAAAATAAAGAAAAAAGAAAGATAAATTTTGTCAAAAACGAAAAGTTTTGTACCTGAAAGGATGTCAGCAAGAAAGTCAAAAGACAACTCACAGAATGGGAAGAAACATACAAATTTTATACACAGATAGCCAATAAGCACAAGGAAAATTGCTCAGCATCACTAGCCATCAGGAAAATGCAAACCAAACTCCAGTGGTGTATCATTTTGCACCAACTAGGATAGCTATATCAAAAAAAAAAGATAACTAGTAAGGCTGAGTTGGAGTAATTGCAACTTTCACATACTACTAGTGGGAATGTAAAATTGGGCAGCAGCTTTATAACACAGTTTGACAGTTCCTCAGAATATTACTAATAAACGTTACCATATAGCCCAGAAATACTCAGGGGATATGAAAACATATGTCAACACAAAATTGTGTACACAAATGTTCACAGTAGCATTTTCATACTAAACAAAATGTGAAAACAACTGAAATTTCCATCAACTGATAAATAGATAAACAAAATGTACTCTATTCTTAAATACAGTGGAATATTACTCAGCATTGCAAAGGAATGAAATACTTATGTATGTCTGAATCTTAAAAACATTATGCTAAATGATGGAAGCCAGTTATAAGCGACACCATATTGTATGAGTCTATTTACATGATATGTCCAGAATAGGCAATCTATGAAGACAGAAAGTAGATTTCTGGCTGCTGGTTGCCTAAGTGCTGAGAGACAGGGTAAAGAGTGGGTAATGACTACAAGTTGGCATGGGGATATTTTAGTGGTGAAGAAAATATTTCAAAATTGATTGTGGTGATGGTTGCAGTACTCTGTATACTACAAATATTGAATTGTACAATTTAAATGGGGGTCAATGGTATATATGTAAATTTCGTCTCAATAAAAATGTTTTTAAAAATAACACAGAAGTAAATTTGATTTATAAAAGAATAATATTTATGATTTTTATTGACTCAATGAAATGCATAATTCAATACAAGAAAGTATTAATAAGTAGAGTTACCAAAAAGTAATGAACCTATTAATAATTCAGTTTACAAATTGATAGAAGCAAATAATGAAAATAATTATCAGAAGAGTAGCTGGTCAGTCATTTTGATTTCCAGCAATTAAAGAGAGTTATTTATGTGGTTTTGAAGATGATGACTTTCTAGGAGTTGATGATGAAGAGTAAAACTTTCATGATATATTTTTACATGCTCGGTTTTTGATGTATTGCTATAATAATGATTGAATATCTGGTTCTATTGGAATGAATTCAATTTTTTGAAACCTAGTTTCCTAATGTTCAAAAAATACATGGCTTATTGAATGTATGGGTATGACATTGAGATTGTTTTAAAAATATGAGTGATTTAGAATAGATTTTCCGAAATATTTATTTGACTAGAAAAGATTTAACATAGCTTGCTTGACTGTTTTTTTTTTGATGGACCTTCTTACAAGATTGGTCCTTGGCTGGCTTCTGGGGACTTGGATTTCTGAGGGTTCTCACCATTCCCAGAATAGATAAGAGTGATTTACTACTGCTAAAGGGCTTGTACAAACCTTGTGGATTACACTGAACATTTGCTTTCTTTCTGGGAGTCTGGAAAATTGGTACATGCTAAACAGAGGGTGCCTATGTGACCAACCCCCAATAAAAACCCTGAGCACCAAACCTCAGTTAATCTTTCTGGTATACAACATTTAACAGCTGCTGTCACTCCTCCTTGCTAGGAAAATTAAGTGTGTCCTGTGTGACCCCACTAGGAGATGATCTTTGGAAGCTTATGACTGATTTCTTCTTCACTTCACCCCATTGGCCTTTCCCCTTTGCTCATTTTGTTTATATTCTTTCACCGAAATAAATCATAGCCATGAGTACAATGTGCTGAGTACTGTGAGTCCTCTCAACTGATCATCAAACCTACAGGTGGTCTTGGCAACCCCTCAAAATAACTATATAGCAACTATGCTATATTTGTAGGATTACATTTAAATTTATTGTATTTGGTACCTCGATCTGTTCTAAGTTTTAATGATAATTTTGTTTAGTCTGAATATACTGCATGTAAATACCATAAAATATTTTTATAGGGGACAGTTTTTGAGTTACCAGTATTCACTAATGTACAATTCTTGCATTTTCTCCTGTCACAAACATGGTGTAAAGCTTATTTACTAGTACATATGTTAGATTTGTTGCTGGCTATATACCAACCATTTACTGATCTGATATTTATTTTCAGGGTCTAACTTTATATTTTTTCAAGGACAATAGTTTATGGCTGTATATTCAGAACTTATAATTATGGACTAGTGCCTATGATGCATTATATTTACATTAAAAAGTTTCCCTTAGGGGAAAAAAAAACCTGAATTGCATTAGTTTTTCCCCAAAATATCCTTAAAAATAGAGAAACACAATAGTATACTTTTTTACCTTATGTACAAGGTAATATGGCAAAATATTTCATTCTTCTTTTTCCTCCTTTGTACTTGCATAGTTTCTAGCACTTTATTATTCTAGTTTACTAAAAATTGAAAGTAAAGGGATATTAATGGTGTCTTCTCTGTTCTCTCTCATCTCAGGTCAGGATAAACCAAGTGCCACAGTGTTTGTGTGTGTGTGTGTGTGTGTGTGTGTGTGCGTGTGTGTGTGTGTGTGTGTGTGTGTGTGTGTGTGTTTGCGGTACGCGGGCCTCTCACTGTTGTGGCCTCTCCCGTTGCGGAGCACAGGCTCTGGACGCGCAGGCTCAGCGGCCATGGCTCACGGGCCCAGCCACTCCGTGGCATGTGGGATCCTCCCGGACCGGGGCACGGACCCGTGTCCCCTGCATCGGCAGGCGGACTCTCAACCACCAGGGAAGCCCCACAGTGCTTTTTGTTTCTTGTTTTTATCTACCTACTCAGAATGACCAAAAGGAAAACTACACAGCCAGACCCAAACTGAGTTAACAGATGCTGCTTCTCATAGCAGAAGGTATGTGTGAAAATTCATCCAGGAAACATTACCAAGATTGCCTGTTAGTGATAATAAGTTCAAAAAATAGCATAGATATTTTGGTCTCCCAGAAAGTTGTCTTTTTATTACTAGGAAATGCTCTGTGAATAAGCACTAGGAAAAAATAACTAAAACTAAAGGTTAAAATACAAATTAGGTGTGGACAGTGCCTATGGCATTAGGCTTGCCAAGACAGTCCTCTGCTTATATGCACTTTTCTATCCATAACCTAGTGGCAATTGAAGAGGATAAAGTTAAAGTTTGATTTATTAATACCTTGAGTGTCCTAGAAATTATATGACAATATTTTAATATTGGGTATCTGTTCCTAATTGTCTTCTATTCTTTATTTATTTTTCTATGTGTGGGGCTTATTTCTTAAGAACAAAAATCTTGAAACTGGAATAATTTAGAAATCAGGCATGTTTACACAGGATGAAAAGATGGTATAAGCATTAACCTTGTGTTCCATACCTATCTCCAACTGATAAATCATTTAGTCGAAAGACTTCTAATGTCTGTACACAGACACAATATTCAGTGCAACAGACCCTACATCATTCTCTAATACAAATTAAGGAAAATTAGTTATAGCATTCTGGAAACTTCCTTGGTCATTTTAAATTGCTTTTGTTCTAGAGTGAATTATTTGTGAAAATAAAATTCATATCAATGAATAAATAAATTTCAGGAAATAAAATTAATTTATAAAACATACAAAAATACAATGAATGTAGAATTAACCCTTAATACAACTACAGCGTATATTATAGGCACTGAAAGTTCCCCACTCTATATATCCAATCTTACCTCATTTGTATTTCCAATAATAAGTATATTATTGATGCATTGTTATGTTCGCTTTCAAAGAGAAATTATAATTTTTTGCATCAAGATTAAATAGTTTGTCAGAGGCAGCTCCTAGGTAAACATTGCTTAGTCTCTATTTATATGTGCTGTATTGTGATTTGGAAGAAATATATTTCTATATGTATATATACACACACATATATATATTTGATCATTCAGACATGTGAAATATCAGAAACATACATATTTTTCATATATATTTGGTCTTCATCCATGGTTTCTGGCTCACAGCTCCCAAAACCCTTAGAATGTCCTAAGTGATGAGAGGGATAAAGATGTCTTTTATTATATTAATGAGGTGACCTTTAGAAAGCACTTAAGTATGGGGGCTGGTTGCCAGGGCACCACCCTTGTGAATAGAGGGCTGGAACTTTCATCCCCACACCCTGATTTCTGGGGAGGGAAAAATGGCTGGAATTTAAATCAATCACCAACGGCCAGAACTTCCCTGGTGGCGCAGTGGTTAAGAATTTGCCTGCCAACGCGGGGGACACAGTTTTGAGCCCTGGTCCAGGAAGATCCCACATGCCGTGGAGCAACTAAGCCCGTGGGCCACAACTACTGAGGCTGCACTCTAGAGCCTGCAAGACACAACTACTGAGCCCGTGTGCCACAACTACCGAAGCCCGCGCGCCTAGAGCCCGTTCTGCGCGACAAGAGAAGCCACCGCAATGAGAAGCCCGTGCGCCGCAACAAAGAGTAGCCCCTGCTCTCTGCAACTAGAAAAAGCCCGTGAGCAGCAACAAAGACCCAACGCAGCCATAGATAAATAAATAAATAAATAAAAAGAATTTAAAATCAGCAATGGCCAATCATGTAATCAAACAGGGCTTTGTAACAAAGCATTCATAAAATCCCAAAAGGACAGGGTTTGAAGAGCTTCAAGGTAGGTGAAATCATGGAGATTTGGGGGGTGAGGCACACCTGGAAAGGGCAAGGAAGCTTCGTGCCCTTTCCCCATACCTTGCCCTGTGAATTTCTTCCATCTGACTGTTCCTGAGTTAAATCCTTATGTAATAAACTGATTATCTAGTAAGTAAAATGTTTCTCTGAGTATTGTGTGCTACTCTAGCACATTAATAGAACCCAAGGAGGAGGTCACAGGAACTTCTGACTTATAGCCAGTTGATCAGAAGCACAAGTAACAATGTGGGCTTGTGACTGGAGGCTGAATTCATGTAGGATTAAATCCTTAACCTGTGGAATCTGATGCTATTTCCAGGTAGATAGTGTCAGGATTGAGTGGAATTTGGGGACACACTGCTGGTGTCCAATACTTGCTTGGTGTTGTGGAGGATGCCTCCCTACCCCTCCTCCCCCACCCCCATACACACACATTGGAATTGGATCCAGGAAACTAAAAGAATATGAGATAAAATTATCACAATTGTGCTAAAGATCACTATTCTTTTTAATCCTCAGATAACTATGTTTCTATAAACCTCGTTTTGTGAGTTTCTAACCAAAGGCTGTAAGTGTTAGGTACGCTTCTAAGAGCAAGGAACTGAAAACCATTTAATGGGTTTAAATTAGGAGGGCATTATCTTTGTTACTTTAAAAGAAATCTCGAGATTGTGGTTGCTCTCAACAGTGTAGCTGTTAGCAGTGTTGTCAGGGCACAAAGACTTTCTTTCTGGCTATTCACTCTTTCATGTTGTGTTTTGATCTAATGCATGCGGCCTCGTGGTCAAAACATGGGGCCCTGCAGCTCCAGGCACCATGTTCAAGTTCAAGGCAGAAGGAAGTGAAGAAGGAATATCACCATCACCTGTCCTCTTTTACGAGAAAAGCAGACATTTTTTTCTAGGATCTACCGAACAGAATTCCCCTGATATCTCACTGACCATATCTGGGTCACCCTCCACATCAAGCTACAAAGGAGTTGGGGAAATTAAAGAACTGATAACTGACTGGACTGTCAGTCAATCATGTTGTGTCAGTGATATAGACACAACATGATAATCATATCATACGTGGCTGGGACACACAGTTAGCCCAGACAAAATGAGGAATCTACAAGCAAGAACAACAGGAGAACTAACTAACAGGTGACAATCACTTATCCAGTATGGCATACGCTTTCCAATATTATAATCAAAGAAAATTACAACTCGCACTCTGACAAATGGCAAGGTGGATATTACACAGCAAGTGAGATGAGACTGAGTGTCTCTCCTTCAAAAGAGGCAAAACCTTCCCTCACATGCCTGATTATTCATCTGACCCAAGTATTACACGTTTTTGAAAACTTTGCGAGAAAAATTAATGATAAAACACAATTATTTGAGGCTATCCATCATAATGGGAAAAAGAAGAGCGTTCAGAAAACAAATGTCACTATATTTTTCCATGTGGATTCTTTCTTAAGGCTCTAGGAATAAGACAAAAATCTCTTCTGTTTTGAAACATAGTGAGAGTGTAATATTAATATACCCAATTAGAAATTGGTGATGGTTTTCAACCACTTTATAAGTGCACATTGTTTTTCTTTCTAACAGAATAATCCCTATGGACAATTCCTGGCATGGGGTATTAAGCAAATCATCTAATTATAAAAAAAACCTGTGCATTTTAAGATCTGCATTTTAATATTCACCTAACGCGATGTTTATGTTTCACTGGGAGAAAAATTGGTATCTCTGATTCTTACAGATGTTTTAAAAAGGCAGGACTGAGAAAGGATTGAATTATTGCCACTAGGGTTTTGGAAAATGTAATTGATTTTAATTTATAAACATAAGTAGAACTTTGATCATTCTTCAAGGGCAAAGATGTATCTTGGAGGCAATATTTCATTTACATCTCTGATGCCTGCTAAAATCCCAAAGTATTTAAGTTGAAAGATTTGATAGTCTACAGAGGAAAGAGAATACTATGGCTGCCATCCGTAATGAAATTTGGTATTTGTACTTTATTACCTTGAGCAATTGTTGTATACAAGCATGGTGCTGTGCTATACACTTGGCAATATTTGTACAGATTTAGGGGAGAAATACCTGTGCTATATTCTGTCCATACCTTCTCTACCTCCCCTCAAAAATTTTATGCTGTTCTTCCACAGTTGATTGTTTGGAACGAGACGCTGTCAGAAGAATAGAAGAACTTAATCATTTCCGAGTGATATGTGACATTCCTAACCTGCTCTTTAAGGCACAGTCAACATCAGCAGCGGGGTATTTAAAAGTGTGTATAGCTCCCCATCAATCTTTAATGCATCGTTCTTATAAATACATCTCCCCTTGCCTCTGTTGGAGCTGATCATTTGTTTTATTTGACTCAAGGATTTGCTTGATTTAGAAGCTGGAAATATACATCTGTAGTATTGACAAAAGCCTATTCATAAACTGTGGAGATTCTGCCATACATGCCAGAGGAAAAGCAATGTGGCAAAGCGAAGTGCAAAATTATTTCTGTCTTGGTGTTATTTGTGAGTCATATATCTCTGCCTTTTTATGAACAGCAGGCATATTTGGAAGAATTATGTCTGAGTCATAAATCCCAATTTGCCTGGGACATGACTAATAGGTGTCTTTAATGTAGTAAGATGATATTACTGTCTTATCTTGCAAACATTTTTTAAACTCTCAATCACAAATAAGGCAGGTCGGATTTAAATGACAAACATTAACGTTTGCCTCATCAAAAAATGTTGCCACTGCCTTTTCTAGGCCACTTTGCGCAAATATGCCATGTGCATATATAACTCTATTTTGTTGTTTAGTAAGCAAAACTGCCCTGATTGATCTTAGTCTATAGCTGTTTCTAGAAGGATATGCAAGAGGTAAACTTAGAAAATGAGTTAAAAAACAAAGACAATTGACTGATCTCTATTTCACACGTGGAGAACTATAAATCCTATTTAATTGAATAATGGTGCAAAGAGGTTTCATTTCACCATAAATTTTCAATGATAGGAAATATTTGTCTAAAATTTTTCCCTTCTATCCTCTGGTTTTATGTAGCAGGTTATAAATGATAGTTCAGGATTCTCACAATATATAGGAGAAATCTGAAAATATTGAAGAGGTGTGAGATCACAGGAGAAGGCCTATGTTAACGAGTGAAACAGACAACAGCTTTACAAGTATAGTTTGTTGAGTACAAAGCCCAATCGTTTAGTCATAAACTTGTGATTGAAATTATAGGGTTCATCAGAACCTCAAATTTCCATCATGTTGTAGAAGAGGGTTTAGAACCAGAATGTGAATTCATATAATATTCTGAGTGGAGTATCTTTGACAAGAAACCAGTAAGGGAGAGTAAGACTGGGAGACAGACTTTTTTTTTAAATTGCAGAGATTTTCCTGGTTAAGTGAAAATCTCCTGAAATGGAGCATCAAAGGAGAGAAAATTTTGAGACTAATTTTGGGATCCCACACACGAGGAACAGAATTTGGAGTTTTACTATTAAATATTAGTTTTTCTATCAGAGGAAGTCACCAGGTGGGTTTTTTTGTTGTTTATTTTTTTGTTTGGAGTCAATAAAAATAGGTTTTCAAATGTGTGTTTTACGATAGGCGTCTCGTGTGAGTTTCAGGCTCTGTGAAAGAAGATGGCACCAATCTTGAGGTCACTGACAGAATATTTATGGAACTGTAATAGGGAAGAACAAATCTGATTCCATATTGGATCTGTTTCTTTTACTTAAAACTTTGTGTTCTATTACTTATGCTACAAGTTAATCACTAAAGGGATGTTGCCTGTAGCTTAAAGTACACATAGTGGCCCATCTCTGGGACCCTGCCTCCCATGCCTGAGTGTTAAGCTAAAATACCTTTAGTTTAGCTCACAGGAGACAAGCTGACAAGGCCTACCTGAGAATGCCTGCAGAAAAGAAGAAATTAACACATCCCATCCCAAGTCTGGCCAGAACCAGGAAATATTTGCAACAACTTAGCAACTATTTTACTTTACCTCCTCACCTCCCCCTCCTTGTTCTATAAAAGGAACTAGCATCCAAACATGGGCAAGATGGTCGTTTGGGACACTAGTCTGCCATTTTCTCAATCTACTGGTTTTCCCAATAAAGTCGCCATTCCTTGCCCCAAAATCTTGTCTCTCGATTTATTGGCCTGTCATGCAGCAAGCAGTAAGAACTTGGACTTGGTAACAGAACAAAATTGAAGTGACAGATATAATCTCTAGATTTTGCTATTAGAATCTTAAAATTTACTTTTTTATCCATTATCTTTAGAATTTTCTTTCTACTTCCCCAATTAGCCCCAAACACACACACACACACACACACACACACACACACACACACACACACACACCTCTTTTGAAAGTCACAATATTCATTGGAATATTTCTTGAATAAATACCATTAACTCAAACATGTTACAAACCTGGGACACTGGAAGAATACCATTTTTGTCAAGGAAAGTTTGCTAAGAATCAGGTCATTTCTTTAAATAATTGAAACCAAAGGAACTCAGAAAATAATTTTAGAAAAATCAGTAAACCATATGCAAAGTGTTTCCTTATGAAATAATGACATTTAGTAAAGATCAATTTTGACATAATTCAACAAACTCTTCCTCACACGCTTCACTGTCAATTGTCCCTCATTTTCCACGTACTCCTCTGTCATTTCTAGCCTTTGAAATATCTTTAGGATTTTTTCAAGTTTTTCATTTGCCAATTTGGACATGAAGCCATACCAAAACCTCCTTCATAGGAAAAAAGAAAAGGGTAAAATTGCATTTCTTAGTTTTATTTCTCATGACCTATGTAATTACAGTAACTTTTACTGGCCATGTCACAGGTTAACCTTGCATTATTGATACAGGTATCACTTTTCTTCACCTTTGCCATGAAAATAGCTGTAAATGTATTGCCCTTGTTTCCAACTGAATACATGAACATGAGAAATAAACAAGATGTGACTCTAAATTACACTGAATTGATTTAAACCTGGAACATCTCTTTGGAGATTCAATAGCAATCAGTCTTTATCCTTCCATGGAAGAGTTGATTTTTGAAATTGTACAAATTCATTCTAGACAATTTTGGATAATGAGATGTGCCACTAAGCTGGGTAATAGTGTTTTCTGCCCCAAATGCAGCCTTACTACAAAGTAGTGAAATGGATTTTCTTGAGTGGTTCACAAATTGATCCTATTTCAATTACAAATTAGGAGTCTCAGATTTCTTCTGAGCTATGACTATTGTGACAATAGACATATATACATATGTATTCTACTCAAATGATGAATGTCAAGAACAAAGATTTCTAAGTTTTATTTGCACTTGATATACTTATTATTTTATATCGTTGCCTTGCATAGAATGCAAATCCTTCAATACAGGGATTGATTAATTTAATTAGTCCTTCAATGCAAACCATGACCCATTGTTCAGCCATCTGTTTTTGTAAATGAAGTTTTATTGGAACACAGTCATCCTGTTTCATTTACATATTGTTTATGGATGCTTCTAAGATTCAACAGAGGAGGTAAGTATTTGAGACAGAGGTAGTCTGTCTCACAAAGTCTAAAATATTTACTGTGTAGCCCTTTACAGAAAATGTTTGCAATCCCTGCTTTAGAAAATACTATATTGGTAATACTGTCTTTTAGGATGATAAACAAACCAAATAGCATCTTGCTGTATAATAATAGTACACTATGCTGACAACAGATTAAGATTCATAGGCCACTCGGGAGAGCTGGATGGCTCTCATGGGAATTCTAGGGAAGGAGGCTCCACTGGGTGTACTTTGTCACTAAGGGTAGGAAAAAAAAAAAAAAGTTGGGGCTAAACAAAGCTCTGAGGGCCTTTCACTCATGTTTATTTATTGTGGGCAAACTGGTAATCTGATTCAAAGAGAACACATTCACTATTTTCTCTTATTCAGTCCATGCACTGCTCTTTGGCAATGATCAGCACTAAAGCACAGATTTACCTAAAACCAAGCTCATTGGAATCTTTCATATGAACCCAATTGACTTACGACTAAGAACAATTAAAAGAGTTATTCTCACCATAGTAAAAAATTTGGAGGGGAGAGGCAGTCTAAATGTATATCTTTAAAAAGTTTAAAAAGTATGAATTAGAATGATATACTAATCAATGTATATTTTTATTAATTGCTTCATTTTAAGGAGCATTAAAGAAAGCTTTTATAAATACAAAAAGGTGGGGAAAATCAAGTTAATGTGATGAAAATAGCAGAAGAGTCAGAAAAGGCTTATGGTGAAATTAGCACACAGAAATGTATCAATAAAGCTGCAGCACAATTTTAAGAACTAAGCGACAGATTTGGATATGAGCTTTATAGCTATCAGCGCAAAGAAAAACAGTGATTGTTTATGATTCACATTGTCTTGATTGTGGCATGCCTGTCCCACATTGCTTTAATGGTTAGAAACAATGTTTTTGAATTGGAATTTGACATTACACCCACCGAGACTGGCTAAACTGTTTGTGGGACACGATGAAAACATGATAATCCAGGGCCCTTTGACCAAAATTATTAATTTCAAGACAGTGACAGCAAAGCATTATACCAGTGATGGCCCTTCTAAGTGCCTGGCTGTGTATTACTCAACAAGGAGCACATCCATGAAGCAGACCCTGATGCCTACAACTTACTCTGAGGAGAGTCACCAAGACTTGTCATATTCATCCTAAAAGTACCGTCATCATCATCATCATCATCATCATATTTATTGAGTACTCAATTTATGCAGTTACTACTGTAAAATCATTTTAGTCTCCCTCCAAGCCAATAATTTAGATAATATTATTAGCTCAATATTAGGAGTGAAAAAATTCTCTAGGAAATAATTTCAAGGAAAATGTTTTAGAGAGTTAAAGATGTTCTAGAGCTAGGGCTCAAACAATATCTTCCATATACTGAAGTCCATGTTCTTATCAACTTTACTGATCACCTACGATGTTCTGATACTATTTTCTAAGCACTATATTCTAGATACTATGTTCTCAGTACTCTGTTAGGTGTTGGCTAACTAGTGATAAATGAAACAGAGCTCCCTGGAGCTTAGAGTCTAAAGGAGGCTGGGGTAGGTAGAATGGAAACAAGTAAATAAACAGATAACTAAATTATAATTGTGGTAACTGCTTTGAAGAATATGAATAGAATGTTGATTGCGGTTAATCTGAGGAACTTCAGATAAAGGGTCAGGGGACGAATGCATCTTTGAAGAATTACTTTTTAAGCTGAGCTCCAAAGGATGGGAAGAAGTCAACAATCGTAACTTCTAGGATGAGTTTTACAGGCTTAGGGAGAGCTTGTACAGATGCCCTGAAGTGTATAAGTGTGAAGTGTTCCAGACACTGAAAGAATCCCTATGTGGCTGGACTAGTGACCAACCACGTGAGAAAGAACGAGGTTAGATTTGTGTGCAGGGGGAAATCATGTGGGACTGTATAGGTCATGACATGAGTTTTGTTTCATTTTAAAAGCAAAAGGAAGCCACTGAAATTTTATTTACTAGACTGACATAATGAGATTTGTATTTACTAAATATGATTTCAGCTACTATATATTTATAAGTTAGAGTGGAGGAAAGAATACAGGATTAAGGGGGCTATTTTAGTACATCAGGCAAGAGAGAAAGAACACTGGCACATGGAGGTGGAGAAGAATGGACTTACTGTAGGAAAGTTTATGAACTAAATTGTGAACTTTGTGATCATGGACTCTGTGGGATGGAAGAGATGAAAGGAAGCAAATGTTTTCCTCTGAGAAGAGCAGAGCAGACAGATCATGGGTTTGAAATGGGAAAGGGAAGAGACTGAGTCAGAGATCTTCTTGCAACATATTCATTTAGCTATTCATATGGAACTTCTAAGCTTAGATGTCAAGAAAGCAGTTGGATATACAGGTCTCATGCTCACAGAAAAGATTTACCCCAGAGATATAAATTGGCTTCCTCGTGGTATCCATGGCATTTAAAGCCATTCAGGTGAACGGGATCTCCAGGGAATGGAATCTAGCTTGAAAAGAGAATCCAGCCTTTGATCTAGCCCTAAAAATCTTCATTTTTTAGAGTCTGAGAGAGCGGGATAACTTAGCAAACTAGATGTACTAGATATGGTAGGGTATACCAGCAAATTAGATTAAGAACAAATGATCAATAAAGTAGGAAGAAAATTTAGAGAATATAAAGTCATGAAATCCAACAGGAAACAGTAACACAACTGTGTCAAGTGCTGCTGACAGGATGAGGTGCTTTCTCTGTGGATACCCTAGTTTAAAATATCTGAGCCATGCCACGTGATACTTCGAGTTTATATTGTTTAGTATAGGTTAATCTCTGCTTTTCACATTTCTCATACCAAGCTACCTCACTTGAATGGTGGGATTCCAAGGTGCAAAGATTTTTGATGTAAAAGGAAATATTTTTTTAAAACTCTTTTGAAAATGCTTCAGAAAATGTAAAGCCTCGATATGAACTATGGCTTTGGTCGTGTGAAATTTGGACATGGGAAGTAAATGGGAGTGATGAGGGAGACTATTCTGAATGGAGTAATAATATGAATTAGGGAACAAAACAAGAAATTTTGAGGTGTTTGTGTTGGTAATATTATTGAGGAGAGCCTTGATTATGAGGAAATTGTTTCATTTTTCAAATGAGAATATTAGTACTGAGTTACTAGTGAGAGAGTATTGTGTTTCATCCAACAATCTGAAGATGTCCTTAACTGGTACTTTTGGTTTCTACCGGAGTAGTAAATTCTTTTTCTAAGATACCTTCTTTGGATTCAGTTCTAAGTATGAGCGCCCTCTGGTGTTCATTTTCAGTATATGTCATAAAAACTGCACATTTTTAAATTGGAACTTGATATTTTTCATGCATTAACTAATCCCAATACAGCGTGCGTAAAAGCAATATTTACATCTTAAATGCACATCGCTTTTTATTTTGATTTAAATTTAAAATGAGTTACATTTTAACAGGAAAATAATTTCAATTTTTCAATTGAATAAAAATGACAACAAAAAATGTAGTGTTATTTAGGAAACAGTCCATTTGGCCATTGGTTAATTCCCATGGCATTTGATCATTTGATCATCCTATTCAATCTGTTTAGGGTATAGAATGGCAAATATCCACTCTTTCATACACATACATTAACGTAACAAGTTTAGAATTCACCACTGTCTTCATAAAACCTTAAAATTTGGAAGCCTCACTCTTTGGCACTGGCTTAGTTCTAAGCGTTTAGAAGAACTGAATGGAAGATTGATGTGATTTTTTTGGTCAAAAATATAATCAATAATGAACTGGATTAATACAGTAATCTAAACAAAAATTTGTGTTTATATTAACCTATTAGGTATTCATTATGGAGGCCCTAGATTCCTAGCTTTGGAGAGTTCACCCAACCCAGGTTCTCTGACTATATATTCAAAAACTGCTTAGTACTCTAGACAAAGAGATGATGCAAAGAAAGACAAGAGACTTTGTATTGATAAGGGACCAACTCTGTGCTAATATCTCCCTACTTTATTGTGTCCTCACCAAAATCTTATTATCTTCATTATATCGATGAGGAAATTAAGGCAGAGAATGATTAAATAGGCTGTCATATCATATTACTAGTAAGTAAGAGTTGAGATTCAGTTTCTACTCTGGCTGACTATTACACTGAAATTACAGAACAGAATAGCAATTACCTGGAACCAGATAAGAGTTGGTGCTGAAGAATATCTTTGCTTTTTATAGAAGACAGTTGTATACAATAAATAAAATATACAATATTAATGTTCCAGGTTTACTTGAAATAATTATTTCAAGAAAAACCACAGAGCCTAAACAAGAAAGAGGTAGAATAAAGAAAAGTTATCCACAGGTAAACTTGAACTATTTGGAGATAGAAACCACAACAGCTCATCAAAGAGGGTTTTATACCTTCTCTATTTCGATCACCTTTCTTTTTAATATACACAATTAAATATATTTTGGAGGAGTTCTTAGTGATGGTTGTGAAGGAACAGGTGAAATTATTCATTACATGTATCATATGACAATTTAGAGGGATGAGACCCTGGGAATATTTACCGTATGTCCAGTTTGGGAAACTTGAATCTAGACATGACAATTCTATCCCAGCCTCGCACTGGAATAGAAAAGGGAGTAGATGAAAAGACGTTCAACATCGTTAATTATTAGAGAAATGCAAATCAAAACTACAATGAGATATCATTTCACATCAATCAGAATGGCCTTCATCAAAAAGTCTATAAACAATAAATGGTGGAGAAAAGGGAACCCTCCTACATTATTGGTGGGAAGGTAAATTGGTACAGTCACTATGGAGAACAGTATGGAGAAAACTGAAAATAGAAATATCATATGATCCAGCAATCCCATTCCTGGGCAAACATCTGGAGAAAACCATGGTTTGAAAAGATACTTGCACTCCAGTGTTCATTGTAGCACTATTTACAATAGCCAAGACATAGAAGCAACCTAAAAGTCCATTGACAGATGAATGGATAAAGAAGTGGTACATATATACAATGGAATATTACTCAGACATAAAAAGGAATGAAATAATGCCATTTGAAGCACCATGGATGGACCTGGAGCTTATCACACTAAGTGAAGTAAGTCAGACAGAGAAAGACAAATATCATGTGATATCACTTACATGTGGGATCTAAAAAAAATGATGCAAATGAAGTTATTTACAAAACAGAAACAGACTCACAGACTTAGAGAATGGAATTTATGGTTACTGGGAGGGAAGGGGTGCGGGGGGATGGATTGGGAATTTGGGACTGACTTGTACACACTGCTATATTTAAAATAGATAACCAACAAGGACCTACTGTATAGCACAGGGGACTCTGCTCAATACTCTGTAATAACCTAAATGGGAAAAGAATTTGAAGAAGAATAGATACATGTAATGTATAACTGACTCACTTTCCTGTACACCTGAAACTAACACAACATTGTTAATCAGTTATACTCCAATAAAAAATAAAAATTAAAAAAAGACAACAACAACAACAAAGAAAAGGGAGTAGATTTCAGGACATGTGTCTCTGGGAGATTAGCTCAGCCTGCTGAGGTGCTCAATTTCCTGTTTCACTATTCTGTCCTTAAAGTACCTTCATAGACACTGTGATTCCTCTGGAGCAAAGCATGGGTGGATCTTAGAAGATATGTAGTATCTTTAGGAAACATTTCAGATGGATCGATGTTAGAGCTGTTTTAAATTGTATTATTTTTTCTCTAAATACACACTTCAGTTTCTCTGTTAATGAAATGGAGTTGATATACATAGTGTTCTTGCAAGTGTCTCAGCATAAAGAACATGCACTGTTATTACCATTTAAAACGTCCCCCTGCTTTAGGAGCCCAGCGTAAGTAAGACACATCGGAGGATGTTTTAGAAAATGAACTTTAGGTGTATAGTCTACAGTTGACAAAAAAATTCCAGTGATCTTGTTTCCTTAAACTGTTTCAAAAGTATCTTCATTCTAAAGAAGAGATTATCAACATATTGGCTGAATAATCCTTGTGAAGAAAACTTTTTTTTCATAAACATGGGAAAACTAAAATTAAACAGGTGGGGATTCTGAGTGTAAAGACAATATTCAATGGAGAAGGAAAAACAAGAAAAGATTATTTGTTATTTTAGCAATGACTTTGATTATTTTGTTTTTTTACCAGTGGCTGGTATACCTCAATTCCTAAGGAGCACTGCTGTATGGTTCCTTTTGTAAATTGTAGTATACTCAAATTATTTATTTGAGGATATTATAGATCATGAGGTTTTAACACTAGAACTAAGGAACACGGAGCTCGTATCTCCCTCTCATTCAGAGGAACACATATTCTGTAGGTGGAATGGAGAGGTGTCTCTGATTCCACAGTGTTTCCTTTAACATAGAAATGAAAAACAGCACAATTCTATAAAGAATCCATGTCCGGTCAGCATGTCTCCCTGTATGTTTCTTTCCCAATGTCTAAAAAGTCAGGATCCAGAATCTACAAATTAATGTTTCTGTCCTCCAGGGTGTGTGCTGCTCTTATCTACCCCTTCCTGATTTTCTACATCTGTTAAGTGCTTCCAAGTTACAGGAGTAGAATAAATGTCCTGCCACTCATAGAGTCCTCACAGACCAGCAGGATAGGCATCTCCTGGGAGCGTTTTAGGAATTCAGAATCTCAGGCTCCAACCCATGCCTGCAGAATCAGAATCTATATTTTAACATGATCCAGGTGATTCATGTTCAAATTATAATTTGAGACGCACCGGTAATGGACCCAAGGAACAAATACATATAAATGTGAACTTTAATGCCAACAAACCCATTGGAAAAATTTCTTCATTCCCCTTTGTATAGACTGATCTTTTAGTCAACCTATAATCTATCCTCTATACTCTCCCTCAAAGTTAGCTCTGCTACTTTCTTCAAACCAGTTTTTGATATATTGTTTCTTTTGGAAGATCCATCTCTTGAGCTGGGTCCATCTGTTGGCTCTTAAAACTTGGCTTCATTGATTATTGAGTTATTTCCGCCTTTGTAAACCTCTCTTGCTGGACTCATCTTCGGTCCCTGCCTCTCACCTCTAGATCCTGTTTTTTGTATGTGATTATCTTTTATCCCCAGTGAATACAATTTATATGGTAATTCCTTTTTTCCAATGATGATTTTATATCGGAATGACTCACTTTAGGGATAAAACTGTCAAACTTCCATCCTGTGAATGTTTAGCATTTCATCATCTAAAGCTGACTTTAATTCAGACCTTGACACCTAAAGGCAGCCACTGCCATCTGTAAGGCCAGAGGGAAAAAAGATGTTTGATCTTGGTGGGCTAAATCCATTATTACGGTAACAGCCTTTAACAATCCCTCTCTGAGAGTAACAGAGAAAATAATTAAAAATACACAGTGTTTGAAAACTATATTTAATAAGCTTGAACTGGAATATGAGTATTCAGACATCAAACGAGATATGGAACATTAACTTACAGATGCACCAAAAACGTTCACGTAATTTGATTATGCACTAGACTGACATTAAATCTCAAAAAAAAAAAAAATTCAAGCAAGCATTCCCATATAGTTTGCATCGACTGATTGAACTAAAGAAATAAAATATCAAGAAAATTATATTTTTAAAAATCTTGGTATAAGGGAAAATCTACTAATAAATTATTATCTTAAAAAGGATATCAAAGTAGAATCTATTTAGGATGAAAATATAATGAGTTTCCACCTGTCAAAATCCAAAGGACAAAAGCTAATGTGATACTCAGAGAAAGCATACCTCCAAATAAATTAATTAAAAAGCAAGGACGAGCTATACTAATAAACTAAGCTCTCAGTTTAAGATCAACAATAAATTTAAAAACAGAAGCAGGAAGGAATGAATTAAAAGATCAAACAGAAATCGATGCAATAAAACAAGTAATTAAGGAAAGAACACTAGAACTGTTGATTAGTGCAATCAATTATAGTTCTTTGAAGTATTAATGAATGACAAAATATTAAAGAATGATCATGAAGAAAGGTCTTAGAAAGGGGAAAAATAAACATATTAATCATATTAGCAATGATAATAATAGTGAGGACACAGAGTGTGGTATAATAATGAGGCTGAGGGGTTTAAAAAATAAAATTTGGTGTGATTTATAATTTGATTTCAGTAAATATATATCAAAACTAAGCAAGGAGAATAACGCCTCAAAATTGCAAAATTGAACAGGAACAAATGTCCCAGGTTTCCTAAAGGTAGCAGTCACCAGAATTATGGGGACATTTTTTATAAGATTGAAGCATAATTCTGATCTGTATTAGTCAGTTTGAGCTGTCATAATGCTGCAACAGTCTGGGTGACTTAAACAACAGCAATTTATTTTCTCATAGCTCTGAAGACCGGAAGCCTAAGACGGGGGCATAGGATGATCAGCTTCTGATCAGTGCTCTCTTCCAACCTTGCAGATGGAAGCCTTCTTACCGTGTCCTTACATGGCCTTTCTTAGGTGCATGCACACAGGGAGAAAGCAAGCAACTTCTCTGGTGTCTCTTTTTATAAAGCCATTCTTAGACCTCATTTAACCTGAATAACCTCCTTAGAGGCCCTAACTCCAAATACAGTCATATTGGTGTTAGGTCTTCAAATACGAATTTTGGGGACACAATCCAGTTCATAGCATTCCACCCCTGCCCTGCACCGTGGCCCCACCCCACCCCAATTCATATCCTTCTCACATGCGAAACACGTTCATTCCATCCCAACAGCTCCAAAAGTCTGAACTCGGTCCAGCATCAACCCTAAAGTCAGTCTCATCTAAGTTATTTTCTAAATCGGATATGGGTGAGATTCGAGGCTGAATGTCTTCTAAGGTGAATTTCTCTCCAGTGATCCTGTGTAATCAGACATGTGTTTTCAAAATGCAATGGTGGACAGGCATAGGATAGCCATTCCCATTCCAAAAGGGAGAAACTGGCAGGAAGAAAGGCTTAATGGATCCCAAATAAATCCAAAACCTAGCAAGGCAAATTCCATTAGCTTTCAATGCTGGAGAATAATCCTCTTTGGTTTGATGCCCTGCCTTCCAGGCATAATAAAGTGGCTCTGAGGGGCTGCTTTACCCCTGTGGCTCTGCAGGGTACTCTCTGCAAGCGCCCACAACCCTGCCGAAATAAAGGAGGGGGCAGTCTAGCCCCCAGGCCTGTGGTGGGAGTGGGAGCCCTGATGATTTCTGAATGGCCTTTGGAGGTCATTCTTCCCCTTTTTTGAAGGATAAAGCATGTTTAGAGCAAAATATGTCTATTGCTCTACTATTCCCTTTGGTCCAACCTGGCAGAGTCTCTGCTGTTAAGGTCCAAACTGGCAGTGTTTCTGCTGGTACAAACCCATCTCTATTCTTGGCTGCTACTGAAGTGGCTGATTAAATTTGTATCTGGAGTTCATACTAATCTCCTTATCAAACAGTTGTTCAACCACACACTTAGTCCTTAGTACTCTCTCCAGAACAAGGTTTCTCTCTTTTTTTTTTTTTTTTTTTTTGCAAAATGGATTTGGAGAATTTTCCAAATCTTTAAGTTCTGGTTACTTTCTGCTAAATGATTCCTTTTCAATCCATCTCTCTCCTCTTACACTTTAAGCATCATGAGGACACAGGAGACACTTTCAATATTTTGCTAAGAAATCTCCTCACCTAAATACCGAATTGCATTGTTCGCAAGTTCTATCTTCCTCAAGTCACTAGAACACAATTAAGCCAAAAGTTCTTTGCTGCAGAGATCACCTTTTCTCCATTTTCCTTGTTTCTGTCTGAAACCTCACCAAAATGACCTTTAAGATACATATTTCTACCAACTTTCATGATTATTTATATATTTGCTAAGAAAATGGGGGCTTTCTCAATAGCGCTTGACTCTCCTTTTTTGTGTTTTCACCAAAATATGGACTTTAATATCCACATTTCTACCTACAATCTCTTCATGGTAATCCATGCTTTTTCTAGCAGGTAGCTCCAACTCCTCCAGTCTCTACCCATTACCCACTTGCAAAGTCACTTCCACAGTTTTAAGTATCTGTTACAGCAGCACTCCAATTCTAGGCACCAAAGTCTGCATTTGTCAAGTTGTGCTGACATATCACAAACCATAGACTGTGTGGCTTAGACAACAGAAATGTACTTTCTCACCCTTCTGGAGGCTAGAAGTCTGAGATCAGAATGCCAGTTTCTGGCGAGAGATCTCTTTCTGGCTTACAGAAGGCTGCCTTCTTACTCTGCCCTCACATGGCCTTTCACACACACACACACACACACACACACACACACACACACACACACACACACATTAACAGAGAGAGAGACAGAGAGAGTGAGATGGGTGGGGGGAGACAGAGAAAGAGAGTTCACTCTCTGCTGTCTCCTCTTATAAGGACTCGAATCCTGTTGGATCAGAGTCCCATTTTTTTTTTTTTTTTTTTTTGTTGTTGTTGTTGTTGCAGTACGTGGGCCTCTCACTGTTGTGGTCTCTCCCGTTGCAGAGCACAGGCTCCGGATGCGCAGGCTCAGCAGCCATGGCTCACGGCCCAGCTGCTCCACGGCATCCTTCCGGACCCAGGCACGAACCCGCATCCCCTGCATCGGCAGGCGCACTCTCAACCACTGCACCACCAGGGAAGCCCCAGAGTCCCATTCTTATGACTACGTTTAATTTTAAGTGTTTCCTTATAGGCCCTGTTTCCAAATACAGTCACATTGGAGGTTAGGACTTCAACATATGAATAATGAGACGACAAAACTCCCACTATAGGATTACCATACACTAACTTTTTTAGAGTATAGAAAAAACGAAAATTACCCACATCATTTTATAAGGATAAAATATCTATACTAACGCAAATGGAGAAGACGGGTAGAGGCATATATTTTTTTAAAGATGACAGAATGTTGATGATTTTGACACTATGTAATGAACACATTGTGGTTCTTTACACTATTTAGTTTATTTTGTGTATGTTTCAAATTTTCTGCAATAAAACAGTTAACTATGCAGAAGAGAAAACTGGAGCTGAACAAGGAAAGAAAATAAATATAGATAATTATTATTGTTGTTGATCGAATTCTTCAGGAAGCTGATTCTGAAATGGACTTCGGCAAGGAGAAGGTTTATTAGCAAATAATCTTGGGATCTATATCTATGGGGGGAAGGGAAAGGATTTTGCATAGAGAGGATGAGCTATAAGATATACCTGAACCACAAACTCAGGTGATTCGATGGGAGGCTCTGGAGCTGAGTCTTCTATCTCAGCCAATTTGTAGTTTACTGAAACATCCTGGTCTTTATATGCCTGCCTCTATTAGTCATTGCTTTGGGCTGCCCAGAAGAGGCCTGACCTTGTGAGGTGGTCCTGCAGTTGAAACAGTCCCTGAGGCGGGGGCAGACGAAGGCTATCTGCTGGCATCACTTCCAGCATCTAGGAAACACGTTTTTCCTTGAGGGACAACTAGATGGCACATCTTCACTCCCTTCACAGTCCTCCCCTTGTGACCCACAAATCCACTTTTTAAAATACTTTGGAGGAGTAGCTCCTACGGGATTCAAGTGGGCCTCCCTTTCTGGAGTAAAGGTAATCAATGAAAGACACTCCCAGTGTCAAAGGTGATCTTGGCATTGTAACATACTCATCATCTCCTTCCTCCACTATGTAACCTAGATGCCTCTTACCCTCAGATAACATCCCTCTGTTCTCTGTATCTTACCTCACAGCCTGAGCCAGACCTTCAGTCCTGAGGGATTGAGCTCTGATTACCAGGTCATTCTCAGAGTAAAGATGCTGCACGTGTTTGTTTAGCATCACAATAGGATGTGGATATACTAAAAGGACTTCAAGTGAATTATGTAGGTTTCAAATGTATTATCCCTGCCACATTTTTTTTAAAAAACAGTTCATTCTCTTCATAATAATCAGGATGAATTCCACATATGAGGATAATATTTTCTTCTATCCTATTATCCCTGAACATAAGGTGCCCAAAGCACCCTTGAGCCAGTTATAAGTTAAATGCATCTTTTGTTATGTCTCCTGGTGAACTGTCCCCACTTTGTGACTCACAACCTCTAAACCTGTAGAGACCAGAGTTGTGGGACAGAGAACACACATTCTCCAAGTGAACCACAGGGAATGATCTTAAGCAGGAACATTCTTGTTTCCATCCCTTGGTCTAGGAAACTTGTAATCTTCCCATGCAAAACACCATACTATATAAAGGTTTTTTTACTCAATGTGTATACTGAATGGGGCTCCCCATTGCTGTAAAATATCACTTCTGAGCTAGTGTCTCAAAAGTGCTTTCAGTAAGTTGTTCCAATCCACTTTTAGACTTGTAGCTTCTTGGTGGTTGACGTAAGATACAGCTAATGAATCCCATGGTGTTAGACCTACTTACATTCTTCCTTTTCTGAAAAATATGTCCCCTAATGCTATGTAATGTGGGATCTTGTGCCAATGAAATAAACACTTTACATACCCTCAAATAGTGATGCCAGCTGGGACCCTGGAGGCAGGAAAGACAAAGCCATACATGGAAAAGCTGTCAATTCCCGTAAGAATAAAGCAATGGTCCTTCCAAGGTGAAAGGGGCTTACAATATACTCAATTCGCCAACCTATAGCCAATTGGTTTTCTCAAGCAATCTTGCCATTTCAGGGCTCAGTATTTGTCTCTGTTCCTGCAAAGCCAAGATTTTTCAGGGTGTCAACCTTGATATAGACATCTCATATGTCAGAGTCCCATTCTTACATAGACAGGTTGCTGACTTTGGCAAAACCACTTGCTAGCCTTGGCCTGCAGTTTAAATTGAAAATAAATCTTGAACCTAATCCTCAATTTCTCTGCCTTCTCACTGTAGAAGGGTAGGAGGTTAGAGACCATTTGTACTAAGGAGACATTTTGACTTTCATAATTGGGGTAAAATTGCTTGTTAACTACTTAACTAAGCCTTCCATGATTTGGGTGTGTTTTTTTGTTTGTTTTTGTCTTTCTTTTCTAGTATTTATTCACTGTATCCATGTCCATCCAATGCCATTGTATTTATAGTTGATATAAAGACATATAAATCATATTTGTGGTACAACACTCCAATTAATGTATTTCTCCCCAAGCTTTACCATCCAATTACTGACCAGTGGAAGTGAACCACCATCTGTTCTCCATTTACCAGCAATGATGGGGTACCCACTTCCACCTTGATAGTGGGTGACCCAGGTCCCAAACATTATCTTATCAATTATTTCTCAAACAACTTCTGACGCCATCTCTCACAGGTTGGATTTTCTGAGTTGGAGATTACTGTGTAGAATGTTTATTAGGAAGTGGTCTTGAAATCAACACCCTTGGAAGAAATGGGATAGAAGTAGAATTTGCAAAGGCAAACGTTCAGCTGTGGAGTATGCCTGAATAGCAGGCTCAGATGAACCCAAGAGGGCACTCTGGAGCCAAAATGGCTTGACTGAGCTGTCCCATATTGGTCCAAAATAGCCTGGCCTTCATACTTCCACCACTATGAGTCACTGGATAGGCATCAATCATCATGCCCAGAAGGGTTCTGTCCTTAACTGTAGCTAAGCTGATCCTGAAGACTATTCTTATCACTCCCAGTATCAGATTAAAGAGAAGGAAATTTGAATGTTGAATATCCATATCTATCACAATCACATATGTATTTAGATACTGAAATCAAAAATTTGATATTCCAAATAATAAATAGCGAAAACATAAGACAGAAATCCTGAAAACAAGTACTTCATATCAGGTTTCACTGAGGAAGTCAAGGTGGTCCCACATCAGCAAGCATGATGCAGTTCATTTTGATTAAAAGAGAAAAACAGTGTTATCATCGCAATTAATGTCAAAAATAACATTTGACATACAGTATTTATTATATATCCTAACAAGCAATCAAACAAATGACTATTAGAAAAACAAAAGTATAAGGATATTTATCAAAAGTGATAATCTATATATTCATGAGAAAACTGTAACACATGATATCTATTCATGAAATATTACAAGCTTTTCCATTAAATTTTCAACAATATTTAATATCTACTTATAGCCTAGCCAATGCAATAAGAATAAAAAGAATAAAAAAGAGGTAAATTATAAGGCCAAAATGTTAATATTGGCAGACTATAAAATCATCTACTAAATTATACTAAATTATACATCTACTAAATTTATAAACTAAATCATCTAAATTCCAAGATAACCAATGAATAAATTTTGTAATATAAATTAATCTACAAGAACCAAAGTTATTTTTATATATCACACTAAGCAATTAAATAAGCAAATAGAAAAATCAATTTTATTTACAGCAGATGATGTATTAAGTACTTAGTTGCAAATATTGAAAGAAATATTAAAATTTTAAAGAATGAAATGCTACTGAAGGGTTTAAAAAATCCCCTGCATGGACTTCCCTGGCGGTCAAGTGGTTAAGACTCCGTGCTTCCAATGCAGGGGGCGCGATTCAATCCCTGGGGTTGTGGAACTAAGATCCCACATGCCGTGAGGTGTGGCCAAAAAAAGAGAAAGAAATCCCCTGCAAAAAGAGCTATCTTATTAATACATTAAAAAATACACACACAAAATATATTAATAACCTCCAAATAGTCTATCAATTTGATGCAAACCCAATAAACAGGTTCTTTTATGAAATGATTCCAAAATGTATATGAAATAATAAATGTAAAATGATTGCTATAAAATTATGTAAAATAAGGTCATATAAGAATATACTTCTGTTTCAGATATTAACACATATGAAAACAATATAGTATTGTTACATCAATATACTTATGTGTCTGTAAATACCAGAAACCTTCCAAGTACATATATATATATATAGAGAGAGAGAGAAAGGAAATGATGAAATACACACATGTGCACACACACACACATATTTAAGTAGTCCATTTGTGAACAAAATTATTAAATGAATAGATGAATAAATTTTACAACTTCAGAATTTTTAAAACCCACAAAATTCACAAAGTAATATAACCAGGAGAAAATAAATGCATTCTGTAAAGTAGTTTAAGAATGAGTATATTTGTAAGTAAAATATATACATAAACAACAAACCAGGAAGAAAAATAGGACAAAGACATGAGCAAGCAAGTCACAAAGAAGAAATAAAATAAAACATAAACAAAAGGAAATGTGTTCAGGTCAGGCTCTGAAAAATAGGAAAAGGCCAATAAAAACAATACAAATGTCATTATTCCAACATCAGATGAGAGCAATTATAATGCTTGATAATATCAAATATTAACAATGTGGTGGGAAAGTGAGTATTCTCCAAAAGAACTTGTGGCAGTTTACATTTATTAGCCACAGGGGAGGGCAACTTCACTGTATTTATTCATACATAAAATGCACTTGATTAAAAGACCACTTCCTACTTTATATCTTAGAGAAATATTTCCACAGATATCCTACTAGTACTGCCAAGTTAGGACTCCAAAATATATTAAAAGTGAGATAGTGCATTGCAGAAAAATATGTACATTATGACACCATTTAAGGAAAACTAATGAAGAAGTCAGAACTGTATTTTTTATAAGACCATATTGGAAAAAATAGACCCATATTAAAATGATCAGAAAATTGATAGTTTCTGATTAATGAAGTTAATGAGATTTGGGAGTTAAATAAACAGAATTGGCTGTAATTTTTTAAGGCTATGGATTCATGTTTTATTTGTATAATTAAAAAATATAAGACAATGTCTATAACAAGGAAGAAAGATAGCAGGGAAATAGCCCTCCTAGGATTTGAGAGAGTGGTAAATTTTAGGTTAATAATGAAAGCAATAAAATCTGGAGAAAGAAATAAGTCCTTAAAAAGAACAGGATAGGCCAAAGGGATTTAAGGCTTAGAGAGAGAATTGCTAACATAACATAAGAATTGCTAACATAACATAAACTACTTAAAAGGCATAGGATCAGGAAAGAATGTTTGATTGTCAAGTGTTCAAATTTGGGAATATCTCTCAAAAAATACCAAGAAAATATTAATTTATGTAATACCCTTAGTCTAATTGGTGTCAGCTAATTAACATGTAGATGAAAACAAATTTGATCTAGGTGTTAGTCTCCTACATGCATCTGAAACATTGAACATGTTAGTACCCGTACTGCGTTTTTTTTATCATTTAAAAATTTATTTATTTTTTAATTAATTTTTATTGGAGTATAGTTGCTTTACAATGTTGTGTTAGTTTCTGCTGTACAGCAAAGTGAATCAGCTACACGTATACATATATCCCCTCTTCTTTTGGATTTTCTTCCCATTTAGGTCACCACAGGGCACTGAGTACAACTGGGAGATTAGGACTGACATGTATACACTACTTTGTATAAAATAGGTAACTAATGAGAACCTCACTGGGTTTAAAAGCCGTCTGTTCATGTTTGTATCCTGAGCCTCATACTGTGAACGAGGGACATGATTTCCTCTAAATTCTACAATAAACATTTAAGATAATACAAAGTTTAGTTCTAAACCTCTAACATACGGGAAAAAATACTTTGGATGATATGGTAAGACTGATCCAAAATGAACACTAAAATTAGATATTTAAGGAAATTTTAGCCATTAAATAAATACACAAAAATTATGGACAGAAAGTTATTTCCTATTATTTATTTTTTGGTGAACATGTATCTGTATCCTACATTAATTTCCAAGTATAGATTTTGTGCTAAGTCCTGACAGAAAAAATAGAAGCTTCCTTTCCATCATACACACTATAAATAAAAATATATTCTCAATGTTAGTACCAATCAATGGTTTTTCCATCCCCTCAACAAGAACCACAATAGGAAAATGGTTCACAATTAATGATATAAAAAATCATAGAAAAATGAGAAACCCATTATTTTAGATGTATTGAGCAGTATGCTATCCTAACAGCTTTTAGAAGAAAAGATAATAGCCTTGTTCTTCCAATACAGAAATTGAATTTACCTTTCTTTTGATCTGTAACTGCAAGAAGCAGGGTTCTTAATAAGGACACTTCATGAAACAGAAATATCAGTAGGGCAGTTTGACTGTGATGTATTAAAATTCCAGGTATAATACCAACCCCAAGTGAATGTAGAGAAATTTGCCTGCCAACCAAGGGAGCAATATTCAACCAGTAGCCATTCTTATTTTATCTTCCTAAAATGAATGCAGACAATTTTTGTAATTGTGATTACTCTTCTATTGTAACCTACATGTATTTTTCCTTTCTCAGGATACAACAGATATATATATATATCTGTTGTGTATATACAGTATTTTCCATTCCATAAAATTGAACACATATTTATTATCCTGTGTATAGACTTTTTTTTGTTTTTCCCAAATCATACTGTAACTCTTTAGGATCAGAGATTATATATAATTATATCCATGTAGAATCTATGATTATATATGCTCAGTAAGTACTCACAACAAATACTAAAAATCATGGTTTAATTGACCTGAAAAGGGTTATGAAATAATATTTCCCTTTTCTTCCCAATGAAAAAACTGAGATCACAAATGTTTAGGATATATACTCAAGATTAGTTAGTTTGTAATCTGATTGATTATACTCTTATCAAAATAAAATTCAAATAGATTGTACATTTCACTTACGACAATTCAGAAGTACCATTTTTCATTGAATATCTACTAAAATGTCCAAATTCATGATGTATCAAAAGACCCTTATCTCATGAAGTATCTATTTAAAAACCCAAAATTTTTGAGAATTCAGGATTTGAGACAAAAATCCCCTAGTAATTCTCATTAAACAAATATTACTCAGAAACATTATTTATTTTTGACATCCACCTATATCTTAACGTAACTATGATGAGTATTCCTTGTAATATCATCTCGTAGGGAAATCCCCAGTATGATTTTTTCTTCAATTTCATTTTGTTCGAGAAGCAAAAATGTTCTTTCATATTCTTATCAATATATCAGAAGTCTGTCAGTCTCTGCTGGGCAACAATCCCCCTAAAGCTCAGCAGCATTTAACAAATATGTTGTTTTTTTTTTCACACTCACAGATTTGTGGGTAAGATGGAGCATCTCAGCTTCAGGCTAAGGTCTGCAAGTCAGCAGGGGGCTCAATTTCAAGCTAGAGTCCTGTGGTTTGGGTGGGAAGGCTCTACTCTTATGTTTTACCTATAGTCAGTGGGCTACTGTAATAGAAAAATCACGTCAGACTAGTGAAGCAGTCAAGGAAGATTCGACACCACTGTACTAGGGGAGAGATTGAACTCAACTCTGAATATACGAGGACAACTGGTGGTTTATAGCCAACAGTCAGGGTGAGGAGTTGATGGATGGAAAGATACTAAGAGAAACTTGGTTAAGTATCAAGGGTGAGGGAGGAGAGGAACTTCATTATATATCAAGGGTGGGGGAAGAAGAGCATGACTGAGTATCAAAGGTGATGGGATTCTTGATCAACTGCCTTAGACTGATTCTTTAATAAAGCCAGGCTCAGCAGGACAAGGACAGACAAGGAGAAGGAGACGGTCTATTGAAAGGAGGGCTTAGAGAAGGCTGATTAAAGTTGGGTCAAGGATGGAGCCTTGACAGGGCTCAAGTAAAGTTCTTGTCACTCTCAGAGTGTGTTCTTCTCCAGACACTGGTAGAAATACAGGAAGACAAGCTCCATTGCACAAGCACATTGCAAGCCTCTGATTACATCAGCTTTGCTAACATCCCATTGGCCAAAGCCAGTCACATGGCCAAACCATCCATGGAGCCTGGAAATAAATACTATACACAACAAAAGGTGGAGGGGAATGAATATTTGCTAAACCATAGTCCACACTATCACTGGGTACCATCCCTCACTCTATTCAGAGAAACTTCCAAGTCTAGGGCTTTTTGGTGGTAGGACAAATGGAACATTTACATTGAAGAACAACTTTCTGATCTTTTCTACTTTCTTCCCTCTCTATCTTCCTTGCACATTAGTTTTTAAAATGTCTGGTTGTCTACTTTCTTTGTGAATAAAATCTACCAGAAAATGTCTACTTCATAAATAATTTTTTAAGTGTAATAAGCCAGTCCCAAAAGACAAATACTCTATTATTCCACTTATATGAAGATTCTAGAGTAGTCAAATTCATGTAAGCAGAAAGTAGAATGGTGGTTACCAGGGGCTGGGGGATGGGAGAAATGGGAATTTCTTGTTTGATGGTATAGAATTTCAGTTTTGCAAGATGAAAAAGTTATGGAGATTGGCTGAGCACTTAACACTACTGAACTGTACATTTAGAAATGGTTACGATGAAAACATTTATTTTATATGCTTCTACTATAAAAAGAAAATATAAAGTGTATTTTGCTTCTCTAAACTCCTGATGCATTGTTTGAAATGGTCACCGTCTTTTTAGTCTTACTGTGAGATCCAGTCTCTTCCTCCACTTCATAACAAATCTTCTGGATCTCTCAGCCATACCACAATGGCAGATCACCCCACGTGCCCTATGAGTACATACATTCGATAATCCCCAAAGGAAAGTAATTTCAAGCTCTATGAGGCTTTCTTGTACTCTTCAATAAAGAGTACAGAAATGGTAATTGTGCCATTCAACAGAAATGGTAAATTGCCTAGAATTTTAAGATCACATACTTGTTTTAGTGATATATTGAGAGAAGAGGGACAGTAATACTTCAAGGTTCTAGTCCGTTAGAAAAAAATAGACTTGAAGTTATCCCTTGATAAGTGTTCATTTTGCCAGGAATATCTGAAATATATTAGCACATGGTATTCCAGCACTATGAGAACAGACACTAAAAATGCATTGGTTAGCATCATTTGACCCTGTTCCAATTTGAAATCTTCTTTGTGTTTACTACTCAAGGTGTTTTTAGATTGTTAAACTACTCATTAACAAATTCAGTGTCATCAGGTAGTGTTGTATGGCCTGGATAGTAGTTGTCCACCAAGATTCATTCTCTCCTTTCTCCCTGGACACAGACTCAGCCTTCCTTGCAATTAGGTGTGACCATGTAACTAAATTTTATCCTATGGCATTAAACAGAGGTTATGTAGTCCAACTGCCCACTTGAGGCATGAAAAACTCCCAGCATTCTCCGCCATGCTCTTTCATTCATCTGGTGATGCCTGTGGGATCATGGGAAGCCACATGTTGAAGACTGCAAAGAAGAAATAACCTTCTTTTGTGCTTGAAGCATTTGAGTTTCTTTTCCACAGTATGTTAACTTACCTTAAATAATTTAAGGTTAAAGTAAACAAGCAAGGTGAAGAAATCCCATAAAACAACAGGCATTCAAATATAACTTCCCCACTCCAAAATCCTAGTTGTCAGGGATCACTGAAAAATGCCCATAAAATTGTGTTATAGGCCTTGGTAGAATGTGTGGTGTGAGCCATTGTCTCAAGGCTGTAGGGTTATACCAACTGATAGGGGTTAGGAATGACATCATATAAAACTCAGGAGGGAGACAGTACGTCAATATCTTCTACCTGCTCAAATCTGTCAAATCTGAGAATGGCAACTGCATACCCCCCTCACCTAATACATAAATTTACTTGCCTGAAGAAGTTTACTGGAAAGTCATCTCAAGTTCAGAATCTCTTGGGGATCAAATAAGGTAGGACTGGGCAGAGGGAGAAGTGTATTTGCAAAAAAAAATTTTCCAAAGGTCTGAGCTGAGCACATGAAGAACTCTGGAGCTATAGTTGTTCTTCAGAAATAAACCAAGTGAGGCAAGTAAGTCAGGCTTTTCTACCCGTCCAATAACCAGTCATTAGGTGTGGGCTGTCCATTGTGCTAGACAGCTCACTTCTGCTCAGGGTGTCTCCCAGAGAAAAAGTTCAGCTGATATCTGTTGACTAACAATACTTCCAGTCACTGGAGGAGTAAGTGTTTCATGAGCATCTCAGGGACTTGAGGGGACATGAGTATCTCAATGATGCACTACAGCATTCATTACCAAAAGGGTCACTGACACAGTTGTCAAATATGTCTAAAGGGCGCCCTGATTGCTAATAACCCACTTTCTTATGTTTATTCCTGCCAAATATATGCCATAATCCTTATAAGTAGCTGTAATATTTAATTGTAATTTCAGTTTTTAATGCAGAAACGGCTTCAGCCATAAGGAACAGAAATCATATTCATAAGTTGCATTAATAGGTTGTTGCAATTATTTCCTAAGACAGAATACAAATGGTGAGCACAAGCCCAAGGGAGAAATTGCTATGAGTCTCAGAGTGTCCTGTAAGACACTGCCTATCACAGGCCAACTAACAACATAGAACAGATATTCAGGATGTTCAATACTTATTTATTGACTGAAAAAGAAATCAGTTCAAGCTTTGTGAAGGAACTGTGTTCACCTTTATATCCTCAGGGCTTATCACAATTTCTGGCACAGAGTAGACAGTGAAAATAAGGTGAAATAGATTTCAGGCTTATGATTTGTTTATACTGAACAATGTTATATTTACAAAAAATCCTAACTGATACATATTAACCCATAAAATGAATATCATTTAAAATATGCAAAGGCACTTTTCTAGAAATCACATCTTTTTTTGGAATATTTTTCATCGGTCAGCTTTTTTGCCATATTTTGCTGTGCTAACAAGCAGTCCCAACATTTCAGTGGCTTATATTTAGGTTTTATTGTTGCCTCTGAGTGGGTTATAATTCTGTTATGTATCTACAAACCAGAAACTAGACTGAATAAACAGTCCCTATATGGATCTTGTGGTGTGATTCTCCTGAGGGGGAAACCAAGGGCAAAAACATGTGATGGCCCTTAAAGCTCCAACTTGGACGCAGCACACATAATTTCTACTCATATCCCACTGAATAAAAAGAGTCACTTGACCAAGACTGATATCAACGGTATGGCAAGGTAGACTCCGCCCATAGGAAGTACTACATATCATATGGCAGTGGGCAGGTAGGTATAAGCATCTAACATCTGAGGAAATAATGATTTGAAACAATTTGCTTATCAATAATTAAAAACTGAACCTCCGTAAAAGTTAAATGAAAATGGCTTTACTGTAAGATATAATTCATGGAATATTTTATGTTTGTTCTTCAAAATCAAAAGAAACTATTCAAAGTAATTCACATGAACCAAAGGTCTTGCAACTGACTTCATAGGAAAACTTATTTTGAAAGCTTCTAGGTTTCTCTTAGTTCCTGAGGTCAAAAATTAAATGACCTGAGAGATACAGGTTCCTTGTTAGGGCTCTGCAACACTTGCTATATGGATTTTATAAATATTGAAGACGTTAGAGAAGCTCATTTTTTCACTTTACTATTAGATCAAAAACATAGAACTCCTATGGTTTTTGTTCCATCAAAATACTACTGAAGGGCTTCCCTGGTGGCACAGTGGTTGAGAGTCCGCCTGCCGATGCAGGGGACACGGGTTCGTGCCCCGGTCCAGGAAAATCCCACATCGGCTGGGCCCGTGAGCCATGGCTGCTGAGCCTGCGCGTCCGGAGCCCGTGCTCTGCAACAGGAGAGACCACAACAGTGAGAGGCCCACGTACCTCAAAAAAAAAAGAAAAAAAAATACTACTGAAAAAAACATAAATTTGGCTTCTTTTGCACCAAAAACTATCCTTTTGATAGATGAGAAAATCTGAACTATAAGAACTCAGACATCTCTATAAAAAACAATATCAAAGACAGTGACACTGGTTGTCTTTTGGGAGAGAATCTTGAATATTAGGATTCAGAGTTGGAGGAGAATGTCCTTCCCTGCATACAATTTTGCACATTTTTCAATAATGCACTATATACTTATATTACCTGTTCAAAACATACAAGCAAACAAACAAAACAAATGAATACCTATGTTGAATTACACACTTCCAGAAACTTTCTTCTCCATATCTCCCCATCTTTCTGCTCATTGTACTTTTATTGTTCGATAGTCAAGAATGGATATTTAGTTAGTAATCAGTTGCATTTCTTATTAAAATGTTACCAAAATAAATGTCTTTTTATTTTCAGTCTCTGTTCTTTTCCTGTTCTCTTTTCCTATGTCTCTTTCACTATATTTTCCTAAATTATTCTATTCCACAAGTATTTTCAGATAGCTAATAGCTGATTAATACAATCTATACTAAAATTCAAGAGATTAGAAATGATTTTCCAGGAGGTACTCCTGAATGAATGTAAATAGTGTGGGAAAAAGAAAGGAAAAGGTACATTCTAAAGAAGGTGATTTATTGTCAAAGTACAAATGTAAACTGAACGTGATCAGACTTGAGAAAAATATAGCTGCTATTTCATAATACATAGAGAGATGATTTGTTGTGATGCCATTCTGCACATCTGAAATAACTGGTACACCAAATACATACTTTCATTTTTTACCACTCCCTCTAACTTTGTAAATGCACACTTTTCCCATTCAATATCATTCTAATAAGTGGTTGGAGATTCAAGTAATAATTTCCTCTTCCTACATGTGCATTTGTATATGATTAAACAAAAATGATAATGATATATTTTCAGGCTGAATATAATTAAGTTGATATTGAAAACAACCAAAAAGAACAGTGTGGTATATAGTTACAACCATTATTGGTTTTGGTCATGCATTTAAAACCTGCAAATGGGGATTTTTCTTCAATCCAGTTTTGTTTATGCATGAAATCTTATGGTTTTTTTGTTATTATTATGGAATTATCATTGGTTCTATGTATACAGGAGTTGAAAATGTTCTAAAAGAAAAAATGGTATCTTTTGCTCTTACCATGTTGTCACTACACAGTCAATATTAAAATCATCAATCAAGTTACCAACTACATTGATAAAATTAAACATGACAATTTCTCAAAATAATGTATGTTACTAAAGGTCTGCTTTAATAATGCCTACAAAGATCCTATCGTATTGACCAAAAATTAGAAACTCATGTTATCATTTGCTGCATAACAAATCTTTGTGACTTAATTATGCAAGTGGTTTAAAGCAACAACCGTCTATCTAGGTCATGATTCTGTTGGTAGAATTGTATTCTTGGGTTAAGTTAGGGGCTCTTGGTTGCTCTAGTCTGGGCTAGACTCAGCTGATTGTAGTCAGGGTTGCTTATAAGTCTGTGGTCTGCTGTGGATGGCTGGTCTATGATGACTCAGCTGAGATGGCATATGTCTTCTCCATGTGGTCTCCATTCACCAAAAAATTATATATTTATATAATTTCACATGGAAGAATTGGCAGAACGCTCTCCCCACCAAGAGCAGCAGGTGGGCACGTGCCAGTGTTCAAGTACGTTTTCAGCAGTTACTTGTGTCATATTTGCTACTGACCATTGGATATACCTTGTCACATGTCCAAGACAAGAATCAGAGCGATGGGGACCACTGAAGGAGTAGATAAAGATGTGAACAAAATGGCAACCGTGATTATTGCAGGTTTAAAATCCATATCATTGCCAAATATTCCCCCTTCCTCCCTCCCTCCCTCCCTCCCTCCTTTCCTTCCTTCCTTCTTTTTTTTTCTTTAGTTTTATTTTCTGGTTTCCTATAGCTTTATTTGGCTTCTTTACCGATTTAGTCCTAGCATTTGATTTGCCATATAAATTTTTACTTCCCTTGTGCTTAGAACACTAAGATTTCAGTCGATGCAACTTATTTTTTACTTTTCCCTTTAGACTTTATGTATAGCATTCAATTTACTCTCTATATCAGCGAATGGCTTATTCTGAATAAGTTCTTTATACATGGCATGGGTGCAAGCATGACTTTTCCCAAATCAGGATGTAAGAAATAAATCCTGTAACTATCTCCCACTGGGAACCATTAAGCTGCTATAACACTAGTTCAGAGTCAGCTTTCTCACTTGTAATACTGAAGATCACCGTCCATTCCCTGAGGAATATCTTAAGTTGGGTACTATCTCTCACTTGGAAACCATAAGTAGCAGCTCTTAGCAAAAATATTCTGAAAAGCACTCTCCAGTATACCCTACCTTCCTATTACCATATGGACTACAGCTCTTATCACAAACTGTGTCAACACATAATTAACCTACTAAATGGTAAGTGCAGGGAGGAAATGTAGTGAAATATAGTAAGAATTCAGACATTTTAATAATAGTATACTGGGACTTCCCTGGTGGCACAGTGGTTAAAAATCCGCCTGTCAATGCAGGGGACACGGGTTCAAGCCCTGGTCCGGGAAGATCCCACATGCCGCGGAGCAACTAAGCCCGTGCGCCACAACTACTGAGCCTGTGCTCTAGAGCCCGCAAGTCACAACTACTGAAGCCTGTGCGCCTAGAGCCGATGCTCCGCAACAAAAGAAGTCACCGCAATGAGAAGCCCGCGCACTACAACAAAGAGGAGCCCCCACTTGCCACAACTAGAGAAAGCCCACGCAGAGCAACGAAGACCTAATGCAGCCAAAAATAAATACATTTATAAAAAAAATAAATCAAAGTATACTGTATTTCTAAACACTAAAATAGCAAAAGAAAATGAAAAGAAAATGAAACAGGAAAACTTCAAACTAAGTTTATTCAAAAAGGACATTAAAAAGATCAAGACTTGTTGAAAAATTACTTTTCAAATAAATTTCTCTGCTCTCATCACCAAACAATGTCAAGCAACTAAATACGAAATTTTGATTAGGAAGGCTTTTAGATTAATCCTATGCAACTGTGCTATTAGAGGAACTGTGACTATGAAAGAGATAATATTGCTGATTAATTAATTTTCTTTGTTTCCTGAAAAATATGGCTTATATTTTTAAAAATGCTTCTAAGACATTCATAGTGTGTAGAATTTGTCATCTTCTACTTCAACTGATTTTCCAAGGAGGCAAAGACAATTCAATGAGAAAAGGATGGCTTTTTTTCAACAAATGATACTGCGAAAATTGGATATCCTCATTCAAAAAGATGAATTTAGCACTTATATCATACAAATTTTTAAATTCAAAATGAATCATACTCCAAAGTATAATATCTAAAACAATAAAACTTTTAGAAGAAAATATAGGAGAAAAATCTGTGTGACCTCGGGTTAGGAAAAAGTTCTGAGATACAGTCCCCAAAGCACAAACCACATTAAAAATAGTAATAATATGGAATTTTTCAAAATTAAAAAAGAAACACAACTTTTGCACTTCAAAACGCACCATTAAGAAATTAAAATTTCAGAGAAAATGTTTGCAAATCGTATTTTGCTTAATTTTCAAAACATGTAGAGAAATTTTACAATGATCAGAAGACAAACCCCAAATAAAAATGAGCAAAAATTAGAACAGACATTTCACCAGAAAAGCTATATAAATGGTTAATAATCACTTGAAAAGATGATCATGCTCAAAATTATTAATCATTAGAGCAATTCAAATTAAAACCACAATAAGATACCACTTCTCCCTACTAGAATTGTTGTAATAAAAAAGATAGACAATACAAACAGTTGACAAGTATATGGCAAACTGGAAACTCTTACATTGCTGGTGGGAGTGTAAACTAGTACAGTCATTTTGAAAAGCAGTATGGCAGTTTATTTTAACAAAATGAATAAGTGTAACATATGAAAAAGTGATTCCATTCCTCAGAATCTTTCCAAGAGAATGAAAACATATGTCCACAGAAAGACTTGTACTCGACTCAGCAGCAAAATTTATAATAGCAGAAAGTGGAAAATATCCAAACGTTTATCAACTGGTGACTGGATAAACAGAATATGATACACAGAAACAACAGAATACTATTCAGCAGTATAAATGGAATGATTACCAATGCTACAACATGGCTGAGACCAAGATATTATGGTAATTTAAAGGCCCCAGAACAGGGCTTCCCTGGTGGCGCGGTGGTTGAGAGTCCACCTGCCAATGCAGGGGACGCGGGTTTGTGCCCCGGTCTGGGAGGATCCCACGTGCCGCGGAGTGGCTGGGCCCGTGAGCCATGACCGCTGAGCCTGCGCGTCCGAAGCCTGTGCTCCGCAGCAGGAGAGGCCACAGCAGTGAGAGGCCCGTGTACCAAAAAGACCCCAGAACAAGAGACCACATATTTTATGAGTCAATTCTATAGAGATAGATGAATAGTTGCTTGGGGTTGGGGTAAGACTGAGGATTGACTGACTCACTAGGGAACACAATGGGTGATCTGAATATTTTATTTTATTTTTTATAAATTTATTTAATTTATCTATTTTTGGCTGCATTGGGTCTTCGTTGCTGCGCGTGGGCTTTCTCTAGTTGTGGCAAGTGGGGGCTACTTTTCCTTGAGGTACACGGGCTTCTCATTGCGGAGGCTTCTCTTGTTGTGGAGCATGGGCTCTAGGCACGTGGGCTTCAGTAGTTGTGGTACACGGGCTCAGTAGTTGTGGCTCTCGGATTTAGTTGCTCTGGGGCATGTGGGATCTTCCCAGACCAGGGCTCGAACCCGTGTCCCCTGCATTGACAGGTGGATTTTTAACCACAGCGCCACCAGGGAAACTCTGAATATTTTAAAATTGTGCTGTGGTGATGGTTGCACAACTGTGTAAATTTATTACAACTCATTGAATTGTACATTTAAAGTGGGTGGATTTTATGGTCCATAAGTTATAATTCAATAAAGGTGCTAAAAGTAAAGGATACCAGGAATCGTATTTTTTCAAAATGGAGCTGTCAAGGAAATGAGAACTGGCATTGGCATATATGTTATTGATCTGATATTAGTATGAAAACTATTCTTTTCTCCTCTTAAATCAAACATGCTTTATATCAATGCCATATATAACAGAGCAATAAGAGAGAATAAGAAAATTTTTCTTTCATAATGTCAATTTTAGCATAAGTATTCTAACCTTCCCTGTCATTCTACCATTCTGCAAATATGAAATTGTTCAGTTTCATATATATGCATATTGACTGGGCATTTCTAGTATCAGAGGAACTTTTTGTATTTTCATGCAGATGACTTTATCTTTCCACTATCCTAGGTGTTGGAAGATAGATTTTAAGCTGTAACTTCTGCCACTGAGTATCATCATTTTGCCCTTTGAAACCAAGCAGACCTCCTTAGATGTTTATTGCGTATGAAAATATGTAAATTAACAGGGCTTATTCACTCAATTAAATTTTCTCCAAGTTCTGCATTACAGTCCTGGAACTTTCTGAACAAGTATTATTTCTTTTTGTCTGGACTATATTTCTCGTCATTTCGCCTAAGACTGTCTGCCTTTTCGGCAGTCATGTCTCACTTTAATCATATAGAGCCTATATGAAATAACATTCTTGTTTATACACATGCATGCCGCTACTTAGGTCATTATCACCCAGGACTTACAGGTCTGAGGTAAACAATAGTAAAGAAACTGACATCCTAAAATTTGTCATTTTGTAATGTAATGATTTCCAGTATCCCCTAAACGTTTTCGCTAATCATCTTTTTATTGCAAATGGAATAAAATTTGCTCGACCACTTATCAGAAACCATGCCTCTCCTTGGGTGCCCTCGATAAATAATGCTGACTCTAAATGGGCTATTTATCATGTAAAACCCCCAGACAACTCAAAGGAGAGTAAGTCTGCATATTGTGTGTGTGTGGGGGGGGGGTTAAAGTCTTTATTGAATGTGTTACAATATTGCTTCTGTTTTTTATGTTTGGGGTTTTGGGCCACGAGGCATGTGGGAGCTTATCTCCCCACCAGGGATTGAACCCGCACCCCCTGCGCTGGAGGGCGAAGTCCCAACCACTGGATTGCCAGGGAAGTCCTTGCATATTGTCTTGTTCAACTAAAAATCCAGTATGTTCACTCTAGGACTGAATCAGATGATGGTACAACAAGCATCATGTGTTGATTTATTTTTATGTCTTGATTTTGTTGCTGTTTTATGATTAAGCACACATACATTTCTCCCTATATCAAGATTTTATTATTTTCAAAAGCAGTCTTGGGTCCGCCTCCCGATGTAGGGGACACGGGTCCGGGAAGATCCCACATGCTGCGGAGCGGCTGGGCCCGTGAGCCATGGCCGCTGAGCCTGCGCGTCCAGAGCCTGTGCTCCGCAACGGGAGAGGCCACAACAGTGAGAGGCCTGCGTATCGCAAAAAAAAAAAAAAAAAAAAAAAAAAAAAAAGTAGTCTTGGGACTTTAGTTTAGCCCTCCCATCTCAGTGCTGAGTAGGTAACGTCACTAAAGAAGGGAAATGACGTTTATTTGCCCACTACCTTCATATTCTTTTTTTTGTTTGTTTTGTTTTTGTTTTTGTTTTAATCGCGGGGCTGGCGCAGCAAACGAGGCGGAAAAGTGTGGCTGCCAGGCGGGCTCCAGCGCGGACGCCGATGGGAGATGCGGCCGGGCGCTCACCTCCCCTTCATATTCTATTTATGAATTTAACCTTACCAAAGCTTAGCTGTGGTGGGGTCAAAACCATCAAAGTTTCCTGAATGAAATCTGAAGCGGGCCCCCATACACCAGAGGGCAGGGAGAGACGGAAGCAAGGGAGGGGGAGGCAAGCCTCGCCGACGGGCAGGTGGCGGGTTTGTGAATCTCCCCCCGCCCGCCAGAATCCTCAGAGTTTACGGAGAGGTCTTACCTGCCTTGAGTCACGTGTACTGTGTCCAGATGGTCTCAGCACCGCAGTGCTCTGGCAGGGCTGCCTCCTTGAAGTGGCTCCCACTGTGGAAACTGGGCAAAAAGCACATCCGCAAGATGGAGGAGGCGAGCATCTAGCTTGAGGGTCAACCGGAGGTCACATCCTCTCCGTGACCTCCTCCGACTGCTGTTTGTGGGCTTCTCTAGACTGGAGTCACTTCAGAATTGTTTAATTCTAACGTTCAGAGTCAGTCTGAGTTGCAGGTACAAATAAGTGACATACATGGCCAAAGACCAAATGTGTGCAAGTTTCTCAGTTGTATGTTGGCCCTCATACACCAATGGTCAGGAAGATAAATCTGGGAGTAACCATTGTTTTGGAAATATCACAATCATTTCTCTCTTAAAAAAATTTTTTTTTGATTCCCCCTCCCCTGACCTGTATATAGTTATGTAAAAATATGATTTCCTCCTTTCTGATTTTTCTATTTCAGTGGCAGATGTTTGACCATAAAGCCTAACATTAGGACAAGGTCTAAAATTTATTATCTTTATTTAGATATCTTCTTAAAGACAGAAATATTAAAAACAAATATTAATATTACCAACCCAATTAAAAATAAATGGACGAGAATACATATAGAAAGAGGAGATTAAAGCTACTAAAATGGAGAACAGGATACTGATATAAAATAGAATAGTAGTATTTTCTATTAGTACATCCAATTTTGAGTATTTATACTCCTAGAGGATCTGATATTAAAGACACATTATAAAAGCTACTAATCAAGAAATAAGTAAATTTTATTTAAAAATTAGCATAATATCTATAAGGGAACTATTTTATTATCAAAGTAAACAATTTTTCAGAACCACATAACATATTTATACAATAAAACTGGCTCTATATACATTTTATAGAAAAAAGTATAAAGTATATTTGAATTTTAAAATATTTCCTATATCAATTGTTTATATAGGATTTGGTTACAAAGTTTAAATCTTTTAAATATAAAGGCAAACAGAAATATAAAGTTGTCAAGTAGAAAAAATATTCAGATTTTTGGATTTATGATGTACTCCTAAGCTATTAACATATGCTTGACTTTCTAGAGTGCATAATCTATGATAGCAGTGAAATTTAATGTATTTCATATACTTATTTTATAATTATTTTACACCATTAATTTGCTGTTGTTGTTAATGTTATTATTCTTACCATGAAGTTGACCATTATATACCATGATATATAATTATATCATGGGTTGCCAAACAATTTTTCTCATTTAAATTCTCTTTGTAAAAATGAATATTGAATTGGATCCATCTTCTCTTTACAAGTAGTGCTAATTCCAGACTTCCCAACATCAGTCAGTAGCACCAATATTTCTTTAGTTATTTAAACTTGAAAATTCAGATTGACCTCTAATATCATCCTGTGCATTATCATCTCTATCCAGGAAGTCATGGTGTCTTATAATTTCTTATTTCAAAACTGCATTTTCATTTATTCCACATGTATCTTAATCCATGCCCTGGTCATCCCTGAATAATGATACTTGCCTCATAATGGTGCACCTTCCTTGTTTCCCAGTAGATTAAAAAATAAACAACAACTCAATTTTATAGTTGATATAATGTATGTTGACTTAATATGTTTATTAATTCACCACAACACAAGTCCTAGGCCCCAACTGGGCTAGTTTACAAAAGCTTTAAGCCTGAATATGTGAATTTTTCTACCTATCCAAATCGTTATCTTCTTTTAGCTCCCAGTTTAATCCCAGTTATATTTTGTGGTCTTTCCAAAGAACTGCAGGACCTATCAGTATTGCTCATATTTCTTGCGTTTCTCATTTTCACATATTCAGTAATCCCCCGGCCTGTCCCCAAAATATACCTAACCAGAATTTTTCCCTTTGTGGGAAGTAGCAGGTGGTTAGGAAGGTGAGAGTTGGGATTCTACTGACTGATGGCAGCTCACAGCCTAAGGAGAAAGTATTCAATATTGTTATCAGGTGCTTCTAATTCAGAAAACATTTTTTTGGCAGGTGTGATTTTGTGAAAATAGAAAAAGACATTAGAATGAGATCCACTGAGTATGAACGATGACCCTGATCCTGACACTGTCAGTGTGACCTTGGGCAAAGGACACTTAACTGAACTTCAGTTATATCATCTATAAAATGGCAATAAAAATATCTTCTTATTTTGTTGTAACATTTACAGAAGATAATACTTATCTCAAGCACACACATGGTCTTTAAAAATTAGTTTCTTCCATATAAGGCTGAGTCCCATGTACATTTCTAATCAAGATAATGAGAAAATTATTGAAGTAGGTCTGATCTTTACCTGTTTGCAACTCTGCTTAGTCTGAAGTTCACTGTTTTGTGACAAAGCCTTCTGCTAGTTCACCTTTTCCTTTTAAAATGTTACGTTTATTTCTGTTCCAAATGGAGATGTATTTATAATCTTGGGACAAACGACATTTCATTTTAGAATACATAGTTTATATATAGTTGTTGGTGGTAAGATATTTGGTTGCTGTAAGTTTTTGAGGACTAAAGACTTTTCGATGATCTCCAGAGATTATAGTATTCACTGTTTTGCATTCACTATTCACCCTAACACAAAGCAATGTGCACTGTAGAATTCAACAATTATTTGTTCAATGGGTCATGAAAATATTAGTCTATTCATGAGGTAAAAATGACGTTTCTTAATAATCAAGATTTTTTACACCATTGAAATAAAATCTTCAAAGTTGCTATATTCAGATTTTGTATTCAAATGGCAATAAAGACATATTAAAGGCAAGCATTAGAGTTTAGTGATTATGAACTCTAGAGTTCAGTTGCCATAATTCAAATTCTGACTCCACTGATTACTCTGTTTATGACCATTATATGTTATTTAACTTCTCTATGACTTTGTTTTCTCATTTGTGAACTGGAGAAAATATTACCGCCTTTACATGTGTGATAAAAGTATAAGTGAAACATTTATCCCTATGCCTGACAACTAGTAAGTGCTCAGTAAACATTAACACATTTATTATTAGTAATAGTTGTTGTAATGTTTTATTGTTTTTGGGTGACTAGCCAGATTTCTTATTTCCTGCTACACTCTCTGGCAGTAGGTTTTGTCCAGTTATTTTGAATCATCAGCTTACCCTAGAGAATCTGGGTATCCTGCCTTAATATGAATCCCAAAATATTTGACATCACAATTCTGCAGATTTATCTTCTCCTTCTGCCCCTTGCTATAGACATAACTGTTATCCTAGGATATCAGATGATATGCTTACATTTTTTGGACCCTCTGATTTCAGTTGCAGCTGAAAGGGACACATCCATGTGATTGTGATCCACTTTCTTGCTCATGGTAAATCCCTCAAGTGAGGAAATGCCTGTCTTTGCTAACTGCCCTCGGGCTCATTTTACACTGAAGAGAATGGTGGAAGTCACGAAGCCTACATGTGTGTATATCGCAAAAGAGGGACAGTCTAGATCGATGAGGGAAGGGAGCTTCTGGCCTTTTGATTGGAAATTCTTGGGGGTATTCTGTATACTTCTCTGAAATCCTAATGGAATCAAGACATGTTCCTCACCGTGGCCACTTTGGATCAGGCCCCTTTACACTGGTTCCGGAGATCACCTGGTAAATTATGTGCACATGGGACTTCCATTCATCCTCTGCTTTAAGTAGAACACAAGCAAGGAAGCATAATCCCCGAGATTTAAAACACTGAACACTCTAATTTTTCCTTCTCTCTAGTGTCAACATCCAGAATTTAGTAAAAACCTCTCAATTGTTCTTATGCAATTCCTTACATTCATTTCTTTTTCTGTTTGAAATCTTTTAGTTTAACAATAAGTACTAGATACAAAATGGCAAAACAAAGATAAAGGAAATATGATCTTTACCCCAGACTTGCAAACCACCTGGTAGGCAACCTCATCTTTTTATGTTTTAGGATCAGAGAATGTGGTAGATTGTATTATTCTTCAAAATAATCACCGAGCTTCCCATACTTCCCTTCCTCTAGGAAGTTTAGGCATCTCTTTCACGTTGACATAATGTCACACTGACACCACGCTTAGCAACGTGTCTGTGACTTTCTTCAGCCAAGGAAATATAAACAGAACTGATGTATGTAACTTCCAAGCAAAAGTTATTGTTATTTTTGTTATTTGAATGAGAATCTCCTGATTTCTATGTTTCCTTTCTTTGTCTGTGAGATTGGAATTGTTCCATCAGCCTGGGTGGTCCTGAACTAAGGAAGTTGTGAAGCAAAGCTATAGTTGACCAAAAATAGACATGATGAAGAGATAGAGATACTTATTAAGAGATAGCAACAAGCATCCAGGGAGGGAATCGAAAGCCTGAATCAAAACAATGACAATTGTGGGTAAGATAAATGATAAAATGATGCTTTTAGTGGTATTTAGGAAGTCTAGTTGATGGAACTTGTTGATGAATTAAGTGTAGGTGTGAGGGTGACAGTGCTTGAATTCTGGCTCATATTACATCATGTTTTAATTTTCACAACCTTGTGATTAATTTTCCTTTGTTTACTGTCTTTCTATCTCTCCCTTGCCAACAGAGTAATCTTTCTTATAACATAATTTTGATGATATCATTCCTTTTCTAAAAAGTCTTCCATGGCTCCCCATTACTAAAGAATTAAGTTCTATCTTCTTAGTTTTAATTATCTGTCACAATTTTTTAATATTCATTTCCTACTTCTCAGGGCCTTCCTTCTTTAAAGAAACTCTACTTCTTTTATTGTTCTTCCCCCAAAAGGATTTTTGAGTTTCCACTTAAATGCCTTGTCCCAGTCGCCACTTTTGCTTTAGCACTCTTTTTATTTTTTACCTTTAATTACTTTAACTCTACTTGTTTGTTTTAGTCAAGTTAGATGAGGTTCATGTGTGGTAGCATACAACCCCCAAATCTCACTGGCTTACAAATAAAATCTTTATTACTCTCTCAAGCTACATGCTCGTTTTGGGACAGCTAAGACTCCAATATTCTGTACATTCAACCATCCAGGCTGATAGAAAACTTCTATTTGAAGTCGGACAAACTTATTTTTGTTTTTCAATATTCTGCTGAGAAATGATAATGTTCTTGACCGTTCGTGTTTCAAAGCAAGTCATATACTAAATCTGGAGAAGAGAATTAGGTCCCTCCTGGAGAGTGGAGCAGCAAAAATCTGAAAAAAAAACCCTGCACTGACAATATTTTCCAAATCATCACTTTCAATCTTTTCCAAGTCCCACTGATTTCATTAATCTGATCTTGTCTAACCCATATTTAAACATCACTTCTTTCTCAACTCTTACCATCTGTACTAATTATACAGCCCATTTTGTAATGCCCTAGGCAGGGGTCGACAGATTTTTCTAAAGGGATAGATAGTAAACATTTTAGATTTCAAGTCATAGGTCCCTGTGGCGACTACTCAACTCTGCCATTGTGGTGCAAAAGCAGTCATTCAAAATATGGAAAGAATGGGTGTCACTGTGCTCCAATCAAACTTTATTTTCCAAAGTAGGGGCTTGTCTGCTGCAGTAGCTTGCAGAACTCTTTCTCTGAGCAGTGACTCTCAAACTTGAGTGTGCATTGGAAACATCTGAAGGGATGTTAAAACATAGATTTGTGGATACTACTTTTAGAGTTTCTGACTGGATAGGAATGGGGAAGGGCTTGAGAATTTGCCTTTTCAATATGTTCCCAGGTGATGCCTTTGTTTCTGGTCTGGGGACCACACATTGAAAACCTCTGACCTGCAGAACAAGGCAATATTCTTTATGCAATGACTTGCTATTTGTGATCAACAAACGAATTTAAATAAATAAATAAATTCTCTTATAAAATTAAGAAATAAACAATGTTCATAATTTTCATTCATTAGCATATTCCTTTCTTCACAAAAGCCAGTGACTATACTTAGCCAGAGAATGCCCTGAATAAACTTTTATTGGCTACGAGTGAGTTACAATAAAGTTAGCATTCACCTTTCTAGAGTGACACAGCATACAGTGTCATATAGTGACACAGCTGTAAATATTATACTTTTCTATGCCGCCTTCACATGATGGACAGGTAACAAAATTGTTTTGTTTGTAAAGTCTCCCTAAGCTACTTCAGCTTGTCAGGACACACAAAGCTTGGCTACACCAAATGCATCAACCCATTTATATTACTTCATACTTCCACTCTCCGGAAAAAAAGATTTCAGAAAGACACATTAATTTTATTCTTATTTAACAGTGACATTGAAAAGACATTTGTGCAGTTGTTCTAGCTACCAATCCTGTTTGTAGTTATACATATTTTAAAAACTCCATAGACATTCTGTACTCTTGAGATTTTGACACACTTGGATTAAATGATTACCTCCAATATTGCTGCATTCTTGACATATAAATGATAAAGTGGCTTAGATTCTTAGAGAAAAAAAATGATTCCCCATAAACTTGTTTAAGCAAATTTCTATTCAGTAGTTAGCACTTCAGTAGTGAAATTGTTGGAGGAGGTCAAAAGGTCATGACTGCGTGTTGACCCACACGCCGGACCCGGGTAACCAGAAGCCCCTTACACCCCTCCCTTGTCCTTGGGATATACACCTGGCACCCTATTCCTGGCACTAGGAGCCACTTCAAAGATGCAGCCTTGAGAGAGTAATGTATTACTGCGACCGTCTGGACTGCATATATGATTGAACCCCGTTAAAGCCTCTATAAAACTTTTAGGATTCTGGCATGCAAATGTGGAAAATTTACTTGTCTTTCAGCCGCCATAGACAAACCCCATGTGTAAGTTTCTTTGCTTATTAAAACTGCATCTACCAATCTGGACTGTTCTGCCCCTTTCTCCAATCTCCCTTTGCTCTCCGTGTCCTGGGGCCAGTTTTGAATTTCACCGCTGGGGAATTCCCAAGGTTGTGAACCAACAGAAATGTAAAGAAAGATCATCACAGATAAAGCAGGCATTGTGCTACAGGGATTTTGGAAGAAGTAGCATTATTGTTTTCAATAGTGTTACTCCTCATTGTAAGATTTTCTAATCATTATAATATTCAATAAAGGTGCAATTTATCACTAAAAAATTCCCCCATTTAGGGAAATTAATGTCAGTTTAAAAACTCTTACCAAAGTAGACTAACGTATCCTCTGAACACTTTGTAGTACCTCACAGAATCTGGACCAAGTTCTATCAGCATGGAAACAGGTAAATAAAACAAGTAGAAATTGCTCGAATAAGGTGTTGTCATCAATTAGCTGATTGTTGTTCAAAGTTTAGAGAATGAGACAACTTCCAGGTAAAATGGGCTTTATTTTTCTGGTTCCACAAAAATAAAAGAATCAGGTTACTTGGGGGAGTGAGGGCTAGAACGTAAGCCCTTTGCCTCGCAGCTGCTAGTCGTCTGATTCTGAACAGACCTCAAGCACTTAACGGCCAAAGCTGCGGCGCTAGCTAACCCAGGTGCCCTCACTTTCTCCGCGCCCAATCTGCACCCTCTACTAAGCTCACTTAATGAGGGCTCTGAGAGCTCACTTAATGAGGTTTCTGAGAGCTTCGATTCCTTCAAAGCATTGTGCCATGAACGCTAGGGGGGAAAAAAAACAAAGAAGATGAATTTCAAATATAGGATTCAATTACTTTTCACAACTCGATGATGTGTCAGAGGCACGCTGTGTTTTGTTTTGAGGGCGGGGAGATGACTGGGAGGGAATCCTGGGCCCCCATTGGCTGGCCGCTCGGCGCTGCAGCTGAGCTCTAGCCGGTCGGCGAGCATCATTGATCTGAAGGGTAAACGTGGAGGGAGCCGCAGAGAGGGGGTCCAAGCGTCTCTGAGAAGAGAGGCAGACGCTTCCAGGAAGAAAGTGGTGTCTACTGGCTGCCCGGCTTGGAGGACCTTTTGTGACTGAAAGGGGACACAATGCAAGGCAGTTTGCTGCTACAGTGATTCAGAAGAATAAGAGAGAGAGAAAGAGAGAGAGTGAGATCTCACCCTCGTTGCAAAGCCTGGCTTGTTGCATCCTGCTGTTTCTCTTTCTGCCGCTGCTCCTGCAGCCGACGTGTCTGCCATAAGGTAAGGTTTCCTGTTTTTGATGGGGATTGCATCATGTGTGATCGCTTCAGGGTACACGCGCAGAAATTCATACACGATCGATAAAGTGTTGCCTGGCGTAACCAGAAGCTGAAGGAGGGAGGCTGCACACAGGTCTGGCATTTCAATTAGGAACTGGTGCGTGGGTTTGCTTTGGGAAACTTCGGTAAGTTCTAAACAAGTCTCTTGTCTTCAGAGCGCGAGGTTAACTTAAAAAGAGAGGGAAAGAAATGTTTTAGCCACTAATGTACCTTGCTTCGCTGTGCTAAACTTTCAAATGAAAATAATGCTAGGTGTTCAACTGGTTATATTATAAATGACTTTATTAATATCTTTTTTACACAAAGTAATTAATGCTTTATTTTCAAACGTCTTCTGTAAATGTCTCAACTGATTTTTATTAAAATACAATAATACCCCTACCCCATTCTCCACTGATTTTTATTAAGACATATAGGTTTTTAAACTTCATTCTTCATTAAAAATTAAACAACTGTAAAGCAATGTAAATGTTTCGATAGCTAGTCTCTCAGTATATAGCCCTCTCAGTTTCCTACCACAAAACTAATTTGGGACAAGTGGAAGAGGTACAGATTACTAGGTCGACTGTGGGTTACATAATAGGCATTTCAAAATTATCTTAATGGTATTAATCATTTAGTGGTCCACTTAAAAAGCAAGAAATATGTATAATAAAGGACATGCTAGTAAATCAGTTTTAAAGAGACCTTCAGCATTTTATAGATATTTTCTTCTTTTTAAATATCATTATTTTTCTCTTTTTCCACCTGAATTACAGTGGTTTCAGAACCTTTGTAGTCCAGAGTGTTTGATGTCTCATCTTATAGACATATTTCTCTGTACTCTCGAGAGAGGGACCTGACATACTTTTGGCTGATTCTGTGACCATGGGGATGATTTTCAGCTTCTCCTCAGGTATTTTGAAGCTCATTCCCAGACTGCTCAGCTAGAAAATTACCTTACATCCTGAGTAGCAAAAAATTAGAGTAGATTCTGAAAATGTATTTACAGTTTTAAATTACACTATACATGACCAAAACATGAAAATCCAACCTTGCCAAGCAGATATTTGCTTGATCTTTTCATACACTTGATCCGTTTTAAGATTGTAAAATAATATCCAGACACACAGCTGCCTAGAAATATTGAACCTCATACTTCAGTACCATCACTTATTCATTAAATTATCCTAAGCAAATTGAGAATCATTTTAACTTATGTGCCTTCGTTATTATTTCTAAGAAGGGATTTAAGTGAACACATTTTTATTACAAATATTTCCGTGATACCAGAGGTCTGTTCAGAATTGAAAGTCAGGTGGTTACTCTTCCCAAGCTATAGTAGTTGCTTAAGGCTCTGTTTTAGAATGCTCGAGAGCACAACCACACACAAAGTAGCTTTCCACTTACCTAACTAATCTGCACATCAGCTGGTTCAGTAACAAAATCTCAGGAGCATTCCTTCACCTGCTATATGAACTACCGGAATAAAAAGAGGTTGTGTATTAATTTGAAAATTCAATTCCAGAATACAATGTATTTTCCCCCTTATTAATAGCTCTTACTTTGAAGACTAACCTCCAAGTATAACCCTGCCAATGTTAAGCTCCTACCCCCTTAAAAAATAATCCCATTTTTTTTTTTTTTTCTGTTTTGTTCGGCAAATCTCTTATTGCTGGATTCTTAACTTCTACTGCTGTGTAGCATTTTCAAGCAGTAGGGGGAAGTTTTCAAGCCAAGGATGCTTTTATTTTCCTACTGGACTTCATTCCTTCCACTAATGTGCTTAGTGATATGATCATTTTAGATAATTGTCACAAAAAGAGCTGAATTATTATAGGAAGGAGGGTGTCATTTGTTCTACATGTGGGATGATACGTATTAAGTCTTTATCACGACAAAAACACTGCTTAGCTTATGGGAAAAAATCCCGTTAATGCTTCATGTGACATACTTATACCTCAGTATGACTGCATCCTTTAAGGGTGGAGCACAAAACTGATCTCCTTAGATTGAGAATCTTTTGCATCTGGTATTTTGGCAGGATGTGTTTCATGAAATAGTCTGTGATTGATTGGTTGCAATCAATCATTTATCATTTTGTGGTTGGTAAGAATATCTGTCACTCTTACTTCTTAAAATGCACTGTAATGAAAGTCAAATCACTCTTGCTGATGAAATAGACCTGCAAATAGTCTGCTTAAACTGTTCTTACATGACATGTGAAACATTACTGTTTTCACACCGATACCATTTAGATGCCATGTGATTAAATCTAACAATTATGGTAGGAAGATGCATAGAGTGATACTTCTCCTCAGAAGTGACCCACGTTTTCATGTAAAGATATCAAATTTAAGAACTTGTGTAATAAATGACCTACTAGTAGACTTTATTGTAAATGTCTTTATACTTCCAAAGGAAAAGTGTGATTACATATGTCTCCTTTAAGGTAAGATTCTGTTCTTTTATTCTTTTAAACAAATGATAGCTGTTTTTAAACTAATCATGTCCTGTATTACCATGTCAGTGTTACCATGTGAATAGATAACATTTTGCTTATAATGTGGCGCCAATTCTTGATTCTATTAAACTGTAGTTGCAAATTATTTCATCTTTCTCATTAAACAAATGCAGAGTTTTAATTTTATGGCTAGGCTTAACTTATGTGGAGAAACATAAACTTAATCATATAAATAAGGAATGAAAATTTATGATTTTTACTGGGAATGTTCTTTCTACTTTACTAATATATGGTAATTGAACAACTTACACTCTTAGAGCTTTTTTAAAGCATTTTAACTTTTGGCTTTAAGGCAATTGCATTTTTTCTGGATTATCATGCTAAAAGTGTGCTATATCATCACCAAACTTCAAAAGGAAAATATGTGTGTGAATGTGAATAATGCTGCCTATGTTGAATATCAATAGTGGTTACTCAAAGTTATTTTTAAGCATTACATGATCACATGCTGTGGAGTAACATTTTTAGAAAAGACCAAGAGAAAATAATGACTACCAAAAAATCAAGTAACAGGTGAACTTCATATAATGTTATTCTACTTTTTGTGAGATCCCTGATAAATGTTCTAAGGATTCATTTATTCAATTATTGATTATCAATTAATTTAATAAGCACCTGTAAACTATTGAAAACAGGGCAAATGCTTACTGTTTTTATAAATTTAGCTTCATTCAGGTTTCTATCACTCTATCATATTATAACTCATGGTATTAAGGGATAAATTAAATCTTCAATATGCTTCAGTTTTTTTTACTAAAGAGTTATGGCTTTCTTTCATAACCATTGCTCTGAATATCCAAGTTATTACTCTATAAATGCATTTATGTTACCTTGAATATAAAGGATATTTCATTTGCACAATGTAAACTTTTTCTTAAAATATGTATATCTCATGCATATATGTGTAAAGATTCAGGTGAGAGCAGGTGAGGCCCTAATCTGTGCAAAGATGCTCATTAGAGAAATATAGGACTTAACATCTCAACTGCTAAACTTAAGTGTTCAAATGGCTGAATGATGCATATTTAGTTCCGAGTACCAAAGAAGCAGTGAAACATTAGGGCATAGGTGGTGAATATAGACTTATCCACAAAGTAGGATGCTAGTTACAAGTATAATTGATTATACCTTAAGTGTGCCCTATAAACAATGGATTCTATAGCTCCTATTTGCTGAAAAGTTATTATATAAAATGTTTTTTTCCATGTACATTTGGGAGTCATGATTTATTGTCTGCATGATGATGTGGAAAGATCAAAACTTGGGAGTAAGACAATGGTTTGAATGAAAATTTTGAGAGTTATTCTGTGGGCATTTTAGGGCAAATTGCTTAACTTTTTGATCCTTGGTTCGTTCTCTTGATTTAGTATATGACTGCATAGACAACACTCACTAGTGGTCAGGTCTTTCTCCTTTTAAACTTCCATGACTATAGCAAGCTGAATTTGTAGAGATTAACTACAGTCAGAGCTGGCCTGCTGGGTTAAATGAAAACATGTGGTGGCCAGGATTTTTGATGTATTGGAATTTACTTGTCATGTTGGGATAGAAGTGGTTTCCAGGTCACTTAATTTTAAAAAATCCATTTATTTTTGGCAAGCATGCTTTCAATAGACAGGCATGGATGTTTCTGCTAGTTTAAAGAATCAGTGAAGTTTAGATTGTAATGAAACTTTTACCACCATATTTCAAAAGGATTAGAAGTCAAGCAAAGAGGAGAAGAGGAGGTAGCTAGAGAGAGTACAGGGTCACAGGAAGTTTGTGTTTTTTTTTTTTAATAGATACTTGAGCATGTGAATAGATGAGGTGGAAATCTTTAGAAAGAGAAAGGAAATATTGGATCAAGGTTTTAGAGTATTGGAGGAGTCATTAAAAGGACATGATTGCCGTTTGACCCTCAGCTGAATTGGGCAGTTGGAGGGTCCTCATCCCTCCTCTGTCCTCGGAATGTAGTCCCGCCCACCATTCCCACACTAGGAGCTGTTTCAGGGACGCAGCCTTGAGAGAGTAAGGTGTTGTTGAGGCTATCTGAACTGAATACATGACTAAACCCCCTTAATGCCTCAATATAAAGATTTAAGATTCTGGCGGGTAGGTGCAGAGATCTACTTGTCTTGCTGCTGCTCAAGACAAGCCTTGTATATGTTTTGTTGCTTATTAAACCTGACACCTACCAATCTAGAGTAGTCTTCCTTTTTGTCCTGTGTCTCCTTGGCCTCCATATATAGGGCCAGTTTCAGATTTCACCTGGGAAGCTCCTGAGTTTGTGAACCAACACAGAGAAAATGAAAATTTACAACATGGAAGGCATAGGTGGAAGATACAATTAGAAGATGTCTTTAATTTTAATAATGCACGTGAAATAGTATTCAATAATAATGCAAGTGAAATAAATATCAAACAATTTTAGCTGACATTTCAACATTTATTAAAACAATATCTTGAATGTCAAAAAAGATTGTTAGGAAATAACCAAAATGTGATGCTAAATAATTTATCCAAAGTAATACTTCAAAATGTAATTGAAAGAGATACAAATGCTTGGTAAATGTTGAGGACTGGAGGAAGTTAACATTAGTAGACTCTGTTCTGCCCACGGAAAAAAAAAATGTGTGCTATCATAAGCACCAAATGGTATGATACATTTAAAACTCTTTCTCAAGAAAGAGTATATGAACGTTTGAAATAACAGGCAAATAACATGGACCTAGAGAGTCATACAGAGTGAAGTAGGTTCTGATGAACCTAGGGGTAGGATAGGAATAAAGACGCAGACCAGACATAGAGAATAGACTTAAGGACATGGGGAGGGGAAAGGTTAAGCTGGGACGAAGTGAGAGAGTGGCATGGACATATATACACTACCAAATGTAAAATAGCTAGTGGGAAGCAGCCACATAGCACAGGGAGATCAGCTCAGTGCTTTGTGACCACCTAGAGGGGTGGGATAGAGAGGGTGGGAGGGAGAAGCAAGAGGGAGGACATATGGGGATATATGTATATATATAGCTGATTCACTTTGTTATAAAGCAGAAACTAACACACCATGGTAAAGCAATTATACTCCAATAAAGATGTTAAAAAAAAAAATCCAAAATGAAGTGTCCTCTGACAACTTTGTGAGTCAATGGTACTTCCATGAAAGGTAGCCATTACTCCAAGGGATATGATTTCAGGCGGATTTAAAAGCAAGATTTTACTTAAACTCTACTTTTCTCTAATTACTCGCAATAGGATAGTGAGTGAAAAGTGAAAAATAAACTCTTGGCAAGACTTTATATGTTTAGCTGGGCAAGAATGGGAAGCCCAGAATAATTTTCTGAAATAGATGAGTGTTTCACAGTGAAACATCTAGTTATCTTAATCAGTACCCAGTATTTGTGCTAAACTGCCTTCACCACTATATAAGATCCTAACAGAGAAGACAGTTCAGTATTAGAATTTTAGCTGTTGGAACCAGAATTAGATTTATGTCAAGTAATCTAGCACATACAGTGAATTTCTGTGTATATCAAATATAAATAATAGACATCTTAACAGCAGTATTAAAATATTGATTCGGTAGTACCTTCAAATCTCAATATTTCATGTTTATTTCACAAGGAATTGTATTACCTACAATTATATAATACTAGTAATGAGGGAAACAAAGGTATAAATGAAAATTTATGGTGTGTAATCTGTCCCATCCCAGTAGTTTACACACACCTCCAGACAGTGACATTGGCAAACAGGTTTTACTTTTGAAAAACAAAAACTAAAGTCAGGCATGTTCAAAATACACAATCACACCACAGAGGAAAAGGCCCAACTCGGAGAGTTTGGGCTGGATTGTAAAATATGAAATCTTTTTGGAGGAAAATTTGGCAGTATCCATGAAAATTTAAAATCCAGTGATTCCAATACTCAGATTATATTCTGCAGAAATATTTTCATCTGCTTTTCATTGCCTTGTGATTTTATTCTCTCCCCGACTGCTTCTCCTTCTTACTTTCCTTTGCTGAGTTTTCTGTCTTCAGACCTATACAGTTAACCCTTGGGCAATATAGGCATTAGGGGTGCTGACCCTCCACACAGTTGAAAATCTGCCTGTGTTTCATAGTCAGCCCTCTACTTCTGGTGTTCTTCTGCATCAGCAGTTTCGCATCTGTGGATACAACCAACTGCAGACCATGAAGTATTTACTGTCAAATTTTGCATATAAGTGGATCCTTGCATTTCAAACCCATGTTGTTCAAGGGTCAGCTGTAAGTAGATACTATCAGAACATCCCAGGACCCAGTTCTAGGCCCTACTCACCTCTCTATCTAGAAACTCACTGAAGAGGTAATCTCGTTTAGTAGCACAGGTTTAAATGCCATCTGAACGCCTCCTTCCAAATCTGTGTCTTTGTCTCCAATGCCTATGCTGAGCATCATATTCCAATCTCAGAATGCCTACTTTGTATTTCCACTTGCATGTCTGTCTTAGTCTGCTTGGGCAGCCAGAACAAAACACCATAGACTGGGTGGCTTAAACAACAGAAACTTATTTCCTCACAGTTCTGGAAGGTAGGAAGTCCAAGATTAAGATGCTGGCTAATTAGGTTCTTGGTGAGAGTCTCTTAGTTTCCAGATGGATGTCTTCTTGCTATGTACTCACATGACTTCTTGGTCCTGATACAAAGAGAGAGTGAACAAACTCTCTGGTGCTTCTTATAAGGGCACTAATTCCATCATGAGGACCCCATCCTTATGACCCCTTCTAACCCTAATTACCTCCCAAAGACCCTGTCTCTAAATACCATTATATTGGGGGTTAGCAATTCAACATATGTGCCCCTGAATTTTGGGGGTCACAGTTTAGTCCATAGCAACATCTAAATATTTTAAACACAAGTTCAAAAATCAAACTATTGATTTTTACTCATTCTTACCACAACCTAAATATAGTAACTTTTAAAATTTTCTTCATGCCAGTAAACTATATAATTATTCATTTAATTTTTAAAGAACTTAGGGTCAACTTTGAGACCTTGCTTTTCCCCCTTCTCCCCACAATCAGTGCCACTGTTTAGTCTACTGGCTTCATGGCTTTATTGTCTATATATATCATTTATTCAGTCACTTCTCACCTCCACCATAGTTAGCTTTGATCCAGCCACTGTTATCTTAGTCTCCAAAGTGGTCTTTAAAAGACTGCTTCTTCTGTTATCTCTCTCCCCCAACAGTTTATTGCACAATACCCAGACGTAAACGCTCCAGTATCACTGTCAACGTATTTCCATAGCTTAAAGCCAGTATCTGGTATAGACCCTCCATTTTCTTTCCCATTATACCCAATTTAACCCTGCCACAGGGACTTTGCACTCACCCAGCTTCCCCCTTTACTTCACGTAGATCTTGGTTTAAATATTCTTGCTTCAGAGCTATGTTCTCTAACTATTCTATTAATACCACTTCCTTCTCCAGAAGAATTATTTTTACCCATTATACATTTAATTTTATTTAAATCAAACCTGCTTCAGCTCACACGATACTGCATTATATTATCCGTCTTCCAAAATAAAATGCAAGCCCCATGAGGGAAGCCCTACAAAAGTACCTGGTCTGGTAAATGAATAAATGAATGAATGAAATAATGGATATAAATTCATCTAAACATACACATGCATATAAAAGGAGTTGAACAATTTGTATGATGATATGTTTTTTTTTGTGTGTGTGTGGTACGCAGATCTCTCACTGTTGTGGCCTCTCCTGTTGCGGAGCACAGGCTCCGGAAGCACAGGCTCAGCGGCCATGGCTCACGGGCCCAGCTGCTCCGCAGCTTGTGGGATCTACCCGGACCGGGGCACGAACCCGCGTCCCCTACATCGGCAGGCGGACTCTCAGCCACTGCGCCACCAGTGAAGCCCTGATGATATGTTAAGAATGGTTACATTTAGGGAGGAAAGTGAGACATACTTGTGAATTACGTGACTTTTTATAGTAATCATGCATATAACTTGGCCCATAAATGTAATTATCACTAATCATGCCGTTTGTGTGAGTATTCAGTACTAAAACAGTGTTCTCCCATTAAAATGATTAAGGGAATAAAAAGGACACAATTTGAGTGTCAGCCTACCAAAAAAAAATGGTTTTAAATTTAAGACAGAATAATTTGGACAAATACTAGTTATTTTTTCACCTCAAGATTCAATACTATCTCACTGTGTATAATGTCCCTGATTCCCTATGGTGTCTACAATTAAAAAAAACCTCCCAAGATAAACTAAAATGGGGGAAGAAGGCCTGTAAAGATTTGTCTTAATTGGCTCTGAGATTCAGTTTTGTTATCTAAAGAGAACAGGGAAGAATCAGTATTAACACCTGGACTGGTGTCTGTGCAAAGTCCAGAGCTCCTAAAGTAACAACTAAACTGCTTAATCTTAAAACCCTCCAAGGTTTAATTCAGTAGCTCTCTTCAGAAGGGCGTTGCTAATTCTTCCTGAATTGCTGCTGCTGCTAACTGCACTGCCTTAATTTGAATAGTATTCAAAATTCCATTCTCTCTAATGGAGTTAATTGCATTATGAAAGTGGCTTAGAGTGGAAACTTATTTCCTCTCCTGGAGTATCTCTCTACAGAGTCCTTTTTTTCCCTTTCAACTTGACACTGTGCACATTTATACAACATAATGTCACAAATGCAGCGTGCCCTATTTAAACCGTTTCAGAGAATCTTTTTAAAAATATTTATATACACACCAAAGCATGTTAGCTCTCCAAAGTGCCTGCAATTTTATATATGCTAAGGCCATCTGATCTAATAGACTCTAAGTCCTTGGAACATTAACAAATCTCTGAGCTTTTAAATAGGCTGTGACCTCTTCATTTAGAGGGCTACTTCAATAAAGCAAAGGCTCACTTAGGTTAATGATGGATCATGGAGCTGTTTGATTTGCAGTGAGTTAAGTTGCCTATTATCCCCTAACGATCATGTGGGTCATGTTATCACCTCCAAATAATGAGTCAAGCCCCTTCCCTTGTTTCTGTAGATTTCCAAGTCATTACAGGAAATCTTAGTGTATAAGTCCATGAGGCTTTATGCCTGATAACTGTAGATGAATTATTATTTTGGCCGAGCATATGAAATTTAAGCTAAGGGTCCATTTCCTCATGAGAATATCAGCAGCTTATTCAAAGTTCATCTGAGCATCTTGAACAGAAAGATGGACATTCTCTCCATCTTCCCCCACCCTGTCAGTTAAGCATCCTTCAAATTATATTCACATTTTCCATCTACTTTTGCTCCCTGATGCACATATACACAAGCATGCCCACAGACAGAGAGAGACAGGTAGACAGTGAATCAACCCATACATTTAAAAAATGCTACATTAATTGTAAATGTCATATCAAGGGGCCAAAAATCTGTTTTATGATGCCAACATGGTGATTGCTTCCTTTTCATGTGTATTTTCTGCAGTCTTTTTAGAGGCACATGTTCATGCTAAGAAATCTTTAAAATTAAGGAAAACTCACTGCAAAATATATTTTAAATGCTTTTCAAAGCATTTCTGTGATGCCTTCACATTTCACATTTATCACTCGTGGTGTGTGCATGTGTGCACACACACAAATGTTCAAAGCAACTTCTTCAGTAAGATCTCTAAAGCTAGCTAGATGTTTCTGATAGAAGGCAATAAACTCTTTTGGCATTAATCCTTCCTAAAAGGGAAATACTTCTACACTATAGAGAAATCTGTATAAAATATAAATGACAGGAAAAAAATAACTTCATTTATTCTTGCTCTGTGATTTATGATGTGGAGACAACAACCATGGAGGAGGTGAAGAATGGTGAATTCTTCTGTGTTTGATGCTAATTTTACAGCACTATGGAAAAAGAGAACATTGTGCCATTCTCTGAATCTCTAAGTGAATTTGTTTAAAGATGGTCCATTAGTTCATGTCACCATGGAGAACTAGTACGTTATGAATGTTTTTACAAATAGACTTGGGAAAAATTCCCCAGTATTGCGGATTCACAGAGAACTACCCTAAAAAATTATTACATTTTGCTTTCCAATTACAAAGCTATGATTAATAATTTTAAGGCAGTGCCAAGATATTTTCATTAATGGTTACTTAACCAATTTTTGTACATACATTGACTCTTCCATTCTTTAATGCCAAGGAAAGTTTCAAGCTCCATAAAAGTAAGAAAAAGTAATTTTAGACTGAAATGGTAGAGCCAAATTCTCTTATCAAAAACCAAAAACCCAAAAATATACCTATCATTCTTTGACAGAAATTAAAGTAAAAATATTACAAAATGTATGAAGACATTTCCTAACTTTTTCTTGGGCTTATAACATGTTAAAATGCATTTAACTTCATCAGTTCAAAATGTTTAAACTGTATCAGGAGATTTTTAGCATGACCGAAATCAGTTTGAGTATTTTTGATGACAAATTACAAAAATACCAAGACGTCTCATAGTCTCTAGTCCCCATCCTTTATTTCTCAAAATATTTTCAACTTTATCTCGTGTCCCATATTAAAAAAATCTAGGTGGTTTAGCATTTCTAATTTTATTATGGAATTTCATCTCTATTTCTGGGTGACCACTCAGCTTATAACTTAACATTCTAGAGCTATCTTGCCTTATTCCTGATTTACCGTGTACCCTTGACCTGTAAAGTTAGTGGATCATTAGTTAATACTTGATTCCAGGTTATTTACTTGACCTTAGCTCTGGTTCCTGACTACTCTCAGCCTCCGTAATGGTCAGTGGCATTTCAGCACTCCCTTGTGAAAAACTCATGGGCCACGTCTTTCATGGACAGCCTGACACTGGATGACACAGCCCTCTTCTTGAGTTCTACAGCCTAGCTCCATCCATGTTAACAAAGTCATAGAATGTTCATTTTCCCCTTACGTTGCATCAGTTTGTTTTTAGCTATGTCCATATAGTAATTTTAGCCCTCTGCCATTTAAAATACTTTTGACATTATTTAACACTGTCCATTTCAGGTGACATGTTTATATTTTAAAAGAGGCCATCTGGAGGTGATGTTTAGTCCAAGTCATGAATAACAAAGTTTGGGATTCCATGACAGTTCCATGGATGCTATTTTGAGGATTTTTTTTTTCTTTTCAAATATAACATGTTAGATGTTTTCATCAGTTGTCATCTGATGTATTTTGTCACTTAGATGGTAATTGCTACGTTTCTTGTTTAAGTATATTTCATAATATAAGTGTAATGCGTTCTCACGGCGAAGAAAATCAGTTATTGCTGAATGTGTTAAACTGAAATTTTCATCTCCCCTCTTACTCACCTATTTTCCCACTTTCCAGAGATAACTGCTCACACCAGCAGTTTCCTATGTATTCTTCCAGAAACTTTCTGCCGGCTCATACATGTTTGGATATATAGAAGACTATTCTCTTTCTCCAATTTACTTGATGATGATTTGACCCAGTTAATTTCTCTCTCCTTAACACAATTTTTTAAACTTGAGTTCCCAGATGCCCACACACCTTTGGTTTTCCCTTTTACCTCACTAGCAATCCCTTCTCAGTTTTATTTGCTGGTTCCTTCTTTTTCCCCTTAATATTGAAGCAGCTTTGGTTTTCTCCTGTCTGTCTACACCCACACATCCAAGTGATCTCATCCAAGTTCATAGTTTTAAACACCATATGTTGACAGCTCCCAAATATATATCTCCAGCGCAGATCTCCCAAACTCTAATCTCCTATACCCAACTGCTTTCTTGGCACATAGTACACTTGTATGCCTAATAGACATCTCAAATTCATGTGTCCAAAGTGAACTTTCGGTCGTCACTCACAAATATATTCTCTCCTCAGATTTTGCCATGTCTATTCATAAACTCCATCCTTTTAGTTACTCAGACTAAAATTTCTCAAACTCTCTTACATCCTCTATTTCTCTCTCATTGCATATTTAATCTGATAGGAAATCCTGTTGGCTATACTTGCAAAGTATGTGTAGAATCTTCCCAATTTTCAGGAGTTTCACTGTTCTCACCATGATTCTAGTAGTAATAGTTGCCTATGTGAATTATTGCATTAGCCTCCTAACTTGTTTACTTCTAACCCTCCGAAGATAAGCCTCAATAGCAAGGGTCATCCTTTGAAAAAATGTCAGCTCATGTTACCCCTCTGTTCAAAACCAACTGATGGCTTCCCATTTACCACAGAGGAAATGCCAAGGGTCTGTTATGATCTGTGCCCCCTCATCTTATTTCTGGTCTGTTCTCCCTACATTATTCCCATTGCTCATTCTGTTCACACAGTTCTTCTTGCTTTTCCTGGAAGTTACAAGGCTTATTCCCACCTTTGCTAGCCACTCCCCCTGCTGGAATTCTGTTTACCAGATATCTACTTGCCTATCTGCCTGCAGGTGTCTTTGTTCAAGCCCCCTCCCCCCCTTCTCTATGAGGTCTGTTCGTACTACTCTATTTAATAGTGCAAATTGCACAAAACCTTCAGGCAATACAACCGCCTTTATCCTGTTCTATGTTTTTCCGTATTGTGTTTATGATTTCCACCTCTCCTTCCTGGAATATAGACACTTAGAGACCAGGGGCCTTTCCATCTTGTGCATTGATCTATCGCAGGAAATAAGAACAGCATCCGGCAGACTAGCACACAGTAAGCAGTGATATATATTTGCACATAAATTTTGTGTATATAAATGAATGACCAAATTACTCCAGATTTCTTATATGACTTTTGTGTTTCATAAGCATACATGAGCATGTATTAGCATGAGCACACACAGTCATTTTTTTAAAGGAAAAAGAAGAAATCTAAATCATTTTGTATGTTTGTTTATAAAAAAAGAGAAACGTGGTTGAATTTTAGGACCATGAAACAAAACACCTACAGCCTTAGTTTGTTCTGGTTTGTTGGTGTGTGATTGTAATTTTGTGGTTTTAATTGCACTTGATGAATTGAAATCCAAGTTTTCACTGGACTGCTTCTAAGATTCCTTCCCAGTGATGGTGGAGCATCATCAAGGTAGAAATTACCTCTGCCTGATGCTCCTTTTACATCTAACATTCATGCACTTTATCCTGTATACTCTTACATGTTCAGCTATATACAAACCAAGATATGTGTGTGTGTGCATGTATATGAGCACATATATGCAAACAAGTGTCTACATGTGTCTGTTTGTTACTGAGTTGACTTACAGCAGATCAGAATATGTAAGTTCCTGGAGTATGTCATTTCAAGTGTAAATTATGCATAGAAACATACACTCATGCACACCCAGATCAAGAGAGCAATGGTGAGAGAGGGAAAGGGAGAGACAGAAAATTTAGATGATGTTTATGAAGTATAAGAATTATAACCATTTATATGAATTATAAGTATTTTCTGTTTACAGATATTTAATACAATATTTAACCCTTTATTTTGTTGTCACACAAAGAATTTATGATACACCAAGAAAACAAGAGAAATAGTAAATAAACTACTGACTATATTTAGTAAACAACATTATATTAACATAAAACAACAACAATGAAAGTAAACTTTTAGCTTAAATTGCAAACTTACATAAAAGGCTAAAATATGTATTTTATGAAATGTCTATTATCTTTTGGTAAATGCCCTTTTATCTGGCTGTCCTAGTCCATTTGGGCTGCTATAAAAAATACCATAAACTGGGTATTTATTTCTAATAGTTTTAGAGGCTAGGAAGTCCAATATCAAGGAACTGGCAGATTCTTTCTGGTGAAGACTGTGCTTCTTGATTCATAGGCCTTGGTCTTCTTGCTGTCCTCACACAGTGGAAGGGGTGAGAGGGCTCTCTGCGATCTCTCTTATCAGGGCATTAATCCCATTCATAAGGGTTCCACCCTCATGACCTAATCACCTGCCAAAGGCACCACCTCCCCATACCATCACATAGAGGGTTAGGATTTCAACGTATGAATTTTGAAGGACACAATAGCACTACCTTTAATGGAAGGTTTTGTTACTGTTGTTTCAATATTGATAAAATTAGCTGTTGGATCAGTGTATTAGTTAGGCTTCAGTCACGGAAACAGAGCCTACTCTAAATTTCATGAGAACAAGGGATTAATTTTTAGAATGAATTTACACGACTGAGGATGAGCTGGGGAAGTGAAAGTTTAGAAAGGGGAGGCTAAAGTCAGAGAGAAGAAGCTGCTACCCATTCTGCCTGAAGCTCTGGTGGAGGTGAACCAGTCAGAGCTGACAAGGAAAACTGCGAATGCAAGCATGTAGGGCCATTGAGGCAGCGGGTCATGACAGGATACTCAAGCAAAGGTCTGCAAGAAGCTGCTGCCTCAGCTGAGCAACTGCATCTATGGATCTGCAGCCAAGAAAATAAGGCTGGGTGGCAAGGCCCTCTTGGCTGCCTGTGGAGTCAGGAGCACACACACATTCAAACACGGGCTGAGCCCTATTGAGGTGGCCACGACAGCAAGGTGGCTCTTCATTCTGAGGGTGGGCTACACCCAGCACTCAGGGACTGCTTTGCTTGGCCACAACCCCAGGTCTCCAGTGGCACAACTGGCTGCATTTTCATCCTTTTTCCATTCTTGATAAGCATAAAAAGGATGGTGTAAGTCTCTATGACAGAAATCTACTTCTTTCTAACCCTCTGCCTATCTGAACACTGCAGGCATATCCTATGTCAGCAAAATCTCTTCTCCAGGATCACATTCAGGTCTGAGCCTGCCTCTCCTACATGGGCTGCTCAGCACAGACCCCACTGCCTTTACTTTGTTCCATGTTTCTTTGGTGGACAGGTCAGTTTCTTTTTGGTTATATTGTAATTTCTAACCAAAGCTAAGAGTCTAGTGTACCTCGAGATCATCCTTTAAGCACCTGAAATATTCTTTCACTGCTCAGTTTTTAGTCAAACATGAAAATAGTACATACTGCACCTATTTTAAAAAGTGTTAATTTTTCCTTTTTGCCCCATTTGTACCTGGAAACAAGAGAAATGCTAGCTTTAGAATATTTTTTGAAGCTATGCATTGATGCTGCTTTTTGCTTGGTTTGGGGTGTCTTAGTGTGTCCCTGGGAGAGCCCCTCATGGGGAGACAAGGGAAAAGTAGAGAATGGGTGACCTCCTCCCATTCTCACAACAAGCCACCTCCAGACTGCTTTGAAATAGCATCCCAGCTCATTTAGACCTTGTAGAGATGTTACTTTGAACTGCCTTTCCTACAACCCTCCTGGGGTGGCGTCTGCAAGCCCTGTGCTGCCCTGCTGCACCACTCCACTTGCATTCTAAGTCCTGGATCGTTCTAAGAATTAATTCACAGATGCAGTGTTAGTTTTCTGGGGCTGCCCTAACAAAGTACCAGAAACAGGAGGCTTACAACAATAGGAATGCACTTCTGGAGGCCAGAAGTCCAGGATCTAGGTGTAGGCAGGCTGTGCTCCTCCTGGAGACTGTAGGAGAGGATCATTCCTGCCGCTTATAGCTAGCTGCTGGTACCTCCAGGTATCCCTGAGCTTGTTGGCCACATCACCCCAATCTCTGCCTCCCTTGTCAGGTGGCCATCCTCCTGTGTTTCTGTGTTTGACATCTCCCTCTCCTTTCTCTTATAAGGATCCATCCTAATCCAAAGTCATCTCATCTTGAGATCCTTACCTTGATGACATCTACAAAGACCCCATTTCCAGATAAGGTCACATTCTGAGGTTCCCAGTGAGCATGAATTTTGGGTCACCTAGGGATGCCCAGCCTTGTGGTAGCTGACCCATTCCAAAAAGACATGGAAAGTAGCACTTTTAGAAAGTAACGTTCATAAGGGTCTTTCAATTCTTTTCTTTTTTTCAATATGGTAAATTATATTCCTAGTCAAAAATATAAGGCTGGGTGGGTCTGAGTCTGCTGTGGATCAGTGTGGCCAGCCTTCAGGAATCAGAGCTAATAGAAGATTATAGCAGAGTGAGGACCCGCTGAGACCACTTGTCCACCTCTGGGACTGTCCATCAAATGTTTGCCCCCAGTGGTCTTTGAGAATATTGGTTGCTCCTTTACTTCTGTCTTTCAGATTATGCTTCTGGTCAGTGTTCCTCAGCAACCATCTGGAAACATGTTCCATATTTCATATTCATGAAACATATTCCCAGCTTCACCAAGCTGATAGGACACGGTGCAGCAGGATTCCTCATCACCTTGGCATCCAAACACATCTCTTTAAACTATGTTTAACTTTCGCAAAAAGGAAACAGCAAAATTAGGTTTCTACCTAACATGATAATCCTTAAGTTGCACATCTAAGTGCAATTTCTGTGTCAATTATATTTAATGTTTAATAGCATATATATATATATATATATATATATATATTTTTTTTTTTTTTTTGCGGTACGCGGGCCTCTTACTGTTGTGGCCTCTCCTGTTGCGGAGCTCAGGCTCAACGGCCACGGCTCACGGCCCCAGCCGCTCCACGGCATGTGGGATCTTCCCGGACCGGGGCACGAACCCGTGCCCCTGCATTGGCAGGCAGACTCTCAACCACTGTGCCACCTGGGAAGCCCCACAATTTTTTTTTTTTTTTAAGTTTGCATAGCTCTCTTTTTTTAAAAAAAACATTTAAAATCGATATATAATTGAAATATAACATTGTATTAGTTTTATGTGTACAGCATGGTTTGATATATGTATATATTGTGAAATTATTACCACAATAAGTTTAGCTAACATCCATCACCACACATAGTTACAAATTCTCTTTTCTTTGTGATGAGAACTTTTAAGATCTACTCTCTCAGCAACTTTTAAATATACACTCCAGCGTTGTTAACTATAGTCACCATGCTGTAAATTACATTCCATAACTTATTTATCTTATAACTTGAGGTTTGTACCTTTTGATGACCTTCCGCTATTCCCCTACCCTTCACTTCCTACTCTCTGCCTTTGGCAACCACCAATCTGTTCTCTGTTTCTATGAGTTTGATTTATTTTAGATACCACACATAGGTGGTATTTGATATTTTCCTCCAAAAGAGTTGTACATTTTTACAGAGGACTAACAGATTCTTGCAGAAGAAATCTTCAAAATCCATTCTCATTGCAGTATTTTGCTAAATAGAAATGAAAATGTTATAACAAGATTGTGCAGCTCTCTATTTTATGAAGACATGCAATGCTTTTCATTTTCTGAAATGCTAAGCTTATATTTCATAGTGACTTTCTATCCTCCCTCCCTGCTTTCCTTCTTTCTTCTAGATTTTTCTATAAAATATAGTATTCTAAGCCCTTCAGAATTGGGATTCATTTTTCCTAATAAATTTTCTTACTCTCATAACACTATTATCCTAGTTAAATTTGGTTCCTTAAGACATCTCTCCACACAGTCTTTCAAGGAGTGTGGTACCTTAATCTCTTATTTAAGTGCCCATCTAATTTAAAAATTTTCCGTGAAAGCATTTGATCCCATTTATCTCCATTCTTTCAACATACTTATTTGTAATCTATTGTAAAGTTTTACCAACATAATAATACACTGTTTTAATTTTTCTTATATAATCAGTCATTATTTATTGAGCACGTACTATTTTCCAGTCACTCATTCTACACTGTAAATAAAATGATGAACAAAATGGACATATTCCATCTGCCATAACTTCCTTCCATGCCCTAGTATATGTTGAATACCTCATTCTTTGTAAAAGTACTATATAAAATATTATCATTTAGTATTCTTCCTATTAAAATCTGATAGTGTATAGTTGAAAATGATTGCAGTTTCTTACAACATCCCTAAAATATCAATAATAAAATTAATTGGCTTCCAGGATATTTAATCTAATGAGTGTGTGATTTCTACAAAATGAGTGTAACCTCCTTTATTCGGGGCCATGTTGAACTTCTTATTAACTTTGTATTGAAAGGGAATAAGATTTGAAAAGGGAGTTTTTAAACTATACCTGCTTTAAAATTGCGGTGAAAGCGTACCTTGTTTTTATGTTAAATGTTCTCATTGCAATTAACATATTTAATTACTACATACCTAGGAGAGCTCTTCTTGGAAACATTTTTGTTAGTGTTGAGGTCAAATTAATTAAGCACTTGAATTTTCTCTGTAAATATGCTGTCATTTTTGTTGTCTTCCCTGTAATTATTATAAATCATTCAATTATTTTAGGTTCCCATTGTGCTCTGAAAATGCCTCTCTGGCTTTCAAACATAGAGGACCTGAAAAACAAACCATTTATTTCTCTTTCCTGCTTCCCTAACTGGCTTAGTAGAAATGGTACTAATGTTGACCACTTACCTATTCCAAAACATAAGGTTTAACAAATGAATAAAGAATTTTACAATTAAAAATGCAGCAGATGCATCAAAAATACTTTGTGTTCTGTAGTTGAAGGTCAAGTATTATTAACTAAAGCATCTGATAGTCATGCTGTCCAGCATATCTCATGGGGAACCGGTGAGTGCAGAATTCATAGAGGGTCACGTCCTTTGGTTCAAAACAAAATTAAAAGAGGATGGTGATGTGTCTTATATGGAGTAGTTGGGTTTAGTGAAATTTTATTTCCTGATGGCTTTACTTGATTTATGAAAATAACTGTGCATTACAGCATTGACTACTTACTTGGTCGACGAAACAGCGATTTTCACAAAAGTGACTATGGAATTTTAGTATGCCATAACACATCTCGATTTAATAAAATGACAATTGAAAATTATGCATTATGGGGACTTCCCTGGTGGTCCAGTGGTTAAGAATCTGTGCTTCCACTGCAGGGGGCAAGGGTTCAATCCCTGGTTGGGGAACTAAGATCCCGCATGCCACGCAGTCCGGCCAAAAACAAACAAACAAACAAAATTATACATTATGACTATAAAAATAAACTACTTGGCAATTATATATTCAGGAAGGAATAAATTATTCCCACAGAGAGTATTTCAAATAAAAGTTTTGAATAAATTAAATCAGGCACACTGTGATCTACTGTTCTTGTGATTTCTGAAATATTTCCAAATATGTACCAACTGTGACTTGCAAGTTCTCAATAAAGTAAAAATATTTTATTATGCAATTTGTAACAAAGTGTTTGATGATCACTTCTTTGACAGTAAGAGGGTTTGTCTCTGTTAATAGTAGTACGACTTTCACAACACCAATGTTCTATGCTAATGTAGATACAAAAAAACACTCTAATGTTATAGAATCCTTGGTATTTCAGATTCATCCATATTACTCATCTGTCATAATATTGCTGTATAAGAGACCATCCATGACAAGTATTTATTCTCATGCTCATATGTCTATTCGCTGTAATTTGGTTGACCAAGGCTGGTGTTGGCTGCACAACTCGGTTTCAGGTTCCGGTTAGCTAGGTTTAGGTCACTGTAAATATAAATATATTCATCCTGGTGACCTGTAAGTGATGCAAAAACTTGTGAGATATTGTGAATTATGTGAGATAATTTTTATAACATGTCAAACAGTTCTGGGTTTACCTAACCCTGAAAATATTAGGTAAGACTGCAGATAGTCCCCCAAAGTCTTCCAGCTAATAAAAAATTAGAAACAGAATTTAAATCTATTTATGTCTGAATAAAACATCTGTGCTTTTCCTCACCTTAGTGTGCCTCCCTCTTTTCCAATAACTCATCGATTATTAGAATTCCTTTTACAGCAAGTGCGCTATGAAATTGACCAAACTTCCTTTGATTCCTTCAATAACGGGAACCAGATTCTTCTTGAGACTGCCGCTTTGACCTTCCAAAGAGTTGAAAATGGTCTTCATCTGGTTTCTTTTTGATAATCCTTGTTTGAGCCGTAGGAAAATATAGAAAAATAACATTTTTCCCATAAGAATATTTAGATAATCAATAAAATATTTGTTAAATCAATGAAAATACCAATGGGGAAAGTGGCAGGGGTCGGGTGGGGGTGGTGGGATGAATTGGGAGATTGGGATTGACATCTATACACTAATATGTATAAAATAGATAACTAATAACCTGCTGTATAAAAAAATAAATTAAATTAAATTAAAAAAAAACATACGGTTGGCAAATAAGCATGTGAAAAGATGCTCCACATCATATGTCATCAGGGAAATGTAAGGTAAAACAGCAATGAGACACCACTCCACACCTATTAGCGTGGCCAAAACCCAGAGCACTGACAGCACGAAAGGCTGGTGAGGATGTGGAGCAACAGGAACTCTCATTCATTGCTGGTGGGAACGCAAAAATGGTGCAGCCACCTCGGAAGACATTTTGGTGCTTTCTTAAAAAACTAAGCATAGTTTTACCAGATGATCCAGCAATTACACTCCTTGGTATTTATCCAAAGGAAATGAAAACTTATGTTCACACAAAAACCTGCACAGAGATGTGTAGAGCAGCTTTATTCATAATTGCCAAACGGAAGCAACCAAAAGATGTCCTTCAGTCCTTCAGCGATGAATAAATAAACTATGGTACATTCAGACAATGGAATATTATTCAAGGCCAAAAAGAAAAAGAGCTATCAAGTCATGAAAAAAATATGGAGAAAACTTAAATGCATATTACTAAGCCAAAGAAGCCAATCTGAAGAGGATTTCAACTATAGGACATTCTGGAAAAGGCAAAACTATGGAGAAAGTAAAAAGATCAGTGGTGCCAGGGCCTGGGGAAGGGGAGGGAGGGACGAATACGGGGGGTGGGTGCACAGAGGATTTTTAGGGCCGTGGAACTATTCTGTGTGATACTATTATGGTGGATTCATGTCATTTTACATTTCTCCAAACCCACAGAATGTACACTACCCAGAATGACGCTGATGTAAACAGTGGGCTTTAAGTGATTATGACATGTTGGCATAGGTTCATCATTTGTAACAAATGTCCACACTCTGAGGATGCTGATGCTGGGGCAAGCTGTGCATCTGGGCAGGGGGGGCAGGGGGCATATGGGAAATCTCTGTACCTTCCTCTCAATTTTGCTGTGAACTTTAAACTGCTCTAAAACTGTATCTTAAAAAAAAATGACAGTAGTGAAGGCAGAAATAAAACAATCAGTTCAACAACAACAACAAAAAAGAAACATATATATATACACATATATGTGTATATATATATACACATATACACATATATACACATAGACTACTACCAAATTCACCATTCCTAACTTTTTAATGAATGCCTCAAATAACATTCTTAGGTCATATTGATCTGTATAAATTTACCTATATTTCTATGTACTTGGAGAAACCTTTGATTTTCTAGGACAGAATGCAGTGAGAAACATGACTTTAATCCACTCAAGATATTATAATGCAAGTAATTTGCCCTCAGATCATATTTATCTGGTAACCATATTTATTTCTTTACCTATTACTCTTACTAATTTCTAAATCACCACACCCTGTTATCGCATTTAGTCATTAAGATTAGCTATTCAATTTATTTCAGATTATTGACTTATCTCTTACTACTTCATGTTAACCAGAAGAATGTATATAACCTTTAACTTGGATATATAGATTAGCACTTAAGTAAGATAAGGTCAATGGCAGATCCCAGATACATTCTAAAGAAATGCCTATCAGATTTTTCTTTAACCAAAAATATACATCATTTTGGTAAGGCCATTTATTTAGCTTGTAATTGTCTAATTTTTAAAACATGTTTGCTCAATATCTTTAAATTCTGTGCACTGATATGTAACCTATCACCTATGGAGAATATTTATAGACAGATCTTTCTTTGCAAATCCCCTGATCCATAAGCATTGTAATATATTTTTTTTAAGACTTGTAATATTTTTAGTGTATAGTTTTACACTTATTCATGCCCGCTGTCAGTGAAATTGTTCTGTGTTTTCCAATCAAGTTGTTTGCCCTTTTCAGATGCTACAACTTCTTTTTTGTATCTGACTCGTGTGATCACGTGTGATCCAGAACTATGAGTTTTTCATTCTCTTGATTTCTTTATAGGCTTAACAAATGTCTGTTACCTTAAACAGTATATTATTTTAGTTTTAAAGTGTTTTTTTTTAAATTTACGTTAGTGATGGATGCTGTGTGTACTCTTTTGAAGAGTGTGGGTACAGCTCAGAAAGGCAGAACATTGTAAAGAACATGGATTCATTAGGAAGACTGCCTAGGTTTGACTTCTGGTTCCTTTCTTAGTAGCAAATTACTTAAAATTTCTGTGTCTCAATATCCTAGTTTGAAAAATATGGAGAATTAATGAACCACTTCATAATGTTGAGAGGAGTGAGTAAGTTATAATACTTAACAGGTATAGAATAATGGCTGGCACAGAATTAATATTGTACTATGTAAGAGATTTCCACTAGTTTGACTGTATTCCCTATACTGTACAACACATCCCTGTGACTTACTTATTATGTAACTGGAAGTTTGTACCTCCTAGTCTCCTTCCTCTATTTCACCCATCCCTCACTCTCCTCACCTCTGGCAACCATCAGTTTGTTCTCTGTATCTGTGAGTCTGTTTCTGTATTGATGTTTTGGTTCATTTCTTTTTTTAGATTCCACATGTAAGTGAAATCATACAGTATTTGTTTTTCTTGCTCTAACTTGATTCATTTAGCAAAATACCTTCTAGGTCTATCCATGTTTTTGGAAATGGCAAGATATTCCTTTATGTGGGTGAGTAATATTCCATTGTATATGTTTATCACATCTTCTTTATCCATTTATCTATTGATAAACACTTAAGTTGCCTACATTGTCTTGGCTGTTGTAAATAATGCTGCATGAACATGGGGGTGCATATATCTTTTCAAATTAGTATTTTTGTTTTTTTCAGATAAATACCCAGAAGTGGAATTACTGGATTGAATGGTAGTTCTATGTTTAATTTTTTGAGGAGCTGCCAAAATATTTTCCATAGTGACTGTACCAATTTATAATCCCATCAACAGTGTATGAGGGTCCCTTTTCGCCACATTCTCACCAACACTTGTTATTTGTGTTCTTTTTTTTTTTTTTTTTTTTTTTGCGATACGTGGGCCTCTCACTGTTGTGGCCTCTCCTGTTGCGGAGCGGAGCACAGGCTCTTGACACACAGGCTCAACTGCCATGGCTCACGGGCCCAGTCGCTCCACAGCATGTGGGATCTTCCCGGACCGGGGTATGAACCCGTGTCCCCTGCATCGGCAGGCGGACTCTCAACCACTGCGCCACCAGGGAAGCCCTTGTGTTCTTTTTGATAATAGCCATTCTGAAAGGGGTGAGGTGATATCTCATTGTAGTTTTGATTTGCATTTCCCTGATGATTAGTGATTTGAGCATCTTTTCATGTTTCTTTTGGCTATCTTAATGTCTTCTTTGGAAAAATGTCTATTTAGGTCTTCTCATTTTGTAATTGGATTGTTTGGTTTTCGTTTTTGTTTTTGATATTGAGTTGTGTGAGTTCTTTATATATTTGTAATATTAACCCCTTATCAAACATATCATTTGCAAATATTTTCTCCCATTCAGTACATTTTCTTTTAGTTTTGTTGAATGTTTCCTTTGCTATGCAAGAACATTTTAGTTTGATGTGGTCCCATTTGTTCATTTTTGTTTTTGTTGCCCTTGTCTGAGGAGACATATCCAAATAAACATTGCTAGGACCAATGTCAAAGAGCGTACTGCCTGCTTTCTTCTAAGTGTTTTATGGTATCAGGTCTTTCATTTTTGTCTTTTTATTCATTTTGAGTTTATTTTTATATATGTTATAAGAAAGTAGTCTTCATTATTTATTTTATTTATTTTTTGCATGTAGATGTCCAGTTTTCCAACACCATCTAATGAAGAGATTGTCTTTTTTTCATTGTATATTCTTGCTTCTTGTCATAAATTAGTTGACCATATGTGTGTAGGTTTATTTCTGGGCTCTCTATGCTGTTCTATTGTTATATGTGTCTGTTTTTGTGCCAGTATAATACTGTTTTGATTATTATAACTTTGTAATGTAGTTTGAAATAAAAAGAGCTTAATATCTCCAGCTTTGTTCTTCTTTCTCAGTCTTGCTTTGGCTATTTGGGGTCTTTTGCGGTTCCCTACAAATTTTAGGATTATTTGTTCCAGTTCTGTGAAAAACTCCATGAATATTTTGAGATTCTGTAGATTGCTTTGGGTAGTATGGATATTTTAACAATTTTCTCTCTTCCAGTTCATGAGCATGATATACCTTTTTATTTATTTATGTCTTCAATATCTTTCATCAGTATCTTTATAGGTCTTTCACCTCCTTGATTACATTTATTCCTAAGAAGTTTATTCTTTCTGTTGCATTTGTAAATGCAATTATTTTTGTAATTTCTCTTTCTGATCGTTTGTTATTAGTGTATAAAAATGCAGCAGAGTTCTGTGTATTGATTTTGTATCCTGCAACATTATTGAATTCATTTATTAGTTCTTTTGATTTTTTGGTATATTCTTTAGGGTTTCCTATATATAGAAGATCTATTGTGTTCTTTAACCTTACTAGAATTTATTATTGTTATCATGCTATACAGTCAAGTATTGTTTAAATTAACCCTGTATTTGCAAATTTCTTTGCTCATCATTCTTCCTTGTATGTCAAATATTCCACCTGTAAATATATCCTTGAGAGCTACATTTGAGAGAGTTTGAAAGTTTCACACACAGTTACTGTTTTCTTGAAAATGTCATTATTTTAACATCATGATTAAAAAAAAATTGCTGGCTATACTATCATAAGTTGATGATTTTCTCTTAATGCATTGAAGATAATATTCCAGAATCTTCTAGTTTCCATTCCTGCTACGATCAGCCAGTTCTAATTACGATCCCTTTGAAAGGGATTACTTTTTTCCTCTAGGAGTTATCATAATTGTCTCCATCTTCTGTGTTCTGAATTTATATCATTATACAAATTTATTTGCATTGATTTTAATTCATTTCACTTGGGATTTATTTCACTTTGGGATATTTGGATTGGTAACTTTTATCATTTCTGAAGTAATTAAGATGCTACCTTTCAAATATTGCTTCTATCTATGTTTTCTCTCCAGTATTTTTGGAACTCCAGATTATTCACTTCAACCACAATTTCCCATTTTAACTTTTTGTTTTACTGTGTAACATTACATATAATTTATTTAGCTATATGTTTTGTTTATTAAATTTTTACTTAATTATGTCTGGACTGCTATAAACAAACCCATTTGCTGTGAAGTTATATATATATGTATGTTTAATATCTGAATGTCTTATTTATCCTTTGGTTTACTGTGTGTTTTTTGTTTCATCATTTATTTTTCCCTTTTTAAATTTATAAAACATTGGATATGTATTTTGTATTGTATTTGATAATTCTACATTTTTTATGTCTCTGATTCATTTGTTTGTACTGGCTCATAGTCATGGTGGTTTGTTTCCTTGTAGGGTGTGTGTGAGTATGTGTGTGTGTGATATTTTATCTATGGTATCGTATATCCTTCAATATTAAATGTAGGCATTTTCTGAGTCCTGCATTGGGTTACCTTTGCTCCACAGGGAATTTGCATGTCTTTCAGGTGCCTAATAGAACTCTCAGCCAAGTGGATTTTAAACAAATTCTCAATTTGTAGATTTTTGAACCACCCAGTTGATTATGGGCACAAACATATATAAAGAGTATATATCAGCAGACATATATATATATATCCACTGAGCACCAATTCTCAAGACAGGATTTACTGCTGAGCCTGAACTATTGGGTTGATTTCCAGTTCACTTTTATATGAAAGGTAATATTCTATTAGACTTATCATCTTAGGCAGGACCATTTTGTCCCCTGTCCCTTTAGCTCTGTGACCATGAAAACCAAACTCAAGTTCACCTGGTGACAGTACCAACAGTGTGTATGCCTGATTTGATTTTCTTCTTACATACAACTTAGTTCTTCACATTTGATTATTTTTTTTTACTTTTTTCCAACTTACTAATTCTTTTTTAAAGATTTTAAATCAAAACTTTAAAAGTAATTTATAATATTTGGGTTGGTCATGATCACTAGACTGCCAAGCTGCTAGAAACAGATGATAAATAATTATCTTGAAACCAATCTCTTCTCTCAGTAAACACATATTATTTTCCTCCAGGTGACAAAGTATACAAATATGGTTACAGAAAGCAAATTACTAGCAATATGTTAGCTCTTTAAAGCAACCAATAGAGTCTATCTTCTAGACATATTTCAGAAACTATGTCAAGATACTTTAAAACCTCACTTAGCTATTGTTTGTGATCAAGTCTCTGATGGTAAAAGGAAATTATACTTACTTGGTCATGCCTGTTTGATCTCTCCCCAGCCATTAAAATCAGTGAAATGTTTAATTTTTATAAGTTAAAGTATGACATATTAGACAGCAATCCTTATTTTAAATGTTTGCATATTTAAGCAGCCTTTATTTCAAAGGATGTCATGCTTGCTTCTCTTCATGCCACCATCCTGAGGAATAAGTAAATAGGCTACTAACATGGCCATCTTTTTCCAACTTCAGCATTCTCTCCATCCAACACACACACACACACACACACACACACACACACACACACACACACACACACACACACACACGAGCTGTTCGAGACCTAGGGAAATTAAGCAGAGCTGTTTCTATAAAGAACTTTTCTTAGAGGGGAGACAAAAGGGTAGAGGAAAGATAAGAATGAATGCAGGGCAGGGTGCTAGGTTGGAGGGAAGCTTTGATATATTCACATTGTAATATACAATGTGAATCATAGTTTTTCTAAAAATGGTTCTATTTGCTTCACATTGTAATATACAATGTGAAGCAAATAGAACCATTTTTAGAAAAACTATGATAGAACAAAATCTTCCAGTAGAATAGAGCTGACCAGGACTGTGAGAAAAGGAGAGAGATGCCAGATCTGGACTTTGCAGTGGGTTTGAATGGCTGCCTTTACAGTATATTCTTAAAATCTCACTAGGACAGCATGTCTAGTCTAATTGAAAATATAACTTTAAAAGGCACAAACTGCTGTTTGCCTGAGGTCTTTGATTCTGGTCCAGTTTTCTGATATTCTGAAGGCATTGTTGAATATATACTATGCTTTGCTGCAGTCTGATTTTTATGTTCTATTTTTAAGCACAACCCACATACTACACAATTCTTCCACTTTTCATTCTTCAATACCTTACACTTTCCATGGTCCAGAAAATCTATTTCAGGGTTTTCTTGGAACATGATTCGCAGCCTGCCTGCAATGAATTTGAGATGGACAGTTCTAAAATTGAAGAATACCAAATACGTTCTTTATGATTTCTTTTATACATGAGTTATGATATAAGGCAATACAGTTTTACATATTTTAAGATAATGGCTAATAAATTATATTTATAAGGAACTTGTTAAGCATAATGCACGGTAGTTTCTTCTCAGGTGATTGTAAGTTTATTAAGATGACATGACTTAAAGGTATATATAAAACATTACACAGGGACTTCTGGTTAATGTTATTAGAATTAAAATACATTTTTACTACTGAATAGAACTTGGGAACATACAGAATTTTCTGAAACAATGTATAAATAGTAATGTTAAAGTGAATTTGATTGTATTAAGACTGTTTGAAACACAAAGAATTAATTTAGCACTTAGCATTATTGGCTTTTTAATACATTTTTCAGGAACAAATATATAGGCATTTCTCTAAAATGATTAAATCCTTAAAATTAAGGATTAACACCTAACACAAGTTTATATGTATGTATTTGTTTAAATTCAAATACATAATGTATTACAATTTATATTGGCTTAAAATAGGGTTGTGATTTTTGCACTCATGTTTGTACTCATATAATATGGTGTATTATTTTTATAATTACAAAATATCATAACTACGTTAGAGAAAAAGGATCTTTACTACTTAAAATTAAATTTTTTTCAGATTAGTAACAGGCATCACAGAATTCGCAGAAGTATTTGGTGAAATTTCGACCAACTCGTATCATTTATTTTTCTTTTATTATTCTTATTTCCTTGGTGGATGTTAGCCCAGTCTTAAAAGTTTTCTACCAATGCACGGGTTTAACAAACTTTAATGGTTTACATGAAATTTATGGTGCTATCCATGTCCTGTAACACAGTGATCATTAACATTAAGGTAACACTTAATAAGCTATATATCATGTAGTCCTACCAACACTATAAGTAGGTCCGGAATTAATATTCTCAAATATGTGCATGAATAAATTGACTGGACACATCTGAAGAAAAAGGAGAGGTTTTTTCTAAACTCCAAAATATTTGTTTGTTGTCTAATGTGTTATTTTGTAATTTTACATATGAACTTTCTGATTATTATTTTATGACTACAGATATTAACTCCCTGCAATAATGCCTTGGAATTCTTAAAGAAATCAAGCACTTTAATTTTTGCAGCCCCTGTATATTAGTCAAATAATTATTGGCTGGAATAGAACTAAGGATTGATGTTGAAATTATGACACACAGGTTTATACTCTTCCTTCTGAGGGACATTGAAAGCCAGGTTTGAATTTAGATTTTTGACTAGAGTAAAAGATGGACAAGCTAAATAATCAAATCAGTATACCTCATTATAGAAATTAAATGTTACATATAAAACTGTAATCAAAATGTCAACTGACAAATATTTGCAATCTATATATATTTTTGTAATTAACAAATATTTTAATTTTTCATGTAATTGAAATATTTGTGAGTCAAATAATTGAAATGTTTAGTTTGAGAATATAGGTGAGATGAAGTTGAAGGAAACATTTGGTCTTTCAAACTTAATTATATCATTTTATTTTCAAAGATTGTAAGGAGCAAATAAGAAGGCTTATTATGTCTAATAGTAGTAGGTTTCTAATGTGAATAAAATAAGTTTGGAGGGCTTCCCTGGTGGCGCAGTGGTTGAGAGTCCGCCTGCCGATGCAGGGGGACACGGGTTCGTGCCCTGGTCCGGGAAGATCCCACATGCCACGGAGCGGCTGGGCCCGTGAGCCATGGCCCCTGAGCCTGTGCTCCGCAACGGGAGAAGTCACAACAGTGAGAGGCCCGCATACCGCAAAAAAAAAAAAAAAAAAAGTTTGTAAACAGCAGAAATACTATAACCAGGAGCAGCATTTTCTTTGTATAGAGCCCAACCTGGGGAGAGGCTCTTGGGAAGCAGGGGAAGATCAATTTAGATGTGAGTTAGATAAGTTTAGTTTGAAAAGAGAGCTGTTCTTCTGAGTTGGAATATTGAGCAGGCAGAAGAAAATTAATTATTAAAATCTGTTATGAGAAGTTTCTCCTCAGAGGAATCATTAATCATGTCTGTTTCTTTCCTATTTATGGAGCAAATACTTGGAGATATGCCTGACCTTTATGTTAGTTTGCAGTTGTAAGAGAAAGCCCTCTACCCAGTTATCAGTGGGTTGACAAGATGGACGTTTACCTCCCATTGACTCTAAATGTGGGTTGGGGTGGGGCCAGATGCATCCATTTAGGAACTCAGGCTGAGGAAGGCTCTGTAGTTGCTGTTTGAACTAAAATTGTGTCACTTTATTGTCTCGGGCTACATCTAATCAATGCTTAAAATGTATGAAAAATTAGTATGTTAGTTTACATATTGTGCATGGAAGCAAGTAAATGGTTTTACTCAATAGTAGCTAGATTGGCTTACTTGTCCAAGAAAAGTAGATGCTTTGCTCTCTGGTTCATGTCAAAAGTGACAAATTGATCTCTCTTGGACTATTAGCTAAAATATTCCTGTTTGCCTTTTCAGCCTCACTGGTTAGGCAAGCTCTCTGCAGTTAGGAAAATCTAGCTCTTAGAAAGATTTCAAAAAGGAATTCTGCAGTCCAGGAAGAGGTAGGCTTACAAGTTGTATGGACAAGCCCTTGGTTTGAATCTTGCCAGGATGACTTCCTCAGGAGAGCTGACTTAATTCCCTAGGTCTTGATTTCTTCTTCTGTGACTTGGGATAATAACAGAACCACCTATCACAAAGCAGCAACATTCAATTTCATTCAACTTTCTCAACTTAAGCAAATTTTAAAATAAGAAAGTAGCTTTCAAGTAATGTTAACAAAGAAGGAAAATGAAATTTAGTTGTGGAAGCATGGTACTGAAGAAGATGATAATTTTATTCTATAGGAAAGACTTCTGGTAAAATTGGATTAAAACCACTGAATTCATAATAATGACATTAGCGTTCTCCTTCCTGTTGTAACCTCTGGCCATATAGGACTTTTTTCAAGTGCTTTAACCCCTTCTGTAATCTGCATATCTTTTTTTTTTTTTTTTCACCACACCTGGAACATAGTTTCTTTCTCCCCTAATACTATACCCACCTAATTTCTTCTTGCTCTTTGATGGTCTGAGTTACTTAGGATTTCCCCTCAGAGGTTCTCTCTCCAGTAGGATGTCACCATATATTCTGTTATTATAGGTCTCTGGATTTTCTCTCTTATAATCTTCATCATTTTTAATTGTAATTACTTGTTGAAATTTTTATCTCCTCTCTGTATTATAATTTACATAAAGGGAAAGATTCCATCAGTCATGTTCATGGTTGCATCTCTAGTTTCCATGCTGAAACCTCTCACATAATTGACATTCAGATATAGGAAAGTGGCAAAAGGAAGAATGATCTATTTAACTTCTATATTACTAATTCCTCTCAAATTTCACCATTGATTAAGAGGTTGCCTTCTGTGCAACCAGCTTCACTCGTAAAGAGTTATGTGTTTGTCCCTCGTGGCTGGAGCAGAACTTGAATGTGATCTAATAGTTCAGGATCTAATGCCAACCATTTTCTACTTGGCTTTCATTTTCTCCTCCCTAAGCAAAAGTCAGACCCTCTCCTCCATGCCAGAAACACTAGGTGTGCTGTTAGTATTTTCTGGCATTTTGACACTTCTGATATTTTATTTCTGTGTCCCTTTTTTCTCTCCAGAATTACTGGGCAGAAAATCATGTATAATTTCTAGGAGTTTAATATTATTTCTCTTTAGACAAAAAACTGACTTCAATATCAATCCCACTTTTTTATACATAAAATTTGTTTATATACTTAAATGACCTACTAATCATTGTGAGCAGTATGTTTTTAAATAAGACATAACAAATGAGGCACTACATCTTTGTAGTTACACCAGGTGAAAAAAATGTGAGGAGAGCTTTTGGCTTTAAAACACAGCAATAACCACAATACACCAAAATTTTTCTGGAAAAATTGTGCTTAGCTGTAAATAAAACTAAATGAACTTTAGAATTAAAAAAAAATTTGCAGCTTGTAGTTCCTTTATCTTAAGTTATTCTTTGAGAATAGCTTAATTTTATATTTATTGAGATAAGAAATTATTTGCTAAATAAGGGATTCAATTAATTAATAAATGCACAGTGGTATTTATGAATTGTCCTACAAATATCATAGAGAGATATTGATAATCCTATGAATCTTTCTGTAATTTTCTTATATTTATTCCTAAGTGGTTGAAATAGCAAGCATTGAATTCTTAGTAACTATTTGTCTGTTTAATATGTGGTTATAAAAGTTTCATTTTAGATTTAAATTGTCTTGGTGAGGCAGGCAAGGCATTTTAATGTGTGACTAAAACATATGCTTATTCTCGGCATTCCATCTTGACTGATGGGGTAATCTCTGGGTAGATCCCCATCTGGTACTCTTTGTGGGCCAAGCATTTATAATACTTAAGGTACTTAGATTATATAAGGAAATAAAATGTCTTCATTCCCAGACATACTTTATTTTTGGTGGACAAATCAATAAACACTCAAGCATTACTTAATGTCTCTGCAAACAGCTTAATGTGGAAAACTGAGCTTTCGTCAGACATACATAAAATGTGGGAGCACGGGATTCTGACATTGTATTTATTGTCTACTGCTCCTTAACAGTGTTACTGCGGATTTAGAGGCTTAAAACAACACACACTTGTTGTCTCGCAGTTTCTGTGGGTCAGGAGCTAGGGCAAGGCTTAGCAGTGTCCTCAGTTCTGGGGTCTAATAAAACTTCAGTCCAGGTATTGGTTGGGGTTGAGTCTTATCTGAGGCTCAGCTGGGGAAGGATAAAATTCAACGCTCCCGTGTTTGTTAGCAGCATTCAATTTTTTGAGGGTTCTTTGAGTTAGAGACTCAGTTTCTTGCAATTGAGCAGTTGACTAGAGTCTGCTCTCAGCTCCTTGCCATGTGGGTCATCCCAGCATGGCTTTTGTTTCCTAAAAGCCCGTGTGGGAGAACAAATCTCCTTAGAAAGATGGGTTACAATCTTACGTAATGTTATCACAGAAATGGCATCCCATTGCCTTTGTTGTATTCTGTTGGTTAAAAGGAAGTCCCAGGTCCTACCCTCTTCAGAGAGGAGATCACCAAAGGTGTGAAAACCAGGATGCAGGGATCATGGGAACCACCTTGGTGTTTATTCTACCACAGAGATAAAGAGGTATATTTTCATGGTGGTAAACATAGGAAGAGGAACAGCTCTTTACAGCATAGGTTCTAAAAGTTGTAGGGTGTTTCGAGACAAAATGCTTATTATTAAAATTCAATATTCTTGCAACTCTTTCACTTTACCTTCTGGCCATAATTAAAACTTGGAATCGGTCTATGTTACTAACCCTAACCCTCATCGTTTTTCAATCTCCTCAGCTACACACATTCAGTGACTCTCAGCTGTCATCTTTGCTCTATTTCATTCAAGTCCCTTTCAGTACAAATTGTTTTTGACTTAACTTACTACTACATTCTCTTTGAAACAATTACATCTAAATTTTATTTGACGGTAAACTTTATTCCAGTTTTTTTTTTTTCCTTCTCAAATCCCTCTGAGCCTGTTCTTCAACTTTATTAAGACTTCTGGTTATTTGAATCCTCTTGACTGTACTTTTCGCACATTCCCAAACATGAGGCTTTAGTTGGAGTACAGAAGCTCACTGTGGACCTCACTACTTTCCTTGCCAAAATCAGACATAATCACCTACTGGCTGGACAAGCTTCAGGGTATACAATTTGTGTAGTTACATAGGACTTCCCTTTAACAAGGGCCCTATACTTGGTTTAATGCTCTGCTGTCCCATTTCATAATTCTTAATAATGTTGTCTTTGAATCTGATTTTTTTTTTTTTTTTTTTTTTTTTTTGCGGTACGCGGGCCTCTCACTGCTGTGGCCTCTCCCGTTGCGGAGCACAGGCTCCGGACGCGCAGGCTCAGTGGCCAAGGCTCACGGGCCCAGCCGCTCCGCGGCATGTGGGATCCTCCCGGACCGGGGCACGAACCCGTGTCCCCTGCATCGGCAGGCGGACTCTCAACCACTGCACCACCAGGGAAGCCCCTGAATCTGATTTTTATAAGTGGTATCCAGTGGCCCAGTGGAGCATGTGCATTAGCAGAGGAGTTGCACTTGGTGTTAGTACGTGCACGTGTAGGGTCAGGTTCAATGACCAAGTGTGATGCCCTTCTCTTCACAAAATTTAGGTTTCCATATAATCCCTATAGTACTTTCTAACAGCACCTAACAATGTGCAATTTACAGAATATGTCATATTTTCATGCTTTCATAAATGTATGGACCACATTCCATAGAAAATTAAATCCTTTCTTATCCTGGTTGAAAGCTGAGTTTGTCCTCCTTAAAAATCCACCCCAACAAAAATGGTGGCTTGGGATGGATACTTTCCATTTGCTTCTTGAGAGCCACTTTCAACTTTTCTCTGTCACCCCTTCCTTTTCCAGAAAACTGACCTCTATGGATCACTCCAACTATCTTCTCTTGTCTCTTATCTTCTCATTGAGTGTGACCAGGGAGAGCCCTGACAAATAGATCAGCAATCTTCCTTTCTGTGATTACTTCTGTAGAAGTCACTGGTCTGATTCAAGGGGCCACTACAAAATTCCCCCCTTCTAGTGTTTCTTAACTTCTCTCTCTCTTCTCATTGTGTTCAGCCTGTGACAGTCCTGCCCCAGGATCCTGTACTACCTAACGTGATAACTCAATTCTACACCTTGGTAAAATAGCTCCCTTTAAAATAAACATTCCTCAAGCAATTTACAAAAAAAACAAAAAACAAAAATCCCAGTAAAAGCATTTCCTTGTTTTTTAAGGCCATGCCTGATGACATTCATCATCCCTGTCAGGTAAGAGTAATCACTTCCATCTTTGTTTCAGTGGAGTTCTTTACACAGGCCTCTGTTTGATCATTGAGCAAATAATTGCAACACACCAGGTAACAGTAGTGGTGTGGCTATCAATTCCATAGCTCAAAATGAAACTCCTGCATTGATTCTGATCTAATCTGGTCAGAATCCTATGTTGTCCCTTTCTGTTCGCAATACCCATATTGGCTGCCTGTGACCCATGACATAGTTTGATGAGGATTTACTAGTGGCTAGTGAGTGGAAGATTGAGTGCTGTGAAATCTCAGGACCATTCCCTCTGCTCTTCTATCCTCTATATCTAAAGAATCTCTTCCTCTCTTCTAGTTTTTGTACTTGATCACCCTCCAAATAGACCTGCCACTTCTCTTTCTAATGGCTCTCATCTTTTTTCCCCTTCTCTAAATTCTAGAAGGTAAACGCTGCTGTGTAAGAATGACTCCATCTCTCAATTAGGTTGAAGGAGCCTTTGAATTTTTGTTTCTGGTTTAGTGTTCACTGTGAGAATAAAAATGTCGCTTGGACTATAACAGTTAAAAAAAATAAAAAAGAAGAAGATGGGAGAAATACAGACCAAGCAGTCATATTAGTAACTATTTAATGCAGCCCTGACAGATTTCTACAGTTTTCACCTTAGCCCTGAAGTTGCCTGATATCTAGGACTGAGTCTTATTTATCTATGCATACCTAGGAATTAGCACACTGTGTTGACCTTTGGGTGTGCTTAATAAATCTTTGCTGAGTAAAAGGTACTAAAAAGTATATCAGAAATATATCTCATCACAAAAATCCAGAGCTTGTCCTAAAAGCTATTATTTCCCTTTGTGTTTCAACATTTTGTCTGTTTATTGCTGTCATTGAGTAAATGAAAGCTCATGATTGGGGAAATATAAACCTCATTTGATTCATCCTGGATATGGTCAGCTAAAGATACAGGAGAATAATATATATAGTGTTTTGAAATGTTTATTGTAAGTCATACTGGTGTTAATTCAATCTTTTCAAAGTAAATGAGTTTTATAATACCAGAATAACATATAACATTATAAAGTTTAAGGTAAGAGAATTATTGTGTGTTCTTGAATAGCCATATTTACTTTGATAAGTTTTTCACAGAACATTTTAACATCTTACTGTTTTAACTAGTAGATATTTATTTGGTACTTCTACAGAAATATTTTCTGTCACTACTCTGTTAAAAGACACTAAATAATTAAAGCCTCTGAAACCATATTTTTTGTTCGTTAAAAAAACAACTTATATTTTCTCAAATGTCAGAATCAATCCTCCTCAAAGAACGAGATTTACCTTCTGCAGCTCTTAAGCAAGTTCTTCCTTGTAACATTTTCTTTTGATCAAATTAGAGCCATAGATTCTAAATTTTGGTCTGCTGAATGAATCACTATTTTTTTTAGTTTCTTTTTCTTTTTAATATTAGTTATTTTTATCTACACCGTTCTGCCTATATCCAGCTCTGCTTAATGTTTTATTTAGGATGAGCACAAAATTCATGATTATGTATATTTCTAAAAAATATATACACATTTATTTAAAATTATTCAAGGGATGTATATCTTATATACATATATCTCTTTCTAGAATGTATCTTTTATAAAATCCCCTTTTTACATTTTTACATTGGATTGCATGGTTAGGCTTGACAAAGAATAAGCACAGAATTATTCCATATTCAGAAGTCAAAATATACTCGTGTCTGGGATCACATAACTGACTCTTGTAATAGAAAAAGATAAACTTGTAACAATCTCCTCAAAGAGTAACTGACAACTGTGGCATGACTTAATGAATAAAATTTCCTAAATATATTTAAAAGGCTGTACTTCAAATTAAAATTACTTCAGTCTCAAAAATCAAATGCTGTAGCTGTAGGGTCCTCAGAATTTTTTTAAAACGTATCTTTGCCATCAGATGGATTCAAAGAATTTGTCCTACAGTATTGGTCTTTTATGATGCATTTCTCAGTGCAACCACTTCAAAAGAATCAACAAAACTAATACACTATGTATTTGCCTCAGCCAGGAATTGAGTATTTTGTGAAGATTTAGTTTATGATATTTATAATAGACTAACTAAATTGCAGGCTGTTCTCTTTACTCCTATTTCCATTACATGGAATAATAAAATACATATATACTAACACAAGCCTCTTGCTTTAAAAGTAAGTCCATTAAAATCTCATTCAACTCTATTTTTTAATGGTCAACAAAGTAAGCTTTTTTAAAACCTCTGAAAAAGGACCATAAGGATATCATTCACCTTTCTTATTCATCAAGCATGATTTGAATCCGTTATAGAATGTAATAAGGTAGTTTGTAAAGCAGACAGCTTAATCTCTAAAGTATCATTTACCTCTGCTTTAAATGACTTCATTGTGTTTACTAGACTATTAAGTATTGAATAGGGAAACACGTGGAGTAGATAGCATGAATGTAATTAATTCTTATAACATTCAAGTGAATTCTTCATGTGGATAATGTGGATTACCCCAAACAATTGTATGGAGTCTTTTATCTAGTTCAGTTATTTGAAATTGTGTTGTGTTTACACACTGAAATAGGATCGTTTTCATCTATTATGGTTTAAATATTTTTATCAAGGAAGAAAATCCCTCCATTAGTATTTCTTATATTGGAGGTTTATTTAACTGGATGTGATGTATGGGTTAATATTCTAAAATTACATAAACATTCATATGTGAAGGTATGCACTCAGAGGAATCTCTGAAATTTCAGAAAATAAAATAATATAAATGCCACCACATCATGCAAAGTTTATCACCCTTAAATTCTGATATAATGCCTTCCTGTTATTTGCCCTATGTATATGTCATTCAAGACTTACCTCAGTGTTTTACATGCCTTAAACAAACTTTAGTAAGGTAAACGTAATTGCCAAAAAGGATATAATAATATATAGTACATATACAATGGTCACAAATTAATTAACCATGTACCAAAAACACATGTTAAAGACAGAAAATCAGCAATACCTTCTAAATTTTTGTCATGCCATTTCTCAGTTGCATTCTAGATTCTCTCCTTTGGATGTAGCTGTTATTCTGTTTTTAAAATAATCTCCTTTTGTGTTTATTTCATTCTTAAATTATATTGCAAACTTTGAATACATTTTTGTGTAATTGGGATGATTGCATATAATTTGATTGTGAGGTCAACCACACTGATGCATAAAGCTATAGCACATTCAATTTCATACTGTGTAGTGCGTTATTATACAAATATTACCTCATTTATCTGCTGTTCTGTCAATTTATATTTGATATATTTCCTTCTGTTCTGTTAACATAATGCTATGAAGCAGTGTATATGTGCAAAGATTCTCTAGGAGTGGAAGTTGTTACTTCATGGATTTGCACATTTTGAAAAGTGTGATATTAATACACTTTAATATTAAGTTATATTCCCAAGTTGTTAAAGCATTTTACATCCTCACCAGCAGTGTACAGCATTCCTACTGCTTCATATTCTTGCCCGTACTTAATAGCTTTAATTGCTTCTAGGCGACCTTTTGATGTTTGTATTATAAAAAACAAAAAACATAAGATAGAAAGAAACCACATTTTCTTTGCTACAACTTAAATTTCAATGGCTCATACAATAGTTTATGTGCAATTTCACAAGTATGTAGTACTTAATCTTATTACATCTGTGACAATTGTTTTCATGTGTCAGCTTGGTTAGGCTATAATATACAATTATTTAAACAATCATTAATCTAGTTGTTTCTGTGAAGGTATTTTGTGAATGTAGTTAACATCTATAATCAGTTGACTTTAAGTTAAGGAGAGTACACTTAATAATGTGTGTGGCCCTCATCTAATCAGTTGAAGGTCTTAACCACAAAAATAGGTTTCACAGAGAAGAAATTCTATCTCAAGACTGTAACATCAAATCCAGCCTAAGGTTCCAGTCTTCCAGTCTGCCCTACAAATTGGATTTCTCTTGCCCTTTCTCTCTTTTTTGCTCCATTTCTCTTTCTCTCATTCTCTCTCTCTGTTACACGCACACACACGCGCGCGCGCACACACACGCACACACACACAGAGCTTTAAGTTTCTTCTATTCAACAACAACAAAAAAATAGGTTTGGGGAACAAACTTTGGAGAGTTATTAATATATGCATAAAGATATATTGCACAGGGGAAAAATGTGTTCAAATTCAAATGTAGAATTTATAACATATTTCTCAGTCTTTGCTAGAGTTGTTTTGTTTCTCATTTAGTGACATCTGAATATCAAGAATAAAAAACAATCTTTCTGAAGTAGGATGGATTCAAATAAAGTCATTTAAACCTCAGAATATAGCAATATACATTTTTACTTTTCTATACTTGAATAAATTTCTTCATTGTTTAGAATATGCAAGCAATTCTCTCATTTTTATTTAAATTTTAAGCAATAGCTCAATTATTTTTTCTATAAAAAAAGGGCTGATAATAACCTGAATAACTCTCAAAAAGCCATAACAAGATTTACATCTTATCAATAGCATTTCACCAATAAATACTCTGCTGTCATGTAGCTATCCCACAGAAACCGTGTAGACTTCCATCCCAAATTTGATTTGGATGTAAAGAACAATGACACCACACACACATCACGAGGGGGTTGGTGATTTGTCTCTCACATTAAAAGGCTTTCTGGGGAGAGTGGGGAGGTCTCCCAAGCATATTCATCCTGGCTTGAGAGAGCAGCGAAATGAGACAGATATGGTTCTTTTATAGTGGGTAAGAAGTCTGGCCAGAGTGTGGTTTACCTTGTGTGGTTTGAACTTCCAGCTGATGCTAAAGAAGGGAGCATCTGGGCTTTCTTATCAGCTTTTCCAGATGTGGGGCAGCAGTGGAAGAGGGAGGGATGAGGCTTAAAAGCTCTCAACAATCAAACATTAAAAAAACTAAATTATACATATACATATATCCACTCTTTTTTTAGATTATTTTCCCATAAAGGCCATTACAGGATATGGAGTAGAGTTCCCTGTGCTATACAGTAGGTCTTTATTAGTTATCTATTTTATATATAGTAGTGTGTATGTGTCAGTTCCAATCTCCATTGTAAATCAACTATACTCCAATAAAAATTTTAAAAAATAAATTAAAAAAAGTCATACTCCTATCCTATTACATACATGTTGTAGGAAGTAAGCATAAGATGAATCCACTGTAATTTATTTCAAAGGGCTTTTCACTATCAATAATCCTGTACTCTTAACTACTCTGGAGTAATTGCAGAAGTAAAAAAGAGAAGAAAGTCTTTGTTTACCAAGTTTTTGGAAATTTTACTGAACTTGCGATGCATATTTTTTATCAGTAGGCCCCTCACATTCTCAAGCATGATTTAAAATTTTACAAATGATTCTTTAGATAAAATTGTAGCTTCTGATACTGGAAATGTGGTAGATGAAATAACATGAAATGATGCCTGATAGAAATGTCTATAAATGCAGTCATTTAACACAAAATAATACTTTGATTTCAGCGAAGAACTTGAGAGAGAGAAAACGCTTCCCCATTGATAAAAAACCATTTAGGATGATAAGTGGGAAAGTTGATGATGGACTTTTCTGTAGTAGGGAGTTGGGAAGAAATGCTGATCTTTGAAACCTAGAGGCTTGTGATTTAATGCCCACTCAAGGCCAAGACCTTAGATCTTTTTGATAAGTTTCCATTTCAAGTTATACATAAATTTGTAGCCTTAAAACAGTTGACAAATTAAATGAAACCATGGACTAGAAATAAATTTTTAAAAAGTAACATAAGGTTCCAGATACTTTGCTCTCCATTGACTCTGCTTAGAGGAAAAAAAAAAAAAAGTTTAAGAACTCAGACTGTAGATTCATTCCTGCTGTGTGTTTGAGATCCTAATTAACACTATTTACCTGGTCTGGTAACCAGCAAGATGAGAAATTAACACAAAATTTATCTGGAATTGATTATATTTCTGAAATATCTGGGATAAGCAATTGAAAAGGCACTCTGAAAATACAAGACTCAATCTGTTATCTAGGGATGCCTCTGGAATAAATCTGTCTAAATATTGCCTCTAAATTCAAATTAACAAATACCAGAGGATAGGGAAAACTGTATTATAGTGACTAAGGGTTCATGATCCAATAAACAGAAATCATTTGTAATTTATGATAATAAAGCAATTTGAAACAATAACAAACACTTTGGAATTAGAATTTAATATTCAGTTTGGCTAGCACAATTAGACATAGGTGAAGAGAGTATGAGTGAATTAGAAGACTCTAGGAAATGACATACCATACAGTGTAGCAAGATTAAGGCATAGAAAATACTAGGGATATTAACGATAGAATTAGATGGTATACATATATTTAATAAAAATGTCAGAGTGAAAATTTCAGGGAAATGAGAGAGAGGTAATATAAATAGAGTAGATGAATAAATATTTCTTAGAAATAGATTTTAATATGGCCCAAGCAGAATGAATGAAAGTAAATGCACATCTGAACATTATAAGACTGCAAAAGAACAAAGAGGATACCAAAACAGCAGCTAGTAAATAACAACACATAATAAATGATGAATGACAATAAGAATGACAGCAATCTTCTCAACAGCAGCAGTTGTAGCAAAAATCAATGAAGTCTGTTTTCAGAATCTAAGAAGTACTTGTCAAAAACATTCCAATTCATAGATAAATAAGTATTAAAATAGAGAGGGAAATAATTAAAAAAAAATCAGGTTCTGGGAGAAGTTACAAGTGACCTTCAGTGAAAAAAACTGTAAAGGAGTATGCTTCAGAATTATAAAAAATGAATTCTGAAGAAAGGACAAAGGATTCAAGGTATTTTGTGAGCAAAGTTGATAAATACACAAGTGAATCTAAAGTGATGGAAATTTAAAACAGCAATAAACTTAATAGTTAATGTTTTTAAATCAAAGAGAACTAGAAAGCAGTCTAAAATAGGGATAAAGTATTCATTGACTTAAAAAAAAATATTTTTAAAAGTTGCTGACCTGAGTAGCTCATACAGAATATCAAAAGACTTCTCAAACCTGGTGTGCTGCTCTGTTGGGAAGGCTGCATTGTTAAATAATACCTTTGGCCCAAGGAGTTTCCCATGAGACCCAGTCCTCTGATGTACTGAAGTATTGCAACTAAAAGTTTATGGAGATCAAAAGCAAGAGATATCTGACCTTGACAGTTCTAAGTAGTAAGAAATAAAACGAATTCCTTTAATCAAGAAAGTTCAAGTTAGTTTACCAATAATAAATTTGTTGTTATTGTTTATGCTGTGATAGATTTCCCATATCAGTAAAGCAGAAAAAAAGGATACAAGTCAAAATTGAAATTGTGTTTACAGTAGTATTTATAACAGGCAGTTCACAAAGCACAAATATAGCTGCTTGAACAAGCTTTGAATCCACGAGTACTTCTAGCTGAATTAGATGCTACCTTCTCATTGATTACCAAACAATTTCCCCAGACCTCTCTCCTCACACATTTGTGTATCTGACAATAAAATCCATTCATGTATAATTATGAATCAAAACTTAATTATATTAAAATTTCCTAACAATAAATGTTTACATATTACAAAATAGTGTTCTAATTTGTACAATTTTTATTAGATTTCCAGGAATAAAACTTTGAGAGCAGAAATTGTGCTTATTAATATATACATGTTGTTTTGTATTTTGTAAATGTCTACACATTCTAGTACTTCTAAAAGTGTGTGTGTGTGTATCCTAGCAAAAAATACGTGTTCAAAGTGTTTAATAAATATTAATTAAATGACTGTGCAGGGGTACGTTATGATTAATATATGTAATTTCCTGTTAGAGATTTCAATGAGATAGTTGTTTGGGATTACAATAATTCAATTAAAGAGCAGAGGTATTTAAAAAAACATGTTTCATATGGAAGTTTTCTCATTGTAATATCTCATCATCCCTAGTTGAAAATAAAAGTTTAACAGCTATTCCTCTCTGTCCACTTTAGCATATTAGTTTCCAATCCATTAACTCTAACAAGTTAACACAAATACATTTATATATTAAAACAAAATATTAAAAGTGCTATATATTACAAAGAAATTACAATACGTTTACAGCAGCAACCTCTGAACTAGCCTATTCATTTTAGGGAAGAACATATTTCATTACTGTCTGATTTGTAACATTACTAAACTTTTGTTTTCATGATATACTAAAAGCTTTATCAAATTCTAAGAACTGTTATCATTACAAATTCATTTTCTACAGAGAGGGGAAGTGCTTAAGCCACTGATTCAGTGAACCCATCATATATAGACAGTTTATTTTAATCATCGACATGAAAATTTTAGCTAAAAGGTAAAAAGAAAGCATTTATAAAGCATATTACATGTAATTATTTGAGAAAGAATTTCCATTATTAAAACAAAAATAATTACATAAATATTGAAACTACCAACTTGTGCAGTAATATAAAACTAACTTTTAAATAAATCTTTCATTGGATTATCTTGTGATTAAATTTGAGATTGTTTTGTTAGGTTGGGTCTAGTAACAGGTTTTTTATCCCTATTATTTTTCAAAAACATGTTTTATGATACAAATCAAATTCAAAGTGTGTATGTATATATATGCATTGAAATTGTGTTTACAGTAGTATTTATAACAGGCAGTTCACAAAGCACAAATATAGCTGTGATAATATCTGTATATGTGTGTATATACATATATAAATAAGTAAAAATTTGGACTTTAGAGAGTACATTAATAAATTAGTGTGTTCAAGCTACTATAATTTTTATTAAGTAGTACATATTTATCAGTGATATTTTCATCAAATTAGTTATCAGATCATAGACTTCAGAAGAAATAGGAGGTTGAGGAAGCTAGATTTAGATAAAAATGGAAGAGTAGGAATGCTGGATATAGGGGAATTATCTGAAGAAGACTGGACTAGATTAAACATTATAAAGTGAAACTGAGGATAGACTGTGGGGTATTTTTTCAGGGAGGGGATAAGAATAATATGTATGTGTAACGTTAGAACCAAAATAGGTGAGAGTAGGATAGAAAAATGTCTATTCTTCTGTTACAGATTTGCCTAAGCCTTCCTGAATAAGACAAAGCTGGTGAGAGAATGTTCACTATTCAGCAAAAAATACCACTGACATAACAATGTGCCTAGAACTGTATTGAGAGAATGAAGTACATTGTTCGTTCCTCGAAAGCAACCCTATGAGCCAGGACTATTATCACCATTTTATACATGAGAGAAGAAAACCCCACATTTTCTAAAAAAACACACAAATAGTAGGAATCTCAAGATTTCAAACTAGATAGTATCATGTCTAATTAGAAATAATATCCTAGTTAAAGCTTGGAAATTAAAATTAAAGGAGGGACTTCCCTCGTGGCACAGTGGTTAAGAACCCTCCTGCCAATGCAGGGGACACAGGTTTGATCCCTGGTCGGGGAAGATCCCACATGCCATGGAGCAGCTAAGCCCATGCACCACAACTACTGAGCCTGTGCTCTAGAGCCCGCGAGCCACAACTACTGAGCCCGAGTGCCACAACTACTGAAGCCCATGCACCTACAGCCCATGCTCCACAACAAGAGAAGCCCCCACTCACTGCAACTAGAGAAAGCCCGTGTATAGCAACACAGACCCAACACAGCCAAAAAAAAAAAAAAAAAGTTAAAGGCAATAGAATAGTAAAATCCTCTAGTATTTCTGGCACAAAGAGAATTTTCTTGATTATAAGTGTGTTGAGAATCTTTTATTTCTAAACAAGTGGTAATGCCTTCTCAGAATTTTCTCCAGTGACTCTCAGAAATCTATTTTTCTTACTCTCACTTCCTGTTCAGCTTCTAGGAGTATATTCCAAGTAAAATATATTTAATTTCTTAGCTTCACTAGTGCATTCTTTTCATTATTAGACCCAGAAACCAATTAATTGAGAGCAATCATTTCTTGTCTAGTGACAAGTAAACACTTCCTCCAGAATATCACCTAGTAATAGTCTTCCGTGTCCCAATAGGCCTCCCCTGTTTACTGTGTCTGACATGGATAAGACCACTCTTTATTCACTCCTTGCAATGCACTATGGGATTAGACACAGTTTTTAACAAATAGTATTATTTTCCAAAACTTCTTTTTTCTTGCAAGTTATGTCTCCTCACTGACTATTTTCATACATTTAAGACATAGAAACAAGGGAATTAAGGACAGAGAAAAACTAATTTAAAATAAAGAATAAAAATAAATAAATGCAAGTAAGATGTATATCTATGGAAATCTGTAAATGTGCTGAGTGTTAGATATAGAAGAATATATTTCCTCAGAATTAAATCCAAATTTCATGTTGGTAGGGAAATCAAGATTGCATGTAATTGTTAAAGTGTGCTTGGAAAAATATACTCGCAGAGATACTGTAGTATAGATGTACCTTCAGTCTCTTAGTCTATTGATTTTTGAGATTAAGTTGACATCTGAGTTGCTGGTGAATATGACTTAATACAGATTTTAACTATAACCCTTTGTATTAGTTTCCTGCTATAACAAATTACCATAAATTTAGTGACTTACAAAACACACATATATGATTAACGTTCTGGGGTCAGAAGTCCTAAAATCAAGATATCAGTGTCTGGCAAGTCAGAGTTCTAAAACCAAGGTTCCTTACTTCTGGAGGTCTCTTAGAGAATCTATTTCCTTGTTTTTTTCAGCTTCCAGAGGCCCTCTGCAACCCTTTGCTTGTGGCCCCTTCTGTCTGCAAAGCTCATCACTCCCCTCTTTCCAGTCCTCATAATTTCTCTCTCTTTTTTTTTTTTTTCCCGATACGCGGGCCTCTCACTGTTGTGGCCTCTCCCGTTGTGGAGCACAGGCTCCGGACGCGCAGGCTCAGCGGCCATGGCTCACGGGCCCAGCCGCTCAGCGGCATGTGGGATCTTCCCGGACCGGGGCACGAACCCGTGTCCCCTGAATCGGCAGGCGGACTCTCAACCACTGCACCACCAGGGAAGCCCGCATAATTTCTCTCTTACTTTGACTCTTTTGCCTCCCTTTCATAAGAACTCTTGTAATTACATGGGACCTGCCAGGGTAATTTCCCCATCCTTACCTTAATCACATCTGCAGAGCCCTTTTGCCATCTTGTAAATAACATATTCACAGGCTCCAGGCATTAGGATGTGGACATATTTGCATGTGTGTGTGGGAGGAGGTGGGTTATTCTGCTTACCACACCTTTATCTGTATGTTTCTCCACACCTATAGTCTTCTATCCTCTGTAAATCTCGGTCCCTTTCTGTGAACCTTGCATTTCAAATCAAGTTTAAAGAAATAGATTTTTTTAGAAATTAGCAACGACTGGTCTTATTGTTCTCATTATTGAGCAGATTTCTCACACCACGTCTCCTCGTAAGTAGCAGGTACTCTTTCAGTTGGCTATTTGATTCAGAACCAGGCCCTGGTCCAGTTAAACTGTGGTCAGAGTTGATAGGTCCCACGACGCAAAGCATGTTAAACTGCGTGCAGAATTATGCTAGCTGCTTGATTCTGATGGAGCTGTGGATATGGCAGACGTTCAGAGTGTGGTGGACTCTTTCCTACTACTCTAGTTGTTCTTTGTCGTTAGCTGGCCATTTACCTCTTTATCTGTCCATTTGCTTCTGGGTGAGATGAGCACTGATTAGAGATCAGCTTTCAGGCAGAAGGAGCAACCAGCCAGGAAACGAGGAGGCGTGAATAGTGTGGAACTGTCTGGGACCTATGAACTGTTTGGTACAGGTGTCATTTTGGAATGTAGGTCACCATGGAAAGCCAGATGTCAGGAGTCTGAGAGGTAGGCAGCAGTTAGGCCTAGAGAGACTAGGTGTTTTAGGAGATTCTCTCCAGTGACATTCTGAAAATAGTATTTAAATGATGCATCTTAGGAGGTGTCAAGACCAGTGAGAAAACTTGTGATGTTACTTGTAATAAATGCAAATTGCCCAAACCAATGCATTAATAGAAATGGGAAAGAAGTTTTAGGAAGGGTGACAAGTTGTTAAGAAGAGGTTTTTCCAGGATATAGTACCTGTGAAGGAAGGGAGGGATTTCTGTAATCTTTATGCTTCTTTATGATAATTCTACAAATGGGGATTGGAAATGTATAAGAAAAGCACTTAGAGGGTGATTGCACAGTTTTATTATATTTAGGCTTCAGCAAACATTTTTAAGACTGTGTCACAGTTTACCCTTATCTTAAGTAGCGTTAGAGGAACAGATCAAAGAAATACAATAGACTGATTTTGATCAAAACATTACTCATAAGATCCTGGTGACTGACACATCAATGTGAACTTGTGATAAAAGATATGGATTAATAACTAGGTGAAGGACAGTATACAATGGTGTCAACCTAAAGAGAGGATGCTAGCATATCCCTTCAGAATCTAGATTCTGTTCTGTTTATTTCAGTGGTTGTAACCTGTTCACATTGTATCTCGAAAACTATAAAGTAGTTGTAACCACCAGATTTGTGTATGACAAAAATCTGGAGTCATGGTACATATTTTATATTACAGAGTAAAGAATCCATAATATTTGGACAACAAAGAGTAAAGGACCAAAACTAATAAGCATTTTAAAGTGATAAATGCAAGGTCCTGTCCTCAGATCCAAAAGGCCAGCCATACAAAGGATAAGATCACTTAGCAATAGCCTGTGTAAAAGAGATTGTGGAAGTTTTACTTGACGGAAGATCAATACCAATCAATAGTGTGATATAGCTCCAACATAGTTAATGGGATCTTATATTTCATGAACAGAAATATAGTAACTGGACTGAAGAAGCTATAGGCCATGCAGGAATCTTGGCAGTTCTGGGTACCATACTTTGAGGTGCTTGGTGAAATTAGAATAAATTTAGAGAATGACAACCAGAGGAATGAAAACAATTGTTATTGAAGGCTTCCTAGGTACCTGGCACTTCATAATTGCTTTACTAAAGTGGCTTCCTTTATCTCAAAAAACAAGGAAAAAAAAAAAAGAATGTGATGTAGGTGACGATGATGAAATATTTATGGGTGACGTCAGGAGAAGTTATCTGCTTGTCACACAAGGGGCCTCTCCGGTACAATTTCACTGGTGATCCAGCATCTGTGCTCTGACTGCACAAAGTGTCAGAGACTGAATTTGATCAGCACAACTTAAATGGATACATGTCTCAGAGCTAACTCAAGTTCACTAAGATCACAAACCCAGGTTTTACCCATTTTGGCAGGTCAGTAGTTCTCAGGGGGGAAAGAAACCCCTCAAACTACTACAACAACAAAAACTAAAATGGGACGAGGCAGTTCTGCTGCCTGGCCGACGTATTTTGCCACTGTCAACGTGATAGGCCAGTTGTAATCAGAAGGCAGCTTGATGCATCTGTTACCTTAATGGGTTTAGATTAGATGTAAAACCACATACATGAAAGCCCTGATTCTTCGACATCCTCACCTCAGAAAGGTGCCCACCATTGTTTATATGATTAAAATAAAAGAAATGTCCCCTGTTAATTCTGACATACCATTGATTAGAAGATGTTACAAGGTGAACAAAATGGTGTGTCTTAGAATTGATGAACAATGTTACATATAGTTTTGCCAGCCTGAGAAATGTTTGGTATATTAAAGAGATTTTGCATGATTCTGCTCTAAAACATTACGCGTCGATTGTACTCTCAGGCCATATTGTTATTTGCCTTATATCCCTGTTCTTTGGTGGTAGACACACCATGGTTGTGCCGCAAATATTGCCTAATAGCATTACTGTTTCTGTCTTACACCTGAAAAAGCTTAGACTCAGGTAAACCCTTCTTTTCCTAGGTAATAGGCTTACAATCTGTTTTTTTTCTGGCACTGTAGCTTTCTTTCTTTGGCCTTGCAAACTTCTCTATTCAAACGTATCTGGCTAATATTGTGAAACAGTACGTGGGGTGAAGTAGGTAAGAGATACAGTGCAGAAAAAAAATCACAAATTAATATTTGCAATATTTCCTTAAGATAGCTTTCTTCAAATATTTGAAAGATTGCCAGGTAGAAGAAGGATTCATTTTCATTCCACATATCTCTAAGGAGTAATATAAAGCTAATGGATAGATTGTCTTTAAATTTCAGTTTATATAACAAGAAAATTTATAATTTAATAAGTTAAAATTCTCAGTGATGGGGTGATCTGACACAGTAATGAGTATTATCTTTGAATGTAATGCAAAGACTTCTTAAGATCAATTATATAAAGAGAGTTTAAGTAGCAGATTCCGTCATTCAACGAATACCTAACTTTGTATCACTATCTACTAGCATGGTATTAGGTATGGTAATTAGAGCAATGAAAAAGCTTTGATCCATGGCAGTTACAGTGATCATTTTGCTAGGTTATCATTCTAACTTATAAATACAGGGTTTTTGTTTTTGTTTTTTTAATGAGTAGCCTTTGGACTAATCTACTTATAGGCTGGTGAGTAGGATACCCCTGGAGAACTTTAAGAACTATTGATTTATATTGGCTTCTTTCTCAGATGATAAGAATATCTAATTCATCTTTAACTTGTCACTGGTTCTATTGTCTGTTTTGTTCATCGTTATCACTCCCCACCCCTGACTTAATTAGGTTTTTCTTCCCGCATCCTTTCTTTTTAATGGAAAAACTACTCTCTCATACATGTCACCTGCCCAACAGAACACATTTTGTTTCTCTCTTGCAATGAACTGATCAATCACTTTACAAGAGTTTTAGCATCATTTGTAATATTCTTTTGGAAGGAGTATGTCTCTTATGAGCCATATTATCACTTGACTTTAAAACAGGCTTTTGCATCTGTATTTACGTGTTTGTTAAAAGTTCAGGAACGGCTATTGTACCCATCAACAAATATTTATTTTATGTCATTTTGTATCTCTATCTGATAGGAAAGGGTAAGGATTTCTAAATTCTTGATTATTTTGCTGTCTGAGGTTTTTTTTTTTTTTTTTTTTTTTTTTGCGGTACGCGGGCCTCTCACTGCCGTGGCCTCTCCCGTTGCGGAGCACAGGCTACGGCTGCGCAGGCTCAGCGGCCATGGCTCACGGGCCCAGCCGCTCCGCGGCATGTGGGATCCTCCCGGACCGGGGCACGAACCCGTGTCCCCTGCATCCGCAGCTGGACTCTCAACCACTGCGCCACCAGGGAAGCCCTGAGGTTTTGCTCTATTTCAATTAAGTCCACTAAGAGGGGAAAAAGAAGTAAAAGTGTTTAATATTTAATTTATATTTTATCCTTACAGTTAAATATATAATTATTATAGTTACTTTATCATTGGTAAAATGAACTCACTTAAAGGTTCATATTTCATATTGAATGAACTAACCTTCCTTGTTATATTTAAAAAAGAAATCTTGCAGTTTTAAAATTTCTGCAGTTTGAGACTGTATCATCCAGCAAAACTAGACTGTTGTGAATCAGAGATATAAAATCACAAAGCCCATGAAAAGTTGTGTCAATCATGAAGTTATCTCCTCAGACACTTTTATGAGAAATATATTAAATCTAATAATTTGCTTTCTTCCAGAACCCTGCAGACTTTAGTGAAATAACTATACATTTGTCTCTTTTAACTAAAAAGAAATATTCATATTAACATTTGTATGCTGATAATAAGTTTTATTACACATTACTGCTACATTTTTAAACACCAAACATGATTAATTTGTGTTTGCAAATCTTGTTTTCTTGAGTTATGCACAGTTATGCCATATCTTATGTACAAACGTTTTGTTCTTTGATGATATCACTTTAATTCTTAAATTTCAAAGTGTTTCATTGTGCTGTGCTTTAACTGTATACAATATGTGACATACAACTGGTATAAAATTCCATCCTGATTCCTTAATTGTAAAATCAAATTAAAGCTACATTCCCTAAACTTTTGTTTTTCTCTCTCTTTTCTTTCATTCCTTGCTCTCTTTCTTCCTCTCATTTTGTAATGTTTTCCTTTTTTCCTTTTGTCTTTTTCCTTTTTCTCATTCTCATATGCAAAGCAAGGGCTTTAATTTTATGACCTATTTTTAAAATTTTGGCCCATTCCAGAAAACTTAAGCTATGATATTCATTTAAAAATATTTATTGATTACCTGACATATGTACTAAAGATGTAGTCCCTCATTTTTATTTTTTTTAAATGTTTAGTAATTAAGTTTTAAGAAATCAATGTCTGATTCTATGTTTGAATCCATGTAGGGGGGCATTATGGAGTTAGAAGTGTAGGCTTCATAACCGGATTCCCTGGGCTGAAATTCTAGTTCTAATAGGATGAACTTAACCTTATCCATCTTCAGTTTCCTTATCTATAGCATAGGAATAACAGTATTAGCTTCCTCAAAAGAAGACCATATATATGTGTATATATACATACACACATACTGTTTTATACTGTTTTAGCTTCATCATGTTTGTTTTCTTTCTTTGTGTTGTGCTAAACAGGCTCTAAGCTGACCCTCAAGACCCTTTGCTCCTGCCTCTCTCATGCCCTTATGTAATTTCCATTCCTTGAGTGTGGTTGAATTTGCTGACTTGTCTCTAATGAAGACAGTACAGAAGGACTGTTGGTATGCCATTTCCTAAATTACAAAAAAGACTTTGGAGTCTGCCTTTCTTGCCCCATTTGTTCTCTTTCCTGCCCAGAGGGAAGCCAGCTACCATGTTATGAACTAGCCTATGGAGATGCCCAAGTGACAAGCACTGGCCACTCTGGACAATAGCCAGCAAGGACTGGCCAACAGCCGTGTGAGTGAACTTGGAAGCCGATTCCCCTGTTGTACGTTCAAGTGTCTGTAGCTATATCTAACACCTTAACTGCAGCCTAGTGGGAGACCTTGAGCTTGAGACGCCCATAGCAACTATGAAATAGTAAAACGTTGTTGTTTTGAGCCAGTAACTTTTGGGATTATCTGTTACACAGCAATGGATTACTAATATATTACTGCTACATCTCTTTCTTGACATTGATTAGAACTGAAGTCCTTAGAAAGGAAAGATTCTCTGCTTTTTGCAGATGATAGTGAACAATGTAAGGTAGATAGGTTAGGATGACCTCTCAGTAGGCTACCAAGAACAGTGTCACATTAGGGTATCAGGAAATCATACAGTAGATACAAATGGCTTTTAATTTAAATGTAATGGAATTGCATTGCATTAAAATTCATTAGAATGAAATGGAATGGGAGAAAATAAAATAGGAGAGAACATGATAGAAAATATCTACTTGTTTTGGAAGTAATCAGGATAAGTATCAGTTGTATGTATGTGTGAGTCTGTGTTAGAGGTTCTAAGAACATGTACACATTTAGTGATTTGCTGGAGGAACTCTCAGTACTCAGAAGCAGTTTTGCTCACAGCTATATTTTATTAATACAATCAACAGGAGAACGGATAGGTTAGGCTGAGTCTGGAGGAATCCAGGCACAGATTTCCTGTGTTCCCCTCCACCTGCACTCCTGCTACATGCACAGGGAGGGGTCACACAGAATGCACCCCTTAACCCAGCAGCAAAATGCAAAAACGCGTGCAACCCAGGAGAGCCTGTTTGACCTTCAGAGCGCAAGATTTTTTTCCGAGATCTTACTGGTTATGTAAGAGCAACAACCAGCCACACATACTGAAATGCCAGATTTCAAAAAGGAAAGCAGGTGTTCAGCAGACCAGGTTGGGTAAAAAAGAGCCAGGTTCCCAGCTGCCAGCCATGGGCCAACCCTACAAATGGGCTCAGCTGAAGATGGTGACTTCAGGCCTGCTGTGTTAACTCTTTCCTGTGCAGTGTGTACATGCCTTTGCATATTTGAATATGGCAGCCTTTCTTGTAATATCAAGTCTGAAATGAAATGACCCTTAATAATATTGATTCTTTAAGGACCATTCCATGTGTTATATCTGAACTTTTTCTTAATTTCTTCTTCTGAACTTCTACATGGTATTACTTATAACTTGAAGAGGGAATGTGTTAGATTCTTGAAGCTATTATAATCATGGATATTCATTCTTAACCTCCCCTGCTAACTTCGTGCTCTGTGACAATAGGCATTAGGCTTGTATCTACCCAACGCTCTGTTAGAACAGACAATATACACACACATTTTCCGTTTGAACAGATATTGGCAAACTGAGGCTTGTGGGCTAAATTTGAACTACTGACTGCTTTTGTAAATGAAGTTAAATTTTTTTGTTAATTGAAGTACAGTTGATGTACAGTGTTTCAGGTGTACAGCAAAGTGATTCAGTTATCCATATACATATATTTTTTCTTTTTCAGATTCTTTTCCATTATAGGTTATTACAAGATACTGAATATAGTTCCCTGTGCTATACAGTAGGTCCTTGTTGTTTATCTATTTTATATATAGTAGTGTATATCTGTTAATCCCAAACTACTAATTTATCACTTACCCCCTTTCCCCTTTGGTAACCATACGTTTGTTTTCTATAAAATAAAGTAAATAAAGTTTTCATGGAACACAGCCACAGCCACTTGCTTATGTGTTGTCAATGGCTGTTTCTGCAACATAACCAGAGTTGAGTAGTTGCAATAGAGACTTCGTGGCCCAACAAAGCCAAACACATTTACTACCTGGCACTTTGCAGAAAAAGTCTCCAAAGCTCTGCATTAAGAAAGCAGAGTGGCTTGCACAAATGTTGAATAAATTATTCAATACCCTTGGAAACTAAAGAGAGTGATAAAGGGAATAGATAGGACAGTGATAATAAAATTTTATTCCATTATTGTTACTTATTTTTCCTCATGGATGATACTTGTCAAGCAATTGTGATATAATAAGACTATTGTTTCTCTCAAAGTTGCCCCCAAAATATTAAAGGCTGTCTTACATAGTCTTGACTTAAGACTCTTCTAAACTTAAAGTCCCATTAGCACCAATGTTTATACTCTGGTCATAAGAAATAGACATTAAGAGGTAATAAGTAATAATCTGTTAAGAACTGTTTTCTCAGAAATTCTGTTAATCCAAATGTCAGAAAAATATATTGCAGACAATACCAGAAGTAGTAGAAAATAACAGATTTCATGGAATGAAATTTCAGTAGTTACGGTCTAGCTGAGAATCAAGAATGTGTTCAACTTGTGAGTGTAAACTTTATATGACTTATCACACAGAAGGTACAACCCAAAATATATACACTAAGCAATATATAACATTTTAAATTAGGTATTGTGGCCTGCCAATGCCTCTGGGACTGAAAACCTGCTTTTTTAATACAGCAGAAAAAATACAATAATAGAGTTTATCTGGAGCTGAGTTATGCTGGGTTCAGTAAGGAGAGTAGATTAGTGTGAAGTAGGATGGAGTGGTAGATGGTGAGATTTTCATCCAGGTTAAGATGTGGTGGTAATCTTGATAAGAACAGTTTTCATAGGAATCTGAGAGATATTGAGGATAGGAAAATTAGCAACACTTGGTGGTGACCTATTTAATTAAGGTGGGTATTTTTGCGAGAGAGGAGAGAAGCTGGGTAGAGAGTATCCTGTCTTTGTCCAGGGTATGAACTATATGAAGTGAGAATGTTAAGGGAAAAGAGAAGGTATAAATAAATATGAATTAGAAAGTGGCCAAATATAGTAAGAAACTGGAAACACAAGGCTTGGAGTCAGGACAGAGCCTCACTGTATTAGGAAAAACACTAGAATATGGACAGAAACAGGTGGGATGTAATTAAGTCATAGCCATAAATCTGCTAGTAATATAATATTACTTGCACAGGAATATGAATAAAGAAAAAGGTATTGGTCTTTAAACGAGAAATTTTTACAAAAATTTGATGGTGTACTTTGTGAAAAAAATGGTAGTAAGACTAAATACCAATATGTTGACAATATGTAAGAAATATGAGGTATAAATATTTAACTCATAATAAAAAATATAGAGAAAAAATATTTGAGTGATTTCCCCCCCCCGCAAACACAAACAAAACAGGAGAAAATCTTGCAGTGAATAACATATAAATACATATTTGTGATTTTAAAAGCCTTTGGAGTAATTTATCAGTAGAGAACTTGCTCTATTCTGATGAACAAAAGCAGGGAACGTAATACTGTAAAATAAAATGAAGTAGCTGTCATTGTGGGCACACATTTTGCTTATTCAGGTGAGGCTTTGAGACCCAACTCGTCAACCCATGGCTCTGAAGAAATCATTTGCTTCACATTATTTCACAGGCATATACATTGTCTGAAAATGTCTTATTTGGACCAGGACTCATCACCATGTTCTTTCAGCAAATTGGGCATATTTGTATAAATTTCTAATATTAAATGAATAATATTAACTAGAGCAACAACCAAATATGTTATTTTCATATTGTACTTTATATTTTCCCAGGTAATTTCTGGAACGAAATCATCTGCCTTTATTCTCTAGAGTTGTGACTTGGCAGTTTTATAACTATAGAACACTTTTATTAATATTATGGTTTGAAACTCCTCTATCTGAGAAAACCTATTTTCAGTGAATCATCTGATTTTAACGAGGCCTGTCCTAACCCAATTTTCCACATGGGTTAATAAAGCTAGAATGAGTCATGGAACTGAGCAAAGGTCTGAGGGAACTGAGCTGAACTTGTTTCTATTAATTTCTAGATATTCATAGCTTTGCCTTTACTTAAGGATAAAATTCACCAGGATAGTGTCTCTCATATATTTAAAAACAGAGATGAACTTTTCTATGGTGTTTTATGAACATAACCCATGATATAACATTTAAAATGTCAGATGTATATTTATGAATATGTTTTAATGCTTAAAAGGTCTAAAATGTAGGTTTGATTTTGAACCTTGTTCCCCAAAGTAAAATTTAGTCACTTCCATATGATATTAAAATTCTCAAAATTTAATTTTTGCGTTGTATGATAAGGTAACCAAATGCTTTTCATTACTTTGTTAAAAATTTTATTGAAGTATAGTTGAATTACAATGTTGTTTTAATTTCTGCTGTACGGCAAAGTGACTCAGTTATATATATTATTTTTCATGTTCTTTTCCATTATGGTTTATCACAGGATATTGAATATAGTTCCCTGTGCTCTACAGCAGGACCTTGTAGTTCATTACTTTTTAAAGTAAATCTACCTCAGTTTGATTTTATATTATACTTAACAAATGAACAGATCCAAATGTAGTACTTTTTAAAATGTAAGTAGAAATTATTGGAGGGAGGTACACCTAAGATGTAACTGGAAGTTCCTATTTTTGTGAATTCACATTCCATGATTGAGCCCATTTTTTTGGGTTCATTGTAAAGACTTAAAGTATGCCCTCTAACACATGATCTACACATGCGTCTCAACCAAATCGAATCCATAATTTCCACATAAGTTTTCCAATTTGGGACAAATAAGAAATAAGCCAACAAACAAAAATCCCAGATTTTTATATTTCATAGAAGATATCATCAAATTTCAAAGTTTGGACTGCCAATGAGTAGGTAACCTAGATGATAGATAGGAATCTCAATGTTCAGAGGAACCCATTTCTTTTTGCATATGCTCTTTCCAAAAAATTATCTTCACCATTTCCCCCAATTCCTTGCCTGCCATTTAAAAGTATTCCTAGAAGCTTGAATCTCACCATTCTTCCCCTGGAAGTACAGCATTCTGGGCCAAGAAGCAGGGGAATTTAATAAGTTCATTTACTCTGGACTAAAGACTAGAGTCTATTAGGGGACAATTGCACTCACTTATTTCCAAAGGAAAGCTGCCCATTGCTGCCGAGAATAACAACTAACGAAGCTTTTCAATTGTAGGTTGGAGCTAAAATGGAGGAAAATAGGTCAGTAGAAGGGAAGAAATGAGAAATGAAGACTCCATTGGTGGGAGGAGATTTGAGGAATGTCAGCTTAGTAACTGCGCAGCCAAAACAAAGAAATAGACCAGAAGGAGGAAAAAAAGGAAGAAATTGGCAAAAAGCTCATTATATAAATTAGGTTTGGGACCCTGTGTCCCAAACACTTTTCAGTTTCACTTCTTGTTGCTGAACCAGAAGATTTGTATCGATTCCAGGCCATGCAAAAATAATTAATCTTTGGGATGATAAATGAGATTGTATATGACCAAGCTTCTTGACACAGCTTTGAGCCACAAAGCTTTGCTTAGAAAATCAGCCTTCGTTTTCTTTTTTTTTTCTTTGTTTGAGTATAGCACTTTGCATAACATCATACAAAATTGGAATGCACACTTTTTATAGAGGATTCAAAATATATTTGAAAATGTAACAACTTGAGTATTTGGAATAATCAGCTGACTGATACTGATCATGCCCAGTTCATCCAAATATTCACTCTTTTCATCAGTGAATCACATTTATAGCGAAGAGAGAGGATTTATAGGAATGAATAAGGTTACATAGCATTTGCTGTGCCCCCCAAAAAAACCTCTTGTTTTGTCAGTAGTGATTGTATTTAAGCTGATGGTGGGCTGTTCCTATTATTGCTAAAATTATTATTCACAGGCTCTGAAAGCAAGTATTTCTACCAAAAGTATATGGAAAACTGCTTTTATAAATGTTATAAATACATATTTATCCATATATCATACATTTTAAAAACCAAAACCCAGGATTATAATTTGTCTGTAAGCAAATTTTACTTTGTTATCGAGAAGATAGATTTTGACTATATAAATACAAAAATGTAGAATGTACTGATTGTATATTATATACTAGGACCCACATTCTGTGTGAGGCACTGAGGGTATAAAGATGGACGAGTAATAGCTGTCTTCAATGATAGGGTTAAATATTGTCTTGAGTTTTGATAATGATTTTTTAATGTTTTTATGATGTTCTCTGATCAAATGGGTGATTCAGAATAAAAAAGTAATTAAATTTTTCTTTTAGTTTATGTAACTAGGTGCACATGGCCCAAATCTTTATTTAATTCTTTGTCACACATAGAAAATGTCCCTTGTGAAATGTATGTGTTTATAGTGAAAATATTTTTCCCATGTCCAAAACATTTGAAGTGTAAATAATTTGGAGACAGCCTTTTCTGTGTTTTTTGCTCACTGTTTTTTAACTCTAAGGCTTTGATAAACATCAAAGCGCTGCTGCTAAAGAAGGAGAAACATTTAAATCCCAAGGTACACAGTAATTTAGTTTTACAAAGTTCCTTTAGGATTGAAGCACATAAAAGTCATTGAAAACTGAAACTGTAAGACAAACCCCCAAATTGCAAAATACTTTCTTTTAAACTATATTAAGTCTACTATATTATTATTATTATTTTTAAAATTTTATTTATTTATCTTTGGCTGTGTTGGGTCTTCGTTGTGCGCGGGCTTTCTCTAGTTGGGGTGAGTGGGGGCTACTCTTCGTTGTGGTGCACATGTTCTCCTTGCGGTGGCTTCTCTTGTTGTGGAGCACAGGCTCTAGGCGTGTGGGCTTCAGTAGTTGTGGCACGTGGGCTCAGTAGTTACGGCTTGTGGGCTCTAGAGTGCAGGCTCAGTAGTTGTGGCGCATGGGATTAGTTGCTCCATGGCATGTGTGATCTTCCGGAGCCAGGGCTCGAACCTGTATCCCCTGCATTGGCAGGCGGATTCTCAACCACTGTCCCACCAGGGAAATCCAAGTCTACTATGTTATTTTAACAAAGAGAAATTCTGGACCAGCATTCTGTCTTTGGCTTTGAAGACATATAAATATATATTTAATATATTTGTTCTAATCATAACACTGGAGTTTAGTGGTCACTCAACAGCTGAAAGACATATTGTTAAGTAAAAATATTGAAAAAAAAACAGATTTAGGTAGGTACTCTTAAGTACTTTATTGTTTGAACTTTTGTTCCCTTTGGGGAACATGACATTGCAATCAAATCATTTCAATTCAGTAAAATCTGTTAAGATGCAAGATCTCCCGAGAATGATTTAAAAGTTTCAATTTGTGAAATTGATTTAGAAGTAGAGATTGATTTTACCTGCTGATTAAAAAAAATATCCTATCTTTTTGAGTAAAAATAGAAATTAGAGAAATTTAAGTGACAGATGTATTCACTTCGAAAGGTATTACAGTTGATTGATGCCAAACATACTATGTTTATATAATTCAATCCACTTATTTTTATTAGCTTTCATTATATGTTAGTTTGTTGGAGGAGGAGTGTTGAGCTCCCTCTCCATGGAATTTGACTTCTCTAAGTTAACAATCCTGGCCTCTTGCCCACCCCCTATTCTCAACATAGAAGGAATAATTAAAAGGAGAACCAGAATAACTCAAAAGGTGGGAAAAGTATAGACAATTCTGTCTCAGCCATTTCCTCATCTTTTAGAAATAGATCTGCTTATAGCAAATGTAAATTCTTTCTTTCTTTCTTTCTTTCTTTCTTTCTTTCATTTCTTTCCCTCCCTCCCTTCCTTCCTTCCTTCCTTCCTTCCTTCCTTCCTTCCTTCCTTCCTTCCTTTCCTTCTTCCTTCCTTCCTTCCTTCCTTCCTTCCTTCCTTTCCTTCTTTCTTCCTTCCTTCCTTCCTTCCTTCCTTCCTTCCTTTCTTTCTTTCTTTCTTTCTTTCTTTCTTTCTTTCTTTCTTTCTTTCTTTCTTTCTTTCTTTCTTTCTTTCTTTCTTTCCTTCCTTCTTTCTTTCTTTCTTTCTTTTCTTCCCCATGAGAAGGGCTCCCATTCTGTGAATTCTATCAGTGACTTTTCCTAAGGAAGTTGATTAATGGAAGTATTGAGAAAGTAGCAAGGCCCAAAGGCTGAAAGACCTAAGTTACATTAATCACTGAAACAACAGAAAACTGAATGAAAACATATGTAGATGTTTTTACAATTTTGGAGTTGTAAAAATTTTTCCTAACATGTAATTATACTCATAAAGGAATATATTAATATCATTATGGCAAACTAAACAAATCTATTTAAAGGAAATATAACCAGTTGAGAAAAAATTATTTGCAACTTATATAGAATGAATGATTTCCTTCTACCCAAGAATTGCTTTCCAATTGTGAAAAAAATAATATAATTATTTCCTGAAACCTCTACTACCAGGAAAAAGGGTAAATTACATAAAGAAATATTCAAAGAAAACACAGCCACAGTCAATAAGCAAATGAAAGCTGTTCCCTCATAGCCATTGGAAGTGTAATGCAATAGTAATTTTAAATAAAGTCATGCTTAACACTACTTTATGATATACATGTCTATCCTTTAATAATAATAACTTCATAAAATTCTGACCCTAAATGAGAAGATACATAAAAGAATGTTTCAATAATTCTAATGAGAAATATTATGTCTTTCCTAACTAAACCACCAAAACAATCTTTTCAGAAACATATATTCATTGAGCAACAACAATAAAAAAGAAGTTTATGTAATAGACAACCATTTACATTATACACTGGGTGATATAATAAATGCAATACACTGAAGGTTTATATTACTCCAGGAAGAAGAGAAAATTAGATTGGTAGTAGTTGTAGGAAGAAGGGGGTGAGAATCATTCTTTAGAAGATTTTTTCCTCTTTCTGCACTCTTTCTTCATCCAGTTTCCTTTTTCTGGACAATGGGCTAACTCATGGCTATCTAACACTTAAACTGCACCTAAGCACCAAGTTATCATACCAAATACCTTGAAGACAACACAAAGGCTAAAGACTTCTTAGAATACTTGGAAACATGGAGATCATGCAGATACACAGGAGACTAAGGTGTGGGTAGAAGATGCAACTCTGCAACCTTTTCACTTGTCGTATGTATGCTAAGTCAAATGTTTTGGATTATCTGAACAGGGTGGTACATCATTCAAATGCGTTCCATGTGATGTCTAGGAGCTATGATCCTAATTGGCGGTTGTGTCCTTGCCTAAAACTGTAATGTCAAAATATCACTTCTTTCAGCTTATCAATTTAGTGTGTTTCAGATGAAAATGCTGATAATTAAAAAAGACCCATTTTGGCATAAAGGCGCAAACTGGGCAGTGAGGTAAATTTGTAGTGTATATACCACATTTAACACACCAGTCAAAAATTATTTTTCTGATTTTAAATACCCTTTTTCACAGCTCTAAAATTGCTCACAACCCCCATATCATACTTATTTTTTTCCTAGAAAATTCTTGTTTCTCTAAATTTAAACTTTACTTCTCTCTGAAAATCCTTCCCCATGTCAGAGTGTGGTTAGAAATGTGTCCCCTGGTGCCTATAGAGCTCTGTGGAAGCAGTTATCATAAGCAATAGCATATTGTACTATAATTGCTCAGTCCCAGCCTCCCTCAGCTCCACACACGTGAGCGCATACACACTTGTACAAAGGCTGTGAGCTCCTTGCAGAATAGACACGGAACAATTATTCCTGTGTCACTAGTGTTTCTTAAGTAGTAGGTGCAAAACATCGATTTTATGGAATTAATGATTAAAAAGTAAAAATGATCAAAAGATATAAAATTTAAAGTGGGAGAATACCCAGAAATTAATTATTGTCATATGTATTCATCTGTAGTGGATTTCTTGGCTTGCTGTTTATTTGTTTTTAACTAGTCCAAGATCTGGATGAATATTCTAGCTGTTCTAATTCCTTGCTGAATGTCCATGAACTTACTTATCTCATCTAGGGATAATAAATACTCAGGGAAATTATGAAGAAGTAATAGGACCATATAATAAACAAGTATATGTGTACTTTGTAGCATAAGTAGAATATGCTATTTATTTTTTTTTATTTATTTGCTTTTGGCTGCGTTGTGTCTTCGTTGCTGCACGTGGGCTTTCTCTAGCCGCGGCGAGCTGGGGCTACTGTTCGTTGTGGTGTGTGGGCTTCTCATTTTGGTGGCTTCTCTTGTTGCAGAGCACGGGCTCTAGGCACACAGACTTCAGTAGTTGCGGCGCACGGGCTTAGTTGCTCCACGGCATGTGGGATCTTCCAGGACCAGGGATCGGACCCAGGTCCCCTGCATTGGCAGGCGGATTCTTAACCACTGCGCCACCAGGAAAGTCCTGAATGTGCTGTTTCTATTTCAATCTGCCTTCTCGATCTTTCCAACCTCTATATAAATCTCATGAAGCCAATTTACAATGTGTGCCAATCTTACTGAAAGGAAGAAAATGTAATATTTACATCAGTGTTTTTATTACCCACAGTTCCCTGTTGCCCCATATATTTGTTTATTCCAAAATTACTTTTTAATTATTTCAACATTCTAACTCTCTGAATTAAATAAAACATAATATATTTGAATGGATATATTATATCGGTTAAAATACAATTTTCATTTTGGCTCAGCAGCGTGGCAGACTCAAGCATCCTCCTGATTCCTGAAATGAGGTTTTCAAGTATATCATTGTGAACCACCATGACCCCAAGATAATGTTATGGACTGTAATTTTGTGTCAGTGATATATTGATTTCAGAAATGACACAAATCTGGTTTTGATTGTGGCATCTTTTAACCTGTAACTTCTATGTAACAATGATAAATCTTAAAGTTATAATGTAACTCCTGCTGTCAAGGCTGATCCGTCTAAGCATAAAGCACAACCAGGTAAGGATTCTACTTTACCTTGAGAAAAACCTGTGCTTTTCCAGTTAATTAATGGAAGTAATAATTACCTATGGGGGAAAATATATATACATATATATGTTCATATTATCTATACATATGTTTACATATGTACATATGTCATATATAATTAATGGGCAATGCAGTTACTTTTAACTAGTGCTTAATATTTTTTTTGCATATAGAAGTTTGAGCCTGAATTTCCCTCTGAATCCAGAACGTTATTAAAAACAAGGATCTTTAAATGTTATTAGGCTTTTCTCCAGGTACTAGTATTTTTACAGTCATCAAACAGCATTCTTAGTACTACATGAAGTATAATACTTTGAGATTGAACTATGGAATATGTCAGGACTTAAATAAACTTTGTAAATATACACTGGCTGTGAATCGTACACATTAATCAGGCATGATTTCTGCCCACCTTACGTGGCATTTTGCTCTCACGTACATTTCCCCTGTCAACTAAGTTTAGCTTCACATTATCATAGAAATATGTATAACGGGTTTATTAAAAGTCCTAAGATTTCTGAGATACAAGTAGAAACCAACTTTATGTTTCCTTTTCAGTAGAATTTCTCCTTCCACTCATTCCTAGAGTTGATCCTTTTACTCTTGAGTGCAATAAGTCCACAGCATTTTTATGTGTTGTTTCCCTTATTTTGTAGTTTCAAATGAGTTCCAACCTTGACCCTCTCTTCTGACAGTCCATTCCACTTTGAGGACATGTATTCTGCTGGGTGGTATTTCAGAATGGGGTAACTTGTAGAGATCCCAGCACTAGCTTCTTTCCCAGCACCATGGAACTAGAGTTCACTTCTAATTCAGCCTTTTTCATGCGCTGTTCCCAAAGGCCACCGTACTTTCTTGGTGGAATATATTAGTAATAGCTCCCTATGCTACCTTCCTCTCTGAACTTATTCACACAATGTCTTCTTGTCAAATCACTGTGGCCTTCTTGCTGTTCCTCCACACACATGACTCAAGGGCTTTGTACTTGTAGTTCCCTATGGCAGAATTGATCCCTCAAAACTTCCCATGGTTAATTCCATTTCTTATTTCAGGTCTCTACTAAAATATCACTTTTTTTTTTCGGCTGCACCACGCGGCTTGCAGGATCTTAGTTCCCTGACCAGGGATCAAATCCATGACCTCAGCAGTGAAAGCATGGAGTCCTAGCCACTGGACCAAAAGTGAATTCCCTAAAATATCATTTCTTTAAATTGACTTTTTCTAGTCATCCTTTCCAAAGTAGCCCCCCTACCATACCATATCACACTTCACTTCCTTACCCCTACTTTCTTTCTTACTATCCTATCCATCACTGCTTGATATTGTTATAGTGTGATGTGTTTACCTGTTTGTTTTATGTGACTCTGGAGTTAATTGTGTCCCCTGTATTAGTTAGAGCTCCCCAGAGAAACAGAACCTGTGTGTGTGTGTGTGTGTGTGTGTGTGTGTGTGTGTGTGTGTGTGTACGCACAGAGAGAGAGAAAGAGAGAGAGAGAAAGCTAACTGTTTTAAGGAATTAGGTCATGTGATTATGGAGGGTGACAACTCCAAATCTACGGGGTAGGACAGCAAATGGGAGACCCAGCAACGAGTTGATGCTGTGGCTCAAATGCAAAGGCAGTCCAAAGACCCTACAAAAACTGGTATAGTTCACTAATCTCTGATAAGGGTATAGATATTTTGTGTAGGAGCTTCTTTTGTTCTGTAAATGAGAAATGGAAATAATTAAAAGTTAAAATATTTTTATACAAATTTAGATTTATCTTACTATAATTAAATTGTTCCTTCAATTACAAGTTGATATTTTTGATATTTTTATTGTGGCAATAACATTTTATAATAAATAGAAATTAAGAGAATAGGAGGAAATGTTTCTCACTAAAGTTTAAAGGTAATCAAAACTGGCCTTTGATCAAGTCCTTTATCTCTCCCTTCATCAGTTGCCTCATCTGTAAATTGAGAGAATGGACTAGGTTATTGTTTCTTAAAGATCTGACACAATAGGCTTTTGTATAAACGTAATGTCTTCTTTCAGGTTTGCTATGTTTTTAGTATGAAATGTGGACACTAGTCATTGTCAATGCCCATCAGCCAAAGACCTCCAGGAATACACTTGACAAAGTTAGGTTTATCGCTTGCTGCAGCAAGAGAGACTACACACCTGGAAAACAGTGAGTTTTTCAAAATGGAGGGGTTGATAGTGTAGAATATTTTCATGATTGGGGACGTGAAATGTGTCAGAATTATCTTGACAAGGATCTGACAGGGTAAACCATGGTGTTTTGGAACAGTCAATAGTGTTATTGTATCAAATGCGTTCATTTGGATTTACTTTTAGATGTATTTTCTAATATCTTCAGCTTTGTGTTCTGAGTCAATTTGTGTTATCCACTTGTGTGCCGAGTTTGAGCTTAGATCATCTACGACGGACACTATAATTTAGCTTGGCACAGCTGATCTGTTTTGCGTGGATACTGCAGTCCGATTGGAAAAGCTCCTCCTTACAGACTTATTACCAGCAGAGACATTTTAAAATTTATTGGTATAATGCCCTAGGGTTGTGGGAAATATTTAAATATAAAATTGAGTGAAGCACTTAACCTATAGTAGGCACACAATAAATATCTATATGAAGTTTAGCTTTTCCTCCCCAATTCCCCAAAATAGTTGTTATCCTAAATAAACAAAACAGGATCACACAAACTGGACAATAAGACTACAAAATAGAATGGAGAGTATATTCTAAAACTAATAACCAACTGCTACCATTAACTGCAAATCATGTGTATATGTTTTAGAAGTCCTTTATTCTCATTCAGTGACACTGTATGACTAAAGGAATTAGAAATTATCTTTAATATTCTTATCTAATCTAAGAATTTGTTAGTGTTACCACGATGATCAATACTATACACCATAAGGAAATATTAGTCTACTTTGTCTTTTGTTATTGGAATGGAGAAATAAAAATGATTCTAGCCAAGTGAAGCCTAAAATAAATGTATAGATTCTCAAGCATGAGAAATCTATAGGAGTTGCTGACACAATCAAAACCTGATAAAAATAGGATGCCCTCATTCTCTGTATCCCACCTCTGTTTTTGCTTTTCTTCACCTTTTGTCCTCTTGTAGACTTCTTGCACATGCGTCTATGAAAAACAGAGATATGGGGCATTCTTTTCCCAGTACTATTTATCAATACCAGAAAAGGGCTCTTCTGTAATCAGCTTTTAGACTTAACACAGTTGTAAGGAGGATGGGATACTTTAAAAGTCCACTCCTGGGGGGCCTGCAAATACCTGTGGAAACTTGGAGGCACCCCTTGTATTGATTGTGTGCTTAAGGCTTGAAAAAACAACAGTCAGTACAACCCAGTAAGTGTAGCATGTTTTATATGGGCCCTATTATAAAAAGTGGGGTGTATGTATGCCTGTCTGTCTCTTTTTAAGGAAAGAAGATTCCAGAGGCACTGGCTTTCAGTTGGCTGAAATTTAAGGCAAAATAAAATGGGCCAGTAAATACATAAATCTCTAGGTATTCTTTCTAAACTAAAAATTGTCAAGAGTCCTATCTTGGATTTCCATAAAATATCATAAGAAAATGTTAGAATTGTTTTTTACCCATCATGTTTGTTCCCAATCTACTTACTGACAAGGATGAGTCTGAGGAATTTGTTCATAATATAGCCTATTTAGCTCTTCATTTTCTTCCTCTAAAGACAAATTTAAAAAGAATAGCTTCATGCCTGTGAGAATTAGAAGTAATTAGTACTTTTTTAAGAAAAAGATTTAAGTTTTTTTGTTGTTGATTTTGGCAGGGTAGGCGACTTGCCACAAGAGATCATAATGAATGCTGATGTCAAAACAGTTTAAGCAAGGAGAGGATATAATTCTTTAACAAAGTTATATTTCAAATATATTAGTTATTTTCTTTTAACAATTTTTTTATCTCACTGCAAAATAATGATATTGGAAGAGGAATATCTAATTAGTTGTTGAGTTTTTTGTTTAATTTTACATGGGATAAGGTTTTTCCTCATAATTATAGGATATAGGTTATCTAGTATATCTTCTTCACTTTTATCTCAGCAATTTAAAAAAAATTATACAATTTCTAAAGTTTACACTCCATTTACAGTTATTATAAAATATTGGCTGTATACCTCATGTTATGTAATACATCCTTGTAGCCTATCTTAAACCCAGTGGTATTGTAGCTCTCACTTCCCCACCCCTGTATTGCCCTTCCCCCCTAACTGGTAATCATTAGTTTGTTCTCTATATCTGTGATTCTGCTTCTTTTATGTTATATTCCCAAGTTTATTGTGTTTTTTAGATTCCACATATAATTGATATCATGCATTATTTGTGTTTCTCTGTCTGACTTATTTCACTTAGCATAATACCCTCCAAGTCCATCTATGTTGATGCAAATGGCAAAATTTCATTCTTTTTATGGCTGAGTAGTATTCCATTGTATGCGTGTGTGTGTGTGTGTGTGTGTATGTGTGTGTGTGTGTGTATTTTAACCATTCATCTGTTGATGGACATTTAGATTGCTTCCATATCGTGGCTATTGTAAATAATGCCGCTATGAACATTGGGGTGCATGTATCTTTTCAAATTAGTGGGTTTTTTTTCAGATATGTACCCAGAAGTGGTATTGCTGCATCATATGGTATTTCTATTTTTAGTTTTTTGAGAAACCTCCATATTGTTTTCCACATGGCTGCACCAATTTACAGTGCTATCAGTAGTGTACGAGTGTTCCCTTTTTTCCACATCCTCACCAACATTTGTTATTGGTGCTCTTTTTGATGATAGCCATTCTGACAGGTGTGAGGTGATAGTTCATTGTGGTTTTGATTTGCATTTCCCTGACGATTAGTGATGTTGAGCATCTTTTCATGTGCCTGTTGGCCATCTGTATTTCCCCTTCAGAAAAATGTCTGTTCAGTTCTTCTATCCACTTTCTTTTTTTATTTTTGAAGTACACTTTATTTTTTAGAGTGCTTTAGACCCACTTTTTAATAAGGTTGTTTGTTTTTTTGATATTGAGTCATATGAGCTCAATAGAAATGATCAGTGAAACAAAAAGCTAGTTCTTTGAAAATATAAACAAAATTGATAAACCTTTAGCCAGACTCATCAAGAAAAAAGGGAGAGGGCCCAAATCAATAAAATCAGAAAATGCAAAAGAAGAAGTTATAACCAATACCACAGAAATACAAAGGATCATAAGAGACTCCTACAAACAACTATATGCCAGTAAAATGGGCAACCTAGAAGAAATTCTTAGAAAGGTACAATGTCCCAAGACTGAACCAGGAAGAAATAGAAAATATAAACAGACCAATTACAGTAATTAAATTTAATCAGTAAGTTTAAAAATCCCAACAAACAAAAGTCCAGGACCAGGTGGCTTCACAGGTGAATTCTACCAAACATTTAGAGAAGAGCTAACACCTATCCTTATGAAACTATTCCAAAATCTTGCAGTGGAAGGAACACTTCCAAACTTATTCTATGAGGCCAGCATCACCCTGATACCAAAACCAGACAAAGATGTCACAAAAAAAGAAAACTACAGGCCAATATCACTGATGAACATAGATGCAAGATTCCTCCGTAAAACACTAGCAAACTGAATCCAGCAATACTTTAAAAGGATCAAGTGAGATTTATCCCTGGGATGCAAGGATTTTTCAGTATCTGCAAATCAAGCAATGTGATACACACATTAACAAATTGAAGAATAAAAAATCATACGATCATCTCAATAGATGCAGAAAAAGGTTTTGATAAAATTCAACATCCATTTATTATAAAAACTCTTCAGAAAGTGAGCATAGAGGGAACCTACCTCAACATAATAAAGCCCATATATGACAAACCCATAGGTAATATCGTACTCAATGGTGAAAAACTGAAAACATTTTCTCTAAGATTAAGAACAAGACAAGGATGTACACTCTTACCACTTTTATTCAACATAGTTTTGGAAGTTCTAGCCACAGTTATCAGAGAAGAAAAAGAAGTTAAAGGAATCCAAATAGGAAAGAAAGAAAGAAAACTGTCACTGTTTGCAGATGTCATGATATAATACATAGGAAATCCTAAAGACACCACCAGAAAACTACTAGAACTCATCAATGAATTCAGTAATGATACAGGATACAAAATTAATATACAGAAATCTGTTGTATTTCTATATACTAATAAAGTATCAGAAAGAGAAATTAAGAAAACAATCCCATTTACTATCACATTAAAAAGAATAAAATACCTAGGAACAAACCTACCTAAGGAGGCAAAAAACCTCTACTCTGAAAACTCTAAGACACTGATGAAAGAAACTGAAGACAGCATAAACAGGTGGAAAGATATACTGTGTTGGTGGATTGGAAGAATTAACATTGTTAACATGACCATACTACCCAAGGCTATCTCTACAGATTCAGTGCAGTCCCTATTAAATTACTAATGGCGTTTTTCACAAAACTAGAACAAATAATTTAAAAATTTGTATTGAAACACAAAAGACCCCAAACAGCCAAAAAAGTCTTGAGAAAGAAGAGGAGCTGGAGGAATCATGCTCCCTGACTTCAGACTATAGTACAAATCTACAGTAATCAAAAGAGTATGGTACTGGCACATAAGTAGACATCTAGATCAATGGAACAAGATAAAGAGCCCAAAAATAAACCCATGCACGTATGGTCAATTAATCAGTGACAAAGAAGGCAAGAATATACAATGGACAAAAGACAGTCTCTTCAATAAGTGGTGCTGGGAAACTGGACAGCTACATGTACAAGAATGAAATTAGAAGATTCTCCAGCACCATATACAAAAATAAACTCAAAATGGATTAAAGACCTAAATGTAAAACTGGATACTATAAAACTCCTAGAGGAAAACAGGCAGAACACATAAATCATAGCAATATTTTGACATAAATCACAGCAATATTTTTTCAGATTCATTTCTTAAAGTAAAAAAGAAAAAAATAAAAGCAAAAATAAACAAATGAGCTCTAATTAAACTTAAAAGCACTTGCACAGCAAAGGAAACTATAAACAAAATGAAAATACAATCTACTGAATGGGAGAAGATATTTGCAAATAATATGACCAATAAGGGATTAATAGACATTTTTTTTAAAAGGCCCAGAGAACATAAGTGATCGTTTATGACTAAACAGGAAGTCAGTGGCAAACTCAGGTAGAGGCCACGTGTCCTGACTCCCAGTGTTGAGATCATCCCACCTATATCCTTAAAATTAATAGTTTCCCTAGTAAAGGTGAAGTTAAAGAAATGAATATAGCTTCTCTCAGTTTCACATTACTGAAATGTTGCTGTTCTGAGTTCCAGTCACCTTTAATTCTCAGAAAACAAAACTTTATTTACAACTATGCTAATAAAAAAATCACTACCACGTGGACAAATCACACTCTACACTTCAAACCTATTTAGGTTACAGATGCTTTAGGGCTGTTTCCATATCTTTTTCAAAATTGTGTCTTGTCTCAGTTCTGGGAACATAATAAACACTCAATAACTGAATGTTTTTTTGTTTGTTTGTTTGTTTGATTTTTTTGCGGTACGCGGGCCTCTCACTGTTGTGGCCTCTCCCGTTGTGGAGCACAGGCTCTGGACGCTCAGGCTCAGCGGCCATGGCTCACGGGCCCAGCCGCTCCACGGCATGTGGGATCTTCCCGGACCGGGGCACGAACCCGTGTCCCCTGCATCGGCAGGCGGACTCTCAACCACTGCACCACCAGGGAAGCCCAATAACTGAATGTTTTTGAATGAAGTTTTTCAATTGAAAATCAGTTCTGTTTATTTTGGAATGCATTGTGATACATATTTAGTTTCCAGATGATAGAATTTTCAAACTGCATTTTACTTAGAATTAAGATATTTCCTTTCTGATGTGGTCTTGACTAAAATTTATAGAAGAAAATAGATTATATGAATACTATAGTTTATAAGAAACAGAATCTGAGATTAAATAGTTATACTTTTTTGAAAATTGATGTGAGTTCAGTCTTTCTGCTATATCCTAATAGTAAGAAGAGTTACATAACAATTCCAAATACCAAGATCAAATTTTTCTGAATATTTTCACTGAATTTATAACTGCAATACCTGATAACTACATTGAATTATACAATCAGCCTATTAAGAAACACTTTCCTTTTTTTACTCAGAGACCATAGTTTAAATGACTATGTTCTATACTGAAAATGTGAGGTCAAAGAGAAATACTGCCTTTAAAAATGACACTATTCTAACATCCCGTTATAATTTATTATTTTTATATACAGCTTTGATATAAGGGGAAATTATATTTTGTTTAACTATAGTAAACGGTCATTCCCCAGCCTCCAAACAATATATTTTTAAAGAAATTGTAGGTATAACTTTGTTCAATGCTACTCATTACGGGTGGCAAGGTATAATTAGTGTTATTAATTTTGGTTCACAGCTCCTTGCAATAAGCAAGATAGTGTATTAAAAACCATAAGTAAATATTCCACAGTGACTGTAAGCTTCATATATTTAGGTGATTATTATATTATAAAATTTTCCTCCTTTTTTAATAAACTCTGATTTGAATGGGTTTGGTTGGGTTTAATCTGTTTTACCACTCAATAAAGCTAATATTCTCTTGAGATAGCTGCATCTTGATTTAATTTACTTTCTCTGGTTCAGTAGAAGATGCAAACGGAGCAGTTCTCTCAGTTCAAAAAATAATGTTTTTATGTTGAAATGCCAGTGTTAAGGAGTCCATCTGAAATGCCTATTGATTAATAATGTAGTGCTTATGTACTGAGTGGCATTCAAAGTCCAAGCTAATTGTATTCTTACATTCAAATACCTCAAGAAAACTGGGTATTCATTTTGTCTTTTTACCATGCAGTGGCTTAGCATTCAAAAGGTCCCAGGACTTTATAAAATTGTATGAAAAATAAAATCAATTCCTAGGCAAAGTGGATTTTTTAAAATCCATATGCATTAGATTCAGTATAGTCTGTTTTGCCAACATTCCAATCATGGTCAAATACATACAATAAGTATAAAAGTATGTAGGTGTAATGAAATTTCTTATGCATGTAAAATGATACAGAGACATTTAATGAGTAATGTGTACTCACCACCTATCTTACGGAATAAAATCCTACTTACTAAGTTGAAGTCTCCCAAGTACGTATTCCATTTTCTCTTTCTCTCCCATCCTATCAGAGTGTATTCTAGAGTACTGTTTTAAATATATTAAAGCATACAAAATGGACTTATAATTTGACTATCCTTCTGCAGTCTGACTTTATCATTCAATATAATATTCTAGTAATTCATGCATATTAACAAATGTAGTCAGTTGTACACATTTTGACTGTTGCACGGTTCCACTAGATGTATTCTGGTATTTATTTATCCATCCCCTGTTGATTTAATTTTTTCTAACTGCAAATGAATCTGTTATAAGAGTTCTTATGCATGTCTCTCCGTACCTGTACAAGCAAATTTGTAGGGTATCTAGAAGTAGAATTTTGTGTATATGGAATGCACATTTTTAAATGCATACATATAGAAAAGGAATTTAAAGAAATAGCCTCTGTTTTCTACATCCTTGTTAATAGTTAGAAATCAGGTGGTGGTTTTGCCAGGATGATAGTTAAACTGAATTTTCTAATGATTTTTTTCACTTCCAATTCCTTGATTATAATGAGATGTAGCATTTTCTCAGAAGTTTATTGGCCATTGTGGTTTCCCTTAAACCACCTTCTTAACTTTGTCCATTTTTTGTTTCAACTTTATTGTTAATCATTTTATTTTAGATTTGTAGGAATCCTTTATATATTCTTTTAATAGCCTTTCTTTTAATATTTAAACTTTTTTTTATTGGAGTATAGTTGATTTACCATATTGTGTTAGTTTCATGTATACAGCAAAGTGATTCAGTTATACATAAACATATGTTCATTTTTTCAGATTCTTTTCTCATATAGATTATCACAGAATATTGAGCAGAGTTCCCTGTGCTGTGCAGTAATTCTTGTAGGTTATCTGTCTTATTTATAGTAGTGTGTGTGTGTTCATCCCAGGCTTCTGATTTATCCATTCCCCCAGCACGTTTTCCCTTTGGTAACCATAAGTTTGTTTTTGATATCTATAAGTCTGTTTCTGTTTTGTAAATAATTTCATTTGTTTCTTTTCTTTTTTTAAAATTAGATTCCACATTTAATATTTAAACTTTAATGTAGTTGATTTTATGAGAGCTTTTTTTATGCTACTTGTTGTGTGTATCCTGTTTAAAAAGTTGTGCATACTCTAAGGACTATGTCCTTATAATAAGTAAAATTACATTATAGTAAAATATATTATCTTCTGAAAGTTTTGAAAATTTACTTTATACAGGTAGGTCTTTTTACCGAGAAATTTAAGGGGTATACAATTGCAAAATAGATTTTAAAAACCTATTACAGGTAGAATTGTCTGATAATTAAAAAAAAATAAAATTAATGATGTGTGCACATCTCAGTGCATGTATCACCAGATTTTAAAATTATGAAAAATGTCAGTAAAACATTTAATTAATTTAAACTATAATGCATGTAATAAACTAGATATGTGTACAGAAGGTTTATTTGGTGAGGATATTTCTGTTTAATGCATTGTATCAAATTATATCTTCTGTAAGATTTATGTCTCAGAAGACTTAAACTTCAAAACGAGTCCTATTCTAACCTATAGATTTTACCTGGTCTGATTGTATAGAAAGGAAGTTATACATATGCATACACCCAAGGTGAAAAACAAGTTGTTTTTGAAACTATAAATATTTAAATGGCAGCTAAAAAATAGTCTGTCTGACAAGTTTCCTGTACTTTAACTAGTAAAAATGATCTACCCTAGAAGATACTGGTAATAGTCACTAACTCATGTCATATGGGACTCCAGGTTTCTCACAGTCTTCTGTAAATCTGTGAATTATGCTGGCCAAAAACAGAGTGTTCTCATATTCAACCAGGTGATTGGCTCTCTCCAATAGATCTATATCAATAAAGGCTTTCTTACATAATTAATTACTATGATAGAATAGACATATCATTCTCGCCTACAACAGGTATAACTACAGGGAATCATATTTATATTCTGTATTCAGTAGACATTTTAAAATTGACTCCTTAGTATATCATTAGTGTCATTCAGCTGCTTCAGTTTCTAAAGGTGTGCATTTTTGGTGTGAGCTTTCTTTAATAATGAGGAACAGGGAGCAGTCCTAGACTCGGTGCTTAGGTGCCCAGAAATAGGTCTCATTTCATAGCATGCTCTGATGACTGTCCATTGTCCTGAATCATGAGAATAAAGAATAAAGTGGTTATTCTTTAACTGAAGTTTGATTGCCATGGATCTTGAAATATCATGTTTTCACTAATGGTGCTTTCTTTTATTTGTTTTAAGGAGAAAGACAAGCAGAGTTACCTTAGTGTTAGTTTTTTATTATATGCATACAAAATATATGCTAACCCTCCTTTCAGGATTCAGGGCTTACCATTTTCTTATATCTTTAATGTCCTTTAATCTGTAACAATTTCTCAGACTTCCTTTGTCTTTCATGAACTTGGTATCTGTGAAGGGTATATATAGGCAAGTTATTTGATAGAATTACCCACAGTTAGAACTTTTTCAGATACTTCTTCTTGACAAGTTTCAGGTTAGTCATTTTAGGCAAGAATATAAGTGATGCCATACCCTTCTCAGGGTATCATATCAGAAGGAATGTGGTAACAATGTGTCCCATTAGTGGTAAGGGTCACTTTGATCCTTCATTAAGGTGATTAAAGTGATACTTGATTAATTTTTCCAGTATAGAGTCAATATTTTCTTTTATGTGTAAAACATAATTTGGGGGAGAATATTTGAGATTAAATAATATCGTGTTCTTCATTACACCTTTACCCTTTAATTTCATTGCCCATATTGATGATTCATTCTACACTTACTAGTTAGAATTCTACTGTATGGAAAAACTTTGCCACCTCCTTTTTCCTTGTTTCCTTCCTTCCTTGTCTCCTTCCTTGTTCCCTTCCTTCCTTGTTCCCTTCCTTCCTTCCTTGTCTCCTTCCTTCCTTCCATAATGTATTTATATAACCATGATAGCGTAGAAGGAAAAAATATACATATATAAAGGACAACACTTGGATATGACTACAGATTGGGTTTGATAATTATTGATGAAAAATTTATTCCTCTATAATAATTGTAGAGTGGTTTTCTGTGAGAAGTGAAACTAAAGAATATAGGAATACACAAAATATCTGCAATTTACTCATAACTATTTCAATAAAATATACATTGGGTGTTAGAGCACAAATGGTAAAGTAAGTGAGGCAAAATGTTAACAATTCAAGAATCTGGATAAAGAATATATGGAATTTGTTGAGGGTTTTCTTTCAACCTTTCAGCAAAATCAAATTATTTCCAAATTAATTGTGAACAATGATACTGTATATATGTGCATATTAAACTTTCATTGGATTTCTTTTGTAAATTTATAAAGCTTGTATTATCTGTCTTTTATAAAATATAAAAATGCATTAAACACTTTCTGTAAGCCAGAGAGAGAGGGGCCCCAATGAACCTATGGTAGAAAATCTAGTCTTGAATTAGCTAATCAATGAATAAGGAAATTGGTTGAATTTCTGTATCTTAATTATTGTTTACTCCCCCAAACTGTATGTTCTTTGTGGTTCTAAGATATTGTATTACATATATGGAGTTTATTTCACTTGATGAAATAAACATAGCTAAATTTTAGAAATGAAATGATCACTCAGTGATCAGAAAGAAAACAATCAAATTTTATCTAAATTTGAAACATCTTTAGCCACTAGCTTTCCATTCTTACGGCACAATGGAAGAAATGGCATGTGTGTCCGTCTTTTAAGATTTATACTCTTGCTGTTATAGGTTATAAACCAAAAGACTGAACAGCCACTAGAGAATGAATTCACTGAACAAATGTTCAGAGGTTCAAGAAGAAAAGTGTGTGAAACTCATGTGCAAGGACCATTGGTACATTTCATTTTTCATGTGTCTGTGGGAATTGACATTCAAACATTTGTAACAGAACTGACCATATTTAATTATTTAAATATATTCAGTTATGTTTACAATTAAGTTATGAGTAGATGATAACTATTTTCTTTGACATTATTTCACAAATCAATATCATAATCCAAACAGGAAGGTGTAAAAGTGAATTGTGCTTCCCTTGATATTTCAATATTGATAGCTTCTGATCATTGTGTTACTTGAACTAAAGGAAAATAGAACACATTGAAATATGTTTCCCACTGAGTCACATAAGACATAAGGCAGCTTTTTATCATTTAATAGATGAGGAAAGGTAAAGTCTTACAGAAGTGGCTCTCAGACTTTTGTCCATTTTTTAGTGATATACTTAAGGTATAAGAATGTTCAATTATTCAATATATTTATGAAGACATTCTTAGGTTATTAGATTGCAACACAGATGAAAAGCCAGTAGGTTGTCAAGTCTTGACTTTCCAAAAGACCACACACACATACACGCACACACACACACACAAGCATACACATACAAGTTAAGCACAGTTTATTAGACCTATGGCGGTGAGGTAGAATATCAAGATTCTTGATATAAACAAAGTAGATTCTAGGTAGAATCAAGGTAGATATGAAGATTCTTATTAGTGGAATTGAGCAAAGTTTATAACATCCTAGTTTAGAACTGGCCTGCAGGAAAAGGTGTGGATTTCAAAGCAAGTCATGATAACTAAATTGTTGTTTGAAAATAAAATTGTTGTTTGAAAATAAAATTGTTTGCTCAGGTAAGATAACAAATATCCTGATAAGAGACTTGTTTGCCCAGATGAATAAGCTCTTTGTCCAGATAAATGTGTTCACAGGAATTTCCTGAATTGAACAGTAAAATTATTAATTTACATCCTTATCTTCCTAGAAAAGAATGTCCTGGACAAAACAGATATCAATGTGGCACAAATGATCTCAGTTCTCAGTACTGATCATGAAGCAATGTGAATTCAAGTGGTCTCACCTCAAGTTTCAAGGTTATAAATGGTTCCCTTGATAAAAAGGTGGTGATATAACTTTTTACCCTACTCAGGAAATTATATTGGAATGTAAATCATTAAGAGTAATGAGTGAGTCTAATTTTTTAACATAAAATGAATGACTCGCCAGTTTTTAAAAAAATAAATAATGCTATTCTATCACACTATTTATTAAAAAAAACCTTAAAAGACAAGGATGTAATACTATTTTTTAAGAGCCATTGCCTGAGAAGCAGACGTAAATGCCAAAAAATTTGTATGATAAAATTGATTTTCCTCTTTTTTAACACCAAAGGGAAGATCAGTTAGAAACTATTCATATAATTATTATTACTCCTTCTACATAAGAAACAGGCACTTTAAAAAAAACCTGACTTCCTTTATGTACATATATCGAAAAAATAGGTTAAACCAATATGCACACATGTGCAGGTGTGAACACACACATACAATTAGTATTAAAGCATAGGCTGAGTTTTTAAGTAAGATGTAATTGACTTTATCAGTTTAAACTGATAGTTGTATAACCTGGAACTGACTAGTTGTATAACCTGGAACAATTTCATTTTTAAGGCTAGATTGTGTGTGTGTGTGTGTGTGTGTGTGTGTGTGTGTGTGTTTGAAAAACTGTAGATTAAGGTATAATTATTATTAAGGCACAGTAAATTATACACAGTTATTATTTGTAATTGAACAGCTTTATGGGAAAAACCCTACTTTTTGTTATTTATTATAAATTTTTTTAGAGTTAATTATGAATTCAACAGGAGAAATAATTTGAAGACCATTTTTAATGACCAATTAAAACATCAGTTTTACTGACAGAAGTGTTGCTTTCCCAGATGAGCTAACTCTTGGTATAGATAGATTGGTTTAAAGAATTTCCTGAATCAAAAAGTAAAATACTCGTTTGCACACATGTCTAGTGTTGGGCATAAATAGTAAAGCCTATTCGTACTGGTAAGTTCATAGGAGATTTGGGAGATAAGGCACAAAGATATTATTGTGATATCCTTATCATGAGCCTCTAGATCATTTCTTAATGCTCAGAGTAGAAGGATGAACCCAGAAAAATATTTTCTTGTGTAGTCAAAAATATAGAAGCCTTCAGTACAGTGAGTCTTTTAAAATCTTACTGCAAAAGTTTAGTTCAGTTTGACCAGCATTTACATAGCACTTAATATTGTAGATATTCATTCATTTGTAATTAGAGTCCAAGGTGGCATGTCCCAGGATGCATGCCCTTCATAGAACTATGTAAGGATATCCCTTCTCCAGGCAGTTTCCATTCTTTACTGAAATACGAAAAATGAGTTCATTTTAACAGGTTTTTGTAAAGATTTTCTTTCACATCTTTATTGGAGTATAATTGCTTTACAATGGTGTGTTAGTTTCTGCTTTATAACAAAGTGAATCAGCTATACATATATCCCCATATCTCCTCCCTTAAGGGATAACATAAGTAAAAAATATTTTAAGTATGAAGTGCTATGAATGTTTTAAAATCCAGGATATAAATCAGGAAGAATACTACTTCTTGAGTCTTCATGAACAGAGGAACATCAATTTGATGCTCAGTTATCTTTGTTACCTGGAGTTTTTTGAGATGGAGACCGATAAATATGAGTGATAAGTCTGGAATCTTTAAAATGTCATTTATTAAGGAATGAGAGGCAATATTAAGGAAAAGTATGACAAAAAGACAATTATATCTAAGGGATAACAAACTGTTTGAGCCCTATTTGTGAAACAATATAAGAATGCAAAACAAATCACCAAAACAACTGATTTTTGCATGAATAATGAAAAGAGTTTTTAAATTTAATTTCCCATAGGAACAAAATTATTGTCAATCATAATAAAAAAAAGTAGTGAATGCTTTTTGTGTGTGTTGTGGGTCTGGATATTTGTGTTACACACATAGGACGTTATGCTCTAATTGTGTCTTGTTCGTACTGAATTTCAATTACTGCAGTGCAAGAGAATTTCCACAGTACATATGTTTAGATAATGAGGTGGTTTTGAAAATGCAATCTCCTTCTCTGCAAGTAATATACCATAATAACTGATTTATTAATTTATTCTTTCATTCATCTATTTTTCAAGTATCTATTGAGTACTTGCTATTCGTTAGTCATTGTTTTAGGCAGTGAGAATATTCCACTTAAAAAAAACTCCCTTCCTTCAAGAATCTTATCTTCTATGCAGAGTCTAGAGTTAACCAAAAAAACAAATTGTCCTATTAGTTATGACACTTTTACACAGGCCTAATGCTTGTAAAGAAGGTGTCAGATGTCAATTTCTCAGAAAGACCCCTAGAAAAAATGTCAGTCAAACAAACTAAGTTTATTTAATTTACTTAAGGGATGTGATGTTAAATGTATGTGTCCATTTGGCTATGCCCAAGTACCCAGATATGTCTTAAAAATAATTCTGGATGTTGTTGTAAACATAGTTTTGATGAAATTAACATTTAAATCCATAGACTTTTGAGTAAAGCAATTGTGCTCCATAATGTGGGTGGGCCTCATTAGGGCCTTAAGCAAAAGACTAATCTACTCCAAGGAAGGGGGAATTCTGCCAGCATAAGGCCCTTGGACTTGAATTGCAGCCTCATTTCTTCTCTGGGTCTCTAGGCCATCCTGCAGATTTTGGACTTGCTGGCCTCCGCAATCATATGAGGCAATTTCTTAAAATAAACCTCTCTATATAAATACACATCCTGTTGGTTCTGCTTCTCTAGAGAACTTGCGTAACACGTGATAACAGCATCTTGACAGAATCTTAAGGACATCTCAGAAGGGAGAAATCAGGGACAGATACATATAGAGTTTCATTAAAAATAATTTGTTAATCTGGATAATTTTAGGTCCAGTCTTGCAATTCAAGGGACTAGTTTGGCTTGGAAGGAATTTATGGCATGACAGCTCTTTATGAATAGAGGAATAGAGGAATAAAGGAACGGGCATTGAGGCAAGCATTGACAGGCAAGCCTTTAGTCCTGATAAGTATGCTTTTCAGATCCTCCTAAGTCTTCAAGAAGCAAATTCCTGGGGCAAGAAGCAAATTATTTTGCCTAATCCTAGGGTTTTTGTTTTTGTCTTGCACAAAAGCAGGGTAGAAAGTTTTCCCAGAATTGTTTAGAACTGAGACAGGAAAGTATGTCATTTCAGTTCTAAAGTGTATAGGCGTATACTAGAAATTGAAGAAAATAAATTAGGAAGAGTAAAATAAGGCTTTCGGAGAAAGAATCCGTTTGTGGTGGCCTCTTTGAAATCAACCTAAGTATTTTTTTTTTTCTGAAATTGCAAAGCAGTTTTGTTACTGAAGTACATACTGGATCACTAGTTAGAAGCCCAGGTTGCCAGTTCTAATTCCACCTTTCACTAACTTTATGACTTAGTTAAGCGTTTTGACTTCTCTGAGCCTGTTTACTCACCTTCCTTATGGCATTATGGTCAGGATCTTACACAGTTTTAAAATCCTGTTATTTTTCTCAAGAGATAATAAAAATATGGAATACATACTCTAAATATAAGCCTCCTCAAAGGATATCTGATGGAACATTATGGAAATGAAAATTTGGGACAAACTAGAGAATGACAGATTCTCAACAAATAGTGACTCTTGGAAGCGTGTTGAATATAGAGATGGTTCTCTGAGCCATGCTACCTTTCTCATTATATAGATAAGTATAAAATGTTGTGGCCCCTCCATTGACCACTATAAGTAAATAAATAAATAAATATTAGGCTATCGTAACTATGAAGATTGTCATTGAATAGATGAGCAAATCTTTGCAATTGGAAAAGAAGATGTCAAATTAGTAGTGTTTAAACAAAGTATACTTGGCTTGCTTAATACTATTCTACCTAATAATAGAATTCTTATTTTTATAAGAAAAAGGAAAGAGGACGGGTTCTGACAAAATAAAAACTATATGACAGATGGATGTTAGAGAACTTAATATAATGTTTAATCTTTACTTTTGTAATTTACAACTTTCTATTTTTTTTCATTTAGGCATACTTTCTGTTTGACTTATTTTCTGTAGGGTGGGAAGCAGGGCAACGTGCACACTGCTGCTGCTACTGAGAGGAACCGTGGGCGGTCCTATTTAGAGACACTTTGCCAGAATGGTCTAAGATATTTGCTGGAACAGTGACAGTGTTTTAGAAGCAATTTTCTTTATTTCGGTTATATGCTAGATAAATAACATGCTATAATGTGCGCTGTAAGTGTTGCACTGCACTCCTTGTCCTTTCCCCTCACAGTTCTATGGCACTTGGATGCCAGGGAGTTTGTGTCACAGGTATCAGCTGCTGCCTGTGCTATCAGTCTCCAGCAGGGCTTCTGTTAATTATCTTGCCATAGTGTCTGAGGCAGGTAACAATCTTTCCTAAAGAGCAGACAGATTTAAAGAGGCAGAATTAATTAAAATTGATTCACACATTCTGTCATGTAGAGGTCTGCCAGGAACCTTTCTTCCCTACACCCCTCCCCACTTCATGATGTTGTACAACATGGTACAGGTGGGAATCCCTACCTTGGAATACTAATTCTGGGGCTTGAATGGGATTAGCCACAGTGATTGGCAGTGTAATGCATGAAAGGGTTTTAAAATTTACATCATTTAAGGGATTTCTTGAGGGACCAATTCTTTCATCTAACTTTTAGAAGTGGTTGTTGAGAGGTTGACAAAGCTGAAAATCCAAGGTCACTAAGGATTATCAGAAAACTTACAAATGAATTACACATTTTAATAGTTGGTTGTTCAACACTGTAGACTTTAAAAAGGCATGTGAAGTATCGGAAAGAAAGATAACAGAAGTGTAAGTGTATTGATATGTGTTAACAATTTTTATTTTTTCAAATGACAGTCTGAATGATAGAATTTATACCTGAACATGGGAAAATGGCTAATAAGAAATTAACTTGATAATCACGTAAACTTCTTATACTATATGTAACTAACCATTACCAATTTCTGTCAAAATGTGAAACAGTGTTATCTTTAGTCAAATTAATAATTGTCTAATTCTGGACACCAGGGGTTATGTTTTTCTTCACCAAGTTTGAGGTCAAATTAAGCTGCTCTAACAAAGAAACCCCAAACATTTAAGCAAGATAAATATTATGTGTTTTATAGCTGGTCCAAACATTTAAACAGCATAAATATTATCTTTGATAATATTTATAATATTATATATATAATATATATTATATTATATATATAATATAATATATATTATATATATAATAATAATATATATATATAATATAATAACAGTTCACAGAAGAGTGTTCCAGGATTGATAGTGTGTCATCAGTACAGCTTTTGTCTGTGAGCCCAGGTCCTATCATCACATCTGCAGGAAGAAGAAAAGCCACATGCAGGGCATGTGGGGATATCACCTCTAGGAAGGAGAAAAGATCCTTGCTTTTAAAAATAGGACCCTAAACGTGTAAATATCACCTTTTGTTCATATATCATTAACCAAATCATCAGCCAGGTGCTACTGTCCAGCTAAATGCACATTACCATGGAGGAAGCAGGGGATGGATATGGGAGAACAGCTGGCACCAGTAAGAAATGCAAAAATAAAAGGAACAATTAAAATCAGCAAGTTGAAAGACTTAATAATGGCCTGAGTTTTCTTTTATGATTCTCATGATTTCACATTTTGTATATTAAGAATCCCTTTCAGAGTTAGAAATTTAATATGGAAGATAAATCTTGATAAGTCATTGAAGTATTCTTTTTCACATAGTTAACAGATGTTAAGAAATATTGTTTTAGATGCAAATGTAAAATAAGTATAAGAAGAAATAAGGAATGGAATAGAAAGTTAATTTACCCATTACATGTATTTCTTCCAAATATTTTATGTCTTAAATTGACTGAAATGTGTCATTCCTTATATCCAAATGAAGGTTTCTAAAGAGAATTTGTACCCCCTTGAAAGTTACAAATATAATATATAAAAGTGTTGCTTCTATCACCACATAATAGTGTTTTAATCAGTATTTGATTTCTTAATATGTTTATTCTTTCAACAAACGTATACGGCCCCCTGAACATGTGTTCCATATTCTATTATAGACTTTGAGCAACACACAGCAAAATGAAATAGGCAGGACCCATTACTTCAAGGCACGTACAAAACCTGTCATTTTTAAAGAACAAATTGTTTGGAGAAGATTTATAGCATTGAGTTTTCTTAAGGAAATTTTAGTGGAATTTTCCAGTTCAAGAATTGAAATTATAATAAAAGCAGAGAATAATATTACCTTATACTACATTCTTTTTCACAGTTCTAACTTGCTTATCCAAAAAGTGTAGAATAACAATTTAGAACAAATTAAGATAGAGAGTGTCATCTTTGATATTGTTTGCAGGCTATACATGAACAAGTATATACCCCCAAAAATGAAAGTAATAAAAGTCTTAAAATTCTGGAAATATAACCTTACTGCATTTCCTACATAAACATTCGGGCAAGCAAAGTTTAAATATATAAACCTGGACAGTGTCCTCTGCTTAACACAAAAGGGGAATGTCATCAACACTGTTCTGAATTAAAAACTTTTGTTTTTAAAAAAGTAGTTTTATTGCGTGAATTAACACATATTGGGTTTCTTTTTTAAATTTTAGCTGGCTTTTTATGTACTACACTTGGAATAAAAAAAGTATTTGATTATATCAAGATAGCCTTGACTCTGAGAATGGTAAAAATTTGCATTGATAATCTCTTGCAAGTTGGAAAGCCATACTGAAGAACAGATGTGAAGTATGTCTATGTTTGTTAGCTTTTCCTTGAAGTACTGTTACTTGGGGGAATTTATATAACCACAAGTATCCTTGATTTTATCTCTGGAGAAAAGTAAATTGATGGCTCTCTCTTCAAAAAAGCCCGATGTAGAGACTAGATGACGAGAGATTAGTTATTCTTCAGTATAGTGCTTGCGAGGTGCAAATGTACAGTTTGAGGTGGAAAGAGCCAATGGTAGCTGCATAAATATATGATTTGTAGCTACGTGAATGTATGATTTATAGCTGTATGAATATATGAAGGCTGATTTTAAAAATTCACACATTATTTACACCTATACCACTTTAAATGAATTATATAAAAGCATATTCCTTGATTACAGCTAATCAGTTGAAACCACTTAGAAATAACAGTAGTTTGAGTTTCACAAGTTTTATATCCCATAGCACACATTCAGCATGTCAACTAGTATTTTTGGTTTAATGAACTTAGATATTAGTTTTGAGGATTTCGACATTTTGGATGAGGGGGAGATAGAGGTGGTGTTTGGCAATAATTAATTTTACTCCATGCCTCCCACGCTTGTCACCCCCAGCCTTCATACCTTGGGGATGTGGCTTCCTTGATGCTAACTGGGTCAACAAGTAAGAATGTCCAACATCTCTAATAATCACTAAATTGGGAGGACCCTATTTATAGCAGAAAGCTTCTTGAACAGTGTACTACACCCCATAGTACCTGTAAAACCACACTTAATATTCAAATAAAAATGTTACTCTATGATTGACTCCATTTTTTATCAATTTTTCTTTTCACTATGCTATTTTACTTTATTTTTTAAATCATGAAAAGTCACATGTTTAAATTTTCTAGTTTAAACTGTAATATTCTTACGTAACATTTGTAATTATTCTGATAACAGAACCATAATGTTACCACAGTTTTAGTCCCTTTACCATGTGAGAATATTGCTGAGAAAAAAAGAACTGATTTGATTAACTGAGAAAGATTTCTTTTTTAGGTATTTTGTGAAAGTTTTTAGTTCTTCTTGCTATAATTATTTTCTTTTAAAATGATAAGGGAAAATACCATAATTTGATTATTTTTGTTAATGTTGACATATGCCTTAAACATCACTACTTCAGTAATACACTCTTTCTTTTCCACACTTTTGTTAGTTTTCTATCTGCTACTATAACAAATTACCATAAATCTAGTGGCTTATACCAACATAAATTATGAATTCTTACAGTTCTGTAGGTTAAAAGTCTTATATGGGTCTCACTGGGTGAAAATCAAGGTGTTGCCAGGGCTGGTTTCCTTCTGGAGGCTCAGGAATGAATCTGTTTCCTTGTTCTTCACCTCTAGGTCTTCCACATTCCTGACCTTGTGATCCTTTACCCCCATCTTCAAAGACAGCAACACTGCATCCCTCTTTCCCAGTTCCATCATCATATCTCTTTCTCTGACTCTACTCTTCTGCCTCAATATTCCACGTGTAAGGACCCTTGTAATTAGATTGGGTTGACCGATAATCCAAGATAATCACCACATTATTAAATCCTTAACTTGATCACACATGCAAAATCCCCTTCGCCATGTAAGGTGACATAGTCACAGGTTCCAGGTATTAGAACGTGGGCGTCTTTAAGGGAGTAGGAGGAATATTGATCTGCCTGCCTCAATGCTCATTGATTTTTTTTAAAGTGGGACACCTCAAAAATTGCAGTAAGATATAAGAAAGAGATATTTCAGGCTAGGAAGAAATGATAGCATGAATCAACACCAATTTAATTTTCATATTCATATTATTTCTGTCTTTTCTTTCTCTTTATATTACTTTTGAATTATCATTTGTTATCCTCTCCTTGCTTTTACTAATACAACACATAATTTGAAAATTGAAAATACTTCAGATACAGAAAAGCTGTTTCCTTATTCTTTTAGAAGCCAGACTTTGAGACTATTATTCTTCCTATTGTTGTGTTAAAATTAGATTTGGTATATATTCTAACTTATTCATTAAGTATAATAAGTAATAAGCCCATCTTCCTAAAGATAATAAAATAATTTAAATGATACAATTTTTTTAAATAATATGCATTAATATACATAAATCAAGAATGCTTAAAAAGTATATCAAAGTGCCAGGAAAAGTACACTTAATGCATACCTTCAATTTATTAGTCACAATAGAATCTGAAGATTTTATTTTTTTAAACTTCAAACAATATTATGATTAAAAAATCATGGATATTCTCAAAGCCAATGATCTTTACAAATTGTTTAATAGCAAAAGGAAAATAATTTCTATTAATAATAAAATACATTGTATATGCTGGAATTATAATGGAATAAAATATTTGCTGACCTCTAGTTCATAAAAAGAATTTCCTTCAGCATCTTTCACTCATCAATACAACAGCACTAACTTGGTACCATTATTTTCCCAAATTACAAATGGAGAAGCTGAGGTCGAAAGCAATTAACCTACTTAGCCAACATTAACAATGGTTAATTAAGAATTGAGTCAATATTTGCAAATCGTATGTTCTTGGTAATATTTCAATTATATAAAATGTTTTACTTCTACACTTCTACACTGCTCTACCTTCAAAACTTTGGGTAAGTGTACATTATTTTGCTTATTGTTCTAAAAGAGTGAAATGATTGGAAAAAATATCCTAGTACAAAACTTAAACTGCAGCATTTAGGATTTTACTGAGAATCTCAGAATTTATTATAATATTCATGTATTACCATGATAAAGTTCAACAAATCACAGCTAACAAGTTCTTTGTGACCTATCATTTATAGGGAACTGATATGCTATAAAAACACCAAGGGCACCTTAACAAACATATAATATTTTACATCAAAACTAGTAAATATACCAATGGGATGAATAAGTATCTGTGATGAACAATGATACTAGAAAACTGTACTAGCAAACTTTGATTTCAGATTTGTCATACATTAAATGTTTTCTGAATGAAACTAGTAACCATAAAGTTGGAATGCATAAAGTTAACTGACTTAAAGAATACATAATACAAAGGACATTAGAAAACAGTACTAGATACCTTACCTTAGATTCACATTTGCTTGTTCACCCAGATAGCTCTGATTTCAAACCCAGTGTTTGCTGGTAGAGGTTATCCTCTGTAACTGAAATAGAAAAAAAAAATGCGAGAGAATAAGGGACATTTATATTCATAATGCAGAGGGTGGTCCCACAACTCCTGGTCTCCCCCTACTCTCTCCATCTAAGAGAGGGTCTCAAATAAAATGACTAAATTTAAAGATTCATGTGGACATATAATTTATGGCTACAAATTTTAACCAGTTTCTTCGACTTCAGTCTTTTCCCCTTCAGGCCATTTTCCACACTGTTGGCAGGCTTGTGCAGCTACTAGTTCCTATTCTGCATTCTACTTCCACAATCTTCTCTGTTTTCTCTTTTTCTTGATGATTCTAACTCCTCCTTTGGATCTCACCTTAGACTCACCACCAATAGACTCATCCTATTTCCACACAGAGGATTCCATAATCCCTGTTCTTTTCATTATCTGGAATACTCACCATAGTCTTCTGTTTTTGCCTGTTCACTTGTCTAAATCTCCCTCTGGCCTATTATCTCTTTGAATTCAGAGACACTGTTTGGGATTTGCTACCCTAGTTTCCAGAACATGCTATTACAAACATTCATTTTGCAAACACATGTATATTCCCTCTTGTCGACTGGCACACACTGAAATGGCTTTATAGCCAAATTTCTAAAAATTTTCATAATGTTTGCTGGTATTTTTTACTGATTCAGTTGCTTCCATAAAATGGTCTTCATTCTTTTGGTTTGATAATGGATGGTTGCCAGGTTATTTTTGTCAGTAAAATTACTAAGTCATATTCAAGTGCTTTTGGCTTCAAATAATTAATCCTGATGCTTCACTTCAATTAGGCATCACAAGCTTAAGGATCGCTTAATAATAGATTTGAAGTTTATAAAAAGAATGTATGGATGATGGTAAACAGCTACTTCCCTTTTCATTAAGAGGAAAAAATGAAAAATAGGCCTACTAATTGTAACAGAAGGACTTCAAGTTAGATAATAGTTAGGGATTTTGATTTCTCCAGTCTTTTGTTAACAAAAAAAGAAATGTTGCTGAAACTTTATAAGGGCTAAGAGAATAGTCATATTTCCCAAAGTTAAAATTTAGAGAAGTGAAATAGAATCAATCTAAGGGACTTATCTTCAGCTGATCCACAAAATATATATTTCAACCATTTCTTTCTCTTCCCATTCCTTCTATTTCAACTCTACTCCAGTACCTTACAATATGCTTCTTATATCAATTTTGGCTTTAAACTTTCTCCTCTGCCATTTGTTCAACACATAATGTTAAAAGTATTTATTTTTATAGCATTTTAAACCATCCCCCTGCTGCAAATGTTCTAATGCCTTTGTTTTGCATTTAGCATGAAATCCAAACTCCTCACCAAGGCCCACAAGACCCAGTACCGCTGGCCCTTTATCTATTTCACCAGCTCATCACTCCCTCACTCAGTATATTCAACCCATTGAATTTCTTTCTCTTGCTTGTTCATAGCTTAGTCTTTATGATTGGTGTTTATTTTACCTGAAAGTGCACCCCCGGATCTTAACATGTCTGGTTCTTTCTCATCAGTCTGATGTCTGCCAAAACATCACCTGTTCATAAGATATTTGGTGGTCATTCCAATCTACCTAAGGCTGCCTTCCTTTGTATCTCTCTTACCTTCTTTATTTCCTCCATGCAAATGAACACTGTGAAAAGATCATCATGTATTTAGGTGTTTGTATATGTACTGTTTTCCTTGTCTGTCTTCTTCAAGAGAACGTGAACTCCAGGAGAGATGTCTTGTCTATTTTCTTCACCACAGCATCCCCAGGACTTAAAACAAAGAGCAAACATAGCTTGATAGATGAACACATGTGGAAAGTCTCATATTTGCAGCACCACTAGCCCCAAGAAACAAGAGCAGAATCAGAAGGCATAATGCTTCATGAAAATCATTGTTAATAGAGCTTTCATCCTTTTTGGTTTCTTTGAAAGCCTAATTATTGAAGTCACTCTACTGTTAATTAATTTAGCACATGGAACATTAAGGTTTTTTTTTTTTCTGTAATGCTCTATATTAACAAATAATAAAAGAATCTCTGTGGGTATTTGAGTGCAAACATTTTCTCTAATGGGACTACCTGTGGAGAAAATTTTATAAATCTGTGCCTAAAACAATACAATATGAATTGTACCTGCCGTGAAGCAAAAACAAAATAAATAGTAGCTGTTGCTGTAATAGATAAGCTAGTTTAATAGCTAGTACTAGAATTGCTGCTTTTTCTTTTGAACATCTCTACATGGAAATGATAGCAATTAACTTGAACATTACAGCATCTGTGAGCTGAATTTGTTTACTCTTGTAGCTTATCATTTTCCAACAAAAAAAAAAATCACTATAGTATCTGCTGGCTAACTGTGTAGAGAATACCATGCAAATAGATTTTTACGTACCAGTAGTCTTCAAACAGTGGTTATATAATATTTATGTACATACAATGACACTTTATTATTCCATAAATCACAAATGTGTATAGGAACATCTTATTATAAGTGTTTCAAAGAAATATGATCAAAATATTACTGTGAAGAGTTATAAGATTATTGGATGTATTTTTCTAACTGGCAGCATATCCAAAATCAAATAATTTCAGAATTATCAGTGAACACATGACACTGATATATTTGAATAATCAACTGAAGCTGATCGCAAGCTCCTTCCAAGTGGGTATAGGAAACATTAATATTCTGTGTAATTGTTCTGTTCTTTTTAAAAAATTATGATAAATCTTCCAGAAGCAAACAGCTAACTTTATCTGTAAAATTACAAATTCTATGACATCTAGAGAAGTGATGCTAATTAACTGAATATGTGAAAATACTCATTGATATGAAAGACTCTTAGCAGTGTGTTGGCATGACCAAAAGGACCAACTGAGACCATGTATTCTGGGGAAGACAAGGTCAAGTACTTTGAAGACATGAATCTTAGTCATGATGTAATGATTTTATCTTTATGAATTTCTGTGTTACTGAAATATTCTCAAAACGGGACCAGTGGACTCTAGTGACCTATTTCACAAACATTCTTAGATGAATGCTATCTTAAAGAAATATTTCCTTCTATTATTACCTCCTCTATGAGCTGAATCTTCCCTTTCCTGAAAAGTAAACCATTTTTTGTCTCTCCCTTCCCTTTTACTTCCTCTGACTATCCTCAGCGCCTGAATAAAGTCATTTGTTATCCCAACTTTCTTAAATTCAAAGGTTTATTTTAAGTTCTTAGTTCTTATTCCAGAGTTACAAACTTGGACCTCATATTTACTCTACTTTTTTTGAGTATATGGTTCCCTACCATTAACTAAATGTTAACTGCCGCACATCTATATACTCCATTGAGATCTTTATTCTGAGCTGCAGAGTCACATACCCAGAGGTCAGATGGCTTTACCTACATATCTTTCTGGTAGTTTACTGTTATTTTGTTGAAAACATAACTCTTTTTTTCCCCTTACTTCCCCAATCTACTTCTAAACCTAAGTTCTCTACTTCACCTGTATCATTAGTATCTCAAATTAGACAATCTATTACACTTTACATCAATCCATCTCTTATCCTGCCCTTTATAAATTAGTCACTAACTTCTCATTCTGACTTAGAAATAGCTCTTTGGATGTTGGCTCTTACCCCATTACATCTTGTGGCCTGTGTTTTTTTTTGATCCTTTAGTTTTATTCCACTGCTGTTACCTTAATTAGGTTATCATACTCTTTTATTTGCATTACTGCCATGGATTTCTAATTGGATTCTCTGTCCATTTTTCTTACCTATCCAATTCAATTACTTTTATGATACAGGATGTAGATCAAATGTCACCCATAGTTTAAAAACTTCAAGTAGTTTGGCATTACCTACACTATAAAGTCCAGTTTCCTTATCGTGAGAATCAGGTCCTCCACACTTTGAACAGTTTTCCTTTTCAGTGCCACTTGCTGTGGTTCTCCATGTTCAAGTCCCAATTTAAAGAGTTCTCTATGGTGACTTTCCTAATCTCTCCCCGAAGAAAACATCCATTCCCCTTTACTTTGCTTCCACAACTAAAATGAAATACATCAATTATAATCTTTAAATATATAATTGTAATACAATACACATTTTTCTTCACTTGAAAAATATGTGCACTGGGTTAGAACTGTTTCATCAGAGGGGTACGTCCAACATATAAAACGGTTAAGGAGTATGTGGTGAAAGAAGGAGTAGAAAGTTGATAATTCTATGAGTCAGGAGTTAAGTACTATCTATTTGTAGAAGGTTGCGTACATATATTGTGATGGAAGTATACATTTCTAAACCAGTGGGGGTGAAGAAGGCTACCTCTCAGTACTCATTTTTATATTCTCCCAGAATTCAGTTTTGCCTTTCATATCATGAAGTATTCACCTTAAGTGTTTGGAGAAAAACAGTGACATACAAAAGAGTTATTTAAAAACTTTTCCCTTTCCCATTTGGATTTCCTGGAGTACAGAATGCAACTGTAGTCTACTCTTAACACTAGAACAAATTGGATTTAACTTAAAAAAGTTAAGTTAAAAAAGTTAAGTTAAAAGTAGTCAATCTATAACGTTTCTTCCTTGATTTCATTATCTGGTACCTTTTAGCATTTAGATCTGAAAGACCATTAAAATCATTCACTCCAGACTGGAAAGAACTTGGGGAAACATCTAATACCCAATTATGTTATTTTACACTTCATCAAAATATGAAATGTGGGCTTTGTGAAGCATTCATTAAGCATTCTGTGAATCAAAGAAGTTCAAGACAATAGGAAATTCTCTAATATCATGACCGTATGTCCTTTTCCAGACTCCTTTCTCACCTGATCTTCAGACATGTCTCCCACTGAACCCATGATCTGAAAGTGCCAGGCCCTCCTGCCTCTGTGCCCTGGATTGTACCATGGCTTCACCTTGTACTTCCAACTTCTACTGGCAAATGACGACTCACAGGGCAATCAATCAGTTGTTTGCTCCAAAACACCCACCAGAGCCAAAGCGTACACAATTAACCACTACACGCAGGTGTCTTAAGAAACATTGTCTTTAAAACCCAAGCCAGTATCTTGCCTTGCCTTCCACCTCAAGTATTCCTTCATCGTAATCATTCTGTGCTATACCTTTTTATGTTTGTCTCCCTAACCAGTAGATTTCCAGGACAGATATTGTGGCTTGAACATTTGGCCTGGAATGAGGGCAGTCAATAATTAATGAGCTGAAGTGAAAGAGCCCATAATAACTGTATTTTTGAGACACATTATTTTTTCTTTCTTTTATTTTCCCATTAAAATGGAATAAAACAGCATTCTTAAAGAAGAGGTATGATGGGAGGCACTTAACGATTGTGAATTTAATATTAATATTTCTTCATTTCATTATAATATCTGCAGACTCTACTAATATTTCTCTAGGATTTAATTTCCATAGACGTAGTACTTCAAATTGAATTTTTGGTATACTCTATAAAGGAGGTTGTTTTAGATCTTAAAAGATTGCTTTTCTCCCTTTGAATTATAAAACATAGCCGAAGTCTTTCATTAAGCTTCTGGTAACAGTGTCCAAAGGAAAACAAAATGCATCTTTATTTCCATTAACAAAATATTCTATACTGAGAAGGTCAAGGTTTTGAGACCCTGCATTTTTTTTAGCATCTTGATTGGAGTATAATTGCTTTACAATGGTGTGTTAGTTTCTGATTTACAACGAAGTGAATCAGCTATACATATACATATATCCCCATATCTCCTCCCTCTTGCGTCTCCCTCACACCCTCCCTATCCCGCTCCACTAAGTGGTCACAAAGCACCAAGCTTATCTCCCTGTGCTATGCAACTGCTTCCAACTAACTATCTATTTTACATTTGGTAGTGTATATATGTCTATGCCACTCTTTCAGTCGTCCCAGCTTACCCTTACCCCTCCCCGTGTCCTCAAGTCCATTCTCTACATCTGCGTCTTTCTTGGCCTGCCCCTAGGTTCTTCAGAACCATTTTTTTTTTTAAGATTCCATATATATGTGTTAGCATACGGTATTTGTTGTTCTCTTTCTGACTTACTTCACTCTGTATGACACACTCTAGGCCCATCCACCTCACTACAAATAACTCAATTTCATTTCTTTTTATGGCTGAGTAATATTCCATTGTAAATATGTGTGACATCTTCTTATCCATTCATCTATCGATGGACACTTAGGTTGCTTCAATGTCCTGGCTATTGTAAATAGAGCTGCAGTGAACGTTGTCGTACATGATATTTTTTGAATTATGGTTTTTTCAGGGTATATGCCCAGTAGTGGGATTGCTGGGTCGTATGTTAGTTCTATTTTTAGTCTTTTAAGGAACCTCCATACTGTTCTCCATAGTGGCTGTATCAATGTACATTCCCACAACAGTGCAAGAGGGTTCCCTTTTCTGCACACCCTCTCCAGCATTTATTGTTTGTAGGTTTTTTGATGATGGCCATTCTGACTGGTGTGAGGTGATACCTCATTGTAATTTTGATTTGCATTTCTCTAATGATTAGTGATGTGGAGCATCCTGCATAACTTCTTTGGAGAAATGTCTATTTAGGTCTTCTACCCATTTTTAGATTGGGTTGTTTGTTTTTTTGATATTGAGCTGCATGAGCTGCTTGTAAATATTGGAGATTATTCCTTTGTCAGTTGCTTCATTTGCAAATATTTTCTCCCATTCTGAGGGCTATCTTTTCATCTTGTTTTCCTTTGCTGTGCAAAAGCTTTTAAGTTTAATTAGGTCCCATTTGTTTATTTTTGTTTTTATTTCCATTTCTCTAGGAGGTGGGTCAAAAAGGATCTTGCTGTGATTGATGTCACAGAGTGTTCTGCCTATGTTTTCCTCTAAGAGTTTTATAGTGTCTGGCCTTACATTTAGGGCTTTAATCCATTTTGAGTTTATTTTTGTATATGGTGTTAGGGAGTGTTCTAATTTCATTCTTTTACACGTAGCTGACCAGTTTTCCCAGCACCACTTACTGAAGAGGCTGTTTTTTCTCCATTGTATATTTTTGCCTCCTTTATCAAAAATAAGGTGATCATATGTGTTTGGGTTTATCTCTGGGCTTTCTATCCTGTTCCATTGATCTATATTTCTGTTTTTGTGCCAGTACCTTACTGCCTTGATTATTGTAGCTTTGTAGTATTGTCTGAAGTCAGGGACCCTGATTCCTCCAGCTCTGTTTTCTTTCTCAAGATTACTGTGGCTACTCGGGGTCTTCTGTGTTTCCTTACAAATTGTGAAATTTTTTGTTCTAGTTCTGTGAAAAATGCCATTGGTAGTTTGACAGGGATTGCTTTGAAGCTGTAGATTGCTTTGGGTAATATAGACTTTTTCACAATGTTGATTCTTCCAATCCAAGAGCATTGTATATCTCTCCATCTGTTTGTATCATCTTTAATTTCTTTCATCAGGGTCTTATAGTTTTCTGCATACAGGTCTTTTGTCTCTTTAGGTAGGTTTATTCCTAGGTATTTTATTCTTTTTGTTGTAGTGGTAAATGGGAGTGTTTCCTTAATTTCTCTTTCAGATTTTTCATCATTAGTGTATAGTAATGCAAGAGATTTCTGTGTATTAATTTTATGATCTTTTACTTTACCAAATTCATTGATTGGCTCTAGTAGTTTTCTGGTAGCCTCTTTAGAATTCTCAATGTATAGTATTATGTCATCTGCAAACAGTGACAGCTTTTCTTCTTCATTTCCAATACGGATTCCTTTTATTTCTTTTTCTTCTCTGATTGCTGTGGCTGAAACTTACAAAACTATATTGAATAATAGTGATGAGAGTGGACAACCTTGTCTTGTTCCTGATCTTAGTGGAAATGTTTTCAGTTTTTCACCATTGAGAACGATATTGGTGGTGGGTTTGCCATATATGGTCTTTATTATGTTGAGGTAAGTTCCCTCTATGCCTACTTTCTGGAGAGTTTTTATCATAAATAGGTGTTGAAGTTTGTGAAAAGCTTATTTTGTATTTATTGAGACGATCATATGTTTTTCTCCTTCAATTTGTTAACATGGTGTATCACATTGATTGATTTGCATATATTGCATAATCCTTGCATTCCTGGAATAAACCCCACTTGATCATGGTGTATGATCCTTTTAATGTGCTGTTGGATTCTGTTTGCTAGTATTTTGTTGAGGATTTTTACATCTATGTTCATCAGAGATATTAGTCTGTAGTTTTCTTTCTTTGTGACATCTTTATCTGCTTTTGGTATCAGGGTGATGGTGGCCTCATAGAATGAGTTTGGGAGTCTTCTTCCCTCTGCTATATTTTGCAACAGTTTGAGAAGGATGGGTGTTAGCTCTTCTCTAAATGTTTGATAGAATTCACCTGTGAAACCCTCTGGTCCTGGGCTTTTGTTTGTTAGAAGAGTTTTAGTCACAGTCTCAGTTTCAGTGCTTATGATTGGTCTGTTTATATTTTCTATTTATTCCTTGTTCAGTCTCAGAAGATTGTACTTTTCTAAGAATTTGTCCATTTCTTCCAGGCTGTCCATTTTATTGGCATAAAGTTTCTTGTCGTAATCACTCACGATCCTTTGTATTTCTGCAGTGTCAGTTGTTACTTCTCCTTTTTCATTTCTAATTCTATTGATTTGAGTCTTCTCCGTTTTTTTCTTGATGAGTCTGGCTAATGGTTTATCAATTTTGTTTGTCTTCGCAAAGAACCAGCTTTTAGTTTTGTGGATCTTTGCTATTGTTTCCTTCATTTCTTTTTCATTTAATTCTGACCTGATCTTTATGATTTCTTCCTTCTGCTAACTTGGGGTTTTTTTTTGTTCTTCTTTCTCTCATTGCTTTAGGTGTAAGGTTAGGTTGTTTATTTGAGATGTTTCTTGTATCTTGACGTATGATTATATTGCTACAAACGTCCCTCTTAGAACTGCTTTTGTTGCATCCCAGAGGTTTTCAGTCATCGTGTTTTCAATGTCATTTGTTTCTAGGTATTTTTTGATTTCCTCAGTGATCTCTTGGTTATTAAGTAGTGTATTGTTTGGCTTCCATGTGTCTGTGTTTTTTATGGATTTCTTCCTGTAATTGATATCTACTCTCAGCATTGTGGTCAGAAAAGATACTTGATACAATTTTAATTTTCTTAAATTAATCAAGGTTTGATTTATGATCCAAGATATGATCTATCCTGGAGAATGTTCTGTGAGCACTAGAGAAGAAAGTGTGTTCTCTTGTTTTTGGATGAAATGTCCTATAAATATCAATTACGTCCATCTTGTTTAATGTATCATTTAAAGCTTGTGTTTCCTTATTTATTTTCATTTTGGATGATCTGTCCATTGGTGAAAGTGGGGTGTTAAAGTTCCCTACTATGATTGTGTTACTGTTGATTTCTCCTGTTATGGCTGTTCGCATTTGCCTTATGTACTGAGGTGCTCCTATGTTGGGTGCATAAATATTTACACTTGTTACATCTTTTTCTTGGATTGATCCCTTGATCATTATGTAGTGTCCTTCTTTGTCTCTTGTAATAGTGTTTATTTTAAAGTCTATTTTGTCTGATATGAAAATTGCTACTCCAGCTTTCTTTTGATTTCCATTTGCATAGAATAGGTTTTTCCATCCTCTCATTTTCAGTCTGTATATGTCCCTAGGTCTGAAATGGGTCTCTTGTAGACAGCATTTATATGGGTTTTGTTTTTGTATCCATTCAGCCATTCTATGTCTTTTGGTTGGAGCATTCAATCCATTTACATTTAAGGTAATTATCGATATATGTGTTCCTATTACCATTTCTTAATTGTTTTGGGTTTGTTATTGTAGGTCTTTTCCTTCTCTTGTGTTTCCTGCCTAGAGAAGTTCCTTTAGCATTTGTTGTAAAGCTAGTTTGGTGGTGCGGAAATCTCTTTGCTTTTGCTTGTCTGTAAAGGTTTAATTTCTCTGTCAAATCTGGATGAGATCTTGCTGGGTAGAGTAATCTTGGTTTTAGGTTTTTCCCTCTCATCACTGTAAATATGTCCTTCCACTCCCTTCTGGTTTGCAGAGTTTCTGCTGAAAGATCAGTTGTTAACCTTACGGGATTTCCCTTGTATGTTATTTGTTGTTTTTCCCTTGCTGCTTTTAATATTTTTTCTTTGTATTTAATTTTTGATAGTTTGATTAATATGTGTCTTGGCATGTTTCTACTTGGATTTATCCTGTATGGGACTCTCTGCACTTCCTGGACTTGATTGACTATTTCCTTTCCCATATTAGGAAAGTTTTCAACTATAATCTCTTCAAATATTTTCTCAGTCCCTTTCTTTTTCTCTTCTTCTCCTGGGGCCCCTATAGTTTGAATGTTGGTGCATTTAATGTTGTCCCAGAGTTCTCTGAGACTGTCCTCAATTCTTTTCATTCTTTTTTCTTTATTCTGCTCTGCAGTATTTATTTCCACTATTTTATCTTCCAGGTTACTTATCTGTTATTCTGTCTCAGTTATTCTGCTATTGATTCCGTCTAGAGAATTTGTAATTTCATTTATTGTGTTGTTCATCACTGTTTGTTTGGTCTTTTGTTCTTCTATATCCTTGTTAATCATTTCTTTTATTTTCTCCATTCTGTTCCCAAGATTTTGTATCATCTTTACTCTCGTTTCTCTGAATTCTTTTTCAGGTAGGCTCCCTATTTCCTCTTCATTTGCTTGGTCTGGTGGGTTTTTACCTTGCTCCTTCACCTGCTGTGTGTTTCTCTATCTTCTCATTTTGCTTCACTTACTGTGTTTGGGGTCTCCTTTTTGCAGGCTTCAGGTTTGTAGTCCCCGGTTTTTTTTGGTGTCTGCCCCCAGTGGCTAAGGTTGGTTCAGTGGTTTGTGTAGGCCTGCTGATGGAGGGGACTGGTGCCTGTGTTCTTGTGGATGAGTTGTCTTTCTGGTGTGCAGGACCGCATCCAGTGGTTTGTTTTGGCATGTCTGTGACCTTATTATGATATTAGGCAGCCTCTCTGCTAATGGGTGGTGTTGTGTTCCTGTCTTGCTAGTTGTTTGGCATAGGGTGTCCAGCAGCGTAGCTTGCTGGTCGTTGAGTGGAGCTGGGTCTTGGCACTGAGATGGAGATCTCTGGGAGATTTTCACTGTTTGATATTACGTAGAGCTGGGAGATCTCTAGTGGATCAATGTCCTGAACTTTGCTCTCCCACCTGAGAGGCACAGGCCTGACACCTGGCTGGAGCACCAAGACCCTGTCAACCACATGGCTCAGAAGAAAAGGGAGAAAGATAGAAAGAGATAAAATATAGTTATTAAAAAATAAAAAAAAAGTATTAAAAATGAAAAAGTAATAAGAAAAAGAAAGAAAGAAAGAAGAGTGCAACCAAACTAAAGAACAAATCCACCAATGATAACAAGCATGAAAAACTATACTAAAAACAAACAAACAAAAAAACCCGAACAGACAGAACCCTAGGACGTATGATAAAAGCAAAGCTATACAGACAAAATCACACAAAGTCCACTGCCTCAATTTTCAGATGAATTGTCTATTCAGGTGTTCCACAGATGCAAGGTACATCAAGTTGACTGTGGAGATTTAATCCTCTGATACTGAGGCTGCTGGGAGAGATTTCCCTTTCTCTTTTTTGTTTGCAAAGCTCCTGTGTTCACACAGGGCGTTTGTTGTTCGCTCAGACAGGATGGGGTTAAAGGAGCCGTTGATTCGGGGGCTCTGGCTCACTCAGGCTGAAGGGAGGGAGGGTACGGATGCAGGGCGAGCCTGCGGCGTCAGAGGCTGGCGTGACGTTGCACCAGCATGAGGCGCCGTGTGTTCTCCCAGGGAAGTTGTCCCTGGATCACGGGACCCTGGCAGTGGCGGGCTGCACAGGCTGCCGGGAGGGGCGGCGTGGAGAGTGACCTGTGCTCGCACACAGGCCTCTTGGTGGCTGCAGCAGCAGCCTTAGTGTCTCATGCCCATCTCTGTGGTCCGCACTGATGGCCGTGGCTTGTGCCTGTGTCTGGAGCTCATTTAGGCAGTGCTCTGAATCCCCTCTCCTCACACACCCTGAAACAATGGTCTCTTGCCTCTTTGGCAGGTCCAGACTTTTCCTGGACTCCCTCCCGGCTAGCTGTGGCACAGTGGCCCCCTTCAGGCTGTGTTCACTGAGCCAACCCCAGTCCTCTCCCTGGGATCTGACCTCTGTTGCCTGAGCTTCAGCTCGCAGCCCCGCCCGCCCCGGCAGGTGAGCAGACAAGCCTCTCGGGGTGGTGAGTGCTGGTCGGCACCAATCCTTTGTGTGGGAATCTCTCCGCTTTGCCCTCCGCACCTCTGTGGCTGCGCTTTCCTCTGCGGCTCCGAAGCTTCCCCGCTCCGCAACCTGCAGTCTCCGCCCGCGAACGGCCTTCCTAGTGTGTGGAAACCTTTCCTCCTTCACAGCTCCCTCCCACTGGTGCAGGTGCCGTCCGTATTCTTTTGTCTGTTTTTTCTTTTGCCTTACCCAGGTACGTGGGGAGTTTGTTGCCTTTTGGGAGGTCTGAGGTCTTCTGCCAGTGTTCAGTAGGTGTTCTGTAGGAGCTGTTCCACATGTAGATGTATTTCTAATATATTTGTGGGGAGGAAGTTGACCTCCACGTCTTAGTCCTCTGCCATGTTGAAGGTCTCCTGAGACCCTGCCCTTTTTTTTTTTTTTTTTTTTGCGGTACGCGGGCCTCTCACTGTTGTGGCCTCTCCCGTTGCGGAGCACAGGCTCCGAACGTGCAGGCTCAGCGGCCATGGCTCACGGGCCCAGCTGCTCCGCGGCATGTGGGATCTTCCCGAACCGGGGCATGAACCCGTGTCCCCTGCCTCGGCAGGCAGACTCTCAACCACTGCGCCGCCAGGGAAGCCCCCCTGCTTTTATCTTTAGCTTTTTTTCCCCTCCACTCATGATTCACAAATGTTTTACTTGGGTTCTCTTTTTCTGTGCTGCCAGTGTTATCTATATTGTGGGAGCACTTTGCTGCATCCAGTCTCCTCTTTTATGTCTCGTGTATTCCATCATCTTCTTGTATACAGAAACACTTCCAGTATTAAGTGTTTGAGCACTACCTCTTATATTTCACTTAAAATATCATGACACTAGAAATCAGTTTATTCAGTTGTATACAGAAAATAGGAATGATGCTCATTAGCACATTTGTTCCATTTAGGAAGAAAAACTTGTGTCTCTTGGTTTTGCTTTAGAGACATTTTATTTGAAGTCATTTTTCAAATGTTTATTCTCTGAAAAATTTTAAAACATTTATTCCTCCAAAGCCATCAGAATGGCTAATATCTTCACTTTGGCATTTTATCAGTTTTTTTCAGTCATGATAGCAAACGTTTGTCACTATGGGAAACTATTCTTTTCTATTCTAATTTATTTAGATGGACACAGATGTTTCTTGAATTACCAAAAATACAAGAATTTGCAAAATATAAACGTACACTACTCCCAGAGCTACTTATAATTTTATTACTGAATTAATATCAAAAATGAAAGGTCCTAATTAATAAGAAATTATTGATTATAGTTTTTGTAAGACAAAGTTAGAAAAACTAGGAATTATGAAATATTATTTGAGAGTCACCTGTTTTGCAGTGCTCCTCTTGGAGAAATTTTGAGCCATAAGAATTCAATATACAACTTCATTTATAATTAAACTGCTTAAAAAAGAGGACAAAATACTTGAGTACAATATGGATTTATTTCGACACTTGTGTTGAATGTTTAAATATTATCCTAATTTTAAAAATCATAAGTTACTGATTATGGATAAAACCTCTCTGTAAAAGAACCGTGTAATAACAGCATTTTGATCATTTTTCTTATATATTAATTATTTATGTGCCCTGACATTTTGAGTTTTAGCTTATTTTTGCCCCATATTTAAGTTGTTAAAGTATACATTGCTTTCAAGATTTGGAAGCATTAAGGGGGAGGATCTAGGGCCTCAGAATGAAGGCAAATGTTAGGAGAGGAAGGAAAAAGTCAAGTCTCCTAATGTCTCCTTCTACTTATGCAGTTCTGAGTTTTTAAGGTTTCCAGCAGTGATTCTGTATACAGCTGCCTTTGGGAGGCTGCTCTGTCTGTGTCTACTGTATAACAAATATATGCTTTTATCCTTCTAAAGTCAAAGTTTGAGGTGTAAAAATTCTAATGTAAACAACCGAGGCTAAATTTTCTTATTTAAGCATACCATAGAATTTTACAAGTGGATTTTGCTCAGAACTAGATAGCCTGCTAATTTGATAGATTATGTTATGATACTGGGTTAACAGATGTACAGTCAATAACAATTTAATAAGTTTCAGGGACAGGTATTGGAAATTAAATGAAGAAGAGGGAACAAACTACTTACTCTTATTAAATTTTAAAACAGTAACTTGTGGCTTTAAATATATTGCAGTTCCCTGCAACAAGGTAGTATAGATAAATAGATACGTATACACCTGTAACATTTAACTGTTTTTGTTGTTAGTTTTCCAAATGCAGACAACTACAGTAAAATTCCTACTCTGCAAAATTGACACTACATCCATATTTGCACCTTTTTTTGACAAGTCTCTTTTAAACCAGGTACGTACATAACAGCGATATTGTTCTTTCTTATGTCACTTTTTTGCACTACTCATTAGCAGCAAGGGAAGGTGACCTTATTTTGTTGAAATGATTGCTATTGTTTTGGGATTTGGGAGAGTGTTATTTGGATATCTCCAAATAGCCTCTGAAGAGCAATTAGCAAAAGCAAGATATGCATTGTGACTGTCTGTGTGTTAATTAAATGCCTACTTGAGTGTTATTCAGTAGATACAGCTTCCATATATACAAATTGTGTTCATGCTACACTCAAAGAAAAATTACACTTTGCAGAAATCAATTACTAAATACCATCATGTTTTCTTTCAATTGTAAGATGAACCAATTATTCTACTTCACACACTGTAAATATTTTGACCTTTTAAATTGCTCTCTCATAATAATACAGCTTAGTTGGTAGAATGACAAATGAAACAACATATTTTAAGTTACATGATTTTGCTGTTCCTAGGCAAAAAGATTTAATTTTGAAATGTGTCAAATCTTCACAAATTGATCTTTACCTTTAACACAATTACAATGTAAAAAATCCCAATGAGATGCTTGTTTGTTTGTTTGTTTGCTTCACTCTTCATTTGAAAACTTGATATAATGATGCTAATTTTCATTTATGAAAGAACAATGAGGAGACATTTGAATCAGAATGGCATGACATTTCTGACCTCATAATTTGGTGACTACATCATAAAACAAAAATAAAATTTTGTTCTAGTGTAAGTATAGACAGGTCAAAGAGGGGTTAATAATTTTCACAAGACCTAATGTTTAAGAATATTTCATATTTATAATATATAGGTATATTTAGCTAGCTCATAATTATTAACTATGTACCAGGTTCTTTTCATGCTTTCTTCATGCATAAAGTTATTCTCATATCAAACGTGTCAGGTATGCACAGTTATAATCCCCATTTACAGTTGAGGACACAGACCAAGAGTCTCTGAGGTTTTCCAGGGTCACACAGATAGTAAGGGATATTACACTGTGTTTCCTAACACTACATACTTAAATATTATGATAAAGGGGACATTTCAAGTCTATAGTTTAAAAAATGACCAAAGTGTATTTTTTATTTGATTACAGATCATTTGGAAAAACAACAGTTAAATGCTTACCTGATGGCATGTATAAAGATAGATGCTTAAAATTTAAATACAAAAAAAGAAAAACAAAACAAAACATATAGATGGCTATCTTTAAATTTTCTGAGAGAAGCATGCCTTTTATGTTTTGTTTTGTTTTTTTGCGGTATGCAGGCCTCTCACTGTTGTGGCCTCTCCCGTTGCGGAGCACAGGCTCCAGACGCGCAGGCTCAGCGGCCATGGCTCACGGGCCCAGCCTCTCCGCGGCATGTGGGATCTTCCCGGACCGGGCCACGAACCCGTGTCCCCTGCCTCGGCAGGCGGACTCTCAACCACTGAGCCATCAGGGAAGCCCGAGAAGCATGCCTTTTAATGTGACACACCATTAATACCTTTAAATTATACAAAGCTCTTACATGTCAATACAGAATTCTCAGTAGAACAATTGGCTGAATAGTACACAAAAGATGAAATTTTAATAACCAATTAGAGCCAATAACTAACCAAATTCAAATTAATGAATATTTTTGGTGATAAAAATGGACTTGATGACAGTGAGCCTGTTCTATAATGCTGGTGTGATACAAAGCAGTACCTGTTCTGGTAAGGCAATTTGTCATTCTGTGTCAAACATATTTAAAAAAATATGAATACTCTTTAATCCATAAATTCTACTTCTAAGGGAGTATTACAAATGCATTTCAAATAACAAAATTCCCAACAGTAGAAACCTGACTTAAACTACTGAACATGACATACCCTATAAAAAATACCTCAGGTAGTCAGAGACTCTTACAAAAGAAGGTTGCTATAGTTAGAATGAAATTCTGTCAGCCGTTGAAGAGTTTGACTGATTTAATACAGATTTTGTATATTTTTCATGAGTTAGAGATAAAAATTATTATGCCAGAGAAATATTTTAAAAAATGTTTTGCTGTCTTTAAGTATTAATATAAATTTAATATATAAAACATAGTAGCATTACTATTTCAAAATATGTAACTACAGTGACTCGTAAGTAAAATAATTAGTATAATGTTTCCTGTATAATTGCCTTTAATAATTTGTCTTCCCCAAATATTAACTTGAACTCACACTCTTAGAAATAAGAATGCTAAAAATCTAGATGAGCGCAACCTGAGAAACACAGCACTTTGTGTTGATACATTAGCATTCATGGAAGACCAACATTTGATCATTTGTGTTTCACCATTTCTGTTACAATTTATCATGTCAATACTCCTTCCCCACACAAGAGTTTTCTCTGATAAGAATTTATGCTTAATAGCACTTATTAGTTGAGGTTCTCCAGAAAAACAGGACCATTAGGATGTATTTTGGTGTTGGGGGAGAGAGAGAGGAAGAGGTTTATTAGAAGGAATTGGCTCATGTGATTATGGAACCTGATGAGTCCCAAAATCTGCAGGATGAGTCATCAAACCTGAGACCATGTCCAGTGTGAGTCTGAAGGCCTGAAAACCGGGGTAACTGATGGTGTGATTCCAGTTAGAAGGCCTGCAAGCTCAAGAACCTGGGAGAGCCTAGTTTCAGCTCAAAAGCCATCAGGTAGGAGGAATTCTACTCAGGGAGGGCCAGCCTCTTTGTTCTATTCAGATCTTAAACTGATTGGATGGCACCTATCACACCCATTAGGGAGAACAGTCTGCTTTACTCAGTCTACATATTGAAATGTTAATCTCATCCAGAAACACCCTCACAAAAATACCCAGCACAATGTTTGACCAAATATCTGGGCACCTCATGGCTCAGTCAAGTTGACACATAAAATTAACCATCTCATAAAAGAATGTGAGAGTGTGTGTGTCTATATATATATGTGAAATGCTATATAATATTGTATATAAATGTCCTTTTAAATTGGGCAATAGGTCCTAAATATGTCCATCAGTATACTTTTGTTAATTAATTTGAGCAGCCTTCTATGTTGGTTTGATACGTCCTTCATCTGAATGTCAACAGTAGAAAATGGAGACTTCCTGAGTAGAGAAATTTCTTCAAGTTACCTGCTTTGGTTATTCTCTAGAGAAAAAAAGAAGAGTAATCCATTTCTCATCTACATTTCCTTGAAGACATTTCCACAGGCATTCTGAAGATTAGGCCCACTCTGATTCTTTATCAGCTTGCTTTCTTAGAACAAGCCATGTGGACCCATGTTGCTTTTCTTCTCATTACTATTTTACTTGGGTTTCCTTGTTCCTTAAGACAGAAGGTTGAGCCCACTCAGACCCATCAGGACCTTGATACGCAGAAGATAACCTCCTTGTTTTTACTACTGTTATTGTTATTATTGGTAAGATTCCTGAAGCATTTTACTCAAAATAAGGGCATCTGTGTAGAGGTCTTTATGGTTGACTTCTCGATATCCATTTCATCCTAGGTCATGGTAAGCCCATGCATCTGTTGGGTCAAACATTCAGCAATACACCAGACTAGCCAGTGTAGTGTAGAAGAAAGAGTGCTGAGAAAACTCCTGAGAAAGGGTCACTGCTCCTGTCAAGGAGGTGCATAAGCATGGTGTTCCATTCTTCCTCTGAACATTACCATATCTGTATGTTACTTTTATTTATATCTGCTGGAGCCATATTTATAACACCAGGGGAGGCCAGCTCAAAGCAAAGTCTTTTCACATTGAGCATGAGACACTGGAGGCTGAAAGGTAGTCTATGACTAAACTGCTGCATCACGCAATTCTGGAACCCACTCTACCTCTAGACATCATGCTTAGAAATACAAACAAACAAAAATTCTTATTGTTTAAGCCAGTTTGATTTGAAACTTTCAGATATTTGCCACTGCTAAATGATATAATGCTAATAATAAAAATAGCAAATATTCAGGATAACCTAGTTGTTTCACCTTATATCTCTAGATATATATATGTTTAATAATATAGAAGCAAAGTCCCTATAAATATTGCTACAGATTTTCAAAGTGTAAACAATTCTTGGACCTATTCTTGGGTATGTTTCATGAAAACTTTTTTTTCATTGAAAGTCATGTAGAGATTTTCCTTAAAGTGGGCTTACTTTTTAACAAGATCATACAATAGAAGGAAAACAATGGATGCTGCCTACCTTCAAACAGATAATTCACTTTTCTCAGAAACTTTCAGACTAAATATCACTTGAGTTATGCTAGACATTAGTTCCAAAGGTATTCTAAAAATCTCTTCTTCTACATAACTATGATGTCATATTGTGGAAGATTTTCAAATTAGAGTGGAGAAAGCACTTGATCCCTTATTATTTCTAAAGTATACCATAGTTATATTTTGCTTTTATAAATATGGATGTTTAATAATACAGCACTGTTTATTTAATACAGTATTTTTCAAGACAGATTTTCTTTCTTGCAATAGCTCTCAGATACTTCATGTAGGAGACCAAAGTTCCATGGATAATACAATCTTAGCATATTGAAATTTGTTAACATGCAAGAGTTTTTTGAATCACAAAGCTGTTTAGCTATAAATCCAATCATCTCCTCCCCAACTCTAAGGAAGCCAAGTATTAAAACAACTGCAGAAGAAATCAATAATGAATTCCATAAAATACATAATTCTGTCATATCTTTGCTCCACATCCCAAATATATCAACCCTAAAAATACTTGGAACAGTTTATCTGGAGAAGCCATTTTACTGAATCCATGCATATTATATAAATATTATGTTTGTATATTTACATGTTGGCCAAAAATAAGCAGTCAAATTAGTGGAGAATATTTCTATTCATATAAATATTATTTTCATCTCACTTTGAAAATTTCAACTATAACCAATGCCTTATGTGGTTTTTCATATCTGGTTTAGATACCATGCTGTGCCTCTTTAAGTTTCAAGGAAACCTACTAGTTAGCGTATCGTAAACATCAAGTAAATATTTAACGATGACTTCTAATAATCACTACCATAAGCAGAATGAGAATCAAAAGCAGTAGCAGCTTGAAAAACTCACCCTAAGACATAACTGGAATTGAGTTTCTTATACTTAATGAATATGTAAGTAGAGAGGGCTGAAACATTCAGCATAACTACATGATTGTGTGTATATAAAAGAACAACATTCTCATCATGTGGGAAACAAGGTTAATGCTGAACAAATTAGTGAAGTAATTCAAGCAAAGAAAATCCCCTCTAAGAATAGCTGAATGACATCCATGGTATATAAATAAATGGTATAAAATTAAGGAAACAGGGGGCTTCCCTGGTGGTGCAGTGGTTGGGAGTCCGCCTGCCGATGCGGGGGATGCTGGTTCGTGCCCGGGTCCGGGAAGATCCCACATGCCGCGGAGCGGTTGGGCCCGTGAGCCATGGCCGCTGAGCCTGCGAGTCCGGAGCCTGTGCTCCGCAACGGGAGAGGCCACAACAGTGAGAGGCCCGCGTACTGCAAAAAAAAAACCAAAAAACAAAAAAACAAAATTAAGGAAACAGGAGCTTCTCTTCCTGAGAGATACAGTGTTAGTTCAGTTTCCAAATAGGTAATGTTACACTGCAATGTAAAGAATCTTCATATAAATAAGAGTATTGTGTTTCGCATTAGAGACTGGAAAGAATATGAATATTAATTATATATGAACCTATTGCTGTTTCCCTAATAGCACATTATTTAATATTCTAATTGAGAAATCAAAAATTTCATTTAAATTTGACATCTTAAAATATGTTAATCCATGGTAAAAAAAAAATCTAATTTAATGCCATTTATTCCTCCCTACATCAAGCAAGGTCTAGTGGCATAATGTACCCCTATTTTATATATTTGGAAGCTAAGGTCTAAGGAATTTGCCTCAGGTCTCAGAGCAAGTAAGTTTCAGAATCAGGTTTGGAAACTAAGTGTACATGATTCATTTTACTATTTCACGCAAATATTAAAATAGTAAGGGGGGCAAAGAAGTTTCAGATTTTTATCTTTGGAACTTAATAAATGCAATTTGAGATGACAACCGCTTGAATTTGTAGTTTGTACAATATTAATTATATCCCTTGAAATAGAATAACTTCAGTTGAGTATTAAAAATGTTTCCTCCTAAAATATTTTTCCATATAAAAATGGAAAAAAGTAAATCATGTGTGTAATAATTTATACTCTAAAGCTATTATGGATCTTCTATTTGCAAGGGTCTGACTGAGCATATGTTTAGCTATTCTCCCCCACAAAACACTGTTGAAGCATCAAAAAAAAAAAAAAGATTTCAAAATACAACAAATTAAAAAAAACCCTGAGAATCGCAAGCAAGAAAAGCAGCTAAAATCATTGATGCATTCATTTGATAGATTTCATGAAGACAGAATGTAGGGAGAACCACACTGATGGACATGTAGGGGCAAAGGACATCACTCAGAGTATTTACAAGAGAAGACTCTTCTATAGGCAAGAGCTATTTTTCATTGTAGAAAAAATCCTGGAGCAGATAATTATGGATATCTAAACTAGGAAGAGGACAGAGGTAAAAGTGATTTTCTAAAAGTTTTTGGAACACCTTTTGCACAATATTCCTCTACACATCTATCCCTGACTTCCACGGCACTCTATCTACCCAACGTGTGCAACAGAATATATTGCCTCAGGTGAACTGGGAAAATACTTTCTTAATAAATTGATTAACCTGCATGGAAGAAAGGAGGACTTCCAAATAGGAGATTATGTTTTGATAGTATAAACTTTATTTAAAATGAGAGAGGACAGCATGCCTTTCCGACTCCGCTTCGTTTAGATACTCCAAAGTAGAGCCATGAAAATGGCATGCGTCATCAACATAAAAGCCTGGCTGTCAGCCCTTTTCATCAGTGACAAAAGGCAACGGTGATAGATTAAAATGATCACAAATATATATTTCTTCATTAATATAATTATGGAATTAAGGTTTATCGAACAGTTGAAAAAATTCAGCACTAAGAAATGATAATGAAGAGAGTAAAAACCAAATCTGATCCCTTAGGAAATAATGCAAACAGGAAAAAAGGATCTTAAAAAGATTTGAATAAGTGAGATGAGAGAAGGTATCTAGCAATGAAATAAGCATAGGCTATATTGGGACAAGGGAATCAGGGAAAAAAATAAGTTATTATAAATTTAGAGATATATAGAGATATCTAGCTATAGATATAGATATATTTAGATGTAAATATATAGATAAAGATATTAGGTAGGTAGATGATAGATAGGTAGATATAGATAGATAGGTAGGTAGGTAGATAGATAGATGGATGTGGTTGCCGAAATTAAAAGTAAAGTTAAGCAAGAACTTTTAAAGGAAAAAGAAATCTTAAAAGCCAAAGACTAACACAACCCCAAGAAGGACAAGTGAAAATAAAATTCTTCAAAGGGTTACATTTCTTTGGAAGTTCAGAATACACTCAAAAATTGCACACAAGGCCTTAAAGTAGGAGAGGAGGTATTCTGGGGAATTCAGCTCGTGAAAATTATTTGAGTTGTTAATTTATTTTAAGACTTAAATCTTTAGTCAATTTGCTTTGTAAACTTTTATAATAGTCTTTTATCATTTATTCAAAAGATATGTACAAACAAAACTTGGAAACCTTAATGAGTTTCTGATGCTTAGAGACATCTTTGGAAGAGGTGGTATTTTCACATATTCAGGAATTAAAGTATCTTACTTTTGCATTTTTGAGTCTCTCTAAGTCACTAGTATGCCAACCACTGTCTTGCAGTGATACCTCTTCAGTCACTTCTGAAAAGTTGCCAGGAAAATCGTATCTAACTTTTAAAGGATAGACTTGAAAAATCAGCCTCTGCAATGTCAACTCACTCTAGGAGTAAGAAGAAAAGCATGGCTACATGCCAGTATTACTCAGCCATTTTGATAATTTTGAAAGAGCCATGTATCAATTTAACGTTTTTATTTTTCAATTAACAAATAAAATCATATAATATCACCAATCTCTGACCTAATCTTATCATTGGATTCCAACTGCTCCTTGGGTGTATTTGCATATATGTAGGTTTTCTTTAATTTATTTCAATACCGTTTTGTAGTTTTTAGGGTATAAGTTTTATATTTCTTTTGTTAAAACCATTTCTAGGTGAAGTATTTTATTCCTTTTGATGATATTGTAAAGGGGATTGTTTTCTTAGTTTCATTTTCAGCTTGTTCATTGCTATTGTATAGAAATACAGTTAATATCTGTACCATGATATTGTATCCATCAACCTTGCTGAACTCATTTAACATTTTCTATATACAAATCATGTCATCTGTAGATACAGTTATAATTCTTCCTTTCCAATCTGGTAGCAATTTAGTTCATTTTCTTTCCTAGGTGCCCTGGCTAGAACCTCCGTGAATAGCATTGATGACAGTAAATATGCTTGACTCATTCCTGTATTTAGGGTGAGGGCATTTAGTTTTTCAGTGTTAAATATGATGTTAGCTGGGTTGTTATCAGGTTGAGGAAGTTCTCTTCTATACCTGTTTGTTGAGTGTTTTTGTCATAAATGAGTGTTGAATTTTGTCAACTGCTCTAACCTGTATCTACTGAGAAGATTGTGTCATAATCTCTTAATATATTATAAATAATTGCTTTTAAGATGTTAACCTGTCTTGAATTCCAAGTAGGATAAATCCCACTCGGTCATGATGGATAATTGTTTTTAAAAAGTAATTTGAAAGATTTAGTTAGCTAGTATTTTGCTGAGAATTTTTGTGTCTATATTCCCTAGAGATTTTGGTCTGTAGTTTTTTTTGTTGTTGTTGTTTTTTCTTATGATGTGTTTCTCAAATTTTGCTATTGAGGTAATACTAGCCATATGGAATGAATGGAAAATTTTCTCTTTGTTTCTATCTTTCAGAAGGGTTTGTAAAGAATTGGTGTTGATTTTCTTTAAGTTTTTGTTAGAATTCACCAGTGAAGCTATCTGCGCGTGGGCTTAATTTGTGCAAAGTTTTAAAATTACTAAATAAAACTTGTAATTTGTTATAGGTCTTTTTAGAGTTTCTACTTCTTCTTCTGTTATTATAGTTTGGTAGTTTTTGTTTTTCTTGAAACTTGTCTGTTTAATCGAAGTTATCCAATGTGTTAGCATACAGTTGTTCGTAATACTTTCTTATATTTGTTTTATTCTTGCAAGTAGTAGTGTCTCCTCTTTCACTCCTGATTTTAGTAATTAGAGTCTTCTCTCATTTTATTTTTGCTCAATCTATTTAAATTATTTTTCAATTTTGTTTATCTTTGCAAAAAAACAACTTTTTTTTGTTGAGGTTCTCTGGTTTTTTCTAGTCTCAATTTTATAGATTTCCTCTCTAAACATGTTATTCCCTTCCTTATGTGTGCTTAGGTTTAGTTTGTTCATTTCTCTAGTGTCTTAACAGGAAGTTTAGATTATTGATTTGAGATGCTTCATCTCTTTTAATGTAATCTTTTATAGCTATGAATTTCCATTAAGCAGTAGTGTGACTCATAGGTTTTGGTATACGTGTCTTCATTTTCATTTTTATCAAACTCTTTTTTCATTTTCCTTACTATATCTTTTTTGACCTGTTGATTTTTTTAGGATAGTTTTGTTAAATTTCAACATATTTGTTAATTTTCCAAATTTCTTTCTATTACTGATTTCTAATTTCATTCTAATATGGTCAGAAAACATACTTTGTATTATTCCAATCTTCTTATATGTTGAAGTATGGTTTATGATCTATCCTGAAGAATATTTCATGTATAATTAAGAAGAATGTATATTCTCCTGCTATTGGGTGGAGTATTTTCTAGATATCTGTAGGTTTAGTTAGTTTTTAGTGTTACCCAAATCTTCTATTTCCTTGTTTATCTACTGTATAATACTTTTACATGTTGTTGTGGAGTTTTGAATTCTCATTAGGTATATACATATTTGTAATTGATGTAGATTATTGATATGTTGACTATTTTTCATCACAAAAATCCATTTTATCTCTAGCAACAGTTATTTTAAAGTCTAAATTGTCTGATACTGGTATTGCCCTATAGCTTTCTTATGGTTGCTCTTTTCATGACATGTGTTTTTCCATTCTTTTACTTTTAACCTATGTGTATCTTTGAATCTTGATTGTGTCTGCAGACAGCATATGTTTCTTTAATCCAGTCAACTCTAACTTTTAATTGTATTGCTTAATCCATTTACATTTAATGTTGTTATTGATATACTTGGATTTACATCCGCCATTTTATTTTTTCTTTATGTCCCAGGTCCCTTTTGTTCATCTGTTTCTCCTTAATGCTTTCTCTTTTTAATTGTCAAGATTTTCTGGTGTGTCATTTAATTCTTCCAATGATTTTTCACTTCTATATTTTTGAGTCATTTACTTACTGCAGAGCTTACCATACATATCTTAACTGATCAGAATTTACTTCAGATTTATTCCCATGAGAATAGATACTTCTCTGTATTTTTATTCCATATTCACAATTTTTATGTTATTAGTGTTATGGAAATTGTATCTATATAGCTTGAAACTCAGCAATACATTATTATAATTGTTACTTTGTATAATTGTATATCTTTTTTAAAAGCTGAGAAAAAGAAAGAAGGTCAATGAATTATTTTACAGGATTTATTGTATTAACCTTCTTATTTACCACTTTTAGTTCTCTTCATTAGTTCCTGTGAATTTGAGTTACAATCTGGTGTTATTTCCTTGCTCCAAAACAGCTTTGCTTTTACCTGTCTACTTTGTGCTCTTACTGTCAAATATTTTACCTCTCTATATATTATAGTCCCAATAGTGCATTTATATGTACATTGTTTTATGTAATTGCTTTTTAATCAGTTAGGACAAGAAAGAAGAAATAAGCATGTATACTATCTTTTATGATTACATAATCACTTGTTTAATTGCTTCCTCTTATCAAATCTCTGTGCCTCTGCTCCAGAGATGGGTGGGGGTAGTGGCATCCTCTTCTGGGAATGACAACCCTACTTTATGAGCAAGAAGCTGGGTGGGGCAGGCAGCTCTGGTGGTCTTTTCTTGGCTCTCTCTGTAGAAAGTAAATGTCACTCTACAGTGAGTTGGAAAGAGGTCCTTCAGGGCCACAGTATTAGCAACCTGCTGGCTTCAGGGCAGAGCTTTCACCCTACAAATTGGGGTTGGATAAAAGAAGAGATCCCAGACCTCTCAACTACTCTTGCCTAGAACAGAGCCTCTGGTAAGAAATGGCGGTGTCCTGCCCCTCCTTGGGGAGGTTCTGTAGCCCTGACTGAAAGCCAGGGGAAGAAGAAGACTGTGTCTTTGGCTTCACAAACACAAAAAGGAGCTTCCGTTTTACTAAAGTGGGGATCAGGGAGGGGGTGGAGCAGGTCTTGGCTTAAATGCCATAGACTGGCTTTTTTTTACACAGATTTAGTAGACATTCTTGAATAATTTTTTTCACTTCATATATGCTTCTAGGAACTTTTCCAGAGATTTCATTATATTTTAATATTTTTTCAGCAGTTATGGTTGTTTTGCTGGGGTGAGGGTCCGCAGAGTTCTTCAGATGACTCTTCTGGCAGTTTGCATCATATTTCTATAGTTAGATTGGCATACAAAGTCGTATACTTGTTTCAGCATATGTTTTTGTTTTTGCTGTTCAGAAATACTAAGACTATTATTGTTTTCTTTTAAAACATCTATTTATAAAGTGATAAATTATGTTCTTAAATGAAATATTTGTCCAGGAAAGAAAAGTGGGAAATGGCTTTTGATACAGATTTTAAGTGGTATTATGGGTCTGAACTTTTTTTTTTTTTTTAATTTAAGAGAAAATAAATTTCTTAAGTTCAAACAAAATGTAAATATATTTCATTTTAGTCAAAAATCAGTAGGTCCTCAAGAATGCTTTATTTTTCCTTTTTTACACATTAAATCTGCAATGCTTTTTATGAAAGTGATTGTAAAATAAAATTACACATGAAAATTCTTTTAAACCAAACCGACATAACTGTATTATATTTTTCTTTATTGACATTTGATCTCTCATTTTAATCTTGATTTCTTCCTTAACATATATATATGTATGTGTGTGTGTGTGTGTGTGTGTGTGTGTGTGTGTGTGTGTGTGCGTGTGTATGTTTGAATCTTAATATGTATGTGTATGGTGTAACGAATACCAATATATTGTTTTCCTTGTTGAAACAAACAAAAGCACGGTGGAATTGGTGAATGAATAGTGGAGCTTTACCAAAATCCACAACACTTATGTATGGCAGTTGAGTAATACAAAAACTTTTATAATTTTTCTTGTAGATGTGAGAAAATTCATTAGAACCAGGAAAAAGTAAAGATATCACTTTATTAAAACCCAAAACTCAATGCTCTGACATAGAGTATAATGTGAATTCATAACTTACTACTTTCATGTTATGTCTCAAAATAGCATGCATATTAGTATGTCAAATCCCTAAGTTTGTGGAAGTTCTTGGTTTTATTTCACTTGAATTTTTTTTTTAACATGTTAGCACATTTATGGTAAAAGAGTGCATTGTTTTTAAGTGAGTGATTACACTTTTAAACAACAGGTCTCCTTAAACCTTGACATTTTTGCATATTTGCCGTAATTTAAGAGATTACCATTCTCTAAAACCTCTGCAAGCTATAGGCACTATATCTTTCACAGTAGCAAAATTCCTCTTACATGTCAGATATCCACTTTATCAACGTGTGGGGGAAGAGTGACAGAGGGAAATGTTGTTCCCCATCTCTACCAGTTCAGTTATTTCGATGGAATAGTATCAGAGTAGCCAGGTCAATTCTGAGAAACAACCATTTTGTTCATGGCTGAACCAGACATTGTCAATGTAGCTGCAGTTTAAGTTAAGAAAATATTTTTTCCCTGAAATTTCCTAAGGCAGGTGTCTGTAACCACAGGATACATAATAAATCAAGCTGTTAGACAAAGTAGACTATTACCATTGACCTTGTGTAATGTAATGACTCTTCTAAAGCTCTTCTAAAGAGGCGTGAGTGCCATAACCATGGGATCTGCTGGTAGACCTTGCACTAGAACCTTTCTCTTCTCCCTCTGTACCTCTTTCCTACTCTGAACAGTTTCCAGATACTCAGGATTTTACCTTCTAAATTTTCACTGAGTCTTCTTGTGGTTTTGTTCAACGTTTTATGTCCTTGCCTACAATTTCCAGACTCTCCAGCAGCTCTGCCTTTCTTCCCAGATTATCACAATTAGTGCCCATTATACCATTTACCCCAGTTCTAAAAGCATCTAATTTTATCTAGAACCAACAAGTGCTTTCTAATAACTTTAAGCTGAATCTGGAAGGAGAAAACTAACATGAAAAAGAATAAGATACATTAAATTATATTGTTGCTTGGCATTTGTATAATGCTCAGTTGGTAAATGAATCCATGGATTTTGCATTATTTGGTTATTAACATTCATTAAAAACATATAGTGGAATATGTCTGTATCATACTGAAAGTTCCAGGAGAGACTAGTTTTTAAATAATTATGTTTTAACTATATGCCGTATTTTAAAATGCCTATGTTTAAGGTATCAAAAGTTTATTGCTGATTTTTTTCATAGGTATTTTATTTTTAAGTAGAGGTATAGCTGTTTTTACATAACTTAAGCTCATTCTCATTTATATTACATTTCTAATCTAAATATTTTATTTTTCTCCTTTTTTAGCTATGTCCTATTACCTATTTTTTCTCACTCAGTAATTATTTATTACATTCGTTTGAAAATTAATTATACTAATATTTTAATCAGTTAAATTAGTAGGTAAAAACAGTTGCAGAACATATATTTTTGAAATAAAACTAAGCGTGATCTTTTGATGTAAAGGTTTTTGTTTGATGTTTTTATTATCTATTTTCTAGCAAAAGATTAAGTAGATAGAAATCAGAGTGTAGAATTGGTTTGTCCATCATAAGATTAGAAGAAACGTGTCTAAACCTAGAATTAAACATGTAAGGTAAAATATGCAATATTCACTGGTAAAAGAAGATATATGATACCTGCTGCGTTATTATAAAAACCAGTGAAAAGCCACTGGGAAATAAAAGAAAACAGATTTAGTAAAACCTTGGGATGATTTTTAAATTTTATGAAATGCTTTTGTCTTTATGTTTCCTGGAAAGAAGCAAAATTGTAGTCTTAACTATACCTTAGTCCATAAAGACTGTATTACTAGAAGTCTCCCTAAATGATTATAATTTCTGAATTAAATTTCAAATAAAGTGTTGCTTCTACTGAATATGGGCTGTATTAACATTACCTAAAGTTCTATATTAAATGCACACAGCCCACATTCCCATACTAGCTGGAGCAACTCTACAGAGTTTTGAAAATTCTTCTTGTGAGGAAAAGGATAATATGAATATAGCAAGATTATGTTGCTATGGCAACTGTGACTTCTCTATTTCTAGTCTTTCTTGCACTTAAACTTTCAGCTTTCAGGTTGTATTGCCATTTTCCCTGCTAATCTATCTGATACATATGTAAAAATGCTGACTAAAGTATAACAAGGAAAAATATTCAGAGCGTTGTGAAATATTATCCCTCAATGATAAGAAACTTCAGAATAAAAAAATGCTGACTCCAACACACTAAATATTTACTTTCAATAATACCACAATAGATATGTGTATATAGGGAATGTTATTAAAGTATACTCTTTTGCAAAAGACTGAGTCAGATGAAAGCAAAAGCAATAGCAAAATTAAATACAATAATCTCTCATAAATACATTTTACCAAATAACACAGGAAGGATTTTGTTGGATTCAACCAATGGATTATCTCATCTCATTTATTAACATACATTCACATCCATCTATATCTACATATTATATAAATGACCTAGATATCTTATTTGTGGAATATATATATATAAAAAATGTTGCTATTTCTTTGTATAAAGTGTCATATCTAACCTCTACAGCCATGCTTTGAAGTAAAACTATTCTAATTTTTTAGACAAGGAGTTCCAGGCTCAGCAAGTTTAAATAATTTATATAACTTAAGTGAAATGATTAAGGAATTGTTAGATAATAGAAAATTAGAATTTGAATCCACATGTATTTTGTAATTACCCCCAAATAATATTCGAGCTAGAAACTTGGACTAGTACATCTGTTATTAATCTTTTAGAGATTACCTGGGAACTTTGGTATAGACATTTCTTTAGATTGATATTCAGTCTCTAAAAGAACAAAAATGTACACTGAAGCCTCAGTCCAAATATTGTTGGTGAGATTGTATCCTTTGAATTAACAGTGCCTGGCTTCTTATCTATAAAACTCTGACACTGAATTTCTGTATGATTTTGGGTAAGTTACTGTATTAGGTTTCTCCAGAGAAACAGAGCCAAGAGGATGTATATACATAAAGAAAGACATTTATCTTAAAAAACCAGCTCACACAATTGTGGATGCTTGGTGAGTCTAGAATCTGATGGAGGCAGGCAGGATGGAGGCTCAAGAAAAAGTTGCAGTTAGAATCCACAGGCAGTCTGCTGTGGAATCAGGAAGAAACAATATTGCAGAGGAAGTCTACAGGTCATCTGCCAGAGAATTCTCTCTTGTTTTCCGGTATGTCAGCCTTTTTGTTCTATTCAGACATTCAACTGATTGGATGAGGCAAACTCACAATATGGAGGAAAATCCCTTTGACTCAAAATCCACCAACTTAAATATATGCCTCATCCAAAAACACCATCACAGAAACTTTCAGAAACATGTTTAACCAAGTATCTGGGCATCAGTGTCCAGACAATCAGACACATAAAATTAACCATGACAATTACTGAACTTGTTTGTATCTCACTTTCCTTATCTTTTAATACTAAGATAACATTATTTTTTAATTGAGGTGAAATTCATATAATGTAAATTAACATTTTAGGTGAGAGATTTAGCTGTATTTAGGACATTCACAATATTGTACAACTACCACCTCTGTCGAGTTTCAAACATGATTCCATGTTTTACTTATTGAGCAATTGCCAAACTGTTTTCCATTATGTCTGCACCATTTTACATTCCTACAAGCAGTGCACAAGTGTTCCATTTTCTCCACATTCTCCCCAATGTTTGTTATTTTCCATTTGTCTGAGGTAGACAGATTAATGCTCTTTCACCAAAGATGTCCATCTCCTAGTCCCTGGAGCCTATACAGGTCACCTTACATGGCAAGAGAGACTTTTCAAACACAAGCTAAGGAAATTAAGATGGGAAAATTATCCTGGATAATTGAGTGGGCCCATTGTAATCCTAAGTGTCCTTTAAAAAGTCAGAGAAGGAAATATGGGGACAGAAGCAGAGTGTCAGAGTCAGAAAGCTAATTAAAAGTGCTAAATGTCTGGCTTTAAGTTAAGATGGGAGAAGGGACCATAAGCCAAGGAATGCAGGCTACTTCTAGAAATAATTGAACATAAAAGGCAATCAAAAGGATTTTCACTTAGAGCATACAGAAAGAACACAGCCCTGACAGTGTCTTGATTTTAGCTAACTAAGGCCCATTTCAGACTTCTGACTTGGAGAATTATAATAAATCTGTGTTGTTTTAAGCCACTAAGTTTGTGGTAATTTTTACACAAGCAACAAGATACTAATACATGTAATATATTATATTTAAACTGCAAAAAGCCAAAGATAACCACATAAGTTTGAAAGGAGCCAGAGTGAAAAATTTACCCTAACTGTAGAGGAAAAAGGGTAAGAATTACAGTGGATTTCTCATCAAAAATCACGAAAGCAAGAAGAGAATGAAATGAAATATCTAACATTTTCAAAGGAAAACCAGAAAAAAATGCCACTAATCTAGAATTCTATATACAATGAAATTATTCTCAAAAATGAAGGGTAAACACTTTCTCAAACAAAAACATTGCCAGCAGACTGCCCTGCAATAAATATTATAAGGTGCTTTTGCAGGTGAAAGAAAACAATACAGTTCAGAAACACTGATCTATATAAAAAAGTGTCAGTAAAGGAATACATTAAATTAAAATAAAATATTTTATTTTATTCTTAATTGTTCTAAAATATAACTGTTAAAGTAATAATAGTAACAGTGTTTGGGGTGATTATATTATATGGACAATAAAATCAGTGACAAAAATACCATAAAGTACAGAAGAGAGAAGTGGACAACACTCCATTACAAAGGATCCACACTACATATAAGCAGTATATTATATTTTAAGTGGAATTAAAATAGTAAAAAATTATAATGTAAACTTGATAGTTTAAATAAAATGATTCAATTACTTGAAAGACACAAATTATCCAAACTTACACAAGGAAAAATAGATAACATGAATAGCTCTATATCTGTTAAATAAATTAAACATATAATTAAAAAACTTACAAATAGAGAAAGTACCTGAGACAGAGGGTATCAGTGATGAATTCTATGAAACACTTAAAGAATAAATAATATAAATCTTCAACAATCTTTTAAACTTGTTCTATGAGATAAGGGTTATCCTAATACCAAATCAGATCAAAACACTACAAAAAGAAAATTACAGTCCAATATCTCATGAGCATAGGTAAAAAATCCTCAACAAACTTTTTGCACATTGAATCCAACAATGCATTAAAAGACTTACCAGCCCTGAACAAATGTCATTAAAGCTAGGAATGGATTTAATCAAGGAAATTCAACATAACAGCATTAAAAATTTCAAAAGTATATGATCATATCTATTGGTGACAAAAATATTTGACAAAATCTAACACTGACTCATGATAAGAGCTCTCAGCAAACCCAGAATAGAGGAAATTTCTTCAACTCGCTATCGTCCACATACAAATGAACCCTACAACTAGCATCACATTTAATGGTCAGAGAATGGAAGTGATCCCCTAAGATTGGGCATAAAGCAAGTATATTCTCTCTCACTACACTTATTCAACATAATACTGGAAATATGAGCTAGTGCCGAATGGCAAGGGGAAAATAAAATAGACAAATTTGAAAGGAAGAAATAAACAGTCTTCATCCACAGATGACATAATTGTTGTGCGCTTTGTTATGATTGCCCAACTTTTTCATTTATATATGAACTTACTCTTTTTCATATCTTTTCTCATATTCATTTATTTAATTAAGAGTCATCACTGGGTATAACCAATAGAAATATAATTTGTGAAACTTGAAGAATATAGGGTAGCTACTTCTCTTTGCAAATTCTTTATTGATGTGATTGACTAGATTATCCCAGAAACTCCTGCTGATAAATGTGTGAATTTTTCTGGTCAAGTGATTTCTTATGAAGTAGCAGTTTTCTTCACCTTACTCCAAGTCCAGTGTGTGGGTACGATAGGGAGAAATTTTCAACTCATTACTGGGAGGAACATGCCTTTTCATGGTGGTGGCAGAAAGTGATTCCTGCATCCTAAAGAAATGAGTTAGCAGTATTTGTGGCAGAAGTTGGATGTAATTTATTCCGAAGAGTTTGAAAAACAAGACTTTGATCCAGCCAAATGTTGAGTCAAACTGCCACCCTTCCTCAAACTGAAGACTAGAGCCAGGCTTTTATTGCACTTAATCACATAATGTGTGAAAAGCTGTGTACACAGCAATTGGTGTATGTTTAATTTTTTTCTTTCTCTAGATTAGGATTTCTCAGCTGTTTTTGCAAATGTGTCCTTATAGGTTAGGTATAATTATTTGTTTTTTTTCCACTTTTTTCTTACCATGTTGCTCTAAAAATGTTAGATATTCAGGGATCAATAAATAACACCACTATACCCGAATACTGAACAATTAAAAGTAACACAGAAGACGCAGGTGACAGTCAATAATAGTGAATACTTACTGGAGGCCAGGTACTTTCTAAGCATTTGATGCTTGTTAACTCATTTAAATTTTACCCCAAAAATTAATGAAGGAGGTTGTGTCATTTTCATTGAAATTTGAGGAAACTGAGAAAGTGTGGATTAAGAAACTTGTCTAAAATTCCACAGCTAATGAATCAGGAGCTAGGAATCACACCCAGGTAGTATGTCTCCACAGTTTTAACCTTTTATTTGTTAAATCCTTGGCTCATGGGAGCCCATGGAGGTGTTGTCAAATGGACATTCCAACACTCTCCCAATCTTCAAGCCTGGCCAAAGCCCTTTATTTTATCGTAGGAGAGCAATTTGAATACACCTTTTCTGCAGGCTGGCCAATTCCAAAACAAACACAAAAGAGGCTGAAATAAGTGTTCCTTTGTTGTGTCTACCAATCTCACTAATCAAATAAAGTCACCTCTGTTCAGGAAGGAACCAGTGAAGCCAGGTGTGTTTCTGGAAGGCCGTTTTCTCCACAAGGAAATATGAGAAGTTTGGAATGAATGCCCCCTTAATTAATAACAAGGATACCTTATAACTTATTACTTTGTATTGTACATTTTTATAGACTTGGGCTTATGAGGGAAGAAGACAGGCTGATTTTACATGAAAATAATGTGTAGTTCATCAACTTAAAGTTTTATATTGGCAAAAATATGACATCATGGGTGCATATAAATGAACTAACACACTGTTCACAGAAGTTAAAAGAGGAAAAAGTGGTGGGAGAAATGAATCACAAAATGACACACAGGATGAATATGCTGAACTAAAAAAAAATGATTCACAAAGAAAATGGCAATTTAATTTCAATAAAAGATCACAGTTCATATACATGTATATTTTTGAATTGTACTGGTTTTGTACATATGTCTTTTAAAAATATGCTTAGGATTATAAATGTATAAAAGCTAAAAATGAAGACGTTCATACCACATTTTATTTCTGAAAATACAACGTTGTCATAAAACTAAGTAAATGGTAATGACAAATGATTTTTCTTCTTACTCAGTCAGGAGAACTATGGGGATAAATCAGATATGAGTAAGGTAATTTTAACCTTAATTTGAAATTTATTTAAGGCCAACTGGTATTTAAAATTGTCTTATCTAATATTGGTTCTCAAGAGGGATAGCATCAGTTATTTCTCAATGATTCTCATTTTGCCATAATAAAACCGAGACATAAATTAAGATATTTTTTCATGATTTCTAAGTATAACAAAATTACTTTATTAAGTATTATAAGTATATAAAAGTATAAGTATTAAGTATTATTAAGTACTATAAGATTACTTCATAATATACATGAAACAAATTATTTCAGATGATTTTTTAAAATTTGCTTGTGTGCATTTTTTAAAAATGAAACAAGTTTTGTTATTTTTATCAATGTTGAAAACTATTTAGAAACTATTGGTTCCCTGGAGATGCTGTACCAAAGTACCACAAACTAGCTGACATAGGACAACAGGAATTTATTGTCCCGCAGTTCTGTAGGCTGGAAGTCTGTGATTAAGGTGTCAGCTGACTTGCTTCCTTCTGAGGGCTGTGAGGGAGAATGTGTTCTATGACTCTCTACTTGCTTCTGGTGGTTTGCTGGCAATCTTTGGCATTCCTTGGCTTGTAGAGCATGACCCTGATCTCTGTATTCATCTTCATTTAGAGTTCTCACAATGTGAGTGTCTGTAATTAAATTTCCCCTTCAAATTGGATTAGGAACCCATTCTATTCTAATATGACCTCATCTTAAGCAATTATTGATACATCCTCAACAACCTTATTTTCAAATAAGTTCATATTCTGGGGCACTGTGGTTAGGACTTCATTATGGGCTGAATTGTATCCCTCCTGAAATTCACATGTTAAATTTGTAACACTCAGTACCTCAGAATTTGACTGTATTTGGAGGTAGTGACTACAAAGCCATAAATAAGTTGAAATGAGGTTATTAGGGTAAGCCTTAATCCAATATGATTTGTGTCCTTATAAGAAAACGAGATTGGAAGACAGATATGTACAGAGGGAAGACTATGTGAATACACAGGGAGAAGATAGCCCTCTACAAGCCAAGAAGAATTGCCTCAGATGAAACCAACCCTAGCAAATACCTTGATTTCTTATTTCTGGCCTCCAGAACTGTGAGAAAATATATTTCTGTTCTTTAAGCCACCCAGTCTGTGGTACATTTTATGGCAGCCCTAGTGAACTAATACAGACTTCAACATATGAATTTTTGGAAGATACAATTCCAAAAAGAATTTTTTTGGGGAAAGCCATAAAAGAAGTTTAGCTTTTCTCAGTTTTTCTTTTCTTTTTTCTTTCAATATTGTTACTATATTTAGTCAATTGTTTTGACTTGTCTTTAATTATGGTTAATACTAATTTCATGTTTAAATTAATTCACCTGTCGCATTCTAATTACGAGGAGTATTTTTTAGCAATATTATAGTTGTGTGTGAAAACAGAAAGATATTTAATTTAGAGAACAATTATTTTATTGCAAATTGATCCAGAAGGCAAAAATAGAATAATTATTTGAATTTAAAAGTACATTTAAATTCAATATAAAGAAAGACCTTTCAAGAATGAAACAGTCATAACAATATTGCCTATCACTTCCAGAAATAAACTTGAAATGCTCAGGGTTATTGAATACTTATTTAATAATTACTTAATACTTAATAACAAAGGATTTTGAAGAATGCAATTGAGACTTTTGTCAAAATAAATGTAAAAAATCTGTATTTTCATTTTATATTTGATTTTCCAACAGGACATTGAATTGTATATTTGACTTCCCATAGGAAATGAAAAGGAGGTATTTAACTTACATCAACTTTTACAAAAACTCTAATATTTTAATAATAATATACTTACTAATTTTATAATCTGTGACATTCATATTTATTTTATTCCCATGTTTTAAATAAACTCATCTTTCAAATGCCACCTGCATCTAGCATGCGATAGCTCGCAGAGCACTGGTTCTCAAAATTAGTTTCATAATAGTATCACTTACAGAGTTTATAATAAGTTAATGACTAGGTCTTATCTGCAAGGACTCTGATTAATTAATCTGGTGAGTCCAGGTGTAGGATTTTTCAAAATTATCTCCTAAGCATATTAAAGTGTGGGAAAGTTTAAGATCCAGTCTTAAAGGATGCTTTTGATGAAAATGAGGCAGTGGAGAAAGAAAACTAAGCACATCTACGTGTAGAAGGTAATACAGAACACAGTTCAGGAGAAAACAACTTCCCAATTCTTGGCAACAACATGTTTCTTATATTTTAATTGTGTAATGACTAGTAAAACCGATAAATTTGACTGCAGATATAAGACCAAATATTTTAACGGCTGCTCTTTCTTGTGTGTTTCAATTTTGTCTGTGTCTATATTACTGTATTTTTCCTATAGGAAATTATTTATTTATTTATGTTTTTGCGGTACACGGGCCTCTCACTGTTGTGGCCTCTCCCGTTGCGGAGCACAGGCTCCGGACGCGCAGGCTCAGCGGCCATGGCTCATGGGCCCAGCCGCTCCGCGGCATGTGGGATCTTCCCGGACCAGGGCACGAACCCGTGTCCCCTGCATCGGCAGGCGGACTCTCAACCACTGCGCCACCAGGGAAGCCCTAGGAAATTATTTTTATGTGCAAAAGGAAGCATTTATTTCAATTTTAATGGAAAACTTGTAAATAACCAAAATAATACAAGTCATCATTCCTATATTTGATATTTTTCTGGTGTTAGTTTCCACTCATCTAAACACCAATTACTTAAACTTTAGAATTCCCAACTTTAAGATGAGCAAAGTCTTTTGAACAGCTACATCTGTTCAGAGCTCACAGATGGCCTTTTGTGTTCTTTTCTGAGTTCTTTATAATTATGTGTGACACTGTTCTTCTTTGAGAGTTGGTGTGAATGTACTAAAACATTATATTTCAACTTGAATTCAAACATGTTTAACAAGGTTTACAGTAAAAGCTGTAATCCTATCCCCTGTATGTGTAGCTCTAGGGCTAAGATTAATTTTTCTTACATTGTCTTCTACTTACTACTAAAGTGTTTTTCTAAAAGTATTGTCATAGATTGGCAAAAACAAATAGAGCTCACCAAAAACTGATCCCAGGGCAAGACAATTTGTCTCATTTATGATAATAAGTTTCTAAATATCTATGCCAGAGTTTTAAGACTAAACAAGGATAGAATTTTTTTTGTTGTTTCTCTTGTATTTGTTTGCCTTTTATTTACATATCTGGTTGTAACATGATTAATATAGGTAATATACGATGAGGTTCACTGTTTCTAAAAATATAATTTCCTTTGGTATTGAAATAGAGATGAATAGGCTGCTTTCCAATTTTTTTAATATAAATACATTCTTCTAAAGTTTGAGTAATAATAAAAACTAACATTCTGAAAACTAATGCTTACTATACAAGTTTTAGTTCTCTAGGTGACTTTATATATATCTTCATTCAGTTCTCACAATAATTCAATATTTTAGGTAATGTGATTACTAATTAATAGATAAGGGCACTGAGGCACAGAGAAATGAGAAACTTTGCAGAAAGTTGTGCAGCGGTAAGTGAAAACCTGGGATTTGAAATCAGCGTATTATACAAGCTGAATTTCTGACCACCTATGCTGGTCAAATGAAGCAAATTGCAAGAAAAACTCTTAAAGTGCTGAATGAAAACTTGACCAAGAGAATCTCTGCTTTCAGTAACAGCAGAGTAAGTATTCAGACCAATGCTTCAGCTGAAGACAAACAGTAAAATTTGAGACATATTTTAAAAAATTTCCTGAAGGCAATGGTGAGTGTGATAAAATTACAGCCCCAAGACAATCACATGTGCTAATGCCTGGGATAGCGAATAACGTGAGATATCGTACCTGTGCATTTGTTAAGGCCAAAGGGACTTTGAAATGTAATTAATGTCACTTAACGGTTGACTTTAATATAGGGGAGATTATCCTGAATTATCTAGGTAGAACGATGTAATCACATGAGCCCTTAAAAGCAGAAGTAGAAGACACGGAAATTTCAGAGAGAAGGAAATGACTCCTTATCAACAAGTAATTTCGGAAAGAATTCTGAGACTCGGATGAGAACCACAGCCCTGCTGACACCTTGATTTGGTTGATTATGAGACCATGGGAAGAAATCCTGCACTGTTCTGCTGCAACTTGTGACCCACAGGAACCGTGAGGAAAATAAGTCTGCATTTTTAAGATGCTAAGTATATGATAAATTGTTGTGACAGGAATATAAGATTAATACAGAGAGCTAACATGGTGATGAGGAACTGCTGGTCTAAAATTTAGAGAACACAGCACTTGGGAATGCTATAACTTTGGGGGTATTTACTAATTCAGAAGAAGAGACTGGGAGACCAAACAATGCAATGTCCCCTTATATCCTAAGGAAAACAAAAGTAGAGCCTGGATCCCACCACATTTCAGACTGTGGTAAAAATCTAAATTTTGTATAGAGACCCTGAAGAACTATATCTTAGATTTAAGACTGGAATCAGTAAAACAGTCATCCTGTGAACCTTATCATGGCTTCAGTCAATTTGTGAGTGCCAGGGGATCTCGTTCCCTGGAACGGGATTAAGCCAGTGAATCTCAACTGGTGGTGATTTTTCCTTCAAGGAACATTTGGCAGTGACTGGAGATATTTATGGTGGTCACAACTAGGGAAAAGGGGATGCTATTGGTTTCTAATGAGAAGAGACCAGGAAGGTTACTCAGTCCTCTACAATACATAGAATAGTCTCCCACAACAAATATTTATCTGTCCCCAATTGCCAATAATCCTACAATTCATACATTCTGTGTTAAGTTGATCCCAGCTGGCTATTGCCAAAAGATGCCTAAGAGAAGCAAAGACAGATCTTTTCTGGAATAATTTAATATTATGCTAGTCCTCAAGATATTATTACAAAAAGTTTTATGAATAAAATATTCCATATAAAATAAAAATTAACAAAGCAGTTGAGAAGATAATAAAGCATAAAGGACAACAAAAGAAATACGACAATTGAAAGAGATTCGGAGAACTTCTTGATGAATAGAATCATCATCAACTTTAAGTAACCACCTATTCTACTTGAATGATAAATGACAAGATTGAAAATTTTGGTAGAGTACTAGAAAATATAAAAATTTACATAGCAGAATTGCTAATAGAATAATAAAGGTGCCAAATAAAATTACTAGAATTGAAAAAAGTGCAGTAACTGATATTGAGAATCCAATCAGTGAGTTTAGAAGTAGAGTAGATAAGATAAAGGGAAAATTAACAAGGGAGATGATCTGGATCAAAGAAGCACAGAGATATAAAAAGATTTTTTTTTAAATTATGAGATATAAACTATATTTAAAATAGGATTAGAACGTACATATTTATTTCAAATCTCATAAGGAGATATGAAAATCAATGGGGCAGTAGTTATATTTGAAAAGATGATGGCTGAGATTTATTAGAAATGAATGAAACATAGTTATTTATAGATTCAAAAAATTCAACTTTTCAACAGAATAAATTCAAGGTAATTCACAGTGACACAACTACTACTGACAATGTAAGAATGCAGGTAACAAAAGTAAAAGATAGTTTTAAAAAAACTGCATAAGAATAATGATACACTACACTCAGAGGAACAATTGAGAACTGACTTTACAAAGAAACAACAGAAGCCAGAAGACCATGGAATGTCTTCAGTGTGCTGAAAGAAATTAAACACACAAACAAACAAACAAAACATAAAATTCTCTACGTAGTTAAAATATCCTCTAATAATGAAGGTGAAATCACTTCATTTTCAGACAAAACAAAAAGGAATTTAATACCAGGAGACACAAACTTAAATAAACATTAGATTGTTCTTCTAAAGCAGGGGTCCCCAACCCCCCAGGCCTCAGTCTGGTACCGGTCCATGGCCTGTTAGGAACCAGGCCGCACAGCAGGAAGTGAGTGGCGGGCGAGGAGCAAAGCTTCATCTGCCGCTCCCCATCGCTCGCATCACCGCCTGAACCATTGCTCACGTTACCTCCTGAAGCCTTCCCCCCATCGCTTGCATCACCGCCTGAACCCTGCCTCCCCCCGTCTGTGGAAAAATTGTCTTCCAGGAAATTGGTCCCTGGTGCCAAAAAGGTTGGGGACTGCTGTTCTAAAGGAATACTAGAGCATATCTCAAAGATACTAGAAGCAACAACACGGCATGAAATGGTAAATATGTGGGAAATCTAAATGGGTACTGACTGAATAAATAATGTTATATATAAATAAAATATAAAATAGTGTATAAGTAATGGATACAGTAAACAGTGTTCTAATTTTCCTGTCTTGTCTGGCAGGATGAGTTACAGTGCCAAATAAAATAAATTGCACTATCTTCTTTTTTTAGCTAATAATAAAAAGGAAATAGGAAACAAATATTGAATTCTCCAAATTTTCTCTTGGAAATAGTTAAACAAGAAAAATATGTACCAAAATAGACTGATCAACAGTCAAATAATATAAGCAATTGATATTCTATTTAATGTTTTTTGTAGTTATACCTAGTACTGAACAGAAATACTTATGAAAGACTTATTCAAGGTGTTGTCCATTGAGTATTCTACATTGCAAGTTTCTGGTTAACTTATAATAACACACCTAATAAAGATCAAAATGGAAAGTTGATGTTCATAATTCATGTAATAAACAGCCTTAAACCTCTATGTTCTTAGATGCAAATTGGTGACAATCATCTCCCATTCATCCATTTTAATCTCATTGTAATAATTAATTAAATAGTGTCTGAAAATGCTTTGAGCACACTAAAGGTAAGTAGTATATAATATTAGTATTATATATTTTAAGAGAATAAGAATTCTTATAAAACAAAACGTGAATAAGAATTTGTTTTAGTTTTTATTTGAATACATAATTTACTGCTCCAGCAATCACTATAGGTCCTGTTTGTACTACTTCTAGAACGAAGGTCTGAAATTCTTTTTTGTTCTGGGAGAATGTGAATCATAAATCTCCCCAGGAATCTGTTCAATTTTATTGAAATAAGCATAAAGCCTTTGTGAACTTTGAAGTATTGTCTGCTATAAAAATATCGTGTCTAGAAATTACAATATACCTAGTAGAATGGCCCAGATCCCAAACATTGACAACATCAAATGCCAGTGAGCAACAGGAATTCTCATTCATTGTTGGTGGGAATGCAAAACGGTACGGCCACTTTGACAGATAGTTTTCCGTTTCTTACAAAACTACTCAAACTCTTAATGGTGCTCCTTGGTATTTACCCAAATGAGTTGAATGATTATATCCACACAAAAACCTGCACATGGATTTTTAGAGCAGCTTTATTGATAATTGCCAAACCTGGAGGTAACCAAGATGTTCCTCAGTAGGTAAATGTATAAATATACTATGATCATCCAGACAATGAAATATTATTTAGTGCTAAAAGGAAATGAGCTCTAAAGCCATGAAAAGACATGGAGGAAGCTTAAATATATATTACTAAATGAAAAAAGGTGATCTGAAAGGGATACATACCATATGGCTCCAACTATATTACATTGTAGAAAAAGCAAGACTGGAAGCAGTAAAAGCAAATGTAGTTATCAGGGTATAGGGATGAAGAATTGATAAACAGCCAACCACAGAGGATTTTTAGGGCACTGAAATTATTCTATATGATACTGTAATGGTGTATACATGTTATTTTGCATTTGTCAAAACTGAGAGTGAGAATGTACAAAACCAAGAGTGAGCCTTAGTGAGACTGTGACCTTTGGGTGATAATGTGTCAGTGTAGGTTCATCAGTTGTAACAAATACACTGCTCTGGTGAGGAATGTTGGTAGTCAGGCTATCAACCTGGGGGGAGAGGTGAGTGGAGATAAATGAAAACTCTCTACTTTCTGCTCAATTTTGCTGTGAACCTAAAACTGCTTTAAAAAATAAAGTCTAAGGTTTCCCTGGTGGCGCAGTGGTAGGGAGTCCGCCTGCTAATGCAGGAGACACGGGTTCGTGGCCCGGTCCGGGAAGATCCCACATGCCACGGAGCGGCTGGGCTCGTGAGCCATGGCCGCTGAGCCTGCGTGTCCGGAGCCTGTGCTCCGCAACGGGAGAGGCCACAACAGTGAGAGGCCCGCGTACGCCCCACCCCCAAAAAAAAAAAAAAAGTCTACTGAAAAATAAAGATTAAAAAATCGTGTCTAAAATGAATGTATGTTATAAAATATGTCTTTATGCTTTAAAAGAGAATCAAATCTATGGATTTTAATTATGCTTATTCTGTGTGCCTTGTGACCCTAAAGAATGTATATCTATTAATGTTACTTTTGGGGAAACACACGTTGTAGATTTGGCATATAATTTCATTAACCTCATACAAAATGAATAGGTCAGAGCCAAGGATAAAAGAGAGATTGAGCTGTGTTAATTTCAGAGCTATGTATATAATAACTGGTAAGAGCGTCTTCAGAGTTTCCTGCACCATAGTAAAACATGTAATTCATCCATTCTTTATGTAATCAACAGCCAACAGCATAAGCTTAGATAGCACTTTACAGTTGACAGAGCATGTTCACATAATATTTTATTACTTTTTTTTTAACTGCAAGCCACTAAATTAGAGTTTGCAGGTCATAGACTTAGTAGATAGGTGAGAAACTGAAGCCCAAAGATAATTTATGTTTGATATCATACAGTTAAGAATTGTGAGAATTACATTCAAATCTGGAATTTCTTTTCTGTTTTGCTATTTCACTTCATAGAAACAATCAGAAGAGTTCATATATTAGCCCATAAGAACTGTCTTAAAGATCACAAAATCCCAACACACTAAAATTAAGTTGGTAATGGTTTCTATTACTGAGAATTTTATGAGCTGAGTATTCTCATAGGCTTCTAATAAAAATAAAATTGGTAAAATTCTATTAGGAAGCAATTTCATTTTACATTTCAAAGTCATGAATTTTTTAGTAACAAGGTATTTATTCTAGCAATAGCACAGCTGAATTCATGATAGCAGGAAAATGGAAACAATCTAAAAATAGAAGAATGATTAGTTGAACCATAATACCTCTAAAAGATGGAATACTATGCAGCTGTGTAATTTGATAATTCTATCTTAAAGCATTTGCAGTGACATCAAAATGTAAGTTTGGGGGAAAAATGTGACGTAGTGTGTTAACAGTGAGTAACTCAATTCTCTGTTACAATGATTATGAATTAAGACCCAGGTTCCAGAGTGATTGAGCGTACAGTCTGTCTTTGGTAGTTGCCACGTATGTGATGCCAGGAAACTAACATTACCTTCGTGTGCCTCAGTTTGTTCAACTGTAAAATGGAGAAAATAGTAGCACATATTGATCAAGTTGTGAGAATTGAAGAGCGGATAGTCATAAATAGCTTAGAGGTGTTCCCCAAACATAGTATATTTACTTATTGTTATCACCCCATGAACTGAGAGTATGGTTATTATATTTCTTCTCTGTCAGATTTCTTTTTCAGAAACTGTACTTCAAGAAACCAGAGGAAATTATCTCTAAAATCACTTACCAATTCTAAATCTCTTTCCTTTTCCCACTTGTAATTACCCCCAAAAAGTCTTTAAAAAATAGGGGGAAAAATAAACGACCTTTTCTTATTGTCTCGAAGTTTAAAATCAACATGGAGGGCTTCAAGAATGATGACTCTGCCAGGAGGTGTACTGAAGTTTTAGACCTTTGCCTAGTGTGAGGGGCACTTGCTTGTGTCATCTGTCTGTGGGGCTTCACAACCATCTTAGCTCTTAGCCTCTGACTGAACTGCTGCTTTAATTTTAATATTTCTATAGATGTTTTCTCTATCCACTCTCAGGCCCCAATTTGAGATTAACATTTTTAATTACTCTTCTGTCTTCTGTTACCTTATCTTGGGCAGTTTATAGACACTCACACAGGCCTACAGTGTAACAAAAGTTCTTTCTCCTTCCTATTTTTCTTACAAAATAATACATATAGTGCACTTGTGCAGAACTGATATGGCTATGTGGACATGACTGAGGGGTGTAGGAGGCATGTGAGTTTATTTATTTATTTATTTTATGCAATTCCTTCCTACCTTTTGTACCTTTGTGAAATTTTGAAATGTTCTCCAATGAATATGCCTTGCATTTGTAATAATAAAAAGAGGCTATAAAATGAAAGTCTTATAAACCTTTTAGAGGAGAGAATTAGCAGTTATCTTCTTTACAGTAGCATTATATTTTCTGATCTTCCTCAGAGTCACTATACAGACATGTTGAATTATATTGCCCCTCAAATACAAAGTGCTTTTCAGTGTTTACAAGCTATATTTAAGGGATGCCCCCAGTGAAATGCAGCTTCATTTAGGGTGATATTTTACGGTAACTCTGTGCCAGAATGATGCAACAGGAATAGAAACACCAGAATTATACACTTTGCTCATATGTGACTCAAGGTGCATAAACACATATGGGCAGAAACACAAATCTAGCATCAGTTTTAGAGTTTTCCCTTAGAGAGCAGTTATTTTCATCTGTACGTTCATTCTTCTTTTATACTTGATATGCAAGTTTGCACTATTTCCTGAGTGAATATGGATATACATCTGCTTCAAGGGGACATATGTACACGGTAGCTAAAGACTGCAGCTATGCGTACTCGTATTTGGCAGGACATCTGGGTGGATTTATTTTAACTAATTTAACTGCAAAATTTATGTGTCTCACTTGAATTTGCGCATATTTAAATCAATTGGAGGCTCTTGATTCTGCCCTGACTAGGATTGATGACATTATACATTATTTACCATAGTTACAATTGAAAATGTAAGGGTGAGTCATATATTTTGACTGTATACGTTTAAGGAAAAATGGCTTTTTATTGTTAAAGACCATGGGCTTTCAAGTAAAGAATGGTTTTAAAATAAAGGATGCCATGACATGGCTTCATTATATGAGTCTGCAAGGGATGAAGCTGGACATAGCTTAAAGGTGAGCAAGGTACCAGCACACACACTATGACTCCGTGTTTCAGGTTATTTACTTAAGATCATACTGACCACATGCCCAGGCAATGTGATTGTTGCTGGGGACACAGGGATGAATGTGACTTCTCGGAGCTCACAGGGCAGGAGGGAAACAGATAAATAAGTAGCCCAATTTGGCAGAATCTATGATGCGTATTCCAATATTATCAAAAAGGTGAGAGGAAACACTCAAGAGTATAGTCATAAGGCTAAGGGGGATGGACATATGTCTCTAAAAACCCGTCCATGGAAGAGTCACTTTGGAGATCTCACAAAGGTCATTCCATTCCATTCCACCTTATTCTTTGTAAATGCTAGTGCTGAGGCAGCAGCGTGTAAGTGGAGAAGGCACACACAGGCTGCATTGTCCCAATGTCTAAAGCGTGGTTGAAAGTGAGGCTGAGAGGCTGCTGTGCTCATTTGAGCCAAGGCGGCCCTGAGAAGATTAAATGAGGTCAGTGTCTCTAAGATGAAGCTCCAGCACTCAAGGAGCCTGCTGTCCATTACAGGAAACATACACGTAAACAGATTATTGGCACAAAAAGCGAAACAGCTGAAGTCTAAAGTATGTGCAGAGGGTTGGGAGAAGCACAGAGAATGGTGTTATTACCCTCACAGGAGGGATTTGTCCAACTACAGTTTAAATATATGATGCGTCTTGGTTTTAGATACATTCATGTAAAAAATGAATTTTAGGATTGAAGAAGTTCTGAAATTAAAAGTGCTCATAAAGAATGAAAAATCTTACCAGATAAAGAGGAAAGGTTTTCTGTGTTAAAGTAATGGCATGCATATGCAAATTTGTGAAATCTAAGAAAGGACATAGACGCTTCTAAGAAAGATAATTCTATTGTGATTGCATTGGGGATACGAATGTGTATTTTCAGTGGTGCACAAGCATGTTGATAAATACGATATTTTGATTATGAGGTCAAAAATTGTTAAATATATTAGTGTTTTTCTCAGAAGAAAGGAATTTAATCATGTTATATAGTAAATGCTTCCCTATTCAACTTGAAGCTTCTATATCATTTTTAATGCTTCAAGTATTTAAATTTAATCCATTACATAAATTTTCTGAATTAATGTTGTACACAATATCCCTAAGTATATTTTCATGATTTATTTTAATTTTGTTTGAGCATATTCTCAGTTTGAGTGAATAATAATTGACATAAGCACTGTATAAGTTTAAGGTGTACAGCATAATGATTTGACTTACATGAATTGTGAAATGATTACCACAGTAAGTTTAGTTAACATCCATAGTCTCATATAGATACCCAAAAAAGGTTTTTTCTTTGTGATGAGAACTTTTAAGATTTATTCTCTTAGCAACCTTCAAATATGCCACACAGTAGTGCTAACTACAGTCATCATGTTGTACGTTACTTCCCCAGTATGTATTCACTTAGAACTGGAAGTTTCTTCCCTTTGACCACCTTCATCCAATTCCTGCAACACCTACCTCCAGCCCCCTACTTCTGGTAACCACGAATCTGATCTCTTTTTTTCTGAATTTGTTTTTGGGGTTTTACTGTTACTTTTAGATTCCACATATGAGATTGTAACCAAAAGTGGGGTCCAGCTGCTCGCTGCTCAAAAGCCAATAAAGAGGCAAGTTTGGTGGAAAGGAAAATTTGCTTTATTTTGGAGGCCAGCAACTGGTGGGGAGGGCGGATTCCTGTCCAAAGGCCGACTCCCCCCCTGCCCCCCACTGACAATCAGGGGGCAAGAGCTTTTATAGGTGAAGGGAGGGGGCTACATGCAGAAACAGCACAGCCAGCTCTGACAGTTATCTTGAAATTGGTCATTGGTGATCTGATCAGCGTCATCTTGATTGTTTTAAGTACAGTTAACCTTCAGTTCCAGGGTCGGTTTGTTCCCACTTCCTTGAGGCCAGTTCTCGGAATTGTGGCAGCTTATGTCACGGCTACAGTCTGGTCATCCTGTAGTTAATCTTCCACTCCGTGGGGATTTCAGTACCTATAAGACAGCTCACAGGATATGGCTCAGAATATTATCTATAGCCCTTGAGGAGGAACTAAAGGTCCTTGACTATGCTTAATGACTAAACTAGTATTATTTGGTCTCCTTTGACTGTTTTCCTTTGTTTCTGCATTTTCTCACTTCTCTGATTAGACTTATTCTTTGGCTAAAGTTTTTCCACAGACAAAAGGCAGGCAGAGGACATGGGGGGCAAGGACCATAGGGTCCTGGTCTGTTTCAAGACCGTTCAGTATTTGTTTTTCTCTGTTTGATGTGTTTCACTTAGCATAATGCTCTCAAAATCCATCCGTTTGTTACAAAGGACAGACTTCTTTCTTATGGCTGAATAATATTCAATGGAATGTATTATCATATATATGTATATATATATATATACACACATATGTATGTATATCACAACTTCTTTATTCATCTTTCAGTAGACAATTAGGTTGTTTCCATATTTTGGTTCTTGTAAATAATGCTGCAGTGAACATGAGGGTGCAGTTATCTCTTCAATATTCATTTTCTATTTTAACAAGGAAAATATCCATTAAAAGTACCAGTTGTAGGAATGGTTTGGGTAAGAACTAATTATTTAGACTCCTCTCTCCCTATTACTCCTTAATCTGAGTTTCTAGAGGAAGTTTGCAACCTGCAGCTGTTTCTTCCCATCCCCAAGAGAGGAGAGAAGGAAGGACACAGTCAAAGAAGGTGTCTTTTCAGAATGGGAGGCCAGATCTTACAGTTAACAGAAGTAATAAAACTCATGTGGTGGTAGACATTATGTCATTTAATACCCAGAAAAGTTATTTGAAATAGATGCTAATACTGCATTCATATGAACATGGATATGGAAACCAAGTCCAAGACAGATGAAGTTTTAAGTCCAGAGTCATATAGCTAAAAAGTAGGGGAGGGAAGAATCTAAGCTCTTTCTGGAAACCGTGTAGAGTCTGCTCAGCCTTTAAAGTGGAATAATAAGCAGTATTTTAGGAACTATAAATTATTCCTTTCCCTTGTCCTGTGTGCCTCTCCCTTAAGAAAGGTGTCTAAATGCCTTACCTCCTCCTGCACAGGGCGAAGTAAGACCAGAAATTATGGCCCACAGGGAGGAATGTTTTGTGACCCCAGGGTGGGGGAACAGTCTCCACATGACTGCCCTCATTTCAGCCTCAAGTTTGGGGGTCCCAGGATCACTCTCACTTCAGACCAGCTGGCTACAGATTTGAGTCTTCACAACCACCCTAAGGTTTGATAATTCACTGGAACAACTCAAAGGACTCAATGAAAACAATATATTTACACTTACAGTGTATTATAGTTAAAGGATACAAATTAAATTCAGCCAAGGGAAGAGACTATTAGGGCAGAACCAGGAGGGGTCCAAACACGGAGCCTTCCAGTCATCTTCTCTCTGTGGCATCATGGAACATTTTACCTCATTCTGACCATGATGTATGACAATATGTAGAGAATATTGCCAAGCAAAGAAGACCACCCATGCTTTGGATGTCTAGAGTTTCTTTCGTTTTTTTTTTTTTTTCTTTTTAACATCTTTATTGGAGAATAATTGCTTCACAATGGTGTGTTAGTTTCTGCTTTATAACAAAGTGAATCAGTTATACATATACATATGTTCCCATATCTCTTCCCTCTTGCATCTCCCTCCCTCCCACCCTCCCTATCCCACCCCTCTAGGTGGTCACAAAGCACCGAGCTGATCTCCCTGTGCTATGTGGCTGCTTCCCACTAGCTATCTATTTTGCGTTTGGTAGTGTATATAAGTCCATGCCACTCTCTAACTTTGTCCCAGCTTACACTTCTCCCTCCCTATATCCTCAAGTCCATTCTCTAGTAGGTCTGTGTCTTTATTCCCATCTTACCCCTAGGTTCTTCATGACCTTTTTTTTCTTAGATTCCATATATATGTGTTAGCATATGGTATTTGTTTTTCTCTTTCTGACTTACTTCACTCTGTATGACAGACTCTAGGTCTATCCACCTCATTACAAATAACTCAACTTCGTTTCTTTTTATGGCTGAGTAATATTCCATTGTATATATTGCCACATCTTCTTTATCCATTCATCCGATGATGGACACTTAGGTTGCTTCTGTCTCCTGGCTATTGTAAATAGAGCTGCAATGAACATTTTGGTACATGACTCTTTGAATTATGGTTTTCTCAGGGTGTATGCCCAGTAGTGGGATTGCTGGGTCGTATGGTAGTTCTATTTGTAGTTTTTAAAGGAACCTCCATACTGTTCTCCATAGTGGCTGTACCAATTCACATTCCCACCAACAGTGCAAGAGAATTCCCTTTTCTCCACACCCTCTCCAGCATTTATTGTTTCTAGATTTTTGATGATGGCCATTCTGACCAGTGTGAGATGATACCTCATTGCAGTTTTGATTTGCATTTCTCTAATGATTAATGATGTTGAGCATCCTTTCATGTTTGTTGGCAATCTGTATATCTTCTTTGGAGAAATGTCTATTTAGGTCTTCTGCCCATTTTTGGATTGGGTTGTTTGTTTTTCTGATATTGAGCTGCATGAGCTGCTTGTAAATTTTGGAGATGAATCCTTTGTCAGTTGCTTCATTTGCAAATATTTTCTCCCATTCTGAGGGTTGTCTTTTGGTCTTGTTTATGGTTTCCTTTGCTGTGCAAAAGTTTTTAAGTTTCATTAGGTCCCATTTGTTTATTTTTGTTTTTATTTCCATTTCTCTAGGAAGTGGGTCAAAAAGGATCCTGCTGTGATGTATGTCATAGAGTGTTCTGCCTATGTTTTCCTCTAAGAGTTTGATAGTGTCTGGCCTTACATTTAGGAGCTTGACACATACTGCTTGCTTTAGTCTCTAGCCTCTCCTGGTAGTTTGTGCTAATACATTTAGTCTCTAAAATCCCCCTTCACAACTTACATTGTTAGACTGTCTGGTGGCCAAAGTCCTAGCAAAACAAAGATACTCCTATTAGGAGGATATCCCAGGAGTCTAGAGGTCAACTCCCAGTAAGTAAGGGCTTACATTCTTAACTACACAGTGTCCCATAAATTTAACTTAAGAAAATAATATATTTATAAACCCTTTTAAAAATTAACTTTAATTCCGTAAATAAATACCCAGTGCAGTATAAATTACAACAGCGAGAACAACAAAGTCTGTCTTCCACTCCCAGTACGAGCAGCACTAGAGTTTGTCAGGTGTTTGACTGCACATCTCTGTAAAGCACTCACCATCCATAAAATGCTGGAGCTGTCACTTCATGGGGAGAGGGGAGAGTGCGAGTGGATGGAGAGAGTGCTATGATTTTTAAACCTATATTTACTATTGTATTTTTTCAGGACAAAGCACGATATAGCTTTCTGTAATCTACACTGTATAACTGGGTACTTGCATTATTTTCTAAAGACCTAAACTGATGTTATTTTCAGGAAATGGGAATTGAGGCCTTGCTGAATTTGAGTAATTTTCACAATGAATGTGTCTCCAATAAATACGTAGTAGCTAAAATAGCCATTCTTAAAATTCAAGAGGCAGGACTTCCCTGGTGGCGCAGTGGTTAAGAGTCTGCCTGCCCATTCAGGGGACACGGGTTCGTGCCCCGGTCCGGGAAGATCCCACATGCCGCGGAGCGGCTGGGCCCGTGAGCCATGGCCGCTGAGCCTGCGCGTCCGGAGCCTGTGCTCCGCAACGGGAGAGGCCACAACAATGAGAGGCCCGCGTACCGCAAAAAAAAAAAAAAAAAAAAAAAAAAAAATGCAAGAGGCAGTTGGAAAGTGAAAGAGTTAGTTGTCTCTAGGGCTCTTCTTGTGAATTAAACACACAAATACTTTATGAAAAGCCCAAGTAATAGAAAACTCTCCTCATTTAAATAGAATTTCATCTATGGTATATACTTATTTTTCTTTATGGGTGTGGATACTATTCTTTTAGGCAACTTCAGGAACAATATTAATGTTTAGACAGAAAGGTCTAGATTAAGGGAATATTAGAGCATTATGTGGTACTGGGCAGGAATTGGTTCTCTGTTTGCAAACCTCAGGCAGCACCCTGAAGCATTGTAGTAAACAGGTCTCTTAGAACCAGTAGAAGTCTACCCCCTAAACCCCTTTTACATACTTTAGCAGGTAATAGAAATATTTATTCCAGAGACAGCAACTCTCCAAGAAATGAACTCTGGAAAACAGATTTTGTCCATAATATATATCTACCTACCGTTTCTAAACTTGCCAGGCACTTTGGGTCACATTTGCACATCCTTTCTTCCTTAGGGTGTATACTCCAGTTACCCATATCCTCAACCCACTCTTCGTCAGTCTATCAGTAAAGGCTCAGCTCCTGTCTTCCCTCTGATTCCCACAGTATTTTGGTTTTCACTTCTAGTATTCTGTCATTGCATTGAGTTATACCTATTTTAATGAATCAGTTTCTGTGCTGTGTTTTGAAATCTGAGAGACAGGTACTCTCTCTTATCCCTTTCCATTGGCTCCTACACCAATCACAATGTTTGGTACAGAATCACAAGGCAATAAGTGGTTGAGAATCAATGAGTAATTGACATAGATAACACTTTCACACAGGTTTTTATCAAGGATGTATACTTGAGATGGAAATGACTTATTGTTCTTCAGTAAGCTGAATAAATAATATCAAATTATCATTCATAAAAATCTTCTTAGGCAGCTGAGGTTATGTAATCAAATTATATTCCTCAGAAAAACTAAAGAGATGGATAATTAACAAGATTCTTAGATTTATTGATTAATATCAGGTGTCTCAAATAATACTGTGATGTTAAGGTTTAACTTTTGACAAGCCCTAGAGTTCCTGTGCTGCTGATTAAAAAGGAATTTAGGTGCTCTAGATAACAGATGTCCAGGAGGGCAAAGTTAATGCTATGTTAACTGAAAGTTTGGAAACATAACTTGTATTTTGCCCAGACAGAGATCCAGTTCTCTTACACATGGGACAGACTTTCCAAGGGCTGGGGATTAGGTCTGAGATTTGAATCTGTTCAAGCACTCAAAATATTCCAGGTTCAACCAAAGCATTTGATTCCAATTAGCATGGAAAAGATCACTTTGGCCTGAGTACTTTGTTGGAACAGGTTTCTTGAAATAAATGGACCTCAATATGATTACTAAAGAACATCTGATTTAAAACATTATTGCAACATTAGGTGGGCCTATTGGGATAAATATACTGTTCCATGTACAGTGTGGTGGTAATGAGTTATTTAGTAGTGCAGGGTCACTTAAAGGTTGATGAGTTATCCCAGTTTTAAGTTAGAATTAATTTTTTTTCTCTTCTTTCCTTCTCCTCCTCCTTTTTTCCTATGCATATCTACCAAAAAGTTCTAATTGCTTCTTAAATGGGCTCTTCATGAACTGTCATCAGATAATAAGAGTTTATTTTATGATTATTTTGCTCAAAAATATGTCGGTACCATAATTGAATATCAGTAATATATGGAATGGGCTGGAGGTCAAATGAGAAGAGCTATTCTTGCCCCGTGAAGCAGATATCCTATTCCTATGACACACCCACTCATGCCAGCCAATGAAAAACTCTCCCATCACGCTGGGGCTACGCTGTTTAGGAAGTACCCTAAATATAATAACTCCTTTGGAGAGAAAGCTTGGGCTCAGAGGGCATGAGTCAACTGATGGCCTATTTAGAATCAGGTGCTTGGAGAGCTATACATGCAAAAAAAAAAAAAAAATCTAGCAGAAAGGAGGACAATAAAAAGAGAACCAACCATTGTGAGAAAGATGGATTTCCAATTGAAGGAATGGATCAGAGCATTAATTGGGGAGTTGAAATGAAGGAGACAGGCTGAATTTTATTTCTAGAATGACATACTGGGGAATAGGGCAACAACAATGAGGTAACTTGGTCCCAGGTCTGAATTACTGAACGTGAACACTGATTTAGACCCATGGGTGAGAATGGAAAAACTGTATACCTCGAACCTTGAAGATATGTTGGTGATGGCATTAGAATTGCTAGAAGCCATGGAATGTGTAGAATTGGGGTTTTAATGGTCAGGATAAATAATCTGACTTCTGGGTTACATAAGAAGTAGGAAGAGGATGTTGTAAGACTAAGCAATAGAATGAAAAAATGTGTCTAATAGGACACATACACACACCCTCTCCCATCTTCTGTCCATCTGTCCATCATGATCATATATACACACACAATCTTGTTATATATATCCCTAGCGTATAACTAAAAATACTTACGGAGTGGATATTGTATGTTAGACTTTTTCCCAAGCACTTTACCTATATCAGCTCACCTAATTTTTCTGTTATTGTTTTCATTTTACAGATGAGGAAACCAGGGCAAAAAGGTTAAAGGATTAGCCTCAGGTCATATGATGAGTAAGATATGCAGCAGGCATTTGGATCCAAATGTGGGGATCTTAACTATTTTCTTCTGCTGTGAACCAAATGAGCACAGTGTTCTAGTGTAGACATCTCCAGGCACTATCGTGGAACTCATTTCAAAATAGCTTGTAAATTAGATAGATGAATTTAATAGAAATGTTTAAAGGAGGTTCCAAATGTTCACTTACAATTATTTGAATATGTTCTGCAATATCCATTTCTTCCAAGGGTCTGTAGGGTATTAGGTAGTATATTAATTATTCATTGGAAAAATGATTTCTGGAGAGTCATTGTTTGTTTTGGTACAAATCCTGTCTTCATCTCTTATTAGCTTTGTGACATTAAAAACATAACAAACACTTCATTATGACTTACTATCCCCAACTAATGTATACTTCATAGGGTTATTGTAAGGAATAAAAAAAGGGCCCTTTAATGTGTAGCTCATAAGGTTATTATAAGGAATAAAATGATATGTATAAATTTTTAGAACGTTGTCTGCCACAGAGGAAGCCATCAAAAACATTATTTTTCTACCATAGTTATTTTAAAGGGGGAGAAATATAAATAAAAGAGCTGAGAATAATAGCATGGAAATTTTTACCAGGTTATCCTATGAAATGGTCCAGGAGACCCTAAACTGATTGCCCAAAGGCCTTTTGCTGATTAAAGTCAATGTCAAAAATAGGAGGGGTTTTGATGCTAAGAAACTTGTGAAATGTATTTTATATTTTTTGATGACGTTAAAAGGATAAAAAGCATGCAATTCTAATAGCCAAACACATTTTTATCAGTGCAAATGAATATATGAGTTTTCGGGCATAAGCATTTGAAATTATATTTCTATGTCAAAGCATTTAAAATAATTTTATTTACTATTTAAAAATATTGTATCCACCCTATTATGGAAAGGAAGTAAGCATAACTGTCATGGTAACAGCAATACCTAGCATCACTTACTGAGCATTTACTATGTGCCTGGCACTGTTTGAAGTGATGTAGATTAGGACATAGACGTAGGCATAAGTACATACACTATTTATAAAATAAAATTGAATTTGGGCTCAAAAGAGTCCTGCATACTAATGAATATTTGAAAATGTGGACCTTAAATAGTAACTTTCAATTCAAAAATTGCAAGTTCACCTAAGCCTTAAGGATTCGGTTTTCTGATGAACACCCTCAAGTATTCATTTCAGAGAGTACAAATTATTTCTTCTGTATCATCAACACATTTATTTCAAGTGTTTAAAAAAATCAGTCAACTATTAATTTATCCCTTGTTATTTCACAAACATATTTTAGTTTTCTCTAAAAATTAAGTTGACAAATCAGTTAGGAAAATTAATGTTAAAAATTTCCCTGAGACTACATATGTGGGAATCCAATCCTTCATTTGGTACAGATTCATTTACTAGGAATTCTTAATTCTAGACATTGTGCCAGATTTACATATTACTTTAATGATCTGTGATAAGATCTTCTTGTTAGTGAATTTACAGGAATATTTAAATTCAAAAACAAGTAAAACTATATTTTCTTCTAAGGATGAATTATGTTTCTTGAAAAACAAGATCCTTTTTGAAGTCTGTATTTTGGTTGTGGGGTGCTGAACCTTTTAAAATATTGTATGACTGTATATGGAGTGGCAAGCTCACTATAGGATTATTTCCACACCCTTTGATTTCATATTAACTCCTTGCTGTTATGTTTAATCATTTAACTTTCTACTGTGGTTTGGTGTCTAGAATCTATTACAGAGTAATGTGAATATCCAAAGTTCCAACATATTCCCATTACTTTACTTTGGCCTTATCATATTTCAGATGACAATATAACCTATTTCTATTGTTACCTCCTTTATTATAAGTTTTGTTCTTTATCATTTACTTTTCTTCCTGGGTTTTCCCAATTTTACAAATGGTTGTTTGGGAAAGTACTATGATAAAGAACACTGTGGAATGCCCTGTGGGATAAACATACAATTTAAGATGAAGACCCTTGATTCTAGGTAGTCTCATTGACACAAGACATTTATGCATGATGCGTAGTTACCAAATCAATATTAAGGAAATAATATATGCACGTAATTTTGCCAGTAACGTTCAAATATTTCATTTTTTAACCCTTGTAAAAATCCTGTGAAGTTTTCATTAACCTTAATTTTTGGAGGCCATGAGCAGATAATTTTAAATGTCAGAATCCGGATAAGCATAGTTTTTCTGACCCAAGTACCATGTACTTTCCATTGAGGATGTAAACTAGAATAGGTAAAAGATCAGCTAATTGTGGGGAAGCCTTTAAAAATTCTTGATTCTGTGATGGGAGGATGTGAATAATTGCCTGCTTTTATTTCTGGTTGTGGTTCCTCCTTTGCAAATTTGTGAAAATCAGTTGCATCTGAAGCCAGCAGAAGCCATTTTCATTCTGCGTACTCTAGGCAAAAATCCTTTCCCCCAAAAGGCTGAGATAAATAACATAGAGAAGTGGTTTTGTGGAAATCAACTCACTGGTCCTAAGCAGAAACCTTATTCTGAAAAATCATGATGCAGTTCAGTTGTCAACAGCCATTACCATCTTAGCTCCACAGGCTGAAGGTGTCCTTTTTCCTGTGTTGGAATCTGAACAGCACACGTGTGAAAGGACAATTTTAAATGTGATGAATAAAAATTGTTTTGAAAGTTAACCCTTACTTTAAATAAACCTAAATATTTTTTATATCTCTTGACTCACATGCAGACAGGTTTAGAAGCCAAAACTAAGTATGAAGCAAAACTTACATTAAATTCTCAAAGTCAAAACTAGAAGCCTGAGATATCTGAGTTAGTCACTTTGTATTTTAGAAATCAGTTTGAGTTCTGTACTGAATAGGAAACAAACTTGGCTGTGAAATAGAAACAAAAAATATAAATTATAACAAACAGAAGATAGTTTCTCTTTCATGTAATAGTCTGAGTTTAACCAATCCAGTAAAGCTTGTATTTTAGTTTAGAATTGTCAGGAACCTGAGCTGCTTCTGTTTGGTTGTATCATCTTCCTAGGGGATGAGCTGTGTCCTCATAATCTAAGGTAACTCACCAATGCCATGTTCCCATTGGCCAGAAATCCTATGTACAATCACACCTGAATTCAAGGGAACTAGAAAATATAGACTCTAACCCAGTGTGGCTATCTACCAATGAAAAGAAAAAGATCTATGTTTCTGTGATTATCATAGGAATGCAATTCTCAGTCTCTGTCGTGGGCTCAATGATCTGATCTCTCAGTTTTGCTCAGAACAAACAGTATTTTAAATGTATAAATATTTTATTCTGACAGTAATCTATCAACATTACATGATCTTTTACTTTTTGATAGATTATTCATTTTTAACTGCATCTCTTCTACTGAGTGAAAGTTTTCTGTGCATTGAATCTTTGAACTTTGTTGACAATGCTCTATGAACTAAGATTAATTTTCATCAATAGTCCATGTATGCAAGAGAAGAATGAGAATTCTCTAATGATTGGTACAGAAATGCTCATAGATCAAGATTGTTAATTGTTCCATTTAATGGGCACAAATTTAAATCTCATTTTCTTTTCTGTTTGATTGCAAAATTAATGAAAGATAGATTATTAAATCTTCTGTTAAAATCAAGGATGGCTCAATTTCTCCCTATAATTGCATCAATTTTTCTTGTACAGTTTTTTCAGGTTATTTGTTAGGTGCACACATACTTAAAATTTCTGTATATTTCTGCCTAGTTTTATGCACTCCCTTGTGCCAAATATAGCTCTTTATTTTTTTTTATCTTTTTAATTTTTATTTATTTTGGTCATGCTGTGTGGCATGCAGGATCTTAGTTCCCCGACCAGGGATCAAACCCGTGCCCCCTGAATTGGGAGCACAGAGTCTTAACCATTGGACCGCCAGGGAAGCCCTGTAGCTATTTAATTTAAAGACTATTTGTCTTCTTCTGGTTATTATTTGCTTGAGTTATCGTTTTCCATTCTTGGCCTTCCCCGCATCGCATGAGCACCGGCTTGCATTCAGCAATTCTCAGTGTTGGTACCACCCCATCTCTGCTGTCACCACATGGGGCCTGGAAGAGGTTGACCACCTTTGTTGATTTCTCCTCTGTTGGTGGGAACACTTTTTCCCATCCACCTCTTCATATCTGTGTATCCCTCTTGTGTTTAGTTCTCAGTTCAAGCTCCTGTCTGCTGGTACTGAAGACCTGTTCCCTCTCCTCTAGGGGCCACGAGTCTAAGTTCCCTACTTATTAATACGGGTGAGTGACTGTGGAGTGGCAGTGATTTCCAGGCAGATTGCACATGGAGATCCAGCTCCTCCTTGCTTTCTCGCGTCTTCAGCACTTTCCTGAATGTCTTGCAATTCCAGTTTTATAAACATATTTATCCAGCATTTCTAGGTATTTTATTTTCATCTCCAAGATAGCGGATCCTTTTTAATGTCATAAACAGAAATCTCCCCAGGTTACTTAATGTTTTTTCTACTCTTTGATAATAGCAAACAATAGTCTACATTTAGAATAACTACTTCTCCATTTGTATGATACATATTTTTTGTTTTATTTATTTCCCACTAAATATATCTTGTCTGTGTCTTTACTAAATTCTAAAAATAAACCTAGCGTAGGTTTTGGTAGAGGAACACCTCCTCAAATCCAACCTAAACAACTGACTCGACACCCATGCCTCCATCAATATGAGGCCATGTTCTGTCTGTGCTCCAACCACACTGACCTGAAAATTTTCATGCTGCCTTCCGCCGTGGTATCTTTGCCCATATCATACCATACCATACAGCTGTACCCGGTGCCTCGGGATACTTTTCCTTCCCTTTTACACAACCCTCCAACCTCTCTGTGGTGACTACTTTTTCCAAAGAAACTCCTTTTACCTCTCTTACCTTATCAAATCAATTATAATTTCTCAGCATAACTGCAGAGGTCTTAGAACAATCATTAATTCACATTTCTATAGGCTTGGAAGAATGTGTTTCTCTGTGTGTGTGTGTGTGTGTGTGTGTGTGTGTGTGTGTGTGTGTGTTTGATTTGAGTAAGAATGTTGTGCAGGACATGGGCCCAGTGTGTCCAAGTTAACTTTCTATCTCCATCCTTGCCACAGTGCCTCATACAGGGTGAACTGTAAATATCTAGCTGTTTCATAAATGAACTACTTACTGTGTGAATAATCTACTTGAATGACAAAGTGAGGGAATAGGTCTTGATAATATATTTTTTCCATTTGAATGCACAGCATTTTCTGAGATAGTAATGCATTTATTTACAGGAGACTAGTTTAGACCGTATTTAACATTGCTACCTCAGGCCAGCCTCCAAGTCATTTTATTTATTGCAAATAGATTAGCTTTATTGTATTTGTCTTATAGAGCCAGTTGAAAATTAAAGAAAGGCTAGATTATTTTCCCAATGACTATAGTTTCCTTGAACTAGCATGTATTTTGGGGAGATTATTTTAGTGTCTGCAATACTCGGATGATTAAAAGATACCCCCAATAAACTTATTACTGATTTTTAACTTAGAAGAAATGATGTTCTAGTATCAAATATGTAACAGCAGAGAAAATAAAATGCAAGAAAACCTCCTGGGTTTTAATTTTGAAAAGGATGGGAGCATGAGATTTCAGACTGAAGCCTCCAGTAAATGAATAAAATACTGTGCAAGTCATAAGGAGAAACCAACTGTTTTTACTGAAATTTTCAAAAAAAAGTGATTTCCTTACCAAAACAGTATTTTTTGGAAGGGTCACTTATTGTGATGGTTCTGTTGTTGATGTTGTCTGTTTGATTTTTCCTGTTCCTGTGACTTAAGTACACCGTTTCTTCCTTCCATGACCTAGATTGTAGATGGAAGATGGTACACGGAAATAACTAAAAATGACATTGGAGAACATGGTGAATGTTGAAATGACTGTGCAATCCTAGTTAAAATTAACTATCATTTCAATAGAGGAGGTGTTTCTTTCCTGTTAATGTTAAACAATGAAAATTTCAGGAAAAAAATACAAAGAAGAATTGAATTTGCACAAATGATTGCATTAGCACAGTTGAGGGATATTAACAATTAGTCTGTATGTTCAACGTGAAAATGATTCTGCAGAGTTTTAATTGAAGGGATTTATGCATATTTAGTAGGCTTAATGTTGTGTCTTCGTGAATCACTCTGCTGTGTAATGTGGGAGGTGTGTGATTAGGATGTAATAAGGCCAATTCACAATGGTGCATCCAAAATGAGGGTCCAGGTGTGTGCTAAGTGTGACTGGGACGCAACTAAAGAAAAATGGTATTGCTGGAGAAAAGATACTCTACGCTTAGATACTTAGTTCCAGGAGATGTTCTTGAAAGAGCTTGTCTTGTTCTTGCTACAACCCATTTAGGTATGCAGAGTGTAATGGAATATGACAATGGGATTTTCTTCCTCTTTCAGATTAGTGGTGAAAAACAAAGGGATATAATGTTACCACATATTACAAAGAAATTAAAACCTCGGTTTCTCTGGCTTTGATGACTATGAACAGCATTTAAAATGACAGTAACTTTTGACTTAATGATTCAGATAGTGCAACTTAAAGTAATGAAAATTTATATACAGAGATGCTCATTGTAGCAATATTTATACAATAATAGTAATATATTAAAAGCACGTGTCAACGAGTGAAGGACTAACCAAATTATTATATATTAAAATATTTAAACATTATATACTCTCTAATTGAGAAATATAACATTTTCTGAGGCATAAAAGAACTTAAGTGAAAAGACAAAATGTAAAATTTAATTTGGAATATAAAACCAAAGAAAAATGAATCATAGAACAAATGAATAAGATATATTAAAAAAAAATTATATCATTTACAAAAGCAGGATTTGTTAAGTGTGATTTGATTTCCTCCCTAGAGATATTTAGTTTGTGTGTATGTTTTGTAATGACTTCATTCAAGTATAATATGGAATATGTTATAAATTATTAAATAAAACCAGATTAGATTTTTTAAGTACTAACATTGAAAAGTATAAACACACATGTTCTTTTAATTAAAGATAACCAAGGGAATAATTATAAGTCAAACCACTTGATTATTAATAGAAAAATTTAAGAATATATCATATGTACATATTTTAAAAGATACAAAATATGTAGAAATCAAATGGGATGGATGTTCTGTACTTGCCAGCAAAAACCTACTAAATTAGTTAATACTTTATAACTAAGCAGTCAGAGCCAACTACACTTTAACTCAAAAGCGGTTTCTTTTGCCCAAAGTTCATTTAATTCTTTGAGATAACAGTTCTGTAGCAGACATTTTCAAGCTATCTGAAGTCTCTCCAAAATTAAGTGATGTAAATAACACATCATATCAGGTTTTCTGACAATTATTCAAGGAAAAATGCAAGTACACCATAATGTATGGAAATACCTTCCCGTTCACCTCATTATAGCATTTTGATAAAGTATAGCTTTAGGATAGGAAAAAAGTGATGCTGAAGAAGTTTATCACTTTTAGTCATATTAACAAACACATAGAAGTAATGATTAAATACCAAACAATTATGGTAATGTGGGTTTTTTTTCCATTTTATTTTAACGTTTTATCCCTCTCTGCATATTAAAAGGAAAAAGTAATTATATCTCCCTTGGTGGCATACATAGCCTTATTTTTCAGCTGTTACGTTTATTGAATTTGACTAGTGCTCTCTATTTTTTCTTCCCCAAAATACTTTGACATTGAAAGCCTTTTAGTAATTCCCATTTTGGTTGCATAAATCAGGAAATGTGTGTGTGTGTGTGTATTTGTGTGTATTAGTTTTTTTCTTAATTCAACCATTTTTTAAAAAATATTTCCAGAAAGGTTGCTTTGAAATCAGATTGTGAGATGGAAGCTAGAGTTTATATAGCTATCCATTTCCCATAGAATCTGAAGCTGAGAGCTAGGTGACATGATTTTGAATTTGTGATAGAAAAGCAGTGAATATGTTTTACTGACTTGTTAATATCCTTGCTGCTCAATCATTCATTAGCTTCGTCGCCCTGAGCAAGTATATTTAAATGTTCTGCATCTCAATTCCTTCTTCTGTATTTTGGGGAGATGTAAATTACTACCTCAAAGAACTAAAAGAACTGGTGTGTGTGTGTGTGTGTGTGTGTATGTGTGTGTGTGTGTGTATATATATATCTCAGTATGTGTATATACACATTCACACATATAAAGATGGCCAGACGGATATGATATATAAAGAAGATTAATAATGTATTCAATTAGTTTTTTTGTATAAGCCAAGGAGAACATTTATCTTCATTTCTAAAAATATGTTGTTTATACCTGGTGTAAGGAAAGATCAGCCTAAAAAAGTCTTGGGTACATGGTACTCCAAAGTACACAAAGAATGTGGATGACCTTATCACTAATGGTAAAATATTATGTATAATTTTTTCCAGAAAACTAAATATATTATATCCTCTCCCATCACTTTAGGTAGTTCTGGATTTCCTATTATTATTATTATTATACTATTATTATTATATGCTATAAATATCCTAACAAATTGTTGGTAAGCTACCATATGTAATAATACTTAGTGGCCCAAAATCAAGTCATAAAGTAAGGTTTACTCCTTCACAGCTTCTTGCTTGTGAATTTCTTGCTGGACCTTTGGGACTTCAGTGACAAAACCCTAACATTTTATATAATTTCCCTTGAGAGTGTTTTAAAATAGTTTGAGCTGAAAAGCACATTTGATTGCAAATAACAGAAAGTCACTTGAACTGGATTTGGCAAATAGATTTTATTACAAGCATCCAGGGCTATTTTAAGATCTCCAAGGCAGTAGCACCATTTAGCTAGACATTGCTCCCCCCATTTCTTTGCACACCACTTCTAGCATCATCTCTTAGCAGCTTGTCTTTCTACTGCTTTCAGTGCCTCTCTGTATACATGGGAGAAGATGAACACAGAAAGTTTCCAAGTTTAGAAATCCTCAGTGGTGGTAACTTTTGAAATCTAATTGTCTCTGAAAAATATTGTCAGTTTTTTGGTGGAGAGAATTTAAATGTCATAAATTAAAACCCAAGTCAAGGATGTGGAGGGCACATGACACAAAATTAAAAAAAAACTGAGAAACAGTTAGATGGCCATTTTTGGTGAAAGGGCATCTCTCAAAGCAGACAGGTGGTTTTTACACTGGGCATCTACTCCAGAATGTGTTTGCTGTATTAACCTGAACTATTTGTCTGTGAATCTTAATAAAAATGGCATATGTACATAGTACATTGACTTTATTTTCTTTTGAAAAACCACTAGTGAGACAAGAAGACATTTGAGATAGAAAACCAGCCCCAATATTTCTTAGTAAAATTATATTTTATTTAAAGGACAGTTGCCTTTTCTATTATCCTCAGTTCTATCATTTCTCTGCCATATGTTTGTTTTGACTGATTGACATATTGCAGGGACACCAAATTAACCCATTTTGGGGGAAAAAAGTATAAAGATAAGGTTCAAAGAATGCTGAGGATATTTAAAATTTTTTGCCCGGTTTTCCTTAGTTGTGGACTATCATTTTGGGGTTAGCACTTCTTCTTTGGCATCTTGTTTCACAATTACAGGGGCTTGGCTAAACTTTTCACTTAGCCACTTACTCTGTCAATAATTAATTTTGAGTATCTACACTTTTTGGAGAAAAAAATGTTGTAAGGCACTATTTTAAAATAGTTTTCTATTAACAAGGAGTCAACAAACTTAGGTGAAGAACACTTATCATGGAATAATGCCAGACAGATGGTGTAGGATGTACAAATGAGAGAAAAGAGATTTGCAAGGCTATGCTGCTCTGAAAGAAAGAGGTGACATTTCAGCTGGCAGTATAGATAGAAAAGGACAATGTGGTATCCAAGTTGGAGGAAAGGTTATCTGAAGACACACGAAAAAATAACACAGTGTCTATGGGTGTGTAGCAGAAAGTCCTTTTGACTGTAACAGGGTGCTTTTAGACAAACTATGAAGTGAAAAGTTGGAAATGTTAGTAAGGATTAGGGTGTGCGTAGATATATAGTTTTAAATGGCAGAGATATGGGAAGTTATCCTGTAACAAATAGAAAACTACTGAAAATTTGTGAACAGGGAAGTGAAATATAGAGAGGAGAGACAATGAAATTCATATCTGTTCTTTAGTAAGTTGGGTTGAATCAAGGAAGGGGAAAGGAAAGAATAAGGATTGCTTATTGCATAAAATAGTTTATTTATTTAACAAAGTTGTCTATTATGACTGCAAACGGAGGTGATAAAATTTTAGGGAAAAGATGGTGAAATTGGGAGCAATCTTGGATAATATTAGGTCAAGGGATCTAGGAGTCTCTCAAGCCAACCCAGATGAGATTCAAACTGCTCCAAAGATTTCTACAAGGAATATACACAGTTGAAAAAATCAGCAAGGGAAAGTGAAGTTTGCTTTTTATATTTATCAAGCTTGTGGTCTCATATGCAGGGTAAAGAGGTTTGATAAGTTGGTTTGGGAGACATTACCAAACCAGAGGGAAAAGAACAATGTTTTCTTTCTCAAATATGAGAAGGTATCACATTCTCTCCACTACATGAGGAGTCAAAAGAGATTGAGAGAGAAGAGAGAAGTAAGGAGAGAAGGGGGAGAGAGACAGAGAGAGAGAGAAAAGAAAGAATTTCTTAAGCCATCAGAGTGAGAACAACCCACTCTGTTCTCCTGGGTGTAAAGGAAAAGAAAATTACCAGAGGAGGAAGAGGATGGGCAGTGGAAGAATTTGACCATAGCAGAGGCAGGGATTAGTCTGAGTGGTGGGATCTTATCAGAATTTGCCTTGTATCAGCTTTTCCTACCAATACATGGATAAGGGAGGCTGAAATTCCTAAATACCTCCTTTGTGATTGCCAGTGGGGGCAGGCCTCCTCCTAACTAGGAAAAGGACCTGGGAGTCTTTCCACTTAGGCTAGATAAAATGAAAGTCCTATAAAATAATACTCAGTATATATTGAGCAATTAGTGTGTGCTAAGCACTGGCCTAATGCTAACTCGTGCAAGCCTTACAGCAATCCTACGATAGATCATATTATTATCATCATTAATCATATAGGAAAATTGAGGAAAGTAACAGCTAAGTAATTTTCCATACATCAGAGTGAGTTAGTGAAAGAGGGCAGAATTCAGGGAAAGGCCTTATAGCTCCAGAATGTGCGCTCATGATATTTCACTACATTGCCAGGAGAGAATTGGGGGAAAAAAAACCCAACAAAATCTAAAACAAACTGCAACATTTAAGAAATACTGATGCCCAAAACAAATCTCCATTGTCAAATCACTATCAAAGAAATTAATCATTCATATATACTTACATTCATGGTGCTTATTATCTGCGAAGCAGTTGCTTTTGAACTAGAGATACGACAGTGATTTAGGAAAGACAATCCCTTGTTCTCAAAGAGTTTATATTCTACAAGGAAAAAAATATGAAATTAAATGTTAACCAAAGTATTTCAGCAAGTGGTAAGTACTGTGAATAAAACAATAATTTTATTCTTTTATTTAAAAAATTTTATTGATCACCTGCTATGTCCCTGACACCCTCAGATGGGTGGTACAACAGTGAACAAAACAACAGCAAAAGACAGCCTTCAAGTAACTTGAAGTCTTGTGTGAGAAGGTCCACAATGAACAAGTAATAAATGTTATGTCAGATATCAGTACTTTAAATGAAGAAAAGTAAAATAGGGGGATTTCAGGAAAGATGGGAATGCAGTGAGTGAGTTAATATTTTAAGCAGCATCATGAATCAAGGCTCTGCTAAAAACATGGCATTTGCCTAGTGCCCTGTATGTTTGAAGCATTTCACCAATCTATATGGGTGTGTTATTGAGAGTGCGAGGAAGGGAAACAGTTTCAGATTGAGTAGTGAGGAAAAACCTTTTTCAGAAGATAATGTTTTGAACTGAGATTGTAATGAAAAAGGCTGACAGGTGAGATCAGGGAGTAAAAGATTCTTCTAGACTGATATAAAACTAGTAAGAAAAGGCAAAGCTTTAGGACATGAAAGATATTAGAAGTCTAGAGCAAATCCAGAGCGGCTTTTTACTTAGGAAGGATCAAGGTAGTTTTAGTTGAGGTGAGACAGAGGTAAAACCATGTTACGTAGGATCTTCCATAATATAAGAAGTTCAATTTTATTTTCAGGACAGTGAGAAGTCATTGAAAAATTTAAGGTGGAGAGTAACAGTCTGATTCTGTTATTAAAGAAAACCTGTTGCTCTAGAATAGGGATAAAATGATGGTGCTTAAGGCAAAGACTGTAACTTTTCAAGAGCTGTGGGATTAGAGAGCATTAGGATGGTTCAGGTTGTATTTGGAGACAGCAATATTCATCGAGTACAAGTCAAAGAGGGTGTCACTAATAAGAGAAATATTGGGGAGTAAGGATGGGTATATTGGGTATGATCACTTTGAGATGACTACCAGAATACAAATGGTATGTCAACTGGGCAGTTGGTAATGGGAATCAGGAACCCCTAGAGAGCTCTGGTTGGATAAATAAATTTGGAAGTTTTTGGCATATGGATAGAATTAAAATAATGTGTCTGACCAGATTACCCATATAAGGAATGTGGACAGAAAAAGGGTTAATGACTGAACCCTGAAGGAAAACTGATAAACACAAAGAAAGAGTATTCAACCAGAAAGGAAGAAATCCAGGCTATATTTCTTCTCTGTAAGTAGAAACAAGCAAGACAATGTGAAGAGGGATGTCCTGAGAATATCTTACAACTTTCTATCCTTTAAAAAGTGTTTTCAGTCATAGTATAAATACAATTTCAAATAGGCTTATAGTTAAGAGCTAGTTTATGTCTTCTTCATCTAAGTATTCAGATGTAGAGAGGTTATTAGGGTTACTGAATTCAATAGCTGAATGATGTCACCAAAAATCTAGATTATTTTCATCTCTGTTTGTCACCGCCAATGTTGGCTTTGTCTTTTGAGTAATTCGATGATGGCTTGTAAGACGATGGATATAACCGTTATACCTATGTTATCCAGATTCAAAAATACTTACAGGAAACTGAATACCTTCTCTTCCTGTGGTTTCTACATTGGAGATAAGAAACTTTACCAAATGTCACTCAACTTATTTCACTATGCATTTCATTAGCCAGAGTTAACTAATAGAAACATGTTTGAAGCAATCACTGGCACTAGGTAAAGTAATTCACCAGGAGCAAACAAGGTCCTACGTGAGTTGGGACTATAGTCAGCCACCCTGAACACATTCCTGTGTGCTGTAGGAGAGGATTCATAAAAAAATCAATCAGAGTTCTGAGAGAAAATAAGAATGTGGGAAAAACTGCTAGACAGCCTGTAGCATTCAGTACAAATCATTTGTCCACTGATGTTTGCAGGAGAGGAGAAAAAGAAGCATGTTAATAAGGGAAGAGCCTGGAGGACATTTCTCAGAGACTTTTCTCAGCATTGTATTAGTATTCCCCAAATAAAAAGTATACACCAGCAGGTACCTTCTTCTAGTTCACGTGGATGCATAAGATTAGCATAATATAATGACAATAGACATTAATATGACTCACCCAATTTTCTCTGCTTTACTTCACTTTAAGTTCATTGAGCAATCTTCTGGCTGTGACGTGGCTTTTCATTTGAGTACAGTAGTCCCCTGGTATCTATGGGGGATTGGTTCCAGGAGCATTGTAGATAGCAAAATTCAAAAATGTCAAAATCAGAATCTGAGTATGCTCAAATCCCTTATATAAAATGGCATAGTATTTGCATATAACCTACACACAGACTCCCATACACTTTAAATCACCTCTAGATTACTTACAATACCTAATACAATGTAAATGCTACGTAGGTGTAAATGAAATGCAAATGTTATGTAAATAGTTGCCAGAGTATGGCAAATTCAAGTTCTGTTTTTGAAGATTTCTGGAATTTATTTCAAATATTTTTGATCCACAGTTAGTTGAATCCATGGGAGGGAGAACCCATGGATGTGGAGGGCTGATATATAACTATAGGAAGAAAACATTCTGTCCAAAAGCATCTGTATCTGTAATACCTTCTGCCTTATGTCGACCTTTATACTTCTGAGTTTGACTAACATGTGTTAATTCTTATATGATTGATCACATTTGTATCTTTTGGCTAAACATCTGTGGTACCCTTGTCCGACCAGATCTTAAGCACTGAACCATGCATTGCTTCCATATAGCCCTGCTCAGTATTCAACAAGTCTTCCCCAGGGCCACTGTCCTCCTGTTTGGCTGTTTTGTTTTGTTTTTAATGCTACAATTCACACGTATTTTAGGGGTTTTAGTAAAGCCTTTTCAATATTTTAACAGTAAATCTTAGGATGCATGGGGAACTCTTTCACACTAAATTCCACTTTCTAGTGAATTGCATTAATGCATGTTTATTGGTATCATGTCTAAATATGTGTTCTAAACTGAACCCTATATGACAAAGATAACCACAATTTTAATGATGTATTTTCAATTATTAAATCACCAATGAGTAATAGGATCTAGAAGATAAATAATAGTGAGAAATCTTAGAATTCTTTTGTGTTGAAGAAAAGAAAACACACCAGATGTATAAATAAGTCTGAATTGTCTCCTTTTATTGTTCTTTTAGTTTTTGATACAAATGAGCTGAAATGTGTAAGTGCTCACAGCATTTTATTTCTTTCTTGTTCGCATCACTACTTTAAAGGCAATACACCAAATTATTTTTCAGATCAGTACACCCTCGTGCATTTGGTTCACAGAACACACAACTTACTACTCTGTCTTAACAAGAAATGCACATCAAACACAAAGAAATTCAGGTACCTTGGCTACAACTATCTGGGAATCATAGGTCATTATTCCTTTTCTCTCATACTGTTTATATCTGTACTTTTTATATTCTCAAGATAGAGAGAAGCTACGTCAAACTATAAATGGATAAAACTCAATTCCCTTCGCACATCATAAAGCATGTGTACAATAATTATTAATTTTTATCCTTGAATTACCAGATTCCTAATTCTCTTATAATTCAAGGATAAAAACTAAATAATTGTCTAATTCTCTTTCACACACACACTACACATCTGTATATCTGGGGACTGCATGCAGCTAGACATAGTGCTTTTCCATAGGATACTTTGTAGGCGAGATGGCATCGATTAAAATTTCTGTGATTGACACATTTAGGCAAATTTGTCCTTTCAGTCATCGATGAAAAAAGCATTCTTGTGATTTTTTTATATAAATATCACAATGTATTTTCAGACTCTAGTGAGGTACTCTGACTAAGAGAATGTAGGATTATGTACATCAGCAAAGCTGTGTCTTCCTAGGAAAAGACTTTTCTTTATGTGGCTATTAAGAGAGTGTGATCTATGTGATAGTTTCTAAAATATAAAGTAAGTCCAATTATATTCATCTGCTCTCACTGCTATATCAAAATACCACAGACTATATGGCTTAAACAACGAAATTCATTTTCTCAGTTCTGAAGGCTGGAAGTCTAGGATGAAGAGTCATCAGGATTCAATTCTGGTGAGGCCTCTCTTCCTGGCTTGTGAAAGGTTGACTCTCTTGATATTCTCCTACGGGCTTACCCTCTTTGTCTAAGGACACTGGTGCTGTTGAATTAGAATCTCAGCCTTATAACTAGATTACTTCTTTAAAGGCCATATCTCCAATTACAGTCACACCGAAGGTCAGTGCTTCAGCATATGAACTTGGGTAGAAGGGACATAATTCAGTTCTTAACAGCAGTGTTTTGCCAAAGCAATTGGGACCACTTAAAAGTGAGTAGCTGAAAATGTGAGCTCGTCAGGGTCTACTTATGCTTCAGCTTATATAAGGCAAGGACTAGCTTTGAACTTGGCCTGCAACATCTCTGTATCAAGTACTTTACAGTCACTGAAATTATCCCTTCTCTATAATTTAATATAATTTGTTTTACTGTTACTTGTTTAAAAAAAAGACTATAATAGCACGGTGTGTCATCAAATGACAGTTTTTATAATAATGCACTGAACATATTCCCCTGGTGAACTGCCATATGGATCTAACCCTGGGCTCAGAATCAGTAGCCCTGGTCTAATGGAAGTTCTTAAATCATTTCGATCTGTGTTACAAAATAGAAATTATTTTTAAGATGTTACTTTCTTAGAAAGATGCGCCCTTGGTTTAGGTGCCAGATAGATCAGGGTTCTACGTAGGCTTCCAGGTAGTTTAATTGTTACAATAGCACTGGAATTCGTGGCACTTCAACCTTGCAATATTATGGAGAATATTAAATGAAACACTACATGCGTAGATATTTTTAAAAGACTAAGAAGAGATGCTGCTGAAATGTGAAGTGAAATATTTATTGGTGTGGCAAGAGAGGTACTATAAGTAGTTCTGATAGAAGGCTACATCTTTAAAAAAACTTACTTTCAGGCTTCCCTGGTGGCGCAGTGGTTGAGAGTCCACCTGCCGATGCAGGGGACGCGGGTTCGTGCCCCGGTCCGGGAGGATCCCACATGCCGCGGAGCGGCTGGGCCCGTGAGCCATGGCCGCTGAGCCTGCACGTCCGGAACCTGTGCTCCGCAACGGGAGAGGCCACAACGGTGAGAGGCCCGCGTACTGCAAAAAAAACAAAACAAACAAAAAACTTATTTTCTTATTAAGAAACCTCTTGTTATTATTAAATAACCTATGGTTATGTAAATGAAAAGTACATACTGATATATACTCTGACAAATGTAAATGGAAAAATGAAGATTTTGAAAATATATATATATATATATATATATATTTTTTTTTTTTTTTTTTTTTTTTTTTTGCGGTACACGGGCCTCTCACTGTTGTGGCATCTCCCGTTGCAGAGCACAGGCTCCGGACGCGCAGGCTCAGCGGCCATGACTCATGGGCCCAGCCGCTCCGCGGCATGTGGGATCTTCCCGGACCGGGGCACGAACCCGTGTCCCCTGCATCGGCAGGCGGACTCTCAACCACTGCGCCACCAGCGAAGCCCTGAAAAAATATATTAGCCTATAAACGGCACTGAATAGGAAAAATATATATTACCCTAAATAACTGCTAAAAGTATTTGATAGAATTTGATATCTATTTCTGATAAGAATAGGGAACTTCTGTTCTCACATAAGTCAATATGCTATTTTACTTTGATACAAAAGGAAAAAAAAGTAAAGTGGAAAATTTATGTTTTATAAAGATTTAACACTGAAATCAATTTTTTCATGGGGTTTAGAGACAAATATTATTTGCAGATAAATTTATATAATTTACAAATCAACCTATTTGCAGGGCAAGAATAGAGATGCAGATGTAGAGAACGGACATGTGGACACAGTGGGGGGAAGTGGGTGGGAAGAATTGGGAGATTGGGATTGACATATATACACTACCATGTGTAAAATAGATAGCTAGTGCGAACCTGCTGTATGGCACAGGGAGCTCAGCTTGGTGCTCTCTGGTGACCTAGAGGGGTGGGATGGAGGGAGTGAAGGGGAGGTCCAAGAGGGAGGGGATATATGTATACTTATAGTTGATTGACTTCGTTGTACAGCAGAAACTAACACAACATTGTAAAGCAACTATACCGCCACCCCCCAAAAATAGATAAGTAATAAGAACCTACTATATGGCACAGGGAGCTCTACTCAATACTCTGTAATGACCTATATGAGAAACAAATCTAAAAAAAGAGTGGATATATGTATATGTATAACTGATTCACTTTGCTGTACACCTGAAACTAACACAATATTGTAAATCAACTATATTCCAAAAAAAAAAAAAAAAAAACAGAAGTCAACTGCAGAGATGTGACAAATATGGTGAAGTAGGAGCACCCTGAACCCACCTTCTCCTGAGTCCCAGTGCAGAGAAAATAATTTGAATGGAGCCTGGGAAAAACCCACTTAATGATTTTGCAAAATCAAAGAGGCATGAGGCAACAGAGAGCTTCCCCTGGGGACACAGATGCTGGTGGCTGCCAGTTTTGGAATCACATTCAAATGATGGCAAGTACCATTTTGGAGTCCCCTCTCTAGCCTATGAGCTCCAGGTGCTTACTCACCAACCAGGGGGCCAATATCAGCCCCAGGACTCCCCAGGCCATACAGTAAGACATGAAGGGACTTGGCACTTCCCACCGGTGGGCCAGCACCCACTGCACAAGGCAGAGACGAGCAGCCAACTGCACCTGGGGTCAGCCCTGCCTCTCAGCACTCTCCGAGAAGTCAGACCACCACAACAGAAAGCCCCTGGTAGCCCACATGAGGGCACCCTTAGAATATATAGCTCTGATGACCAGAGGGGAGTGTATTGCTGGGCCCCATAGGACATCTCCTACATAAGGCCACTTCTCCAAGACTGGGGAAACATAACCAACCTACCTAATACATAAAAATCAGTACAGAGGATTAGAGAAAATGAAGAGACAGAGATATATGTTCCAAATGGAGGAACAAGACGGAACTTCAGAAAAACAACTAAGTGAAGTGGAGGTAACCAAGCTACCCGATACAGAGTTCAAGGTAATGGTCATTAAATGCTTAATGAACTTGAGAGAAGAATGAGTGAACACACAAGTATGACAAAGAGTTAGAAAATATAAAGAAGAACCAAACATAGCTGAAGAATATAATAGCTAAAAAAAAATACACTAGAAGTAATCAACAGTAGATTGGGTGATACAAAGAAAGAGTGCAGCAAACTGGAAGAAAGAGTAGTGGAAATCACCCAAGCTGAACAGAAGAAAAAAAAAAGAATTTAAAACAATGAAGACAGTTTAGAAGACCTCTGGGACAACATAATGCATACTAACATTCCCATAATGAGGGTCCCAAAAGGAGGAGAGAGAGAAAGGATAAGAAAATTTATTTGAAGAAACAATAACTGAATATTTCTGTAACCTGGGGAAAGAAACATATATCCAGTTCTAGGAAGAACAAAGAGTCCCACACATGATGAACCCAAAAAGGTCCATACCAAGACATAATTAAAATGGAAAAGATTAAAGATCAGGAGAGAATCTTAAAAGCAGCAAGTGAAAAGCAACTGGTTCCTTACACAGGAACTCCCATAAGATTATCAACTGACTGTACAGCAGAAACTTTGTGGGCATGATATTTTCAAAGTGATGAAAGAAAAAAAACCCTACAACCAAGAATACTTTACTTGGCAAGGTGGTCATTCAGAATTGAAGGAGAATTAAAGAGTGTTACAAACAAGCAAAAGCTAAAAGAGTTCAGCACCACTAAACTAGCTGTGCAAGCAATGTTTAAGGGATTTCTCAAAGTGGAAAAGAAAAGACCAGAGCTAGAAATATGAAAATGACAAAAGGAAAAATCTCATTGGTAAATGCAAACATATAGTAAAGGTAGTAGATCAACTGTTTGTAAAGCTAGTAGGATGATTAAAAGCCAAAAGTAGTAAAATCATCTATCTCCAAATAAGTAGTTAAGGATACACAAAATAAAATATGTAAAATATAATGTCAAAGCATTAAACATTGGGAGAGGGTGAGTAAAAGTATAGGGTATTTAGAATGTGTTGAACATAAGAGATCAACTTAAAATAATAATTATATATATATATATATATATATATATATATGCTGTTTTATGTGAACCTCATGGTAACCACAAACCAAAAACCTACAATACATACACACAAACAAAAGAAAGGAATCCAAATATAACAGTAAAATAGTCATCAAATCACAAGGAACGAGAGGAAAAGAAGGAACAAAAAAGAACTACAAGAACAACCAGAAAACAATGAAGTGTAATGAAGTGGCAATAGGAACATACTTAGCAATAACTACTTTAATGTAAACAGGCTCGATGCTCCAATCAAAAGATACATAGTGACTGAATGGATAAAAAACAAGACCCATATATGTGCTGCCTACAAGATATGATCTTCAGATCTAAAGACACACAGACTAAAGTGAGGGAATGGAAACAAGATATGCTATGCAAAGGGAAAAGAAAAAAATAGTGGGAGTAGAAATACTTATATCAGACAAAATAGATTTTAAAACAAAACTGTAACAATGACAAACAAGACCATTACATAGGGAGATCGATCCAACAAGAAGATATAACAATTGTAATATATGTACACTCAACATAGGAGCACCTAAATACATAAAGTAAACATTAACAAATATAAATGGAAAAGTTGACAGTAACACGATAATAGAAGCAGACTTCAGCATATCACTTACATCAATGGATGTATCATCCAGACAGAAAATCAATAAGAAAACATTGGTCTTAAAGGACACATTAGACTAGAATAGATGAACCATGTGTGTGTGTGTGCGCGCGTGCGCATGTGCGTGGTGTATAAAGATTCCATCCAAAAGCAACAGAATACATAGTTTTTAAGTACATGGAACATTCTCCAGGATAGATCACATGCTAGACCATGAAACAAGTCTCCATAAATTTAAGAACATTGAAATTATATTAAGCGTATTTTCAGACCACAGTGGTATTAAAGTAGAAATCGATTACAAGAGAAAAACTGAAGAAAACACAGACACATGGAGGCTAAACAATATGCTCCTAAGCAACCAATGGGTCACTGAAGAAGTCAAAGAGGAAATTAAAAATTACTTGGTGACAAAAGAAAACAAACACAATTCAAAATTTATGGGACACAACAAAAGCAGTTCTAAGACAGAAGTTTATAGCCACTCAAGCCTACCTCAGGAAACAAGAAAAACCACAAATAAACAATCTAGTCTTACACCTAAAGAAACAAGAAAAAGAAGAATAAACAAAACCCAAAGTTAGTAAGTAGAAGGAAAGAAATCATAAATATCAGAGGAGAAATAAATGAAATAGAAACCCCCCAAAATAGTAACAGTAGAAAAGAACAATGAAACTAATAGCTGGTTCTTTGAAAAGATACACATAATTGATAAGTCTGTAGCCAGACCCATCCAGAAAAAAAGGAAGAAGACCCAAATAAATAGAAACAGAAATGAAAGAGGGGAAGTTACAAATGACACTACAGAAATGTAAAGGATCGTAAATGATTACTACAAATAGTTACACACCTGTAAAATGGACAACCTAGAAGGAATGGCTATATTTCTAGAAAAGTACTATCTTCCAATCCTGAATCAAGAAAAACTAGAAAATATAAACAGACCTATTACTAGTATTGAAATTGAATTGGTAATTAAAAAAAAAAAATCCAGCAAACAGAAGTCCAGGGCCAGACAGCTTCACAGGTGAATTTTACCCAAATATTTAAAGAAACATTAAGGCCTATCCTTCTCAAACTATTCCAAAAAACTGAAGAGGAGAGAACACTCCAGAATTCATTCTCAGAGACCATCATTATACACTGATACCAAAACCAAACAAAGACACCACAAAAAAGGAAATTACAGGCCAATATTACTGATAAACATGGATGCAAAAATTCTCAACAAAATATTAGCAACCCAAATTCTACAATACAATAAAAAGATCATACACCATGATAAATTGGGGTTTATCCCAGGGATAAAAGGATAGTTCAGTATCAACAAATCAGTCAAGTGATACACCACATTAAAAATTTCAGGAATAAAAACTATGATCATTTCAATAGATGCAGAACAAGCTTCTGAAAAATTTCAGTATCTATTAAAACTCTCAACAAAGTGGGGACAGAGGGAACATATTTCAACCTAATAAAGGCCATATATGACACAAATCTACAACCAAAATCATGCTCAACAGTGAAAAGATGAAAGCATTTCCACTAAGGTCAGGAATAAGACAAGGATGCCTGCTCTCACCACTTTTATTCAGCATAGTATTGGAAGTCCTAGCCACAGCAATCAGACAAAATAAAAGAAATAGAAGTTCCAAAAGAAAATAAAAAATAAGAGGAAATAAAGAAATAAAACTGGAAAGGAAGAAATAAAACTGTCACTGTTTGTAGACGACTTGATACTATTTGTAGACAATCCTAAAAGAAATCACCAAAATAATATTAGAACTTATGAATAAATTCAGTAAAGTCAAAGAATACGAAATTAATACAGAGACATCTGTTGAATATTGTGTTTCTATCCAGTCACAACAAACTGTCAAAAAGAGAAATTAAGAAAACAATCCCCTTTCCAATTGTACCAAAAAAAAAAAAAAAAAACCTAAGAATAAATCTAAACAAGGAGGTAAAAGACCTGTATTCAGAAAACTATAAAACATGATGGATGAAATTGAAGATGACACAAACAAATGGACAGATATACCTTGTTCATGGATTGGAAGATTAATATTATTAAAATGGCTATGTTATCCAAAACAATCTACAGATTCAATGTACTCCCTTTCAAAATACCAATGGCATTTTTCACAACTGGAACAAATAATTTTAAAATTTATATGGAAACACAAAAGAATGCAAATAACCAAAACAACCTTGAGAAAGAAGAACAAAAGTTGAGGCATCATGCTCCCTGATTTCAAACTATAGGGCAAAATGACAGTAATCTAAACAATATGGTATTGGCACAAAAAACAGACACATTGGTCAATAGTACTGAATAGGGAGCTCAGAATTAAACTCATATGTATATGGTCAATTCTCTTATGACAAAAGAGACATGAATATCCAATGGGAAAAAGACATCCTCTTCAATAAATTGTGTTGGGAAAATTGGACAGTTACATTCAAAAGAATCAAACTGGACTACTCTCTCATACCACACACAAAAATAAACTCAAAATGTATTAAAGACTTAAGTGTAAGACCTAAAACTATAAAACTTCTAGAAGAAAACATAGGCAGTATACTCTTTGACATGGGTTTTAGCACTCTTTTTTTTTGGCTATGTCTTTAGGCAAGGGAAACAAAAATAAAAATAAACAAATGGGGCTACATCAAACTAAAAATCTTTTGCACAATGAAGGAAACTATCAACAAATGAAAAGGCAGCCTACTGAATGGGAGAAGATATTTGCAAATTATTTATGTGATAAGGGGTTAATATCCAAAATATACAAAGAACTCATACAACTCACCAGCAGAAAAGACAACCTGATTAAAACATCGGCAGAGAAACTGAATAGACATTTTTCCAAAGAAGATATAGAAATGGCCATCAGACAGCTGAAGAGATGCTCAAAAACACTAATCATCAGGGAAATGCAAATCAAAGCCAGGAAAAAATACCACCTACACCTATCAGAATGGCTATCATCCAAATAACAACAAATAACAAGTGTTGGTGAGGATGTGGAGAAAAGGGAACCTTCATACGCTGTTGATTGGATTGTCAATTGGTACAGTCACTGTGGAAAAGTATGGAGATTCCTCAAAAAAATAACTACCAGGGGCTTCCCTGGTGGCGCAGTGGTTGAGAGTCTGCCTGCTAATGCAGGGCACACGTGTTCGAGCCCTGGTCTGGGAGGATCCCACATGCCATGGAGCAACTAGGCCCATGAGCCATGGCCGCTGAGCCTGTGCGTCCGGAGCCTGTGCTCCGCAACAAGAGAGGCCGCCATAGTGAGAGGCGCACGCACCGCGATGAAGAGTGGCCCCCGCTTGCCACAACTAGAGAAAGCCCTCGCACAGAAACGAAGACGCAACACAGCAAAAATAAATTAATTAATTAATAAACTCCTACCCCCAATATCTTCTTTAAAAAAAAAAAAAAAAAAGAATGACCTCTGAATGCCTCATTTTCATTTCCTTTAGGTACTCTTGTTAAAAAAAATATATATATATATAACTACCATATGATCCAGAAATTTCATTTCTGGGTATTTACCTGAAAAAAAACCCAGTAATTCAAAAAAATATATGTACACCAATGTTCACTGCAACATTATTTACAATAGCCAAGATATGAAAACAGCCTAAGTGTCCATAGATAGACAAATGGATAAAGAAGACATGGTACACACACACACACACACACACACACACACACACACACACACACAAACAGTGGAATATTACTTAGTCATAAACAATTCTTGCCATTTGTGACAACATGGATAGATGTAGAGGGTATTATGCTAAATGAAGTAAGTCAGACAGAGTCAGACAAATACTGCCTGATCTGATTTATGTCAATCTAAAAAACAAAAGAAACAAATAAAAGAAAATGAAAACAGACTCATAGACACAAAGTACAAACAGATAGTTGCAAGAAGGGAGGTGTGGTGCTGAACGAAATAGGTGAAGAGGATTAAAAGGTGAAAAAGGAATAAGTCACAGGGATGTATTATAAAATGTAAGGAATATGGTCAATAATATTTTAATAACTATGTATGGGGACAGATGGTTACTAGACTTATTTTGCTAACCATTTCATAAAGTATACAAACATCAAATCATTATGTAGTACACCGAAAACTAACAAAATATTGTATGTCAACTATATTTTATAAAAAATACAATAAAATAAAATAAAAACCAACTAAAAGAACCATTGCTGACTAAGATTGTTGGATACAAAATTAATAATCATAAAATTATGGCCAATTAAAATTATGAATGCACAAATATAATTCATAATGTTCTCCTTGAGAAAATAGAGGGAAAAAACTTTACCAAGAAATATATAGAGCATACAGGAAAGAAAAATGAAATCTTTCTGAAGATCAATAAAAAAGATTGAGTATATGGATACTAAATATTTAGATTTTACTAGAATATCTTATCCAGATTTCAAGTCCCCCAAGTGACTTCAATTAAAAATGTCAGTATAGGACTTCCCTGGCAGCACAGTAGTTAAGAATCCACCTGCCAATGCAGAGGACACGGGTTCGAGCCCTGGCCTGGAGGATCCCACATGCCGTGGAGCAACTGGGCCTGTGCACCACAGCTGCTGAGCCTGTGTTCTGGAGTGCATGAGCCACAACTGCTGAAGTCCGTGCACCTAGAGCCTGTGCTCCTCAACAAGAGAAGCCACCACAAAGAGAAGCCGCGCATCACAACAGAGTAGCCCACACTCGCCGCAACTAGATAAAGCCCGCACGCAGCAACAAAGACCCAATGCAGCCAAAAATAAAAATATAAATAAATAAATAAAGGGGCTTCCCTGGTGGTGCAGTGGTTAAGAATCCACCTGCCAATGCAGGAGACATGGGTTCCAGCCCTGGTGCAGGAAGATCCCACAAGCTGCAGAGCAACTAAGCCCATGTGCCACAGCTACTGAGCCTGCGCTCTAGAGCCTGTGCGCCACAACAAGTGAGGCCGTGTGCTGCAACTACTGAAGCCCACATTTCTAGAGCCTGTGCTCCCAACAAGAGAAGCCACTGCAATGAGAAGCCTGTGCACCACAGTGAAGAGTAGCCCCTGCTCGCCATGCCCAGAGAAAAGCCCACTGCAGCAATGAAGACCCAAAGCAGCCAAAAATAAAAAAATAAATAAAATAAAATAAATTATAAATTTATATAAAAAAGCATCAATATAAAATTGTTTCCTTTTTTATTAAAAATAATAAACTAACAATATTGTCAAGAAGAAAATAGAAAACTTAACAAAAATTACTGTTATAAATAGTTTTAAAATGTATTATAACACTCCATGTTAATGAAAGATATTAATAACAGTAGCACTGGGTCAGGGTACAAGGGGTATAAGCAAATTGTACAGGGCTTCCCCTGTGGCACAGTGGTTGAGAGTCTGCCTGCCGATTCAGGGGACACGGGTTCGTGCCCCGGTCCAGGAAGATCCCACATGCTGCGGAGCGGCTAGGCCCGTGAGCCATGGCCTCTGAGCCTGCGCGTCCATAGCCTGTGCTCTGCAACGGGAGAGGCCACAACAGTGAGAGGCCTGCGTACCGCAAAAAAAAAAAAAAAAAAAAAAATTGTACAGTCTTTGCAAATATAAAACAATTTCCAAGAAGTATTTGAAAATGTATTAGAATTCTTCAATAATCTAAATGAACAAGTGCTGAAATAGAAATGCTCTTGTGGAAAAAAAAATTATAGGAAGCGAATTCTAGAATACAGGAGAAATGATCACATAATAAATGTGCCATCCAAAGAAATAGGGAAACAACAGAATATTTAGTAATTGTGTTGAGCAGTTGATAATTTGGAATCAATTGGAGAAATAGTCTAATAATCTCACTGTTAACATATCAAAATGAACTTCAAAAGAATTTAAAAATTCTAGCATAGAAATGATACCATATAAACAGCATAATTAATTGTATCTAAATTTTTATTAAGTTTTGGAATGTAGAAGGATTTTCTAAGGAGAATATCATTGATGGAGATAGAAAAAGTAACCATTCTCAGAAGCATTTTGTCATTTTATGTCAAAGCTTTCACAATCTTTCTTATTTATCCAAAATTATTCTAATTTTACATTTTATCCTAAGGTAAAAATATCCATCATATAGTTATTTTATATTGATAAAATAAATAAGCATTTAAAAATAGTGGGATATATAAGTAAGTCATGAAACAGAAGACTACTATGCTACCATCAAATTAATAGTATAAAAATGTATTTCATAACAAAGCACATACAAAAAATTCGTATACATACACATACATATATACTATATAACCTCAATAAATATATTCTGATAGATAAATTGTATAGTATAAAGCTTGTTCTTTACTTTGTATGGCATCCTATTAGGTAAAATACATGTTAATTGGTATAGTTTATATACATATAAATTTACATACATTATATATATATATATGTATTCATATTGTATACATGAGCTCTCCTCTTCACTTTCTTAGTATCCACGAGATTGACTTCTAGAATCCCTTTATGGCAGTCTTGGCCTTTCTAGCATGTACCTCGAAACTTTTCCAGTCTTTACACAATACTCAGGTCCAGAGCCTCTTCCACGTTTTTGGATATTTGTTATAGTAGTACCCCACTCCTCATACCAAAATTTATATGGTCAGAGTTCTCCAGAGAAATAGGCCTATAAGTCTATACATATATCCATTTCTGACTATACAGTTCTATCTATCCCTGTCTGTCTATCTATCTAGTTAGTGAGAAAGAGAGAGATTTTGAGGAATTGACTCACATGATTATGGAGGCTGAGAAGTCCCACCATCTGCCCTTTGTAAGCTGGAGACCTACAAAAGCTGGTGGCCTGAGAACCAGGGCCACCAATGGTGCAAGTTCCATTCTGCGGGCAGGAGACTGATGTCCCAGCTCAGGCCATCAGATAGAGAGAAGTGATTCTCCCTTCCTCTGCTTTTTGTTCTGTTCAAGCCTTCAGTGGATTGGATGCTGCCCATACAAACTGGAGAGACCATCTTCTTTACTTAGTCTATCCATTCAAATGCTAATCTCTTCCGGAAACACTCTCACAGATGCACCCAGAAATAATGTTTAGCCAGATATCTGGGTATCTCATCACCAAATGAAGTTAACATATAAAATTAACTATCACATAAGAGAATTTAATAAAATCCATTTTATATTTATTTGTAACCATGACTTTGCCCACAGTCTGTGTGATTTTAAGGAATCAAGAATATGTTGTATTTCTACCTTGATGCAAATCCCCAAACCTTATCACTTCCAACTTCGCTACTACTTTATGGAGAGTTTTTTTCAAATTATTATTAAATATTATTTGAGTAATACTGAATATTTGGAATCTAAGTAGGGTTATTGACAGATGCCTGTCCAGTTTGAACCTCGTGTATCTTCCCAATCAATTCAATCTTGTTTTCATTGTAAAATTCTTGCAATTTCAAAGAATAAACCCTTTTGGAGCCACAAATATGGGTAGATTTCTCAGTTATGTACTTGCACTTAATGTGGGGAAATTATCTTCCAATTTTAATCATTTTTATTTTGGCTTTGTAACTAGTTCATTATAATGTTAGAAAAGGACCTCAAAGATGTACTCTCAATGCTGTGTGCCTATTCCACATATGTCATCTTTGTAAGGATTCTAAGAGCAAGAATTTTCTTGGCACATCAATTATAATGTGGCACGTACATTTCTATTGTTAGTTGAGGACCAAAGATATTCTGATAGCCATGTGGATACTACCTCAACCCAGCATCTCCCCTCACACCATTCCTTATCCGAGTATTCTCTTGCTACCTTATATGCCTTATCTCTGTAATTCTAAAAGCTTGAAATGAGGAGATTTTGCAAATTATTTTGGAATATTGCTGACTATACTAAAAGAAGGATATGTATTACTGGTACATACTAGAATATTAAGAGTTTGTCCATGGTGTTAATATAATTATGTAGGGAGCTGTTGGCGTTTACTTGTATCTAGACAACCCACTCCTATTTTTTAACTTCTTTTAGTTTAGACTGAATATTTTTGACAGCTCTAGTTACAAAGCAAACTTTATTATTGTGCTTTGAAATCAATCACTTAACACCTGTTTCAAAAGTAAATAAATATTGACAGTTTTATTATCATTCAAATAACCTTCTTGTTAATTAATGCAGGGTGAGATTCTCAGTCATCATTTAGTTCTAACCCAAGTGTCAAGAGACTTAAAAATATGAGATTTCAGTAATTAATAACATAGAGTCTTATGCCTCCATTGATAATGTTTATTTATGTTTATGTGTTATGGTTGTATATAAAGTTATACATCTCAGCATATTTAGCACTCTTTTTTCATCCAGTTCAACAAGAAAATATATCTTCCATTTGTGTTTCTGGAGAAATTCTCTTTCAGTGGGATAATTACACACCCGTCTGGTTTTCAATGATGAGAAAAACACTCATGTTGGCAGTCGGTATCACTGGTTATTGAGAAAGGAATGTCATAGAAATGTTCCATTATGGCAGGATTCACTAATAATAGTTGGTCAATGGATCCAAAAATCTGCACAGGATGAATTCAGAATGGGGAGAAGAAAGAGTTCCTAGTTCATATAATTCACCATTATTTTTTTACTTGAAAGCTGTGACAATAATTTGAATATGCATCCAGTTCTACAGTTTATATTATTTTACATAATTATACCCATGGAACTTATTAGGATATTTTAGACCTTTTAAAAAATAATCATCATTTTTACATTTCCAAATAATTTAATTCTAAATTCTTTCCTTTCTCAAGTTGAAATTTACTTAAAAGTAAATGGCATTTGTCTAGTGCTGTCTTGACGGCATTTCCACATATATTACCTCATTTAATTCTCATGGAATTACTGAGAGCAGTTGTGACTCTCATGCAACAAAAAGGACAAGTGTGAACATTCTCTCAAGGTCACATAGCTGGCAACTTGCAAAGGTTACCTGTACCTTTGATTGAGTCGCTCGTACTTCTGATTGAACAACTATAAATCAGGGGTTCTCAGGACCCCGTCCTCAAGTTTCATAATTTGTTAAAATATCTCATAGAACTCAGGAAAGTGCTTTATTTACTAATTTATTTAAAAGCATACAACTCAGGAACAGCCAAATGGAAAAGATACATAGGGTACAGTATGGGGAAGAGGGTGTAGAGCTTCCATGCTCTCCAGGTGTACCACTCTCCCAGCCCCTGCACCTGAAGCTCTCTGAACCCAGTTATCCTGGAGCTATCAAGGGACCACAAGAATTGCCTCATTAAAACAAAAGACGCTCCTTTCACCCTTATCACTCAGGAAATTCCAAAGGTTTTAGGAGCTCTGTGCTAGCAATGAGGATAAAGACCAAGCATTTTTCTCATTATACCACATGGGACACATGTCTTTAACAACCTTCAATACACAAATAAATGATGTTAACAAATGTTAGGGCACTATAACTGTATCTACATGAAAGCAATATAATTCCATTAAAGACTAGCACATTTTTAATCATTCTGTGTTTTTAAGTACAATTTATATCATCAGGCAGCTCTTAAGAGGGGGCTGAGAGAGTCACATGGAGACAACTTTGCCCTTCCTTTTTTTCTTTCTTCTTTCTCTTTTTTTTCCTTCATGTAGGGATAAGGAAAAAAGAGAATTTTAAGAATAGAATTCTTTCCAAAACACCAGGTGATATAATCAGGAGACCTAACTCAGGGGGAGGAAATAGGTAAAGATACACTATGGAGGTCTGTTAAGAGCTAAAATGCAAGTACTTTGTGTTAAATATTATATTATAAATTTAATATGTATTACTGAATTCAATCCTGAAGCTAACTCAGTGAATTAGGCCATTTTATCAGTCACCCCATCATACTAATGAAGACCCTCAGTTTAGAATAGGCAAGTATCTTACTCAATATTAAAAACTAACTAACTAGACTCTTCAACAAACGGTGCTGGTGTAACTGGATATCCACTTGGAATGTATAAAGTTGGGCCTTTCCCCAAAACACTAAAAAATTAACTCAAAGTGAATCATAGACAAAAATATAAGAGTTACATATAATAAAACTCTTAGAAGAAAACAGGAATAACTCTTCATGACTTTGGGCTAGGTAGAGACTTCCTAGTCATGATACCAAAAGAAGAAACAACAAAAGGAAAATTAAATAAATTGAAACACAAAAGGAAAATTAAATAAATTGAAAGACATAAGAACATAAAATACTTGTGCATCAAAGGACACTACCAAGGAAGTGAAAGGCAGCTCACAATATGGGAGAAATATTTTCAAGCCAAATATATGAGAAGTATATGCAGAATATAAAAATAATTGCTACAACTCAGTAATAAAAAGATGACTCAATTTAAAAATCAGCAAAAGATTCAAAGAATATATGCAAATACCCAATAAGCACATGAAAAATGTTCAATATCATCAGTCATTAAGGAAATTCAAATCAAAACCATAATGAGATAACACATCTCGCCCACTAGGGTGGCTATAATAACAAGTGTTGTGAGGATCTAAAAACAATGGAACCCTTATATATTGATGATGGGAGTACAAAATGGCGCAGTTGCTTTGGAAACAGTTTCATAGTTCCTCAAAATGTTAAAAAAAGTGTTTTCACATGACCCAGAAATTCTACTCCTTGTATATACATAAGAGAAATGAAAACATATGTCCACACACAAACTAGTTTGCAATTGCTCCTAACAGCATTATTCCTAATATTAAAAGAGTGGAACCAACCTAAATGCCCACCAATTGAGGAATGGAACAAAAAATGTGTTATATCCACACAATGGAATATTATTCTACACTGTAAAGGCATGAAGGACGGACCCATGCTACAGAGATGAACCTTGAAAATACGCTAAATGACCACATACTGTATGATTCCATTTATATGACCTATCCAGAACTGGCAAATTTATAAAAACTGAAAATAAATTAAGAGCTGCCTAGTAACTGAGGATGGAGTGTAGGGATAGGGAGTGACTGTTAACGAGTGGAGGGTTTCATTTTGGGGGCTGAAAATATTCTAAAATTGTATTATGGTGATGATTTCACAACTCCATGAATATATTAAAACCATAGAATTTTAAGGGAGTGAATTGCATGGTGTGTGAATTATATTTAATAAAGCCACTTTTAAAGTAACTAATAGGATATGAAGCCAAGAAGTTTGACTTCAAATAACCAGATAAAATATGTCTGTAGAGAGTCCACAAAACATGTATATTTATTATCAAAAGCAGAAGCTTACCCCTTGGCAAAATTAATTCTGCACTTGACTTTTTGATCCTATCCTATCACAGAAAAAACAAGAAACAAAAAACACTCATGTGTCTGTGTCTTGTCTAGTATTATTAACTGAGAAACACTGGTATTGATTTGATTGAAGTTTAAGATGTAGTTTGGTATTGATTCTGATTGAAGGTTAAAAGGCATTGATTGAAGGGACGTGTATTTAGGCACACAAGTGTGTGTGTGAGTTGTGTAGTGAATGTAGAAGTCTAAATTGAATGGAAGTTCAGACATAATTCTTAGAAGCTAATTATTTTACCTCTTTTATATACATTCCTTCAGTAATGGTACAGAGGGAAATTTTCATATTACACATGCAGTGACGTTTCTTTGAGATATTTAGTAAGTCCAGATTCTTCCAGGTTCTAGAAAACCTAATAAACAAGTTGTGGTCCATATTTTATGTTTTACCTGGAATTATATTATATAGCTAAGTAAAGATATCAGCAGTTCCCTCTTTGACTACTTGAAACATTGTGATAGCAGTGCTCACAATGAGTGTATGTCTAGACCTTCAGCTTTAACTCACTAGAATTTCTTCTTTATTTTTTTGCGGTACGCGGGCCTCTCACTGCTGTGGCCTCTCCCGTTGCGGAGCACAGGCTCCGGACTGCGCCGGCTCAGCGGCCATGGCTCGCGGGCCCAGCCGCTTCGCGGCATGTGGGATCCTCCCGGACCGGGGCACGAACCCGTGTCCCCTGCACCGGCAGGCGGACTCTCAACCACTGCGCCACCAGGGAAGCCCTACACTCAGTTCTTATTAAATAATTTTGCTAGTCAAAAGCCAGGGACCTCAGGCAAACAACCTCTGGCAGAATGTTTGTAAATGTTTCTTGCTTTCTGTTTAGAACACTGGAACAGTGGGAAGCAGGACTCTCAGTGAAGTACATGTTGGAAGATGCACATTAAGGTCCCTAATGTTGTCGTTAACTACAGTTATATCATTGCCTCTTTATTGATATTGGCTTTATGTTAACAAAGAAGGATTAAATTGAGTGACTAGAGAGTCCTGATTCTACACAATCCTCATGTAGGCCTTAGGGCAGAGGGAGGTCAAGGTTTCTTCCCATGGCTGGATGCCCTGCATTGTTTGGGGTGAAGATGGAATCCCTAGAGCTTGAGTCGTGTGTATCTCGTTGGAACTCTGTATGCTTTTAAGGTATTATCCTAAATGAAACATTTTCCCTTACTTTAAATCTGTCTTGCACAAGTTTCATTCCAAGCTATTTGTCTAATTTCCTCTTCAGTGAGGAAGGTGATATAAACTAAAGAATGGAGGAAAGTTGCTGATTTATTTTAGGCACTTAGCTCAATTTGCTCTTACTTGTTTGGGAAATTGCGTTTTCGATGCAGAAAAATATGTTGCAGTGAAGTAATTCCATGGGTTTGATGACACTGCAGTGTGTTACTTCCCTGTATCTGTTTTAAGTGTAAATAAGATTCACAGGCAGCAGGATTACCATTATTTACTTCCTTTTATTGCCTCTCTCTTTCGTACCTACTAGATTACATGTGTGTTAACGGAAGTTACTGTTACACTTATTTAACAGTATTGACTGAAATAACCCTGAATCTCCTCCAGTGAGGACTGATTTAGCTGCAAATCACTGTTCCAGCTCTGAAATCATTAATCAGCCTTAGGCAAGATCCATTATATGGGATTTCAGCATAGAAGAAATATTAACAGCTCCCTGGAAGAAACGTTACCTTCACATTGGCTGTGACTCCCTGCTGGAGCAGCAAATTACCCTCAAGTAATAATTATAATACATTAGTAGAGGTTTAATTTCCAATAAGTGCTATCTGTACAAGAAATGGCAATCTCACCATGGCTCAGAGAACAATAGATCATGTTATCAGCCAGAATAAACCTACATGGAATTAAATGAAAGATAATAAAAAATTCATTACAGCTTGAAAACTGTAGAAAAAGAGAAGGTGATGTGAGTTTCTCAGTTGCATTTTTATAGGTCATGTTTACAGATCATCTCACTGGATGATATTTGGTATGGTTGTGAATTTTTCTCCTTTAGTTGTTAGCAAAATTGTGAATTCACTAGTTAACATCTAGTATGATAATTTAGTAATTGCTTTTTTTTTTTCCGAGGAATGGAAGTTACTGATAAGTAGTAGAAGTATAGGGGAAATTCATTCTTTAGATTACTATGCACAGTGACCCACTTTTTGCATCCAAATTAATATTATAGCAACAATTTTCAAAGTATAGAAAAATTAGAATTTCAGAGGAGGGATTCTTACTAATTTTACTTTAAATAAACAATGGAATGTTTCTATGAAATTAGACCTGTAAATGGCTTAGAAAGGTTTTTATGAGGTTTTAGAATAATATACGTCTGTGAAGTCTGCACATCTTCACTTAAAGTTTTGAATAGAACCTCTTTTATGTACAAGGTACCATTTTAGGGACTTTTATAGCGTATATTGCAATCTGTCTACCTTTTAGTGTGAAGGGTAAAACAAGCATATTACTTGCTTAACTAAGTGCAGTGAATTTTATTTATAATACTTTGTAAGTTTTATGAAACTCTTCCTTTCTTCCAGAAGTATTAAGTATCTAGGGAATGTCTACAAATTATTGATAACAGGGATATCCTGAAGTTTTGATGTTTGGAAGTGCCTTGTGCTTAAGGGGTCTGTATTGTAAAGGCATTTTTATTTTAACGGTTGGACTCAGTTCCCATATTGAACAAGTTCTAGCACACTGCATAAACCAGATTGTTTATGTGCCAGTGACTGAAAGTTGTTCTTCAGGTTCAGTGAACTATTAATTTAAGGAATTCAAGGTGATTTCATTACTGAATAAAGAGATTTCTATTTTCTTAACACTGTAGAGTCTGTAGTTTGATTTATGTAGTCATGAATATATATATATATATATATATATATATATATATATGTGAGTGTGTGTGTGTGCGTGTATATCTATGGAGTTCTTTTGTTTTACCTTTGGTAGATTTCATGTCATATTGTCAGATACAGAAACCAAAATAAAAGAAAATGCTTATAAGTAAACTCTGCCCGCATTCTATACTGAAAGATACATTAAGAATAAATTTTGTACAAACCCCCCTCCTGGGACTTCCCGGGGGGCACAGTGGTTGAGAATCCACTTGCCAATGCAGCGGACACAGGTTCGATCCCTGGTCCGGGAAGATCCCTTATACCGCGGAGCAACTAAGCCCGTGCACCACAACTACTGAGCCTGCAGTCTAGAGCCCACGAGCCGCAATTGCTGAAGCCCGCGCGCCTAGAGCCTGTGCTCCGCAACAAAAGAAGCCACCGCAATGAGAAGCCCGTGCACCACAACGAAGAGTAATCCCTGCTCACTGCAACCAGAGAAAGCCCACGCACAGCAACGAAGACCCAACGCAGCCAAAAATAAATAAATAAAAAATATTTTTTTTTTTGTTTTGTTTTGTTTTTGCGGTACGTGGGCCTCTCACTGTCGTGGCCTCTCTCGTTGCGGAGCACAGGCTCCGGACGCGCAGGCCCAGCGGCCATGGCTCACGGGCCCAGCCGCCCCGCAGCACGTGGGATCCTCCCGCACCGGGGCACGAACCTGCGTCCCCTGCATCGGCAGGCGGACTCCCAACCACTGCGCCACCAGGGAAGCCCTAAAATAAATTTATTTTTAAAAAATCCTCCTAAGTCTGCCTATAAATCAGATTGGAAACCTAGTGTAAGAAATTATCTTATATCTCAAAATCTGAAATAATTTAAATGTTTCTTTTGGAAAATATACTGTATGCCTTACTTATATTTTTGGAAGGGGGAATATGCAAAATCATTTAGATAATTTAAAAAGTTGAAGTCAGTCTTTAGCTCTAAAACACAAATTGCCCCTTGAATAGCTAAATATGCAGCATACCTCAAAAATGACCCTTAAGTTTATTAGAACTACGGTGATGTGACAGGTCACGATTTTGCAGCCCCTATTTCACCCAGCATACAATGATCTCTAGTAATTAAATGAGAAAATATGAGTCAGCCGTGCAACTCATCAAAATGCTTTTACACGATCAGATTTTTTTTCTCAGGTTAAAAGGATATGAAACACAATTAAAAATGAACTTTAAATCTTCATGCTCATTAAAATATGGCATTCAGTAATAAGAAAGAAAATCTACAGGGTATTATATATATGTAATATGTATTATGCAATGTATTATGTATTCTTTTTACATAAGGGCTTCATCACTTTGCTTAACAGTTATTGCTGTTATAACACAGAGTAGTATAAAAATATATAATTTCAAAGCACTCCTGTGTTAAAGTATAATTTTATAGGATGTGTATTTAGAAATAATTCAAGTGGTTTAATCATGCAGTGATTAATTAAAATTTGTGGATCTCTCAGACACCTTCTACTTGAGTGCACAGCACATAAGCATGTATTTGCAGCTGTGTAACAAAATATCAACCTCAGAATTTTAAAAATACATTAAAAAAATTAATGCAGGCAATCATGCTTCTCATAGATGAGAATTAAAATACTTGTGGATTGGGGAAGGTACACAATACTTGGTGTATAATAAATATATAGTGATCTGATATCAAGATGAAACTTTTCAAGAGTACAGAGGGTGAGGGTCAGTGAAGGATCCAGTCCACAAATAGATGAGGAAGACAGAGATTTGAATAAAAATGAAGAGTAGGCAGTACATTTTATTTAACTCCAAAAGGTTCTAAGTGGCTGTCCAGGAATGGCTGAATCAAACAGTGTGGCAATCCACATATCCTAAAAAATGGCCATCAGGGTATCATGCTATCACGTGGTTCAGTTATTGAAAGAGCAGTAAATGTAAACAACTGAATTTCATTCCAGAACCTGCCTTTTTCCAGCTTTGTGTCTTCAGAAAAGCCATCAAAGTACTCCAAGCTTGTTTCTTCACCTTCTACATGGAGTAATAGTACTTGACCTGACTCCTTCCTGTTACTTTTGTAAAAATCAAAACAGGAGATGACAGCATATTATTATTTTTACTACTATTATTATTATTAAATAATAATAATAGTAATATCAAAGTAAAGATCAATTATAATTCCAACAACAGTAATAATAGCAACAAGGTTTCCTTAGCACTCATTGAGTCAGTGTGTTAGGTGGTACTCATGTATTTTATTTGTTACATTACTACAATCATATGAGATATTTAATATTACTGTCTTCATTTTAGAGTGAAGAAAATAGAGAAAGATTAAATTAGTTACATAGGCCATACAGTTAGTGAATGAGAAGGGACATTTAGGTCTGTCCAACACTGCAATCTAAGCCAGTTGCTGTACACTCCATTCCGTTACCACTCCTTATAGGTTGAGTATAGTTTATATATTCCTAAGAAAGACCTTCTCATAGGATAATGCTGTTACCTGTTTACTGTCTGCTCTTCAAGGAGCTTACCTTCTAGTTAGCATTCAGTAAATAACAAGTGGGGTAAATGAGGCAGTGAATGCTTGGAACCCATACAGACATGTGGTCTGGCTTGTATCAGACTTTTACAAGGCAAATTCAGAAAAAAATGTTTTTGTTTTAAATGTCAACAGTTTAATTAACAGAAATAGTTCCTCACATTTTAAATCTTGTATGTTAAGTGGATGGGTCATCAAAAATGTATCTGTAGTGATACCTTTATGCAATGTCTTCCAGATGGTAGCATCTAGAAAATATATTACCATCAGGTATATTTAAGAAGTAGGGGAAGGAAAAATGATTATACTTCATATACCTACATGATTTTACTGTATTATAATTATCAATTAAACTAAAATTTTGATTAAATGATACATTTTCTGGACAGTTTTTTAACTACCCAAAGAGTTTGCCCAGGAGAACTGCCCTATGCCAAAAGCAACACTTTCACTCTGAATAGAAAGAGATAATTAATACATTATAGAAATTTAAGGTGGTAGATAATCTGCATAAAGACTGACCTGTAGTTATACATCTTTTTTTCTCTAATTGAGAATGTTGGAGAAGACAAATCCAGGTTTAAATGATTCATATTATTATAACTCTAGTGAGAGAAAGAGCATTGTTTCTTCAAAATGCATTTGCTTTTAGAGGAAGAAAAGAAGGAGAAGAAGATATTTTTGTTTTATGTGAAATTCCTAGTTCTTTTTTCTTGAGTGTCATGAATGTGAGATTTCATACTGGTAGGAATGTACATACATGCCAATTCTGATTCACCAATTTTCCAATTTTATTTACTAATAAACATATTTCTTCTAATTTCTTAACATTATGCCTGAGTTTTTGATGATAAGAATGATGACATCATTGTATTTATTTAGGACATGAATCATTGTCATATGCTTTTACTATTCCTAGAGGCGTATATTTTAAAACACTGTAGTTATGGACTTTCATTGCAACAGAGCTGGTGATTACTGTGAATATGCCTTGTCTGATTGCCCTATGGATAACCTCAAATACACTTCCATAAACTTGGAAGTTTCATGGAGATATTTTGATATCTTAATTTAATGGAAAATGTCTGTGAAATATAAAATAATGGATTCATTTAATGTAGTTACATCTGGGAATACAGATCTCTAAAACTCATACGTTACATGTACTTAATGTGATGACTAATCAAATAAGAGATAGAGAGCCTTCCCAGTTGATGCTACCCTAAAAGAACTATCTCAACATTTAGAATCCGTAACTACTGAAAATATGCAAGTACTTATTTTACGTTTATTATTGTCCTTTCCTTCTTTGTTTGAAAATATCTAGTTTTAAATAAGTTCAAATATTTTTTGTTTTTACTCTTATATTACCTCTTTTCTCTTTTTATTTCTAAGCAATAAAAGCAAAGGTTTTAAGGTGACTGCAAAGTATATTTTCTAGTTCAATTTTAGTCCTTTCGTTCAACACCACCTAGAGTGGACATGTTTTGAATAATTTCAGATAGAACTAATGTCCTCATATATCATCAATTCATTCCTTATGACTCATTGATTCATGACCTATAGAAGTGGGGAGTAAAAAGGATGGATTTGTTTTAGTATCCAGAAACATTGAAAAAGCCAAAACACTTTTAATCTTGGAAAATTTTGTCCTTTTATTAGTTTTATAATATCATTCAGGTTATTATTTTTGTGGGTTTTGATGGGATCACGAACAGCATCATTAAGCTATTTGGTAACATTGCATTGCTAAAAGCACTGCCAAGAAAATGTCTGTGCATACAAGTTGCTTCTACACAAGCTAAGAGTTTAACACCTAAGAAACAGTTAATATTGGGGGTTTTTGTGTGTGCAATAAATGTTGGTGTGTTGAGGATTTTTCTCAACAAGGTATATCCAGTAAAATCGGTTCAGGATTAAATGATAATCCCCAGTGACTGTGGCTAACTGAAGAAACAATAACACAGAGGTGTTTGCAGGAAGGAAGGGAGAGTTTTACAGATAGCCTCTGGAGGAGGAGCTAGGTGCCGCATCAGTAGGTGCTGTGGGGATGGACCTTCTTATGGTGCTCTCACTTCTTGTCTAGGTGTCTCCAGTGAAGTTATCCCAGTCTCTGATTAGCCAAGTTTGAGACAAGGGTCTGAACATGGCTCAGCCATCTATGGTTAGGGGACAGCATCAGGAGCATCAGTAAAACCTATCCAGAAATCAGTATCTCTCACCCAATTTAATTTATGTTTGCATCAGCCAGTAGCATTCAGCTGCTATGTAGGCACATGTTTTTGGATGGAATTTCTATTTTTAATCAGTATCCCAAGCCACTTCAAAATTATTAAGGTGGAGAAAATTATCCTAATCTCTAATCAGTATCAAGATGTATAGATGCACATACTGTTGATGAGTCTAGTCTCTCAATGGGAGAATTATTATTTCTAATTAAAAAGAAGTAAATACATTTAACTAGTAGAAGAATTTAGTTGCTGTTGTGTGTTTCCTGAAAGCTTGTTCCCCCCCCAGAAAATATTAAATCTAACAAAGTACCGTCAAAATATGTACATATTCATGGAATCACATAGAATTGTTCTGTTATTTTTGTTAGTATCTATAAAAGAGAAAACTTCACAAAACAATTCTCTGCTGCAGAGACCTGTTCTCACAGACCTCATAGCATTGGATAAGGAGATTCTGGCTTAAAGGATCTTACATTTTTCTGTATTTTATATAAATTTGCATACTCAGTTAAGTGCATTGTTTAGAGGTGGCCAGAGAGTATTTGACCATCTTGTTATGTTACAGAGGGTGAGTATGCAGTAACTGTTTTTCCTTAATACTATTAATCTTCAAAATAATCTTTATAAGCAAGTGCTCAAGTTCACTGATAGAGAGAGGTGATGTAAGAACTCTGGAGACTAAGTTCATATTTATTTGCATAAGTAATTTCTAAAGGCACCATTAATAAGTATACTTAATTATTTATGGTTTGGGGGCATCTGTTGAACTTCAGTGAATTAGATATGCAGGTACTCTCTGCATGTCATTTTTCTTTGTAGTTAGAAGTAAGCTCCCTAGCAAAAACTCTGCAAGGCCAATATTTTGCAGTAAAATCAATTTCATTAAAAGTACATTAATATGAAATCTGTGTTAAAGTTGCTCCTAGATACGAACTTACCGTTACTCAATGAAGAAATAAAAACTACAAAGTCAGTATTAACCAAGTAGGCAATAGCACACGATGCATATTAACCAAAGGGCAGCCTTTTTCAGGCCACAGTCTTTTACAAACATACAAGAAAATAATTAAGTGCAAATAATTAATATTCATTAAGTATTCCAGGAGGAACCTTTATCTTGCCAAAAGTTGTTACTCTATGTAAAATTATGATAGGCGTGTAGGAACAATATGATTGTGTTTGTGTAAAAAGAAAGAATCAAGTTTATCTTTATCAAAAACACTATGAAATGATCTCGAAAAGAAATTTTCCAACCATCGGTTTAAAATCAAATTATGTGTGTTGCATAATTTACATCTTAATTATACTTATGATTTCAGAAGAACTGGAGGTAGCACAATGAAAACTGGAGTATTGATAATTGACTTCTTGAATAAGGGGTTTATGAAATATGAGTGCCTAGTTTACAATGAAGATTATGTCAGTCTGAAGGGGAAAATTAAACAATGTTCAGAGTCAGAAAGATGAAGATTGCAGCTATCTTGGAGAGAAATTAGGGTTAGGAGTGAGTTTTAGTCAGTGCTTAGAAACAACATTAAGTATGGAATATGATGTAACATGTTGGAATACCTTGGGAACATGGGAAATACATTTAGACCTTATTCATATGATTAAAATTATGTTTAGTAAGTGGTAAAGTAAAATGGCAAAATTTAGACCACCACAAATTTAAACTGGACGTTGACCAATCATTCCCAGTCTAACTTGTCTGTCTTCCAGCACATGATTGAGAAGATTTATCCATCTTTGTTGACTAAAGACAATCCATGGTTATGATAATATGCAAATATATCGCTAAATTAAAAAAGTCAATAATAACAATTGTCTAGCTTCATTTGTTGAAGAAAGAAGAGATGGATCTTCTACCTATATGTATAAAATGACTTCAGTGAAGGTGGTGAAATACAGAGGAAGCACACTAAGAGGAACCTTTGAAGGGCATAAAGGCAGTGATTATGGCAAAATAGAGACATGGCAGAGGATATTTTTTCTCTAAGGAATGCCAACGTGCACCCCCCCAAAAAAAGGGGGAAAATAAAGGCATGGTGTACCTGTCACAGAGACTTCTTATTATCGACCAAACACTTTTTCTCTATTTTCTTGACTCAGCTAGTTTGCCTTTCTCGACCTTTCTATGGATGTTGCATCATGCCTGAATTTTAGCCAGTGGAATATAAGAATGATAAACACTCTTTTGAACCTTGGCTTATAAACACCTTCCTCTATTCTAATGCATCTCAACTTTGGGGATATTTGGCAAAGGCTGGAGACATTTTTGAGGGTTACACTGGGGCATGACCACTTATGTCTAAACATTAGAGGTTAGGGATGCTGCTAAACATTCTACAATTTAAGAACAGTCCTCACAACAAAGATAGCCTGATCTGAAATAAAAATAGGACTGAGGCTGAAAAAGCCTGCTCTATACTGCCGTCTCTATTACTTCCAGTATATTTGATATCTAGGATAAATTTGGTGTTAAGAAATTTGTGAGATAAAAAGTAAATTTCTATTATGATTCTGTCATTGCACATTTTAAATATATTTTAAGTATAATAGTAACCATAACTAAACTAATAGAGAACTAGATTAACTTACTGATATTCGCAGGAGTATCATAAGCTACTTCCTGAGTGGAAGGTAGTTGAAAGAATTTTTAAAAGGAAAAAAAGAAAGTAAACCTACTACAACACAAAATAAAAATTCCACTTGGTTGGCAAATTTGATTTTTAGCTTTCAGTGATATTTAGAGTATTGCAATGAGAAGTGGAAAGAAATAAACTCCCACATTACTGAGGAAATTGCAAATTAAAATGAAAAAGTCTAAAATTTATTTTAAAATATATCAAAACCTTAAAAAGATGTGTGGTCTAGTGGGAATTTATAAAGGAAAGATTTATGAACTCTTAGTAATATTTATGACAGGGAATGCCTTAAAAAGCACCACAATGTCTAAAAATAAGATAGTTTTATAACCCCCATTGTATATATCAATATGATGAAATATTTTCAATCATTAAGTGTCACTGGTATTTAAGAAGAGCCTATTTTTAGTTTTTTAAGTTATTTCTATGAGGTGGATGGACCTAGAATCTGTCATACAGAGTGAAGTAAGTCAGAAAGAGGGAAACAAATACCCTATACTAACGCATATATATGGAATCTAAAAAAAAAAAAAAAGGTACTGATGAACCTAGTTGCAGGGCAGGAATATAGATGTAGACATAGAGAATGGACTTGAGGACATGGGGTGGGAAGGGGAAGCTGGGACGAAGTGAGAGTAGCATCGACATATATACACTACCACATGTAAAATAGTTAGCTAGTGGGAAGCAGCAGCGTAGAACAGGGAGATCAGCTTGGTGCTTTGCGATGACCTAGAGGGGTGGGATAGGGAAGGTGGGAGGGAGGTGCAAGAGGGAGGGGATATGGGGACATATGTATGCATATGGCTGATTCACTTTGGTGTACAACAGAAACTAACACAGTATTGTGAAACAATTATACTCCAATAAAGATCTATTAAAAAATAATAACAAAAAATAAAAACAGCCTATCACATTATATAGATATATATTCAAGTGAGCTAGAAAGGATTTATAATCCAAGAAGAGAGAAATTGTTATTTCTAGGTGGTGAAACAGTGAGGTTTTTAATTTTTCAATTATTATTCTTATCTCTATTTCCTAAATATTATTTTGGTAATCATCAAACTGTATTGTAGAAAACATAAGTTTTAAAATGCTACTGAGTCTATATCCTGCTCAAAGTATGGGACCTCAGAAAAGTGCTGTAGGACTTTCCTTCCAGTGCTGCCCACCAATGTTTATTTTGCTTTGGACTTTTTTCCGCATTTTACCGCTTGCTTAACTCCTGACACAAACATTATGGTTGGTCAGCATATTAAATGCCCAAGAAATGGCTTAATTAATAGTGAAAATCAATGCATAGAAAAATTGGAGCAGTGATATAAGCAAGTATATGATGTATGGTCTCCTACATTACTTCATAATTCTGACTTCTTTCCACACCATAAAAAATTATGTCAGGAATAGAATCAGCTGATCCTAACACGACTCAAATCACAGTGGCTCATACACAGAGAATGTGTTTTGATCATGTAAGAAGAAATCTTGTTCATCCATGTTGTCACAAGTGGAAGGATGCCCTTCTTTTTAAAGGCTGAATAATACTCTATTGTGTGTATATATACACACCACATTTTCCATACTCATTCATCTGTTGGTGGACACTTGGGTTGTTTCCATTCTTGGCTATTGTGAATAATGCTGCAATGAACATGGGAGTACAGATAACACTTTGAGATCTTGATTTCAAGTCTTTTGTATATATACCCAGAAGTGAGACCTTGGATCATATGGTGGTTCTATTTTTAATATTTTAGGAACTTCCATACAGTTTTCCATGGATGCTACACTATTTCGCATCCCACCAACAGGCTAAAAGGGTTCTAATTTCTCTAATTCCTTGTGAACACTTATACTAAGTGAAATAAGCTAGTCACAGAAGGACAAATTTTGCATAAATCCGCTTATATGAGATATCTAAAATAGTCAAAACTTACAGAAGAAGAGAATACAATAGTGGTTGTTAGGGGCTGGGGGGTGAGGGAAACAGAGAGCTGTTGTTCAGTTGGTGTAAAGTTTCAGTTATGCTAGTTGAAGAAGTTCTAGAGACCTGCTGTACAGTGTGGTGCTACAGTTAGTGATGCCACATTGTGTACTTCAGAATTCATTAAGAGGATGAATCTTAATGTTATGTTCTTGCCACACACACAAAATCAACAACAACAAAAACAACAGAGAAAAAAAAGACAGAAGCAAACTCTGTGAGTTGTTGGATATGTTTATTACCTCCATTGTGGTAATGGTATCACATGTGTTTGCATATGTCCAAACTCATCAATTTGTATATCTTAAATATGTGCCGTTTTTTGTATATCAATTAATTAATTGATATTAATTAATCTGCTAAGGGAAGAGAGAGGAGGAGGAAAGGGAGGAAAGAGGAGGAGGAAAGGGAGGGAGGAGGAAGAGGAAGATAAGAAGGAGAAGGAAAAGAGAGAGAAGTCTGGAAGGCGATGGTGATCTAATTTTGATTCTGGGTTATGTACTGAACTGAAGGACCAGTAATGTCCACCATGTTTTTAGCCTTATGATTGATTCCATGATTGCAGCTCTTTTTTTTTTTTTTTTTAACATTTAAATGGTAATTTTTTTTTTAACATCTTTATTGGAGTATAATTGCTTTACAATGGTGTGTTAGTTTCTGCTTTACAACAAAATGAATCAGTTATATATATACATGTGTTCCCATATCTCTTCCCTCTTGCGTCTCCCTCCCTCCCACCCTCCCTATCCCACCCCTCCAGGTGGTCACAAAGCACCGAGCTGATCTCCCTGTGCTATGCGGCTGCTTCCCACTAGCTATCTACCTTACGTTTGGTAGTGTATATATGTCCATGCCTCTCTCTCGCTTTGTCACACCTTACCCTTCCCCCTCCCCATATCCTCAAGTCCATTCTCTAGTAGGTCTGTGTCTTTATTCCTGTCTTACCCCTAGGTTCTTCCTGACATTTTTTTTCTTAAATTCCATATATATGTGTTAGCATACGGTATTTGTCTCTCTCTTTCTGACTTACTTCACTCTGTATGACAGACTCTAGGTCTACATGATGTCAGCTCTTACATTGCAATCAATCTGCAAGTGATGAGACAAAAGGCAAATGGTTTCTGCAAAATGAGTTTGTGTTATTTAGAAAAAGCCTTACTGGACACCAGCAAGACCCAGTGACTCCTATTTACATTTCACTGATCAGACGTCGGTCACATGGCCACTTTTAGTTGCAGAAAAGATGAGTGACCGTAGATTTTTGGTTGCTTATATTGCCCCCCTAAACTTGCTTAGTCAGGAGGAAGGGGAGGATATATATTGGGTGGTCAACTATCTGTGTCTGCCATGAATACATATATTCTGAATATCTAAGACCTTTTCTTTTCTCAGCTGCATTCTCCCTGTCCAGCTCTAACCAAAATCTTTCTGATTTTGAATTTAGATATACATTTAACTATTTAAAACTATTAGTGTTTCCCTCAGTTTTGAAAGAGAGAGAAAGCCAACGTTTCTTAGTTCGTTTAGCACTCACTAGTTCCCACGTTGAAGCTTTATCCTACAGACTACAAAAATAACTGTATTTTGACAAATCCACGGGGATCTGTTTAAGGAGAAACTATATTAGTATGCTGTGTGTGAGAATGGATTCTTAATGAAACATGACTAAAGGGTGAAGTGTAATTTTATTTTCATCAGCCAGAGGAAAAGAGCAAGGTGTTATGATAACACATTTGAAGACCTATAGCAGTAGTGAATCCTGGTGCCTAAGGTAAACTAAAGGCTGGCATTATTGAAAAATGTTGAGGTACCTAAACATATAAAAACAAAATCAAACAGAGAGAGAGAGAGAGAGAGGAGAGCTTGAGACTGAAGAAAAGAGGAGAGAAGGAGAAGAAAGGAGAGAGTAGAGATGCAGCACAGATGACAGAGAGAGACAGAAATATCAACAGAAGCTTCAAAATGGAGACAAAGGGGAAAAGTGAGAGAAAGACTGTCTTCAGTGAGGATTAAAAAAGTACCTCTAGGGCTTCCCTGGTGGCGCAGTGGTTGAGAGTCCGTCTGCCGATGCAGGGGACACGGGTTCGTGCCCCGGTCCGGGAGGATCCCACATGCCGCGGAGCAGCTGGGCCCGTGAGCCATGGCCGCTGAGCCTGCGCGTCCGGAGCCTGTGCTCCGCAACGGGAGAGACCACAACAGTGAGAGGCCCGCATACCGCAAAAAAGAAAAAAAAAGTACCTCTAATTAGAGAAGTAAAGTTAGAAAGATAAGATATAAAGGTTTACTTTTTCTATAATAAAAAATTATAAGCTGATAATAAAATAAATTAGAAAGGTCAAATAGCACAATTTAAATGAAGAATAAAAGGGGAAATGTTCAATTTTTATTGAAAAAAATAGTTTCATATTTGCTGAACAATTATGGATCTTTAAAACCATGAATGATTTGAGGAAGTAAAAATTTTTTTCTTAAATGTCCTTGCTCTTCTTATAATACACAGATTAGAATAATCACTGTGATAGTGAGTGTATTTCTTTCTAATTTCTTGGTACGACCTAAAGGTACATTTGAATGGGAAAATAAGCAAAAGCAAATGAAGTGAATTACTGGCAGTGATTATTGACAATACACACGTTGGGCATGGGATATATTTATTTATTCTTAGAGTACAATTTAAATCTTCAGAGCAAATAAGTAAATAGGTTCTTAAATTTTTATGAAGCTTTTAATCATTACATTGGAGGCCATGGTAAAATTAGTTTATTCTGGACACCCTTGCACTTGTCCAACTAAGAAGGCAACTGTTCGTAATCACCCCAATTATGCAGTATCACTTAGACCCTTAAAGAAGAAACCACAGCAATGTAGATCAGAATAGAGAATTTTGAGCACACTCAGCCTCAAGTTTTAGGACGGGGACCAAAAGACCCCAGAGCCCAATGGGGCTGCAACATGTCACTGTCAGGCTGCTTACTCTTAACTATGGGTGGTGAAAATTATTGCCAAAAAGTCATCCCACCTTAATCTCATTGCATAAGGTAACTGACAGCCTTAAATACAGTTCCATTATATCTTCTTATTAATATATACTTTCAACTCACACAAAGACTAGAATGTAGAAATTGGATAAGGAAATGGAGGGTGATGATAATTCATTGAGAATTCCCAAAAGAAAGTCTGAGTTAACATAGCTGAAACCCTTAACTAAAGGGAGTTCATTCCTAAGGAAAATGCCAAGATAGAGAAGTAGGATTCTTTTCTTTAGAGACATACAAAATTTTCCTTGAAGTGCTTTACAAAAGAGAAAAGTGCATGACATTTAGTTCTGAAGTATCCGTTGCATATTCTGTGTAGAAGGACCCATGTGTACAAGCTTCCTTGTACTTCACTGGAGTGAGGGGAGAGGGTGTGGCATGGCCAGTGCACAGAATGGATAATTAGCCGAAGTCAGAGGTGCTTGGAATCAGAGAAAATGACAGAACATGCAGGGTCTTGTAGGCCATATTAAGCATTTTGTTGTTTATCTCTAAGAGCTAGAGGAAACCACTAATTTTATAACTTTAATAAAAATTTTTTATTTAATGTGTATATAACTATAATACACATGTTAATTATTCATTTAATTGGCCATTAAAGAGTTCTAGATTGTTTATGTGACCAAATTTTTGTTATAAAAATATCACACATTGATGTTTGTTGAACACACAGAGGGTAAGTAGGAATCAATTAAGAAAGGACCAATTAGGAGACTGTTGCAGTCGCCTAGATAAACATGGTTCAAGCTAGTCAAGGATAGGAGCAGAAAGGTATACAAAGCCAATAGTATTATAATTAAATTGACAGAATTAGAATATAGGTTAAACAGGAGTGATGACTGAGAGGGGGGTGTTCAGAACTTGTGCCAAGTGCATGACCTGTAAAATTACATTTGAAGCAGTTCCATTTTCTGAGATAAGAAATATTAATGAAATACCAGGTTGAATCAAACAGTGTATACAATTAATATGTTGAGAAGAACAGAGGAAGACATCCTTTTTGTGGGCTTATGATGTGGCCAGGAGCTGTGGACGAGTGGATTATGGTGGTGCAGCAAGCCATGGTTTATTTCCAGCAATCACATTGTGAGTTCCAAGAAACTCTTCTGTGAGTTATACTGCCCTGTCATATGAACACTGAGCTACATTAAAGTTAAATCTGTTTAAACAAAATCTAAGATATTCTTACCAAATTCACAGCAGAGTAGCTAGAACGCTTATTTGAACTACCAGGTTTGCAACCTGCTTATATAACCTTAGAGAAATTGTTTAAGCTGTCTATTGCTTGATTTTCTCATAAGTGGAATAGAGACAGGGATGTTACACAGTTGGTGGTGGTCAAAGAGAAAATTTAAGTGAAGAATGTGGTAAACATCCAATTACTGTTGTTATTACTATTGCTGAGAAAAATATTGTGTTTCCACAGATAAAAGGAAATTATTAATAACAGATATCAATGTTTATGAGCAACTGCTGGGATCATCCTGTGTGTGTTAGAGATATATTTAGATGAATTAAAAACTCAAAATTTATTGTTGAAGTATTAAAATCTGTTAAATACTTATATTATACTTCAATGCCTTTTTAACATTATATTAATATATGTTGATAAGTGTACTGAAAAGAACTTTATGTACTACAGTTCTACCTTCTTCCTTCAAAAATGGAGACACCAAAGGCCAGGTTATTTATGTGACTTGCACAAGTTCACAATGCTCTATGAAAAAAATGTCCATAGGGAAAAAATATATAGCAAGTTAAAAAACGTTGAAACATGACCAAAATGAGTAATTGCTCAATTAGTTTGTAGTTCTATATGTAATCGTGTTATTCGCAAAATACTAAATAGCCAGAAACCTACTTAAAAAAAATTGAATGTGATAGATTTAACCTTTTTATGCTGGAAATTTGCTATAATGAATAATTCTTAAAAGTCAAAAACTTTAATAACAAATAACAATTCTTTTTAAATAACATTTTATAGACCTGGCCCTGTGTATACTTTACCTGTGTTATTTCTAATTCTCCTACCATCATTGTTGAGATTGAATTTAGTCTCTTTCTCTGTATCTCACTCTCCCTCCACCCCTTGCCTTTTTCCTACAGAATTTTCCGTGCTTTTTTTTTTTTTTTTGTCTTCTTTCAACCAGGCTTCCACAAACAATATCTAAGATATTTGGGCATGTATGATTGTAATTTGTTTAACATTATAATATTAAATTCTGGACTGAGTTAAAAGCATTTATTCTTATAACATAGCATGGCTTATGAGGTATGACTCCAAAATCTATATGGATGAAATTAGGACTTCAACAGAATTATGCACTAAAGTTAAAAGAAGGCTGCGGAGATTTTATTACATTAAGTAGGTGATGAACTGTCATTTTACTGAATGTTCTCAATCAGCAAATTACTACAGTGAGCAGCACACTGTGTGGTAAGTGGTCACAAATAAATGTGTCGTCACTACTGGTTACATGCCTTTGTCTTTAATCACTGTGAGAACTAGCCATCTCATCTGTAAAATGTAAAAACTCATGCTTAGGTGGTCCTTGGGAGCAGTATATGAGACTTTTGTGCACGAGATGGAATGACTGCATGAAAGGTATGGCGTATATGTATGATCCTCTGAGAAATATGAATTTCTTTCTCTTAACTTCCTGTCTGTTAACTGGTTCTCATAGTTTAGTTACAACATGCTGTAGTTTATAATTTTTTGTAGGTCATCTCCAGTTTTATATTATTATAAAATTGAAATGAACATATTTTTTCATAAAACCTTTTTTCTATATTTAGAATTTCTCTGGCTAGGTTCACAGAGTAAAAACTTGAGTCCAGGTGTATAGATACATTTTCAGGATTGTTAATGTAATTGTAAATTCCCTGTTGTTTATTAATGTGAGAGGAGATTATAATTGGTAAAATTTAGAGCAAAAACCAAGTTTTTTAAAATATATACCACATCTTTTTTTATTGTTGTTTTTTGTTATTTTTAGTTATCTATTTTATACATATTAGTGTATATATGTCAGTCCCAATCTCCCAGTTCATCACACCATCCCCCCAACCCCGGTTTTCCCCCCTGGTGTCCACGTTTGTTCTCTACATCTGTGTTTCTATTTCTGCCTTGCAAACCAGTTCATCTGTACCCCAAGTTGTTTTTTGTTGTTGACGTTTTCCTGCCTTGCAAAGAGTTTTAAAGTCTGAGTGTTCTCACTCTTGGGGAAAAATGACTGCCTATCTAGTTATAATTATATAAATATTGGCAGCCATCAGGGTTGTTTTTCTTTTTTTGTCCAGCAATTCGATTGCAACATATTGACAAACACTTCCCAGTGAAAAGGTATGGTATCCTGTGCCAGAATTGCATCTTTAGGGATTAGCTGATAACAAATGTCATCAAAACTTATTTTTTAAGGTTTACTACTAATTAGCAACAGCAAAATAACCTATTTATATCCCGGCTTTAAGCCATTGCTCTACAAATGAAGTGTTAGTGTAGACTGACTGCTGTTATTTATTTTCCCCGGCAGTTTGATTTATTTTTTAACAGAGTATTGGCCAAAATACAGTAAATCCCCTACATATGACTGAGTTCCATTCTGAGAGCGTGTTCATTAAGTCCAGTTTGTTCGTATGTTCAGCGACATTAGCTTAGGTACCCAACTAACACAATCGGCTATATAGTACTGTACTGTAGTAAGTTTATAATACTTTTCACAAAAATAATATATAAAAAGCAAACAACAAAAAAATAAAGAAAACATTTTTAATCTTACAGTCCAGTACCTTGAAAAGTACAGTAGTACAATACAACAGCTGGCATCCAGGGGCTGGCATCGAGTGAACAGGCAAGAAGTTACTGACTGGAGTGGGGAGAGGAGGTGGGAGAGGGTAGAGCTGAAGGATCGTCAGCAACAGGAGACAGAGGGCAAGTTGCAATGTCACTCACGCCTGACGTTGATGGCACAGGTTCTGGTTCCCTGCTGGATTTGATTCTAGCTACTCTCTTGAAAAAATGATCCAGTGATGTCTGGGTAGTAGCTCTTTTCTTCTCGTCATAGATGACACGGTAGCACTCGACTTCGTTCTGAACAGCTGCTGCAACCTTTGTGTTCCATTCTGTGTTCAGGTCCCGTGCCTCAAAAACCAACTCTCCTCAAATAAAGAAAATCCCCTTGCCATTTCCTGCATCATGAATCTCTTCGGTTCTTCCGTTACTTCTTCCTCTTGTCGCTCCACTCTCTCAATTATTTTCACTTTTGTTTCCATCGTTATCACTTGGTGCTTCTTACCAGCTACATCACCACTGCTTTTACACGCACTTCCAGACATCCTAGGCTTGAAATAAAGATACTGTATCTCTGCCTTCTCTTTTATTTCATCTGTCTCCGTGGTATATCTTCATTCCTACAAAAACACATTCCAGTCCTCAGTTCCCCTCGATGTGTTTCTCTCCCGTGAAATTTCCCAGGCAGCCCCCCGCACACCACTTCCTCTCCCTGAATTTATCTTTCCTTCAATTAAAACTTAGTATCAAATGCCTTAATCCCCTAAGGCTCTGGCCTTCCCTGAGCCCAGGTGATCATTTCCTTCTAGATGATGATGGTAAGACATGGTTTAGTGTCCCTTAAACGTAAGATTTAAAATTTTAAAGATAATTTCTCATTCCTTAAACCAGAGGACTAATATGGGCAATTAATTCCTTGTTGCTTTTCTGCTTTTTTCACAATCCATACTCAGGATCAGACTAAAGAAATATTTGTGAAAAGAAAAAAAGTAGTATTATAGTTTATTCTCTCTTTAACTGTGAATTAATGATTCTTGCTGGATATAATTTTCTTTTGAACGTTCATGTCTTACTTATGTAACCTGAAGCAATTTACTAATACTAGTGATTAAGTCTAGGGAAAATGTCGGGGAGAGTCCACATATTGTGGAAATGAGTCTGTTTTGGGACTCTAGGAATCTAAATTTTTGGCCAGTATTTTTATACTAAATGGCTTGGTGGTCCAATTCTATATTTTGTTTCCTTTATCTATAACATGAGAAATGGGGTTATATGGTTTCTAAAATTATTTTAAGATTTAAAATCCATGACTAGGCATATTCAAAGGCAAAATTTGTCTTAACTTATATTTAAGGTAAAAAACACCTCACTATTGCATAGTTGGCAATGAACTACTGTATTTCCTAAACAAATATGTTATCTGCACTGAGAAAGAATGTTTATTTGGGAATTTTCTAATAATCCTCATTGAAGTAGCACTAAATAGAATAATCCCTGGTGAAACCTTTAAGGAAAACAAAGTGGATGCTTTCAAAAGAGGGTTAGGCAATGATAATAAACTTCTAGCATTCAACCCAGCTCATAAAAAGACAAACAGGAGAGAAGCTGATTCTGTACAGGATACTCACTTGACTTCAGCTAATTCTTTGTTAGGAATTAGATTGAGCTGTGAAGTTGTAGCTCTGAAATGACCCGGCATTCATGCTGATTGTACCATCTCATCTCATTAGCTTTCTCTTTGTATAAACAAGGTTCCTTTGCCTCTTCTAATTGCACATAGAAGTACCAGGCTCTACTGGGAAGCATATCCAAATTCTAATACAAGGTCTGCAGAGAAATTAGAAAGTTTCCCCAAACAGACTTCCTCAGTTCCTTAAAGTAAAGTAATGAAAACTTGGAGCTTGTTGGTTTTTGTTTATATGTTTGTTTTTTCCTTCTGGAAAGAAATTCAGTCAATGCATTTTAAAAGTTTATTACTGAATCAAAATCACATTTAATTTTTAAAGGGCCACTGAAAACCAGTGGTATTAATTAAAACCTCATGTTTTAAAATATTTAAATGGAAACATTTTATTTAAATCCATGAGTGAATGAGGTACAAAATATGTTTAAAAAATTAAGGCAATTAATGAAACAGTGAAGTAATGTGAAAAGTATCAATAGTATTGGATTCTGAAGGAGAAAAATTCCCTCTCAGTACTTTTCTGAGTTAGCAAACAAATTGGCTACATTTTTGTTGGATTTTTTTTTTTCTGGTTTGTAACATTATTTTCCCAATGCAAGTATTACCTTAGAATACCTAGTGTCTTGGTACATGGTGCTCAGACAAAATCAGTTAATATCTGTTTTGGCAAATATGTTTAATTTCTAACATAGCCCACTGATGTGAGAGAATTCAAAGTGATAATTTATGCCAGTCGGGTATCAATCTCCAAATAAGAAACCGAGTTGAAGTTTTATATAGAAAGGAGTGTGAATTCTCATCCTGTTATACATTCTTCTCCGTAACTTAACTACCAGTGCATAGCAATGAATGGTTGGCCTAAAACAAGCTTTGAAGTTAGAGTAACCCTGGAATACAGCATCTTTCCTAAATACATTTTGCTGTATTCATGTCTGTAGTGTCTGTGTATTTGCACATAAATATGTGCTTGCTTTGCTTATCCAGTTCTGATGTCAGTGATTGTAAAATGCATTCCAAAGATCTCCATCTTTTTCAATGTTTTTGAGAGATAAGTCTAGTATTTTTTATGTTTATTCTTTTTACTGAAGGATAATAATAACTTCAAACACATATGTATCACCTCTTATGTAACAGATACTGTTCTAGGATCAATTTATCATTGTTTTTGTTTTTATTGGGGTATAGTTGCTCCACAGCATTGTGCCAGTTTCTACTGTACAGCAAAGGGAACCCTCCTGCACTGTTGATGGGAATGTACATTGATGCAGCCACTATGGAGAACAGTATAGAGGTTCCTTAAAAAACTAAAAATAGAACTACCGTATGACCCAACAATCCCACTACTGGGCGTATACCCTGAGAAAACCATAATTTAAAAATACACATGCACCCCAGCATTCATTGCAGCACTATTTACAATAGCCAGGACATGGAAGCAGCCTAAATGTCCATCGAGAAATGAATCTAATATTGACATCATCAATTTCCTTTCTTTGAAGCATGAAAAAATAAAATATGAACCCATTTATTTTCTTTTTTTTTTTTTTTTTTTTTTTACATTTACACTGGATTAGATTCTGGCCAGCAATAAATTACTATACAGTTAAAATGTCACTGAGGTATGTTCCATTCAACATGTGGAAAAAATTTATTTCATAATGAAATACAGATGGATATCTTTCTTTAAGTCCACCACCATCCCATTTTTATCCCCACTGATGTTTTAATTTCAGGACCTAATGTGAAAATTTCCTCATTGGTTACTAAAGAAGCTAGATAGAGTCACATATTACCCCAATTGATGATGTTATTAATACAGATATTTGAACTGTTGAACTCTGAATGAAAAATATGAAATAATCACCTCTCATAAGCCTTTGCTTCAGAGGAAATAATAGTATCATGGAAGACGGTTTTTTTCAGTGAAATGTGTCTAATTTATGGAAGAAAGCAGTTCTCACTTTTGCTACACTGCAAGATTTTTTGGTTTATCTCTGGCTCTGCCTCATTCAGCAGATCTTGACAGAGAAAGTAAGGAGTTTTATTAAGGGGTTGAGCAATAAAGATTCAATAGAATTCTTGAGACATAATGATTTTTTTTCTTATGTTGGAGGATGTCTTCTTTCTTAGAGACTATGACCAGCTGGGATTATCCTATGTGCTGCCTATGCATTGCATTCAAAACAAGCATAAACTAAAATGAAAGATTGGTGAGGGTTGCTTTATTTCTTCCAGAATAAGAACACTTGTTTTATTATAGATGATTTCTTAGCATGCTCTCTTTTAGTCAGAATTGTAAATTCCATTGAATGTAAACAGCTATCAACTTCCCATGCACATGCTACACAAGAGAATATGCAAATTTTTGTATTAAAATCCTAGACTAAAATTACATATGCAAAATGAGTATATAGACAAGGTATTTTTGCTCTATCTCAATGATTCAGAACACCTGATTCAGGGACATAAAGAGAAGGGCAGTGCCAATAAAAAAAATATATTCAGCAAGGGCTCCCTTACTCTTGATTAACCCACAAGTAAGCAAGCAATCATGAAATAGGAGCATGCTCCCTTAGGGAGTCTCCTGCACTAAAGGATATCTAGAATATCACTTATCGCTGTGCTTCTGTTGTTTACATGTCTATGTCTAACTTTTTTAAGCCTAATTTAGGTCTGAACAGTAGCAAAGTAACTTATCACACCTCAGAATTCATTATGGAGACAAAGAATACAGTTTTGTAGCTTTTAAAAAAAAAAAGAAAAAATTACACTTAATATATGGAAAAAAAAACTCACGGAAAGCAAATTAGTAAGGAATTTTGAATGTAAACAGGAGATTCTGGAAATTTCCTAAGCGTTTCAAGTTCTTGTTAGTAGCTATAAAATTTTATTCGCTAAGCTGTAATACAAAAGATTTTCATTCACATGACCTCCAAATATTATTAAGATCTTAAGGGAAGGAGCCTAAATCTTTTGCTAGTGAAGTAAAACAGTGTAGAGTGCAAAATTATGATTTTATCTTTAGAAACGACATTTATACAAATGTTTTACCATCGACAGTGTTCTCACAGATCTACAAGGTAGGTAAAGACATTTGTATTGTCCTATTTTTAAATGAGGAAAAACCAACAGCAACAAGATTCTAGATACAGGGATATTATCCAGTGATTCAGGAGTTTTCATTTATTTGTTTATTGGGAAACACAACCGGCTACTCACTGGGGCAGATAACAAGGAAGATGAAGAGATGGTTCCTTTTGTTACTTGAGGCATAAATTGCAGACCAGTTGAGATTATCCTTCCTAATCCAGTGCTCTTTTTTCCAGAGTCACAGCTCCCTGTTTTGAGTGGAAATTTTCACTAAATGATCTCTATTGTGCTTCTCAACTCAGCATATTTTATTCCTTGAAATTGTATTAACATATGGACTTATGGGACAGTAGCTTGTACTAATTCTATTACTTTTGAATCTAAAACGATTTCTCCGTTGTTTCCATACTTACAGCACCTATTGCTGTATTAATGTAGCATATGTTGCTATTTCTCTGCCTCCTTCGGAAAGAGCCTAAATCTTCTTTTAAAGCATGGTACCAACTTGAATGAAATACGTTGTTGCTTGAATTCTGGATAACTGTACTTCTGATTATGGCAGCTGAAGAAAAGGTTAGCTCTTTTGGCAGCCACATTAAATTCTAATCATAATTTAGTCCTACTATGTACTAAAATATCCAATCCATGTATGTATAAGTGAATGGATACACATAAAATGTGTCTCTTCATATGTCTTATGCAATTTTATAAATTTCAGCGGCACATATAATGCTGCCCAGCAATTATCCAATATTTCCATGTCGTCTCCTCCCCTCTGGACAACTGTATCACACCTTCTTTATTCTTCTGAAATTTCCAGTTCTTTCTTCCCCATTCTCACGTTCAGCCAATTACCTTCTTGACAACTTTATTATAGAAATGAAATCTTATCAAGATAGATCAATGTTGTATGTTTGTTGTTTTCAGACCAGGAGTTTCCAGTTTATTTAAAGAAACTGGGTGCTCTTTCAGTTCCTGGGACTTCATGAGCTTTCCTTGATGGTTTTTCTAATTTGTAAGTGATAAATGATCTTCAAAATTATGTTTAATCAATATCCTTTCGTTTTGATCCAAAAATCATTGTACTTGAGGGACAAGTTAAGAGAAAAATTGGGCATAATGTTTCTTGCTTTTTTATCAAATATCGTTACTCTTCATGCTTAATTTATTGTTTTATTTCTTCCTCATTTTTAACTTGCTTTACTTTGAATAAATTTGAGCTTATACTTTGGGAGATTCTGCTATAAGGTATTATGAAATACATTTAGAAATATAATTCATTTGTTGGTGATAATTCTTACATAAAATTAGTTTTAAAATGAGGACTAGTTAAATCATAATACTGTGAATAATAGAGTAATAAAAACTTATGTACCTATGGTAATTAACTGAAAGCCCCAGAGGGATTCAGCAGCAAGTAATGTAAAATTGTGTGACACAAGAAGAACCAATGATACCAATGATTTCTGTGCCTTAAAAGCGTTTGTTTCTTTGTGTGTTTACTGTTATCAAGGTGTCCCTTATATACGATAAAGCACACAAATCCTAAGTGAAATTTTGATGATTGTTACATAGGTATAAACTCATGTAATCAGTCTCCAGATTATGGTACAGAGCTGCTAACACCTTTGAAGCACACCACGTTGCCCTTTCTAGGCAAGCTTTGCATACACCCCTCTATCCACTATAATCATTATTCTGATTTTGTTTTTGTCCAGTTTTTTAAAAATTTCAAGTAAATGAAATACAAAGTCCATCATCTTTTCTCTCTGGTACTTTCACTTAACAATTTCATCTATGTTGTTTAACCTGGAAATAGTGTGTTTTATTGCTATGTAGTAATTAGTTGTTTAATAATATAACGATGTATGTACTAAGTCTACTATTAATGGATATTTTGGTTATTTTTAGTTTGTCAATTGTAAATAAAATTCTATGAACATTTTTATGTATGTATTATTTGGGCACATATTCACTGAGTTCTCCTTGGGTTTATACTAGGAATAGAATTGCTGGGTCATAGGTTAGGCGTATGGTTAGTTTTGATAGATACCATCAAACATTTTTTAAAGTGCTTTTTTTTTTTTAATCACTTTACACTCCTGTTAACAATGTATGTGAGTTCCAGTTATTCACGTATTTACTAACATTTGATATTGACAGTGTTTTTTAAAACTTTTAATATCAGGCTACACTTGTGGTCATATAATAATATCTTCTTGTATTTTGATTTGCATTTTCCTGATGATTCAGTGATGTTGGACACATTTTCATATGCTCATTGGCCATTCGGAAATTTTCTTTTTGTGTATTGCCCATTCATATCTTTTACACATTGTTCAAGCAGTTGGCCTATCTTGAATGCATTTCTAAAAAGAAATATCCAATTTGAACTCAGCTTTTTTTCCCTCCAACTAGCAAAAGGTTATAGAAATATCTGATTTTTAAATCTAAGTTGCACAGAGAAATATACGGACCAGACTAATTGTATTATTTAATTAAAACATTTTTTATAATATCTACAATTAAGCCCTAATTTCTGACTATTTGTGGGTTTATAGGAAGTGAGTACCTTGCAGCGTGTTTCCTATAAAATTTCCATCTACTGTTTAGTTCTACTCTTATTTTTCTTTGGGCATACAGCGCTTCAGCCTCCTTCCCCTGGCCGCTTCTATCATGAAACAGCTAGTCTCAGTGTTCTCACCTACAGAAATTTATAGGTCGCTTTCAGGAAGACTTAAATTTCTCACTGGTTATTTTGCATATGATCATCTTTCACTACCTGAACCTCTTGGAATCTCTTTCCCCACCTGAAGCAGTTGATCTAATTATTCCTTGCAAAAACAGACATTTTGGAGGAACACTTGCATATATTCAAACAAATATTTTGACTAAATATAAACCTGATTTTTTTCTGATTTTTAGTTTTGAAATCCTATATTTAATATCAGCTATATAATTTTAATTTTTAAACTTTGCAGAAATGCAAAGTTTAAAAATTAAATCTAATGAAATTTAATTTTTACTGCATTCTTTAATGCATTTTAGGAATTAACCGCAAGATGAAATTATAAAAAAATGGTGAGGGAAGAGGAAGTGGAAAAGGCAAGGTAGGTTATACAGAATCATTTGAAGTTGTTTAAAAAGAATTGATCTGAAATGTAGCTACTCAGAATGCTGCCCCATAATTCAAGAAATGGTTCTAGAGTATATCATCCAGTTCGACTGATGGATCTGGTGATACACTTCTCTTTCTCTTTGATAACAGTGAGCTAAAGAGTGTCAAGAAGAAGGCTCCTTTTTTAATATATCACATGTGATTTTAACTCTGGAATAGACTAGCGTTGATTACTGTTATGCTCCATTGTTTTATGTTATATGTTATTATTATTATCATTATCATCTCTTAAATATAGTGCAGAAGATCATTTACATTAAGAATTCCACCCATGTACTCACTCTCACTCTAAGTCCTCACTATATTATTACATTGTTACCATCTTGTCTCAGAATATCTGTTACATCCTGCCTGTGTTCATTACCTTGACCATATTTCACATTTTAATCTCTGTTTCCTGGTTTTTATGTATTTGAATTTCATCCTATAAGTATCCAACAGTCATTCAGAGCCTTGATTTTAATCATCTGCAATATCTGGACTGCATTTTATCTTCACTGTTGTATCTCTACTTGTTCATTGGTTTCTAGAATCAGATTGCTAGAGACTGAAGTGTTTGTATGGCAATGGGTTGCATGGGTTGAAACCCAAGTCCCTAATGTGATGGCATTTGGAGTGGAAGCCTTTGGGAGGTAATTAAATCATAAGTTTGGAGGGGTCGGGATTGGTGCTTTTATTAAGAAAAGACACTAGAGAACTTTTTACCGTTCTTTCCTTCCTCCAAGTAAGGATACAAGGAGAACCCAGGAGGGGTGTCCTTCACCAGACACTGGATGTGCTGCTTCTTTGATCTTGGACTACCCAGCCTCCAGAACTATGAGAAATAATTGTTTGTTGTTTAAGCCATCCAGTCTATGGTATTTTTGTTATCACATCCCAAACAGACTAAGATGCTTATGCTTCAGTGTTAGAGAACTCCCCTATGATCCTCGTAACTTGGAACTTAGACCTTGGAGAGGTTTTCTCCTGCGTAATTTTTTAAAGCAGTTTTATGAAGATATAATCGGCATACCATACAATTCACTTAAAAGTGTACATTGAAACATGTCCAAGTACCATTTAAAAGCAATTCAGTGGACTTTAGTATACTCACAAAGTTGTGCATCTATAAACACAATCGATTTTAGAGTATGTTCTTTGGCCCAGAAAGGAACCCTGTACCACATAGCCACCTGGCATTTTAAATAGGAAAAAAAAAAAAATCAAGCAGAGAAGGGATATAAAAGTGTAGGGTTTGGGTGGAGAGAGGCAGTTGACAGTGATAAACAGAGCTGTCAGGGAAGGCTGAGAAGGTAACACTTAAGATTTGAAAGAGGGGAGCTAGTCTCTCACTTCGAGTGCAATGTGCTTTCAAAGCCATCTTTCATCATGTTTTAAAAATACTTTGAGTCGGAGGCACTTGATGATATAAACAGGCTAAGTCCCTCTCCCTATACTTTGAGGATGTTGTCTTATAATTGGAATTTTCTGCTCTGTAAAGACTTTTATGGTATTAAATACAGAGATCCAAACACAAATCTTAATGGTAATAATAACAATAAAAATGTAATATGGATATTAACAGTTGTCTCTCCTCATCTGTTTCCATGAAGGACTCTCACTACAGAGTGGAAAGACTGTCGTTCAAATAGGTTAACGCCACAGCACTAGTTCTGCACAGAACCCACTTGCAGTGGCTGATAACCTAAAAGAAGCTGTCCTTTCCCTTCTCAGTAGCTTCTGATATTGATGTTGTAAAGTGGCTCTGTGATGGGTAGCATGCAGAGTGATGCTTCATTACCCCAGATCATCTCATACTTGTCATCTGTCTCTCATGAATGCAGGGCACAAAATGAAGTTAACAGGCACAAACCTCCTTGGAAAACATAGTACAGTGCTTAATGAGCAGAGCGTTCCTTTCCCTCCAGCTTCTACATGTCTGTGGAAATTATATTATCTTTTTAATTATTCTCTTGAAAATGTGTACATATAATTTTGTGTGCAAAGAACATTTCTAAAGGAGTAAGGAATTGGGGAGCAGTTGGCCCTTTAAAGGGGATGGTGATTACTCTCAAATATTCAGTCTAAATATCGCTATTTCTAAGCACTGCTTTATTGCTTGCTTATATAATGCCATCACCAAATATGCATTTAAAGACTAGACATGTTATATGTAGCTTAAAGCATAATAAAAGGAACCGGCCTATAACCAGCATCAAGCTTAGGAAATAAAACAAATCCTTCCTTTGTGGGTCGCTGTGCTCGTCTTTACCAAGACTTTACTTTCCTGTCTCCTCTCAGTGGTAAGCACTAATCCTGAATGTTTTATGAATCATTTTTAGCAGTTCTTTATAATTGTATCAGACAGGTGGGTATATCACTAAGCAATATATGGTTTACTTTTCTCTGGTTTTAACCTTTATATAACTGGAGTCATACTAAAAGTATTCTTCTATGATTTAATTTATACATTTTTCTTGACATTAATCTATGTTATATAGATACACATATACACATGTATGCACTAAAATAAGCTAAGTGAATATATAACATGATTTGTGTGTGTTGTGTGTATACATTTACTTATACATTAAAACAGCACTACTATAAGCAGTCTTGTAATATTCCTGGTGAGAATTGAGGTTGTCTAGAAGTGGATGTCTGGGTTTTATCATAGGATTCCTCTTCAGTTTCACTGGGTCATGCCAAAAAACGTTTCCTAAGTGATTGTAGCAAACTTGTACCATCATCAATTCTTGATATGTATACTCCTTATACTTTGACATTGTTATATTGTTTTCTTAAATTTTATTTATTTTTACTGAAGTATAGTTAACAATATTGTGATAGTTTCAGGTGTACAGCAAAGTGATTCAGTTTTTTTTGTGTGTGTGTGTGTGTGTATATATATATATATGTGTGTGCCTGTGTGTGTGTGTATATATATATATATATATATATATACACACACACACACAGACACACACATATATATATATATATATATATATATATTCTTTTCCAGATTCTTTTTCCACATAGGTCATTTCAAAATATTGTAATAGGTCCCTGTGCTATACATTAGGTCCTTGTTGTTTGTGTTACTTCCAAATTCCTAATTTATCCCTCCCCCCACCTTTCCCCTTTGGTAACCATAAGTTTTCTATGTCTGTGAGTCTGTTTCTGTTTTGTAAATAAGTTCATTTGTATCATTTTATTAGATTCCACATATAAGTGATATATGATAGTTGTCTTTCTGTGTCTGACTTACTTCACTTAGTATGATAATCTCTCGGTCCGTCCATGTTTCTGCAAATGGCATTATTTCATTCTTTTTTATGTTGTTTTCAAATAAGTCTAGTTTTTTTTTTAGCTGTTACTCGAAGAACGATAATATCACATTATGCAGTCAAATACCAACCTGCTTAAAAGACATGTGGGATTTCTTATCTTTGAGACCATAATTTTTTATGATGCTAGATGGTGATGGTTACGATAACACCCAATTGCTTTCCTGCTGTTCTCGTCCCTTCTTCCCTACTGTACCCATTTGGGTTATCATGTGAAGAAATATGAATTTCTCTGTCTCCCACCCTCACATGTATGGCACCACAGCGCATGGAAAGGAAATTGGCATTGGCAAAGGGAAACATGCATCTGAGTCAGAATTCTGCCTAGCCTTGGACCATCATCTGAACTTTCATTGGCTCAGTTCATCTGTAAAGGGAAAGTAACAAAGCCTATTCCTAATAATGGTTGTTGTAAACACTGGAAATATTGGATTCACAGCCTGGCACAGTGCCTGGTGCATTGTGGGCAGTTAATAAAGGTACTTAACATTTTTATGATGGGGATTTCATATCTAAGACCCTAGTCCTCATTTCACCTCTTAATCTTCTTTGACAATCTCTTTTCTCCTTGTCCTTCATCGTCTGGGATTATTTCATCCTTTTAGAATCATTTTGTAATTAGGTAAAATTTTCACTTTGGAGATTAAAAAGGTCATATTTTTATAATTGGCATTCCTTTGAAATATATTTATGCTGCTAAACTCCAGTATTTTCACTTTCGTCTTTTTCTGACTCATAGATTTTTTTGTTAAGCTAAAGTAATTGACAGAAAAACAAAAAAAAAGTCTCATTTTAAAATGTGACAACTATCATGGATATGTTATGTAACTTTGTGAAGGATGAAAGAAAATTGTCAGAATTTCCCCTTTAGTATTGTATAAATAGCAATCAGTGCATCGAAATGGTGGATACAATAAGCCCGTCAAAAAACGACTCCATATTATAAACTTGGTCTTTGAACACCTCAACCATTGTGTTTGGTCCAAACTGTATACCCCATACTTATGTCTACGTGAAATGAAATCAAACTGCCAGTTTTCAGTTGTACTTGAGCGTGTGTGAAAAAACGACTAGGAAGTATTGTGAAAAAGCATTGGTCGGGACCCAAGGGAACTCCTAGACGGTAATCCAGATAAATTTCTAAGCCCAAAACAGTGAGCTTGAAAGAGCATCGAACCAAAATCACCAGGGCAGAGCGAAGTTGCTGATAGTCAGCTGTGTCTGGTGTCCGGTTCCTTTGATGCTTGTTTTGGTTGTAAGGTAGCAGAGCTTACCAAGAGATGTATGTGAATTTTCCTACTGAATCTGTAAATCACTATACTAGATATTGTTATGTGTTCTTAAGGACATCAAATCTCTATTTTATGAAACAGTAGGACTGAGTATGATGGTGGATAAGCAGCTGAAGAAATCACTGGATGAGGAATTGTGATATTTAAGTTTGACGTATCTGATTTGCTAAAAGCCCAGGGACACTTGTTGGAAGGTGTGCTTCTAGGAGACCAGAAGTTCTGAGCAGCAAGTGGATGAAATGTGCTTATTAAATTTCAGTTTTAAAAGTAACCGCATTCATATACATAATGGAGTCTAGGAAAATTTGGATTGAACTTGGCTTTGAAGATTTATGACATATTATAATATATTTAGCTAATTCAGATAGGGTTAAAGGTCAGCTGCTACACTACTATTTCTATCATATAATTCTAGATTTTAGGTGAACAGTTATATGGAAGCCAAAATTGTCAACTTGCATCAGCCTTTGTCAGAATTTATCCTCTGTTTCTACATTACAGTGGCAGGTAAAATAAGCTTCTTAAGAACTACTTCAAATTATAATAAAGTGAATTACTGGCAACTCACAAATGTTTAGTTAAGAATTCAGCGTTACAAATGAGCTTTCAAAAATGTCGATTAATCAGAGATTGTGATGTACTTAAACCAAAGTATATTCTTCAAAAAAAAAAAAAAGAATATTGGCTCACTTTCAATTTAGAAGAAAGGAGACATTTAAAAGGCACTATATGATATATACACACTACTATATATAAAATAGGTAACTAATAAGTACCTACTGTACAGCACATGGAACTCTACTCAATACTCTGTAATGGCCTATATGGGAAAAGAATCTAAAAAAGAGTGGATATATGTATGTGTATAACTGATTCACTTTGCTGTACACCTGAAACTAACACATTGTAAATCAATTATACTCCAATAAAAATTAAATAAATATATCAATGGCAATATTAAGTAAGACCTTCTATAGAAATATGAGTTCAGGAATTGCCTAGGAAAGAATTTTGATAGTATATTAGTTCAAAAGTAGTTGACAAATTAATATTATAACTATAATGGAAAATGATATCAGCAATAGAAAATTTAGTGGGAACTTGATATGGCCTGAATTGTGTCTCTCCCAAATTCATACATTGGAACCCTAACCCTCAGTGTGACTATCTTTAAACATATGGCCTTTAGGAAGTGATTAAGGTTAAATGAGATCATAAGGGTGGGGATCTAATTCAACAGAACTGGTGTCCTCATAAGAGGAGTGAGCTCCAGATCACTAGCTCTCTTTCCTTGCCATGTAAGGACACAGGGAGAAGGCAGACGTCTATAAACCAGAAAGAGAGCTTTCCCTGGAAACAACCATACTGGCACCTAGACTGTGGATTTCCCAGCCTCCAGAACTCTGAGAAATACACTTCTGTTGTTTACGCCATCTAGTGCATGATACTTTGTTATGGTAGCCCAAGCAGACTAAAACAGAACTAAATTATTATAGAGAATGAAATAAAAATGTTTTCATACTGGAATATGTTATAATATTTAAATATTAATAATGTATACTATTACTGAATTTTAGTCATGCACCAGTCACTACCTGCATGAGGTAACATTATTATTTTCCCCATTTTACTGACAGGGATCCTGGGATACAAAGAAGATAATTAACTTTTCCAAAATTAGTCACACAGTGGAATGTGGGAGAGCTAAGGTTCTAAGTTAGGCAGTTTGACTCAGGAATCCATATCTTTATACTTAAAAGTGAATGACAGTCTTTACATTATTTGTGTGATGAAGTTATTCCCTGGTAATGCTTCCTTTACTTGAAATATATTTTTTTGGAATTGTCTCTTAGGTTAATTGAAAAGGCAAAATCTTCAGAGCAGTTTATGAATTATTAGTTTCAGAAAATTAGTGTATGACTTCTCCTAACTGATCGATTACTTGTAATACTAAACTGAGTGTGTGACTAGTTTTAAAAGTGTTATATATTTTGTTAAGAGTAAAAACTAACCTGGGTCAAGAATATTATGGTAATTCCATATGCAGTGTACTCTAAATGCATCTGGCAAAGAAATACTATTTCTTAAATTTTAGTGCAGTGCCCAGCCACGTAACTGGAATTTAGTAGAATTGTACTGTCTTGCATTCATGTCACTAACTAGTCTTGTGACCTGAGCCCCGTCTATGAATATTTCAGGTTTTTTAAAAATCTCTAATGTTGCACTAATATTTGCTTTATTGTTAGTGTGCTAAGAATCAAAGGAGAGCAATTATCCCATAAGGTTTAGCATTCTGTTGCTGGAAGATACTTTTTAAATCAAATAGTTAATCCCCTCCTTGGGAATGTGGAAAGTGAGGCCCAGATGGCTGAGTAATGGGTTAAATTAGCTACATAGCTAATCACAGTAAGAGCATGGTTATAACTCAGAACTTCTTATTGCCCATGTGGTTATTCTTCAGGAGTTGAAACCATACTCAGTTTAAGCCTGAGTGCTAACCTACTGCTTAATTCTTAGGGCACGTGTAAGAACTAACAGAATGAATGATTGATTAGCTGATGATTCATTCATTTTCAGTAGTTGTTTCCCACTTACCCCATTCTTCCATCGGGGAAAAAAGACAAGAAAGCACATTCTTATTTTATGGGCATTTTTTCTGCTCCCATAATTCATTATTTTTTGTTTTAATCAATGAGTGCCTAAAGACATATGTGTGTCATCTCCTTGACGTTGTTATAAAATGTATCTCTTTGGGCAGGGCAGTCTACTGCTTCCTTTAAACCCAGAAGCTGTTTTAGTGTATTTCTCTGTCTCATCTATTTCCTTTCACAAGCTTGCGGAAGCTGTTTCAATTCTTAGAATGCTTAATGTGCTCAACTTTAATTCTTTATGCAAGGACTGAGCATTAACTTGTTTGTCTACGACATCATCAAGAATGTGCTGCATAAGTTTGGGCATGATATTGCCCCATATTCCTTGCCAAATAGAACCTAGATTTCTTGTATATTCACATGTAAGTATCCAAAAAATGTCATTATGAAAAAGGCTAGAAGAGATTCAGAGTAATTCTCTTTTCATTTCGTATGAGTTATTTTACTGAATCATTGAAGTATAGTGTTTGCAGCAAAAGGAAGCTCTCTTTTAATCAATGATAGGTGGATCACACAAGATTCAGGAGCTCAGTTGGGACCTAAAAAAAGTAAATCAGGATAGTAAGTAGACAGTAATGTGAAACCAGATGACTTCCCAGAACGAACAATCGACGTTATTACAGTATAGACTTATGGGCTGAGGAAACGATTGGGAGTTGCCATTAAACACTACATCTATTTCATCAAGTCTTAATATTATTAAATATTTGCAGTCCCTTTCAATCTCCCTTGTACTTTTTTTTTTTAATGCTAGGAGAGTCAGGTATCTCTGTGACCTTACTTTAATTTGATTTAAGCATCAATACAAAAGCTTCATAGGCACATTGTGAAGTAAAGTGATTCATTTTTCCGTTTTTACCTCTGGGAACTATGGGGCATCCTGGACATAAATTCCAATGACAGCCCCGTTCACTTGCACAGTAACAGAAAGAAAAGTCAATTCTAGAGCGAAAAACTTGAATAGTAAGGTAAGGATGACATTAGATTGTGTAAAATCATTAAATTATCCCTTTCAATGTAGAATTTTTATCTGTACTTATTTTTATATAATTGTTTCTCCTTATCTTTAGAAAGTTTAGTAAATAGATGTTTTATAGTGACCCTTAAAAACAATACTTGATAATATAAATCTTAGCAAACCACATTCCTTACAAAAATTCTTCTAAAAATATATAACAAAATGATCATTTTTTGATTAAGTCTTTCGACTAACTCCCTTATTGCTACAACTTACATTTCTGGCATTCTCATTTTCACAGTTATAATGCTCACAAATAAGATTAACTGGGTACTATAAATATCATGAACTTTATTCTTTTATGAGCCATCTACCTTTTTTTAATACCAAGGTCAGGGATTTCACTCCTAAACCCATTTGACTTTTTTTTTTTTTTCATAGAAATGTCATCCCAAGGTCATGGGGAAGAGAAAGTTTATGAATCACAGAGAATCAATGCAAATGAAGCAGAAGACTTAGAGATCATGCTTCTTAAAGAAGCTGCCGCAAATGCTTTGTCCTCCTGCCAATGAGCAAACTGTGTCCTTTTAGTTGCCTAAGGACATGAAATATTAATATATCATTTATGTCTAGAGTAAGCTGTGAATGTTAAAGAACTTATTTTTTCATATAATATTTCATTTTTGAATGGGATAAATATAAACTACAAGCTATCGTCTCTGTAGAAAAGAATTTGAAATTATTTGGGTTATTTTGGCCTACTACAGGTGTAATACTGGTAAATGATATACTGTCTTTTTCTCTTGTAAACAGTAAGTTTACTTGGATAGTTATCTGACAAATATTTAGATCTTACTGCTTCCCAGATCCTCTGCATAGAGTTCGGCTACAAAGATGGAGGCCACATTTGTTCCTGGCCTTGGAGGAGAGATTGCTATATAGATAAATAAGATCCGTTCATTCATCAAAAACACATACTGAGTTTTTCCCATGTCAGGCATTATTCAAGGCACTAGAGATACAGCAATGAACAGGGCTGAGAAAAGCCCTCTCTCCTGGTTTATACTTTCGTGTGAGGAAACAGATAAATCAATAAAAATAAAATTTAAAATATCAGAATCTAGATCATGCAGTTTTGGAAGACTTCTTTGTGGACACGATGCTTGGCTGATACCTGAATGACAAAAGGAGCCAGCCAAGCGACTAACAGTGACAAGAGCATCCTAACAGAAGCCTTAGTTAGTACAAAGGGCCTAAGACAAGAATAAACCCATTGTCTTCAGGGAGGAAAATAAGTCTAGTGTGACTGAGGCAGAACAAGTGATGGTGAAATAAAGTGGGGTGGGCACATCAGACAGAGCTTTAGAATGACAGATTTTAACCCAATTTCCAATGGAGGCTACTAAAGGACTTTAAAACTGGGAGTGAAGTGATTGGTTTAAATTCTACAAAGATAATTCTGACAGCTGGTAGGGGACGTATGAATTGTTGAAGAAGCAGGGAGACTATTACTGTTGTCCAAGCAAGATGTAACAGTGCTTAGATAATGGTAAAGATGGAAAGTCAATGGGTTTTGTATGTTTTGCTCATTGATAAGATGTGAATGTGTGAAACAAAGTGAATATTTTAAAAATAATATATTTTCCAAAATTGTTTGCATAGTGAGGAATGATCAATCAGTGAAATGTAAGGAAAATGAAAACACATTTCCCAGAGAAAATGACAACTGGACTACTAAAAATTCAACAGCAGCAAAAGATGGAATGTTAAGTTATATGACGTACAGGAGTGAGCCAAAGATGTGGATATCATGTTCAGATAATTCTGGGTGTTCCAATGTGATTACAACGAAGGAGTAGAGGAATGAAGCAAACGATATAGCTAGAACCTGATTGTGATGATACTAAGTAGTTTGGACAGAGCACGTAGGAAATGAGAATATAGAGGATATATGTTTTAAGATTGTTAAGATAACACATGACAAAATAATATTAGGTTTCCTGTAATTGTTTGTTGTTTCCAAGGGCTTTTTGTGTATCATTGGATGATACAGAAAAAAGGAATAGCAGCCTCTCTCCCAAGAGATACCACAAAAGAGAAACTATCATGGAGGTTGGCAAAAAGATGAAGAATTTCAGGGTAAAATGTCATAGAGAAGAATCATATCAAAAGAATCAAATGGGGATTTATGATAGCAAAATAGCATAATATTCAGGAATACTTCCTTTATTGTTTATTTTCTGTCTCTGCATCCCCTTTGCACTAGCATATAAAATAAAGATGGTGAGAGCTTTTGTACACTTTGCTCAAAGATGTATTCCATGCACCAAGAACAGTACCTGACACGTTTTTGGTACTCAATATATTTGTTAAATTAATGTATTTCTCTGGTAGAAGAAAGAGAGGGGGGAAATTGCTTTTATTTGTAGAAAGTAAGTAAAATATTACCCTCAGTTAAGTCTTCCAGATTAATGGGTTGAATCATTGGAGACCCTAAAAAATATGTGATGGGCTCCCCCTCAAAACTCTGACTCAGCTGTATTGTGGTAAATTACATTTAAATGTTTCATGTCCTAGTACTTGAGGCAGATCATCACAGCCACCAGAGAGCTAACAAGCATAGAGCTAACAAGTGAAGATAGAATTAGAAAACTGGGTTTTTCCAAGTAAAAATGAGATGATCTGTTCACGTACGAGGACTTTAGTCCTTGGAACTGGACATCAAAAATGTTATCTCTAAATGTTATAAACTAGCATGTGCAGAGCACTTCTTGGTAGTGTCTGATGACAGTCTAAGTCCCTGTTGGTTTTAATCCTGTAGAGGGCATCTGCAGTTTGGCTTAGATTGTTATGGGAAGACTGTCATTTTCAGTTCAATCAATAGGAATTTGAAAGAAAGGTTAGATGTCATCTCAGAATGATTAAAAATTTTTGCCCAGCAACATTAGTAAGTGTTGGGAATTTCAGAACTAGGATTCAGGTTATGCTACTGTATGTAACTTGGAGTATGATTTGATACAACTTTTACTGCCTTCACTGTTCTCCACTCCATTCCATGAGGCTGGGTTGCTTGTAATTTCCCTCTACACATATCACACTACTGCTCAAGCAGTAGTGTGATATTTCTATTTTTGTTCATGTTACTTTCACTTCATGAAATGCCCTATCTCCTCATCTTACTTGTCTTTAAAGCTAACTGCTCCTCATTCATGCACAATTTAACTGAGTTATCCCCTTCTGTAGGCATCCTTACCTGACAACCATCACTCCTGACGGGGAGATGCCCAGCACTTCGCATGTAACTTTCTGAGCACACCTCCAGCATCAAGATATGATATTTGTTTATGCATTAAATTCCCTACTAGACTCTCAGTTGCTTGATGATTGTTGTATTAGCCATTCTTAACCCAGAACTTAATATAGTACCTGACACATAGAAACTTATCTGTGAATTTTTAAAAATTATTTTTAAAAAAATTTACTTATTTGTTTATTATTTATTTTGGCTGTGTTGGGTCTTCACTGCTGCGCGTGGGCTTTCTCTAGTTGTGGCGAGCGGGGGCTACTCTTTGTTGCAGTGCGCAGACTTCTTATTGCTGTGGCTTCTCTTGTTGCGGAGCATGGGCTCTAGGCGCATGGGCTTCAGTAGTTGCAGCATGTGGGCTCAGTAGTTGTGGCTTGCAGGCTCAGTAGTTGTAGCACACGGGCTTAGTTGCTCTGTGACATGTGGGATCTTCCCAGACCAGAGATCGAACCCATGTCCCCTGCATTGGCAGGCAGATTCTTAACCACTGTGCCACCAGGGAAGTCCCGATTTATTTTTTATTATAACTTGTGTGTGTGTATATGTGTGTGTGTGTGTGTGTGTGTGTGTGTGTGTGTGTGTGTGAATCAAACTGAGCCCTACCCTGTGGTTCTTCCATCAGATTTTATTTCTTATAATAATCTGCCAGAGGCAGGTGAAAGATAATAATAATAACAACAGTAGCATAATAATAATAACTTCAACTTGAAGTTGAGAAAGCTATATACACTCTGTATTTGGTTTATAAAGTTGATATTGCTAACTCTCATTTTTATTCTCCCTGAATACCACAGTAATTGACCAGAGAGAAATACCTTTTCATTAATATGCTCAATATGCTTTGATGATTAAGACTTTTAACAAATTACAATTAAGAAGATAAACAACTCTTATGTCAACTAAAAAGAAGTAAAAACATACGAGTTGAATTTTTGCAAGAGCCTTTTATGAGACCATGCTCTTTAATCATCCGCTGATCCTGGGAGAGGAAGCAAAATCTGCGCCATTTTGATGTGCTGTCTGGGCGATTTACTGTACTTTATTCCGTGACTGTGAAATTGAATGCTTTTGTCCTGTGCTTATGCTGCATTTTGCAGCATCTGGTGCTTGTCATAGTAGATGTTTTAGATTCCCATTCTCCTTTCTTTGAAGTTATTATCACAAGTGAATGAAGGATTTTTCAGAGTTGATGTGTAGCTGGTAACCCATAGTTAACAACCACCTCAAGGGTGGTGGATGGTTGGTATTGCCTGGAGATGAGATTAGCACAAAGAAATTTTTGAGCGTGCTTTGGCGTAGAGTGTCACTTAGCAGAAAATTTGACTTACCGTCAGTAATGTCAACACTTGTAAATATTCTTTTGAAATAATTGTAACCATATGTTGTTTTACTCTCTATAATGCGTAGTATATTTTTCAGTAGCTCTTTTTTTAATTAAGATATAATTGACATATAACATTTTATTAGTTTCAGGTATACAGCATAATGCTTTGATGTTTGCATATATTGTGAAGTACTTATCACATTAAGTCTAGTCAACATCCATCACCACACAGAGTTACAATATTTTTACAAGAACTTTTAAGATCTACCCTCTTAGCAACTTTCAAATATACAGTACAGTATTAATAACTATAGTCACCACGCTGTACATAACATCCCCAGAACTTATTTATTTTATAGCTGGAAGTTTGTACCTTTGGACTACCTTCCGCCTTCACCTATTTCATCCATCACCAATCCACTGCCTCTGTTCTCTGTATCTATGAATTCAGTTGTTGCTGTATTATTTTTTATTTTATTTTATTTTTTGAGGATTCCACATATAAGTGAGATCATATGGTATTTGTCTTTCTCTGTCTTATTTCAGTTAGCATAATGCCCTAGAGATCCATCCATGTTGTTGTAAATGGCAAGATTTCCTCTTTTCGTGGTTGAATAATATTCCATTGTATATATTCAATATGTTTTTTCTAATATAACAAAAAGTATTGTGGTTGTGACTCAAAGAAACACTGTCTATGTGGATAGTCTGTAAGGAAAATAGAAACAATGTGATATTTTAAATAGTGCTGAACATCTAAAGAATGCCTTATTTTGTGCTCATAAGCTGGAATTGTACATATAAATATAATAATTATAGGGTTAACTAATATTTTTATTAATAGATATATGATTGCTGCCTGTCAGAGTAGCATTAAAGAATTGCAGTGCGGGCTTCCCTGGTGGCGCAGTGGTTGAGAGTCCGCCTGCCGATGCAGGGGACACGGGTTCGTGCCCCCCACATGCCGCGGAGCGGCTGGGCCCGTGAGCTATGCCGCTGAGCCTGCGCATCCGGAGCCTGTGCTCTGCAACGGGAGAGGCCACAGCAGTGAGAGGCCCGCGTACTGCCAAAAAAAAAAAAAAAATTGCAGTGCTATCTGTATTATCTTAGTGACCTTCATGCCCATAGCCCATTAATCAACAAATATTTTAGCTTTGATACTTAATGTTTCTTTTGCATCACTATTCTAAGCAAAACCAATAACAATTTACTGAAATATCCATCCCACTGCTCCCCTGCATTCAACTTGTCCTCTTCCAGGACTCCACAAAATGACAGTGCATTTATTTATTTATTTTAAAAACATCTTTATTGACATACAATTCACATACCATAAAATTCAATCACTTAAAGTGTGCAATTTAATGGTAATAGTATATTACACAGTTGTACAGTTATCACCACCATTTAACTTAAGAAGAGTTAAATCTCACAAAAAAACAAGCAGCAAGTAGCAGTCATTCCCCTTTCAACCTTCTCTCCAGTCCTTAGCATTCACTAATTTTATTTCTGTCCTTATAGATTTGCCTCTTCTGGACATTTCATAGAAATGTTTTCCTACAGTATATGGCTTTTTATTACTTCTTTCACTTAGCATAGCATTTTCAAGGTTCATCCACACTGTAGCATGTATTATTGCTTCATCTTTATTGTTGAATAATATTATGTTATATGAATATACAGTACCAAATTTACCCATGCAACAGATTTGGGGACATTTGGGTAGTTTCTACATGTGAGCCACTATGAATAATATTAATATAAACGTTCATATTAAGTTTTTATTTGATATATATTTGCATTTCTCTTGCATGCTTATTTAGGAGTGGAATTGCTAGGTCATATAATAACTCCGTTTAACATTTTTGAGGAACTTCCAAAATGTGTTCTAAAGCAGTACCCTTTTACATTCTAATTACAAATGTATAAAGGTATCAATTTCCTCATATCCTTACCAACCGTTTTCACAATCTGTCTTTTTGAATCATAGCCACTTAATGCATGTGAAGTCATTTCGATTTGTGTTATCTAAATAGTAATGATGTTCAACATATTTTATATGTTTACCATTTATATATTTTCTTTTTGAAATATGTCTTTTCAAATCATTTGTCATTATTTCTTTAATTGGGTTATTTTGCTGCTTATTATTGAGATGGAAATATTACTATATGTACATATATTAGATAAAATCCCCTTATCAGATATATAATTTGTAAACATTTTCTCTCATTCTGTGTGTTGAATGTTCACTTTCATTATGATGTCCTTTAAGCACAAAGGTTTTAGTGTTAGTGTGATCCAATTATCCTTTTTTTGTTACTGTTGTTGCTTCTGTTTGATATCCTATTTAAGAAACCATTACCTAATCCAAGTTCACAAATATTTACTTCTACATTTTCTTCTATCAAGCTTATAACTTTAGCTATTCTGTTTATGCCTATGATCCATTTTGAGTAAATTTTTTAATAAGGTTTGAAAAAGAAGTTTAACTTTATTCCTTTGAATGTGGATGTCCAGTTGACCCAGTATCATTTGTTGAAAAAACTTCCATCCCCATTGAATTGTCTGGGCATCCTTATCAAAATCAGTTAACCATACATTTAAGAGTTTATTTCTAGATCTCAATTTTATTCCATTTGTCTCTATGTTTAGTCTTATGATAGTACCATGCTGCCTTGCTTAATGCACTGAGTAATAACTTGTGAAATTGGGAAGTGTGACTCCTCCCACTTTCTTTCCCCTTTTCAAGAATGTTTTGTCTATTCTGAGCGCTTGAATTATGTGATTATCTCAACAATTTCTGCAAAAAAAGCCACCTGAGATTTTAGTAAGGATTTTGTTACCTTTGTAGATTGATTTAGGGAGTATTCTAATTTTAACAATATTAAATCATCTCATCTATGACAAAGAGATGCCTTTCTTTTTCTTCTCTTAATTTTTTTTTACATCTTTATTGGAGTATAATTGCTTTACAATGGTGTGTTAGTTTCTGCTTTATAACAAAGTGAATCAGTTATACATATACATATGTTCCTATATCTCTTCCCTCCTCCGTCTCCCTCCCTCCCACCCTCCCTATCTCACCCCTCCAGGCGGTCACAAAGCACCGAGCTGATCTCCCTGTGCTATGCGGCTGCTTCCCACTAGCTATCTATTTTATACTTGGTAGTGTATATATGTCCATGCCACTCTCTCACTTTGTCACAGCTTACCCTTCCCCCTCCCCATATCCTCAAGTCCATTCTCTAGTAGGTCTGTGTCTTTATTCCTGTCTTACCCCTAGGTTCTTCATGAAATTTTCTTTTCTTAAATTCCATATATATATGTTAGCATACGGTATTTGTCTTTCTCTTTCTGACTTACTTCACTCTGTATGACAGTCTCTAGGTCTATCCACCTCATTACAAATAGCTCAGTTTCATTTCTTTTTATGGCTGAGTAATATTCCATTGTATATATGTGCCACATCTTCTTTATCTGATTCATCTGATGATGGACACTTAGGTTGTTTCCATCTCTGGGCTATTGTAAATGGAGCTGCAATGAACATTTCGGTACATGACTCTTTTTGAGTTACGGTTTTCTCAGGGTATATGCCCAGTAGTGGGATTGCTGGGTCATATGGTAGTTCTATTTGTAGTTTTTTAAGGAACCTCCATACTGTTCTCCACAGCGGCTGTATCAATTTACATTCCCACCAACAGTGCAAGAGGGTTCCCTTTTCTCCACACCCTCTCCAGCATTTATTGTTTCTAGATTTTTTGATGATGACCATTCTGACTGGTGTGAGAAGATATCTCATTGTAGTTTTGATTTGCATTTCTCTAATGATTAATGATGTTGAGCATTCTTTCATGTGTTTGTTGGCAATCAGTATATCTTCTTTGGAGAAATGTCTATTTAGGTCTTCTGCCCATTTTTGGATTGGGTTGTTTGTTTTTTTGTTATTGAGCTGCATGAGCTGCTTATAAATTTTGGGGATTAGTCCTTTGTCAGTTGCTTCATTTGCAAATATTTTCTCCCATTCTGAGGGTTGCCTTTTGGTCTTTTTTATGGTTTCCTTTGCTGTGCAAAAGCTTTGAAGTTTCATTAGGTCCCATTTGTTTATTTTTGTTTTTATTTCCATTTCTCTAGGAGGTGGGTTACAAAGGATCTTGATGTGAATTATGTCATGGAGTGTTCTGCCTATGTTTTCCTCTAAGAGTTTGATAGTTTCTGGCCTTACATTTAGGTCTTTCCTCTATTAATTTTTTATTGGAATATAGTTGACCCACAGTGCTGTGCTAGCTTTCATTGCACAGCAAAGGGAGATGTCTTTCAAATTACGTAGATCTTGAGTAATATTGTTCAATGATACTTTAGAGTTTTAAATATAAAATTTTACATTTCTTTTGATTAAATTATTCCCATGGAATTTTTTGATGTTTTTATAAATGAAATTTCCTTAATTACATTTTTACAATTGATTTTTGTACACTGATCTGGTATCCTATAAACTTGCTGAACTTGTTTATTTGTCCTGATAGATTTGTGTGTGTATGTATGTGTGCATTCCTTAGGATTTTCTATATAAAGATTTATGCTATTTGTGAATAAAGATAGTTTTTAATCTTCTTTCTATTCTGAATGTCTTATAATTGTCTAATTGTCTTAGCAGGAACCTCCAGTACAATATTTCATAGAAGTGAACATCTTTGTCTTATTTCTGATTTTAGGGGAAAGCCTTCTGTCTTTTACTATATAAATATATGCTATCTGTGTGTTTTTCATAAATGACCTTTCTCAGACTGAGAGAGTTCCCCTCTCTAGTTTGTTGAGTGTTTTTATAATGAAATGGTGTTGGATTTTTTCAGATGCTTTTCTGTATCTATTTAGAGGATCATGATTTGTTTTCTTTTCCCTTTATTCTAATTGATAATGTGTATTATGTTGAGTAATTTTCAGATGATAAACAAAAGTTGTATTTTTCGGATAAATCCCAGATAGCCATGGTATATAATCTTTTTAAAATGTTGCTAAATTAATTGTGTTAGTATTTCATTGATAATTCTGCTTCTATAATCAGATGCAAACAGACAACTGTATTATCTGTAGTTTTCTTTACTTACAGTGGCTTTGCCTGCTTTTGATGTCAGTATAATATTGGCCTCATAAAAGAGTTAGAAAGTGCTCTCTCCTGTTCTTTTAAAAACATTTAGAAGGATTAGCAATATTGCTTCATTTAATGTTTGTTAGAATTTAACAATAAAATGGTCTGAAGTTGGACTTTTCTTTGTTGAAAATATTAAAATTACTGTTTTAGTGTTTCTACTTGTTATAGATCAATTCGTATTTTCTCTTTCATATTGTTAGTTTTAGTAGTTTATGGGTATCTAGAAATTTTTATATTTATCTAGATTATCTATTTTGTTAGTATATAGTTGTTCATAGTGTTCTTTTATAATCCATTTTATTTTTCTTTTTTAATACATCTTTATTGGAGTATAATTGCTTCACAATGTGTTAGTTTCTGCTGTGAGTCAGTCATATGCATACATATATCCCCATATCCTCTCCCTCTTGAACTTCCCTCCCACCCTCCCTATCCCACCCCTCTAGGTAGTCGCAAGGCACTGAGCTGATCTCCCTGTGCTATGTGGCTTCTTCCCACTAGCTATCTATTACATTTGGTAGTGTATATATGTCGAGGCTACTCTCACTTAGCCGTAGCTTCCCCCTCCCCCCACACTGTGTCCTCAAGTCCATTCTCTGTCTACGTCTTTATTCCTTCCCTGCCACTAGGTTCATCGGTACCATTTTTCTTTTTTTTTTTTGAATTCCATATATATGCGTTAGCGTACAGTATTTGTTTTTCTCTTTCTGACTTCACTTTTCTCTTTCATACTTCACTCTGTATGAGAGGCTCTAGGTCCATCCACCTCACTACAAATAACTCAATTTCGTTTCTTTTTATGGCTGAGTAATATTCCATTGTATATATGTGCCACGTCTTCTTTATACATTCATCTGTCGATGACATTTAGGTTGCTTCCATCTTCTGGCTATTGTAAATAGTGCTGCAGTGAACATTGTGGCACATGACTCTTTTTGAATTATGATTTTCTCAGGGTATATGCTCAGTAGTGGGACTGCTGGGTCATATGGTAGTTCTATTTTTAGTTTTTTAAGGAACCTCCATAATGTTCTCCTTAGTGGTTGTATCAATTTACATTCCTACCAACAATGCAGGAGGGTTCCCTTTTCACCACACCCTTTCCAGCATTTATTGTTTCTAGATTTTTTGATAATGGCCATTCTGACCAGTGTGAGGTGATACTCATTGTAGTTTTGATTTGCATTTCTCTAATAATTAGTGATATTGAGCATCTTTTCACGTACCTCTTGGCCATCTTTACGTATTCTTTGGTGAAATGTTTATTTCACCAAATGAATATTTAGGTTTTCCATCCATTTTTTAATTGACTTGTTTGTTTTTTTGATATTGAGCTCCGTGAACTCTTTGTATATTTTGGAGATTAATCCTTTGTCCGTTGTTTCATTTGCAAATATTTTCTCCCATTCTGACGGTTGTCTTTTCATCTTGTTTATGATTTCCTTTGCTCTGCAAAAGTTTTTTTTTTTTGCGGTACACGGGCCTCTCACTGTTGTGGCCTCTCCCGTTGTAGAGCACAGGCTCCGGACGCACAGGCTCAGTGGCCATGGCTCACGGGCCCAGCCGCTCTGCGGCATGTGGGATCCTCCCGAACCGGGGCACGAACCCGCGTCCCCTGCACCGGCAGGCGGACTCTCAACCACTGCACCACCAGGGAAGCCCCTCTGCAAAAGCTTTTAAGTTTCATTAGGTCCCATTTGTTTATTTTTGTTTATATTTCCATTACTCTAAGAGGTGGGTCAGAAAAGATCTTGCTGTGGTTTATGTCAACGAGTGGTTTTCCTATGTTTTCCTCTAAGAGTTTTATAGTGTCTGGTCTTGCATTTAGGTCTTTTATCCATTTGGAGTTTATTTTTGTGTATGGTGTTAGGTAGTGTTCTAATTTCATTCTTTTACATGTAGCTACCCTGTTTTCCCAGCACAACTTATTGAAGAGGCTGTCTTTTTTCCATCGTATGTTCTTGCCGCCTTTGTCGAAAATTAGGTGAATGTATATGTGTGGGTTTATCTCTGGGCTTTCTATTCTGTACCATTGATCTATATTTCTGTTTTTGGGCCAGTACGACACTGTCTTGATTACTCTAGGTTTGTAGTATAGTTTGAAGTTGGGGAGCCTGATTCCTCCACCTCCATTTTTCTTTCTCAAGGTTTTTTTTTTGGCTATTTGGAATCTTTTATTTCCATACGAATTGTAAAATTTTTTGTTCTAATACTGTGAAGAATGCCATTGGTAGTTTGGTAAGGATTGCATTGAATCTGTAGAGTGCTTTGGGTAGTATAGTCATTTTCACAATATTGATTCTTCCAAACCAAGAACATGGTATATTTCTCCATCTGTTTATGTCATCTTTGATGTCTTTCATCAGTGTTTTATAGTTTTCTGAATACAAGTCTTTCACCTCCTTAGGTAGGTTTAGTCCTACGTATTTTATTCTTTTTGTTGCGATGGTAAATGGGATTGTTTCCTTAGTTTCTCTTTCTAATTTTACATTGTTAGTGTATAGGAATGCCAGAGATTTCTGTGCATTAATTTTGTGTTCTGCAACCTTACCAAATTAATTGATTAGTTCTAGTAGTTTTTTGGTGGCATCTTTAGGATTTTCTATGTATGGTATCACGTCATCTGCAAACAGTGATGGTTTTACTTCTTCTTTTCCAATTTGTATTCCTTTTATTTCTTTTTCTTCTCTGATTGCCACAGCTAGGGCTTCCAAATCTACGTTGAATAAGAGTGGAGAGAGTGGACATCCTTGTCTTGTTCCTGATTCTAGTGGAAATGGAAAATAATCCTTTCTATTTCTTTGGATTCAGTAGCAATGTTTCATATAGTCTTATTAATTTTGGTAATTTGAGTCTTCTCTCTTATTTTCCTTTGTCAGTCCAGCTATGTTTGTCTACTTTATAGATCTTTTCAAAGAACATACTTTTGTTTTTATTGATTTGTCTCTTTTTAAAATTTGTTCCATTTTGTTTTTCTTCTCTCTAATCTTTAATATGTCCATTCTTTTGTTCTTTGGACATATTTATACTAGCTAATTTAAAATATTTGTCTAATAAAACCATCATCTCATCATTTCCCAACCATTGTTAAATGTTTTCTTGATATTTTTCCAACTTTGACAATTTCCCCACTGAATTTTACTGATCTTTCTAGCCTCTTACTTAAATATATAGTCTTGCATAAGTTTCGTCCTGGAGTTAAAATTCACCTGGCCATGATGCCTTCTTTTTAAATACATTTCCATTTGGTTTGATACCAGATACAAAAATCTTTACAAATGTATTCCTGACTGAGATTGCCCTGCGATTTTGCTTACTTAAAATTTTGTGGCTACTTGTTTTTGAAGCTCACTGTCAATAACTAGAAGATAAATGACTCTTTTTCTTTCCTGTGAAAGTGTTGTATAGACTAAAATTATTTAAACCTTGAATCTTTGGTAAAGTTCAATTGAAATGATTGAATCAGCAACTGGCTTTTTTTTTTTTTTTTAGTGTTTTGGTGGGAGGTGGGGAGGGGCTTTAGTATTGATTCTATTTATTTACTATCTACAGGACAATTCATATTTTATAATTACTATCTTGTATCAATTTTGATAAGCTGTATTTTTGAGTAATATACATACTGCTTCTAAATTTACAAATTTAATGTTTTAAGGTTGTTCATTGGCATAAGCTGTAGCAATTGTGGTACTGCACAATTTTTTATTCTCTTTATTTTCTTGCTTAATCTTGCTAGAGAACTATTTTATTAATTTGTTCAAAGAAATATTTGTCTTTGCTGAGCTTTGTTTACTGTATTTCCATGTTACAAACTTTTTTTTCATACTATCTAACTTGTACTGTACTCCTTTTAATTTTTTTAGGCTTCTTCTGGGGTTCTTTCTAAGATTTCTCAGGTTGCATTTCAGTTTACTAATTTAGAGCCTTTCTTACTTTCTAATGTAGATGTACATCAGTCTTATGTTCCTCTGAATACTGCTTGTGGTAGGCAAAAGATGCCCACATACTAATTTCTGATACCCATGAATATGTTGTCTTATGTGATAAAGGGACTTCACAAGTGTGGTTAAATTAAAGCCTTTGATATATGAAGCCCATCTTGTATTATCTGGATTGACCCAATGTCATCATAAAGGTATTATAGTGGAAAACAGAAGCAGAGACTCAGAAATTTGAACATGCTCTGTTACTGGCTTTGAAGATGAAGGAAGAGGCCACAAGTCAAAGAACACAAGTGGCCCCTAGTTACTGGAAAAGTCCAGGTAAAAGGTTCTCCCTAGGAGGCTCCAGAAGGAATGCAGCCCTGCAGACATCTTGATTTTATCCCAGTAAATCCCATTTCAGAATTCTGACCTCTAGAACTGTAAGATAATACGTTTGTGTTGTTTTAGCCACTAAGTTAATGTAATTTGTTACAGCAACAATGGGAAACTAGTACAGGATCTTTACTTCACCAAAAATTATGTAGTTTTACCAGTTATCACCTTTAAAAGTTTTGGGTTATCCATTAAAGTGTCTTCTTTACACTATAAGTTTTTCGAGGTCTATGCTTTCTGTTTGATTTGATGTTCAAATAAATGTTTTTCTAACTTAATTAAATTAAAGTTAAATAGTAGGGCCTGTTTGAGACTAATCCTAATGACACATCCTATTATTTGCTCATTTATTATAAATATCATGTTTTATCTACAGGGAACATATAGAATATCACAGTGTAAAATAGAAAGGATACAATTTTCTATACACTGTTAAGTACATCAAGTTGTAAATATTTGCTATTTTGATTTGCTATATTTTTGTTAATCTATTTATTTTTTTTAAAGTTTGTCTTTCTGCTCAAACGGTTGCTGAGACAGTTTATTAAACTCTTTCCACATAATATAATTATTTTTATGTGACTTTGTGTTTCAACTCTGTTTTCAAACTATATTATTCTTTGCATATACCTTTAGAACTGATGTATCTTCCTAATCAATTAAAAATTTAATCATTATATGTAATAGCCCTCTCTTTATTTTTCACTTATTATTTTCCCCCATTATAATTCCTCATTACAATTTGCCCTCTTCAGTCACTTCAGTGATACATTTTGAATGTTGTTCCTTATATTTCAGTATCTAATTTGTAGTTTCAGATACAATGACCATTCTGGGTATCTATTCTTCCATTTTGATGAAATGAAAACTATAATTTGTGACTTGCATTCTGACAATATAATTTCATTTCGTATCTCCAAACTTAACTATAATTAAAAGAAAAAAACACTGGTTAATATTGTATTTGCCAAAATCTTGAAAGAATTTGAAAATATCCTCATGAGTAAAAAGATGATTTACTACGTTTTCCCTACTTAAAGATAATGCAATTCCATTCAATATCTGTGTTTCAAAAATGACTATATAGAAAGGATTTTGCTTCCATTTTAAATGTATACAGTAAAATAAAACAAAAATAATTTACTCTGACTGACAAAATAAGAAGTGCTTTGCTGTTTCTAGAGCATGTCATAGTGCAAGCAAGGACAAATTTGCAATGTTGATAAAGCAATCCCATATACATTTACTAGGGTGAAGCAGAAACAGCAGAGAAATTGTTTATTTAGAAAATATGGTATTAATTTGCAGTAGGTCTCAATGTATCAAGGGAGATCTCACTTTATCGGAGAGTCAAACCCCACATTTTGGTGAGAAGCATAGAAAAAGGTTTGAAAATTTGGCATTAGGGTATTCCGTAGAAGTCAAATGAGTTGAAGGTTATATGTGTTTTATCATTTTAAAAAATGGATAGATCAGAAAAAATATTCAACATACCAAAAAAGGAACTGTACAAATCCAGGTTAACTTCTACAGGATACAACGTACAAAATTGTTAACCAGAAATGTGTATTCAGGATTCAGAAGCAATATCATAAAAGTTAAATTGAAAAGCCAGATACCCATATACTTAGGACTCTAGTCAATGTTTAATATAAAAGCGGCAGGAGCCAACATCCATTTGGATCAAAGTATAGAACTTGCTGTGTGGTCTTGGCAGTTTGCTCAGATGAGTTCTCACAAAATTATGTGTCTTTTCCAAACAGTTTTGCCAATTTTTTTTGGTAATTTTCAACATACAAAATATACAACCTTTCTTTATCTGAAAAGCAGCACCACATACGAAAGATATGGAGATGGAAACAAACAAAAGAAACCCCCGCCGATATAAATGAAACTTTTCTAGTCTTACCATTAGAAATCTAGCTCACGCAAATAGGAAAAAGTAATAATAGAAAGTGAGAAGGACTTTAGAATTTAATGCTCAAGATAGTTTTAAAAACATGTCTTTGAATAACCTACAGAAGCAAGAATTACCCCTCAGTTACTGACCCCTGACTTAGATATTCAGGAAACGTGAGACTTTTTCAATACTTAGGGCAATATTTAGAAAGCAAAGTACTCAGTACTGAGTCCTGCTGCCAGTTAAGGTCAGCACTCAATTCAAAGTTCAGGCACAATGCAAGAACTTTCTGAAGGATGCCCTGGGTATTGACAAAAGCTTCCTAGAGCAGCTAAGTATAAACCCAGGACATGTCTACAGGGACCACTGCAGGCACATCTCTGACTGAGGCTCCTATGTGTGTCTGTAACATTGATCATAGATGATCCCTAGCCCTGGTGCCCGGGCCTCTGGAAACATGCTGATAAAGGTCTGCAGTAGCCTGAGGGTGTAACTATTCTCAACTTGCAGTTGTAACAGAAAAAATCGGTAATGTGCTAATAATATAATGGATTCATTTTGCAATCATTATTCTAATGGTAAATGATACCTTACTCTTAGTTCTGCAAACTAAATATTTTCTTATCTTAGAATCTGATATGTATAGAAAAGTACATTAATTTTAGAGGGAGAGAAAGCTGAAATAAACCCAGCTCACATATCTTTTAGCAATTTGACCTTGGGCAGGTTGGTTGACTTCTGATTCTCAGTTTCTGCATCTCTGAAGCGGGCCTAATTTATCTCACTCACTCACTCAACATAGCCTCAGTAATATATTGAGTATTTATGAATGGTATTAGCTAGTATTATTACCCTTAGAGTCTGCTTTTGACAATTTATGGGGAACAGTGAGAGCAATTTCCATGGTTGTAAAGCCATAGTATTAGGTAGAGGCCTGTACTTTAGAAACACAGATTACAACTGAGCTTGCAAGTTATCCTGTAAATTAGATTGGCATAAGCTACTTCTCTCTGTTGTTCTCCTTGCATGAAATGAATAGTTTCTGTATTCAGACAGAAGCAAACAAGAGTAGAGTCCATTTACTGGGCATTTGTGAAGAATTTGGGCATTGGTCAATATTAGCTTAAGAAATTGAAACTGGAAGTTCTGAAAATAATATCTGGTTCTGAAAATAATATCTGGTGCTGAAAATATATAACAGGATTGGGCAGCGTCAAACCATAGGCACAAAGCAGAAATGTGATCATGGGCAGACTTCAAATGCAAAGGTGCTTAATTAAAACTTATGGACCAAAGTCTTGTGAAAAAATGTTAGATCTTACATAGCAATGTGAAGTTTTCCTTAAACATACGATCTTTCCTTTCCTCTTTTCCTTCTTTCCGTCATACCAGTAAGAGATAGTTAATTATTATAGATATTCTTTGAAGATCCCTTATTTTTTATTTTGAAAAACCTCAAACATAAACAGAAAATATGAAGAAAATATTAAAAATAACATTACTTAATATTATTATCAAATATTAGCTAGACATGCTTCATTGATTTTTCCTAAAGAATTTTAAATACAATCACAGACATCTTGATATTTCATCCTCAAATACTTCAATATACACCTCTAAAAAGTGAGAATGGCTTCCTGCATTTCACAATGACATTTTAACACTAATTTGCTAGTGCCATCTAATTCATAGTCTATATTCAAATATCTGCTGTTATTTCTAAAGTATCTTTTATATATATTTTGTTTAGAATCAGACACAACCAAGAATTATAGATTGCATTTTGTTGCCATGACTCTGAATTCTCTCTCTCCATTTTTTCTGTAACATTGACTTGTTGAAAGAAAGCAGTCCAACTGACATATTGGTGTTGACATAATACTATTTGAATATCTTTGATACTCATACTTCACAGGTGATGCTGAGCATTGTATATTATTTCAAATTTAAAGGCATCCAAATGGCTGGTCATCACACCAGTAATGTTGCCAAGACTAATCATCTCTTCAAAGCAGGGACAACCAGATCTCTGTAAAGCTTTGGCTATCAAAAAACATAATCTATGAGCTGATAGCTAGCATGTTCTATCTATCCAGTTCTCAATTAATCCTTTAACCACCGATTTCAGTATCTATGGATAATCTACTTCCCTGTAGACTAAAAATTAATTTCCAGCTCTGCCATTCACAGTTCATTCGTTATCTCTTTTTCTTATATACGGAAGAACTTTTCCTCATCAATGAGGCTATTTGATTAATTTGAAATGTAGTTTATACAGGAAAGGCAGGATAAATATTTATTTTCATGTAAACATTTTTAAAATAAAAAAATAAGTATAATGGTCATCTCTAATTGCAGCTTCTTTTATTTTTTTCTCTTTTGTTAGTTTGTGTTATCTAGTTTTTGTTTTGCTTTCCTTTTATTTGTATTGTTGGTTATCTCTTTCCCTTAATTTTTCAAAGAATACAAGTTTCATCTGACAAAGAGTAGTATAAGCATTCATTCATGAAATCCCTGCTAGTACATCAAATTTCCCAAGAGCTGGAATACTTTCTTTTCCTAATATTTTCAAATATAAAGGTGAGAAGTCTTTCTATACACAATGAGTATTTCCTTTAGGTGGATATAAAAAACAATTTAGCACCACAGAGAAGCATTTCACCTGAGCCTATCAGAAATAGTGAAGCCAAAAATATATTGTTTTCAGTGATTAGTTACACTGAAGCACACACACCCAGGCACACACACACACACACACAAAACCGATTCACTAATTTGAGACATTAATGTAAGGACCCAATCAAATAAGGGTTTGAGGGAATCATGGAATTCTTGTTATGGCACATGATTAGAGTCTTGTTTTTACATTTTATCTAAATGAAATTCTGTAGTGGATTAGCCAGTAAAGGAGTTGCAAACACCAAAACGCCCACAATCCTGTCTCCTACTGCACAATCCAGCCTCTACCTACATCTCTGTCAACTCCTTTTTCATAACACTTTCCCCCACACTTAAAACATTCTGACTTACCTTAGATTTCCCTCTATTAACCAGCCTCTTTCTTTATTTTTTTACATCTTTATTGGAATAAAATTGCTTTACAATGGTGTGTTAGTTTCTGCTTTATAACAAAGTGAATCAGCTGTACATATACATATGTTCCCATATCTCTTCCCTCTTGCATCTCCCTCCCTCCCACCCTCCCTATCCCACCCCTCTAGGTGGTCACAAAGCACCGAGCTGATCTCCCTGTGCTATGCGGCTGCTTCCCACTAGCTATCTATTTTACATTTGGTAGTGTATATATGTCCATGCCACTCTCTCACTTTGTCCCAGCTTACCCTTCCCCCTCCCCGTGTCCTCAGGTCCATTCTCTACATCTGCGTCTTTATTCCTGTCCTGCCCCTAGGTTCTTCAGAACCTTTTTTTTTTTTTTTTTTTTTTTTAGATTCCATATATATGTGTGAGCATACGGTATTTGTTTTTCTCTTTCTGGCTTACTTCATTCTGTATGACATACTCTAGGTCCATCCACTCACTACAAATAACTCAATTTCATTTCTTTTTATGGCTGAGTAATATTCCATTGTATATATGTGCCACATCTTCTTTATCCATTCATCTGTCAACAGACACTTAGGTTGCTTCCATGTCCTGGCTATTGTAAATAGAGCTGCAATAACATTGTGGTACATGACTCCTTTTGAATTATGATTTTCTCACAGTATATGCCCGGTAGTGGGATTGCTGGGTCATATGGTAGTTTTATTTTTAGTTTTTTAAGGAACCTCCATACTATTTTCCATAGCGGCTGTATCAATTTACATTGCCATCAACAGTGCAAGAGGGTTCCCTTTTCTTCACACCCTCTCCAGCATTTATTGTCTGTAGATTTTTTGATTATGGCCATTCTTACTGGTGTGAGGTGACACCTCATTGTAGTTTTGATTTGCATTTCTCTAATTATTAGTGATGTTGAGCATCCTTTCATGTGTTTGTTGGCAATCTGTATATATTCTTTGGAGAAATGTCTATTTAGGTCTTCTGCCCATTTTTGGATTGGGTTGTTTGTTTTTTTGATATTGAGCTTCATGAGCTGCTTTTAAATTTTGGAGGTTAATCCTTTGTCTGTTGCTTCATATGCAAATAATTTTCTCCTATTCTGAGGGTTGTATTTTCGTCTTGTTTATGTTCTCCTTTGCTGTGCAAAAGCTTTTAAGTTTCATTAGGTCCCATTTGTTTATTTTTGTTTTTATTTCCATTTCTCTAGGAGGTGGGTCAAAAAGGATCTTGCTATGATTTATGTCATAGAGTGTTCTGCCTATGTTTTCCTCTAAGAGTTTTATATTGTCTGGCCTTACGTTTAGATCTTTAATCCATTTTTAGTTTATTTTTGTGTATGGTGTTAGGAAGTGTTCTAACTTCATTCTTTTACATGTAGCTGTCCAGTTTTCCCAGCACCACTTATCGAAGAGGCCGTCTTTCCTCCATTGTATATTCTTGCCTCATTTATCAAAAATAAGGTGACCATATGTGTGTGGGTTTATCTCTGGGCTTTCTATCCTGTTCCATTGATCTATATTTCTGTTTTTGTGCCAGCACCATACTGCCTTGATTACTGTAGCTTTGTAGTGTAGTCTGAAGTCCAGGAGCCTGATTCCTCCAGCTCCGTTTTTCTTTCTCACGATTGCTTTGGCTATTCGGGATCATCTGTGTTTCCATACAAATTGTAAAAATTTTTGTTCTAGTTCTGTGAAAAATGTCATTGGTTGTTTGATAGGGATTGCATTGAATCTATAGATTGCTTTGGGTAGTAGAGTCATTTTCACAGTGTTGATTCTTCCAATCCAAGAACATGGTATATCTCTCTATTTGTATCATCTTTAATTTCTTTCATCAGTATCATATAGTTTTCTGCATACAGGTCTTTTGTCTCCTTAGGTAGGTTTATTCCTAGATATTTTATTCTTTTTGTTGCAGTGGTAAATAGGATTGTTTCCTTAATTTCTCTTTCAGATTTTTCGTCATTAGCGTATAGGAATGCAAGAGATTTCTGTGCATTAGTTTTGTATCCTGCTACTTTACCAAATTCATTGATTAGCTCTAGTAGTTTTCTGGTAGCATCTTTAGGATTCTCTGTGTATAGTATCCTAACATCTGCAGACAGTGACAGCTTTACTTCTTCTTTTCTGATTTGGATTCCTTTTATTTCTTTTTCTTCTCTGATTGCTGTGTCTAAAACTTCCAAAACTATGTTAAATAATAGTGTTGAGAGTGGACAACCTTGTCTTGATCCTGATCTTAGAGGAAATGGTTTTAGTTTTTCACTGTTGAGAACATTGTTGGCTGTGGGTTTGTCATATATGGCTTTTATTACGTTGAGGTAAATTCCCTCTATGCCTACTTTCTGGAGAGCTTTTAATCATAAATGGGTGTTGAATTTTGTCAAAAGCTTTATCTGCATCTATTGAGATGACCATATGGTTTTTCTCCTTCAGTATGTTAATATGGTTTATCATATTGATTGAGTTGCATATATTGAAGAATCCTTGCATTCCTGGAATAAACGCCACTTGATCATGGTGTATGATCCTTTTAATGTGCTGTTGGATTCTGTTTGCTAGTATTTTGTTGAGGTATTTTGCATCTATGTTCATCAATGATATTGGTCTTTAATTTTCTTTTTTTGTGACATCTTTGTCTGGTTTTGGTATCAGGGTGATGGTGGCCTTGTAGAATGAGTTTGGGAGTGTTCCTACCTCTGCTATATTTTGGAAGAGTTTGAGCAGGATAGGTGTTAGCTCTTCTCTAAGTGTTTGATAGAATTCGCCTGTGAAACCCTCTGGTCCTGGGCTTTTGTTTGTTGGACAATTTTTAATCACAGTCTCAATTTCAGTGCTTGTGATTGGTCTGTTTATATTTGCTATTTCTTCCTGGTTCAGTCTTGGAGGCTATGCTTTTCTGTGAATCTGTCCATTCCTTCCAGGTTGGACAACCTTTATATTTTTATTTTATTGGCATAGAGTTTCGTGTAGTAATCTCTCCTGATCCTTTGTATTTCTGCAGTGTCAGTTGTTATTTCTCCTTTTTCATTTCTAATTCTATTGATGTGAGTCTTCTCCCTTTTTTTCTTGATGAGTCTGGCTAATGGTTTATCGATTTTGTTTATCTTCTCAAAGAAGCAGCTTTTAGTTTTATTGACCTTTGCTATTGATTCCTTCATTTCTTTTTCATTTATTTCTGATCTGATCTTTATGATTCCTTGCCTTCTGCTAACTTTGGTGTTCTTTTTGTTGTTCTTTTGCTAATTGCTTTAGGTGTAAATTTAGGTTGTTTATTTGAGATGTTTCTTGTTTCTTGAAGTAGTATTGTATTGCTATATACTTCCCTCTTAGAACTGCTTTTGCTGCATCCCATAGGTTTTGAGTCATCATGTTTTCAACCAGACTCTTTCTAATTGGATTTCCATAAATTAACTTATCTCTTTCCAACTTCAGAGCCTTTGCAATACTGTTTTCCCACCTTCTGATAATGTTTCCACAGTCCCTTTTCCGCTGTCTTCTTTACCCAGGTGATTTGCTCATCATTGATGGCTTAGCTCAAAATAACTCCAGATAGGGAAATCTTTCCTGATTCTCAGTTAAGGTCAGGTTCTTAGCTTTATTAATAGCGTGCAATTCTCCAGCATGGCATCTAGCCAGGACTGCAATTATGTAATAGTAAGTACATTTGAATAATATGTGCCTGCCTCTCGCAATACTTAGAGGCAGGACATGTGTCGATTTTTCTCCACCACTGTTTTGCAGGAAGGCCAAAGAGAGCCTGGTGTACCTTAGTCATGTAATAAATGTATGTTGAATACATCAGTGAAATGGATCTTCCGTCTCTACTAATAGCATCTATATTGATTCTTACCCGACACTTTATACTTTATAAAATGAGTCATCTGTACACAGCAAAATATGTGGAAAGCAAGACAGGAGAGGAGACAGGCTCTCAATTCCTATATGTCTGCTGTAGACTTTTAAAAATCTTTTTGTAATTACAGTATAAAATAAATCTAATAAAAATTTTTGAACAAAACACTTATGTAGCTACACAGTAACATTCTGGGAATCTATTTCTCTACATGTGATACACAGAATTTCCAATGAATTAAAAGAAGATATTTAACCAAAATATCCTTCTACCCTTAATCAAAGCAGTTACCTCTCTGTATCACTCAGCATTGCATTCACATTCATCTTTGCCAAGTTATATTTTATTTTGTTGAGTATGTATTTTGATCACATTTAATCCTTTCTGGAACAAGTCAAGACGTGCATAAATACATACATAACACTTTGGAAGCAGCATATAAAGTGTTTTGGCAACTGCAGATCTATACTGAATATTTTCAAATATATAGGTTAAAGCACTGGTTTATTTACTATGTACTGAAAGAGATTTGCGTCTCATAAATCATCACCACCTTGTCAGGGCACTTGAGCAGTTTGACTTTCATTGTAGCTAAGAAAGGCTGCAGAGGATGCCTACTGTGTGGTTGCACAGGGTTACAATGATCTTAAAATAATATTTGCATATATTTCTATATACATCCTAAAATTCAGTAAGATGCATTAAAGTCAATATCAATATTTACGTTCACTGCATTTAAAAATATTATCATCCCTTTATCTAATGATTCAGTTTGGAGCTTAACCAGAACTTATTTTTGTTTGAAGTTGTCATGTTTTAATCTGCCAGGGTCAAGAGTGATAGATGTTTCAGGCTTTCCATATCTGTCTCCTATTTACAGAGGTTCATAATTCAAGTGGAAAATTAGATGAAATGTGACATGTAGATTTTATGGATGCCATCCCATTAAGATGCTTATCACTCACTTCCCTTTTTTTTAACCTCCCCTAAACCTGCAAGAATATGAATGATATGGAAGAGGCTACAGATAAAGTGAATAAGGAAACACATCCTCCTGTACTCAATCTTCATTATCTGTAGCATTTTCTAAGTTCATTTTGTCCAAGTTATTTCTCTGCCTAAAACTGTCCAATATTTTGGTCATCTAACCTTTAAATAAAATCTTTAGGAAATAGGTTTGAGGAGTAAATTTTATGCCTTTGGTGCTTTCAGAAAAGTCTATGGATGTCATTGAGTTGCACTGGAAAATCTCGCACATATAAACAGAGGAGAAGGGCAAAAAGGACAGAAATCTAGTTAGATAGTATAGTGTAGTGGAGAACACGCCCAACAGGCAGAAATACTGAGTTATACTCTTGATTCAAATACCAAAATATGCATAACAGTGAACGTGTAATTTAAATTTCACAGCATCTTAAATTTATAATACAAAATGGGGAGGCAGATGAACTTTATATTTGTATCCACCCCTAGCATAATTCCATAAAAAAGGAAAATAGCAAAGATAGACTTATTTATAAATGAAAACAAAAGTATTTAGAAAGATACAGGATCATCAGTAATGGCCACCATGTCTTTCTTTTCTTAGTTCTTCTAACCAGCATACTTCACAGATATGCATACACTACACTACAGTAAGACAAGTGCTAACATGTGTAAAGACTTACAGAAGTGTAAAGGATGTGCATCAATTTCTGCTGAAAACTGAAGGAGTTTCCACAGAGGAATGGATTTTGAGCAAAGTATGGAAGGAAGGAAGGGAGCTCACCAGAAACAGTGTTAAAGAGGGTTTATAATAGCATGTCTATTTAAATAGCATGGTTTTAGACCATAGAGTGAGAGGTATATCAAATACATAGGGGCTGGATTTTGAAGACTCTTTTACACAGCACTAAATATTTTGCAGTTATCACTGAAGATGCAGGAATTCCATTCAGAATTAAATGCCATGGAAAATAAAAATCGGATTCCCCATTTTGACAGAATACATTGGGTTAAACCAGATTGTGATATTAGGGTCTAGGGCAGAAGTTAGGAGAAGAGATGAGAACCCAAACGAAGACACATCTCCCATTTCCCTTCCAGGCCGTCTTCACACCTCTGTGGCCTGATCTTCCCCCAGAAGGCTGAGCTAAAAGGATGGTACCCTGTTGCCTTCTAAGTTTCAATTAGATTCTGAGTTCAGCTAACGGGTCGTAGTGGCAGGGCACTGGACAATGGGCATGAAGTCAGCTGAATGTAATTATTTATTTGGCTGTATCCCTTCTGGGTCATTTCTTTTCCAAATACCTCATTTCCTGTCAAGCCACCATCTCCACATTAATAGCTTCTGTGGTTTCTGGTAATTGCTCTCTCCTTCCCCTTCAAGATGAGTAGTGGTAAGTGATACTTCGCTATTGCTAGTCCAGGGGTACTGCATTGTCTGCTGATATCCCTAAACCCTGTCCTACAAAAAATACCTGTATTAAGAATTCCAAATTTAGCAGATTTAGTGAACCACCTGTTTCCCACTGGCATCCTGACTCATATGGAGATCAAGATGCAAGGGTGACACCAAGAAAGTATAAGAGCCGGAATTGGCAGAACTTGCTATTTTTTGAAATATTTAGATGAGTTGAGGGTGATTTTCAACTCTGTGACTTAATTGACAAGGTGAATGGTTCTGCCACTGACTCAAGCTTACATATAGAAGGGGTGGAAAGTTTGTATATAAAATGAATTCAGTTTGGGGATAAATTTGTGGTGCCAAAATAGTTTCCATATATCAGTATCTAGAAGACAGTTAGAAGTACGGATCTTGAAAGTCACGAAATAGCTAAAAGAAAAATACGGGTTTTCACATCATTAGAGTATAGCATGTATAGTTAGGAGGGCAATGAAATTTTTTAGGAACAAGGAGAAGAATATAGTAGCTGAAGATACTGAAGAGATTGATACGATACTACAACTTAAAGATCTCGGGTATGGGGTCATAGACTTATGTTTGAATTCTCATGTTGAGCAAATTAGTCATTGCTTCCTATGTGCCCTCATCTCTCAAATGGAAAAACATGCAGAATCTTAATAATGTTAATAAGATCTAATTTATATAGAATTACTTGCCATGGTATCTGAATCATAGTAAGTAATCAAAGATTATTTTTCTTCCCTTTATAGTAAACGAGAATTGGGTCTGATTATTTACAAAGCTTATTAAGAGCATATCCAATATACTAGCATAGCAAAATATATTAGAAAACTACAATAAAGGCTAAAATAAGACACTAAAATTAAAGATTAAGAAACCTAATGTTTCATTGAACTGATTGCAATTATAAAAATGGGGAAGGCTAATTTCTACACCAACAGTAGGAAATAGGAGACTTTATTCTCTTTACCTAAAAGAACATGTATCAAATTTCTTGAGATTCTACATAATATAAGATCACTTGAGAACTGCTGACATAGCAGAGAGTACTATGAAAACTGCATTCTCCTATATCGATAGGACCTACTGCATTTTTACAAGTTAATTTTATTTTTTAATTGACTCTTTTCCTCATATGCATTAATAAGCAAATCTTCCATGTCTGCTAACTTCCCTAAAGATTCTTAATGTGTAATGACCCAGATAAAATAAAAATTTATTTCTTGCTCACCTGAAATCTAAGTGTTCCATGTGGTGGGAGGTTGTCCTCCAAGTTTTGATGCGAGAATCCAGTCTCCTTCCATATTTTAGAAATATGATTTTCTTACATATTTTTCAAGAGTGCTGTGATTGTCTGCATCAAGCCAGCAGCAAAAACAAAGGGCAAATGGAGTCACCATGAGAAGCTGACATTGACCAAAATTGGCCTGGAAGTTCACATTATTTTGGTTGGAACTTCACGTGAATGAACTTACAAGGCAACTTTGGAGAGCTGTAGTTTAGCAATTTCCCCAGGAAGAAGAGGAAATCAGATTGGTGAACAGCAAGGCTCTGTCTACCACAGGTGGGACTGGAGAAGTTCACAGTTTTTCTCAACAACCTTGTTTCCAAGTTTCTTCAACTACCATACTAGTTTAGTTTATAGATCATCTTATACTCTAACACATTCTTTACCTCTTCCGACCACATGTAGAATTTAGCTACTTTATTTGACTTTCACAGAAGCATAATAGAACAAACCACATCCACACAAAAACTAACGCACAGCTTTGAGCAGGTGGCACACTTTACTGGAGATTTTCTTCAGTAAAATCTGGGAATTTCTTGCACATTTCTTAAAGTAGAACTAATTAACTGTATTTTGTTTCCTTTTTCTTTTTTTCTCCCGATACTCAGCATCCCACCTTGCATTCAAAAACAGCTTATCAAAGCATTTTCTTACATAAAGGTGGTTCTCTTCGTAAAAGTAATTTTGACTTTAGTCTCTGGGATTTTAGCATTCATCACCACTGTATCTGTGTGATTACATATCCATACATTTTTGCACGTGTAGAATTTTGCAGCCATTTTCCAACTTTTAATATTCTGAGCAGTGAGCTAAAAATTGGAGATATAAAGATACATAATATATAATAGCTATCCTTAACGTTTAGCAAAGAAGGCAAACCCTTAGGCCAGAAACTTTAGCACGTATTAGAAGTGCTCCAACAGAAGTGTGTTAGGAGTGCTATACACATACAGAGGGAGAATCATATTACCTGGGATTCCCTGGGATGCTAAGAGGAAGAAAAGACTCTCCCGGCTTGAGGAGTGACATGAGTGAAGCACTAAAATACTTCATGTGCAAAAGTATAAACACCTGGTTGAGAGGGCCTGCATTACCTCAGGGAGCAAGGTTGAGATCAAACTCTACAAACCATAATTAAAAAGGGAAGATATTGACACCTTGGGCTGGGAGCATCATCAAAGCTAAGAGCCGTGTTGCAACCACTCCCATCTTGGTGGTTTCTCTAGGATTTGGACAGGCCAGTTATCCTTCTTGATATTGTGGCAGCATCCTTCCTGCTTTCCTTGGTGGTCCCTCCTGTGGGGTGGGGTGCTGTGGCTGAGAGAGCAGTAGAGCTCTCCGAGATGGGGCAAGGGTGTGGGTACTACATGTACGCTGAGCTCCTGGCATCTCCCAGCACTTCAAGCAGTACCCCCAACAAGCTCAGGATCGCTTGGGCTCAACCAGAAGGACCAGGTCTTGTCCCTGAGTTCTGGGGAGCTGGTGTTCCTGGTTGACGACAAAGGCTGGCCAGCTTCAACTTCTGCTTAAAGACCCTGGTGGGGTAGATGCAAGACGTTGCTCAGCTGGCTGCAGATGACCTAGAACCAGGGCTGGGAGTCCTTTCTGCGCTTCCCAAACACTCACGTGCCTTTCTGCTTCTGCACCATCATGGAGGAAGGCATTTGGCTGCTGGGCACACTGCGCATCCTCAACTGGATGAATCACACTCCGAGCCCCCTCCCAGAGGATGTGTCCTCCAGCCATTGCCTGCAGCAACACCTGCCAGTGGCCGCCCCCCAGAGTTGCAGCTCAGCCGATCAGCCTGTTGATCAAGCCCATGGTTGTGACGGAGTGGATATGCAAACCACCTCTGAGGTCACTGGCTCAGCACCAGAATAAGCCTGGCCTGGCCAAGCTCATGTTGGGACCCAACACCATGTACTTGGACCTCATGGGCTGGCCCCTGGCCATAGAGTCCCCAAGGAGAAGATGAATAAACAGCCCACCGAGGTCCTCCTAGAGCTGTATGGCCAAGAGGCCAAGTGTAGCCCTGGTCACGAGGACTTCTGGCTTGAGGAGGGATGTACCTGAGGCTGATCTACCTCCTGCCGGGCCTTCACACCTTCCCTTCTGGGTGGGAGATTAGAGGGAGAGTGCTTACATTCCAGGGGAGCAGACTTCGGCTTTGTATGTAGGAGTGGTGGCGCAGGGCAGGTAGTTGTGTGGCCCTCGAGGACACTGTAGTACACATGAGGCCTTGGCTTCCCTGTGCAGCCTCAGACAGAGAGACAGAAGGTCCTCGAGCTTCCTGCGAGGAAAACCACACCCTGACCAAGTGTTCCAGGAGCCCAGAAAGGAGAGAAATGTCTTTGCCTGCAGCCACTCCCCCGGGTGTTACCAGCCAGAGATGATAGTGGAGGAAAAGTGAACCAAGATCAGTGGCCCCGCCAGGTACAGTGGTGCCCTTGGAGTGACCCAAAACAGTCGGGAGCAAGGTGACCCTTCTGCCACATTTGAACATGTGCAGCAAGGTGGGTAGGCACAGCGGGGTCCCCCTCTGCCACATGTCCTCACAGCACCTCAGGCCCACAGTGTGAGAGCATCTTGATGGCTTTTACCCTTTTTAAAGTACACTATTTTAATCTAATATTTTATTTTCAGCATATATGGTGCTTTGTTTTTAATGATGAAAAACTCGCTTTTTGTAATTTTTTTTTCTCTTAAGACTTTTTCTAATTGGGGTGATGCTTTTCCCTTTTTAAGTTAACTTTTGCTGATGGCTTATTTGGGGAAGGGTAGCCGCAGTCACTTCTGAAGGACTGGGATTCTTTGTAGCTTCATGGGGGGCTCGGGGCAGTTTACTCTGTGTGGGTTCTGGGTTAAGGACTGTGTGGGGTTAAGAATCACAGCTTTTAGACAATGCACAGAACCCTGCTAGTTCTGGTCCTCAAAGCCATGAGTGCTGGGCATAAATAATATATTCATAAAAATAGCTGATTTGTACCACCTGTAAACATGTACGTCCTCTCAGTAACTTTATAATCATTGTCTGTTGTCCTCACGGTAAACTGGCTAGATGCCTGCTGTGTGTCCAATCTGCATACTCCGAATGCCCTACATTCTGGGATGTGGCCTACATAGTCTTCCTTCCATCTCATGGCTATGATGAATGGCCTGTGTTCCCTAGTGAGGTCGGACGCTTCACCTGTGAACTAACTTCTCTTGCCTCTCACTGACTCATGGACCTCACTTTAGCATCCTCCCGCACTTTCCTGCCTCACCAGTACCACTGCTCTGTGCATCCTTCCCATTAGCCTAAAACCCCTCTCATAAAGCCATTCCCCATTGACCAACCAGCTCATTTCTTGTTCCACTTTGTAGGAAAGCTCCTTCAAAGCATTGGCTCTCTCTAATTTCTATCATTGTTCATATTCCATTCTCTTTTGAGTTCTATAAAATCATAAATTCATACCCATCACTTCATCAAACCTGTTTTTATTAATATCACATTGGGAAGCTGTAAGGCCAGTTCTGTGATCCCTTTATTTGACAACCTTTGGCCTTTTAAATAGTACATTATTCCCTTCTCCTTCGAGCATCTCTTCCCTCGGCTTCTGGGTCACCACACTCACTTGCATTTTCATTTGACCTCACTTCTCACTGCTTCTCAGTGTTGGTTGCTGGTACATTTGATTTCCATGACATTCACTGCTACAGTACCCTCCATCTTCAGGCGTCTTCCCTTTCATAGCTGTGTGTGTGGTATGTGTGTTTATTTCCACTCCCCACCTCAACACTGAGTAACAGATTCTTTTATCTTTCATTTTCTGCCACTGGGAACTTTTGCTTGGATGTTTCCTTGGCATCTCAAAATTAACATTTCCAAGACTGAATATATCCTGTCTACCAACGTTTTTTGAAGCGATTGTTTTAATGCAACAAAATGCTTAGTTGTGTGAGTTTGTCTTTTTTTGAAATAGCTATTTTTTTTTCTTGGTCACCACACCCTTCTCCCTATTTCCATGAGAGGTGACTGGCCCTGTGTATTCCTTACACCCTGCTTCTGTGTAAGTGTCTTAATTGAAGATTTTTTTTTTCACTTATAAAGTGGACTAGATCTATAATCATCTGGTTCACAGGCAGACAGAATTTTCACTCAGGTCAACAGGAGCTCTGCTTGAGTAAGAAAGTGATCAGCCTCCTACATCTAACCTTTGTTTTCCGAGTTGAGCATATGTTTCTTCCGGAGGTGGTATTATGTCAATGAAAGACTCAGAGTCAATTATCTTCAAACAAGATCCTTTCTCCAATCAATAAAGAACATTTTCCCATTTCGGTTGGGAGACATGAGTTAAATGTTGACACAGCACTCAAATACTTATCACTCTGTTAATGACGGTGTTATTTTTTTGTAATCCCAAAGGAACTGGCATCCTCAAATGCCAGATATAATGTAGTAGATCATAATGACAAATACTTTTAGCTAGCACTAATTGTAATGCACAGTTACTGATATGAGACTGTATTACCTGTCATCTCATAAGGAACAATATATTTTGGAAAAAATACAGTATTCTGGTTAATTCCTATTTGATCATTTAATTCACAGTAGTCTGTCACTTGGTACTTTTCTTGAATCTCTGCATGACTTTGATAGTCTTATTCTCTGAAAGACTTGCTTATTACATCAGGAAGACAGTGAATAGGTGATAAGTTGACCCTGAATCTGAAGCAAGTGATGAAACAAGAAGCAAGATTCATTCTGCTTTTCTTTTGTTCAGTACTCGTTTTAGTTATTTATAAGGTAATGACACTTTTCCTTAATTGTTGAATTATTGTGTCATGCCAGGCTTATTTGCACGTGGGTAATCACAGAAGAATAGCAAGATTAAGCAGAACACTGAGTCCATCATTCCAGCAGGTATATGAGACATAATTCTTGGTTGAATGGAATTGTCTGGCATTTATTGGATCAGCATAATCAAAGCAGTTCATAGGTCAGGGAAGTTTCACCCTTTTACAAAATAATACAAGGTTTTTTTCCTTTCTGACAGCTAATTGTTTTGACGTACATCAGTAAACTATGAATTCTTTAATAGTTGGAAATAATTAGGAGTTATTTTAAATGAGCATCTTCTTTAAAAGCTAATATTTAAAGGAAAATAATACTTCAAAACTTTACTTAATGTTTGATTTGAATATACGGTTATTTCCCTTTGAATGTCTTAGAGGTCTTACTGATTGTCTATTGTATGATTGCTACACACACACGCGCACACACACACGTACATATGTGTGTATATATATGGATGGATTTGCCATGTATGTGTGTGTGTGTGTATATATATTTAATTTAATTTTTTGGAGAAAACTTCCAGTAATAGAGAATAGAGAGGGCACTGTGCTTCAGGGAAGTATATCCAGTTTTCCCCTTTCAAAGGTAAAAACATTAGAGTGTGGTCAACCTGCATTTTAATCCCATCTCTGCCCCTTACTAGCTACTTGTTTGAGGTGTAAATCTGGAGTCTCTAGTCATTTATCTCTTCCGGGCTGTTGAAATAATAACTCCATCTCTGGGAGATAATTGGATTAAATGTGATCTCACATGTAAAGAAACTGTCCAGTAGAGTAGCTTATGAATAGTCGGCTGGGAAAACTAATAATTTATCTTAAAATAGGAGAAAAGTTCCCCCGAGATGAGTTAAAATTTTTGGTTAGCGAAGCCATCATGTTGTTTGATTAGCTCAGTCCCTTTGATGCCAGAGGACATTGGTCAATATTTAGTATTTTATTTAAATTTATACTTTGTATCATTCTTTGTTTACTAGTTTTTATTAGCTGTATACATTCTCATTTCAGAAACTCCAAACAGAGTAAGTCTACCTTCTCTTGAATTTACATTTTATTTTTTCTTAGTGTTGGTCTGAATGCATTCAGTGCATCAACAGAAATATAAAGCAACAATATCTGCCCAGAAAAGTTCCTGTATCTTCACAATGAAAATTCTTCGGTCATCACATCTACCCTTATAATAGCTTCATTTTTAAATCTTAAATATAAATAAGTATGTCATTTTTTATGTGCTAACAGTTCTACATGTTTCATTTATTAAAGAGAAGCCTTTATGAACCTATTCGATATATAATTGTCTTTGTATGAATTCTGCTAGAATTGAAATACTTGAAAGTCTAAATGTCTGAAGTAGATAGGAACCCTACGTAATATAGGTTGCACTTTCCAAATATATCAAGCCAAAATGGACCTCCAGCTTAGTCCACTAAAATATACAATTATGTAAAGGATGTAATAAAAAGATTAAAAAACCCTCCTAAAATTATCAAAAGAAAGCTAGCATTGTTGATAATTATTTTTAAAATAGCTATAAAATCAAGCATATATCCATAAGAGAATGGAGAATCAATTTATATTATACTGACACGTGGAGTAACATACATATAAAAATGAATAAACTACAATTAGATCAGCAGTAGAGATAACCTTGGAAACACAATATTATTGAGTGGCAAAAAAAATTGCACAAACTACATACAGTAATGCACCATTTTTACAGAGCTCAAAGCGTAAAAAGTGTACACACATACCTGGTTTAACCAGAGATACATACATCTCTGCTAAGACTATAAAATGAAGATAAAATTAAACACAGATGTATTCCAGTCGTCACCCTTCAGGGTGGAATGCAAGCATGTGGATAAAATAGGAGGATAGGAGATAAGGTGGTACAATAGCAAAGTCAACGCTAAGAGCAGACATTTCATAGTACCGTGTTCCAGACACTGTTCCAGGTGCTTCACATAGGTTAACTCATTTAACCCTCACAGTCATCTTTTACAGCGGCTGCCACGGTCACTCCCATCATACAGATGAAGCAAGTGAAATATTCTGCCCAATGTTGCGCAGCTGTTACTGCAGAGCTTAGATTTAACCCAGACCTTCTGGGTCCAGAGACTGTGGTCTTCATTATTGTGACAAACTGTGAAGTCCATATGATGTTCAAGCTACTTTTATTGTTATGCTAGTTTAAAAAAATGCTAAGTCAGGGCCAAGAACATAATATGTTTTGGAAGCTATCAAAATCCACAGAAATAGCAATGGCCATTGTCCAAAATGTTCTTCACTGAGAAAATAATTTACAGCATAGAAATATATTGAGATCTCTTTGTTTACTGGTTGAGATCAAAAGACAGTGTGCACTATAAACCTCCTAACGATAATGAAATAATATACATATTTCACTTGATATTTATGTAAGCATTTTTATTAATGTTCTAATGAACTAATGTTCATCTTGACCACAGTTTCAACTTTCTTCATGGGTAGTTCTGTCAACTATTTCATATAATCCCTGTGGTGTTTGACTCTAGGCTGGTATGTTTTCACAATATTTTAATAATCCAGAAGGAATTTCATTTTGTAGAGCTGGTAGAAATGAAAATACCTTCTATATCCGAGAACATAAAATTCCAGTGATAAGATATGTAGGCAAATTTCAAAAAGGAAGATATATTTTTACTGTGATTACTAAAATATACCATGATAATTCATTGGGGAATAATCAGAGAGCATAATTTCTAAGCTAGAAATCAAATATCAAATATTTGATCAAATATTTTTTTTTGCTTCATTATGTTTTTGTTTTGTAAAGTTACTTCTATGAAAGAGATGATTCTCTCTATATTACAAAAACTGCCTGATTTTCTGCCCAATGATATTAAAGTCACCCAGACTAGAATTTCTCAAAGATAAAAATTGTCAGTTAGGAACAGAGGGATCATTCCTTCCTTTTGTCTTATTTTTCACCTCCTTGAGTGTAGAGTCTACTAACAACTTCGTCCATTACCAAATCTCATCAGTATTCTTTCCTCTCCCCTAGATTGATTAGATGGTATAAAGGATAACTATCAAGTTTTCAGCTCAGGCAACTAAAATAATGAATGGTATCATTTTCTGTGTCAGGGGATATGCTTAAAGAACTGGCTTAGGAATGATGTGTTCAGAAATGTTGAACCATAGGTAGCTATAGGATATCCAGCTGACAATTGGAATAAGTGGGTATTTGAATCTTATAAGAGAAGTCTGAAACATCAGCCTCTGAATTTTGGCATCCAGTTTTAAGAACAAATAGAGCAGATAAGGCATAATTCGGCTGCAGACAGATTCTGCACAAAAGGAATAAATAGCATTGGTATTAGTAGTTAGAATATCGAATATTGAGTAGTCAAAAAAGGTCAATGACTGCCAGCTGTGTACACTTTAGTGAATCACTTAAGTTCTCTAAACATCAGCTATCTTCCTGTGGGACATGCAAGGGTGGGAAAGGGGAAATGGAAGGATGGATACCTTCTCTGATTATGCATAGGGCTGTGTATACATATGTATAGTTGTAAGGGTCAGTTAAGATAATGTAGGTGAAAGTATGTAAATTACTAACTAAAGTGTAAATTATAGCTAAAATGTTATACAAATAAGAGTTATTACCGTAATTGTCATGAAATATAGATTATTGTCAAGCTTTATCTGCTTCACAGAAGCACTGAGGAATTTATGAATTCACCAGGCAATACATGCTTATCTTTGTATTCACTGGGGAATGCCAAAGTTATCTTTTCTTCCTAAAGTCCATTTTATTCACAGAACCTCAAAGTTCAAGTGGAATTTTCCAACCCCTTAATTATATACACACAGAAAACACAAATTTAATTTAGATTATTGATACAACTAGAATTCAGGTCTCTTAATTTTCAGTTTAGTGCTCAAATTTACAGTGTGAAATTAGCCAACTGATTGGCAGTAAAGCCAGCTTTTCAAAACCTTCCCCAGTCCTTACCAATTGATTGAATTACGTCATCAAGTATTTTCTAGTTCTTTGTGTGTATTACATTTTTATTTTGTAGAATTACTCTCATGAAAGAGATAATTCCCTATACATGACAGAAAATGCCTAATATACTTGAAGGAGTATACATACCAATATTTCTATATTATGGAAATCTGCATTAGTTATTGAAAGATGGCTTGATGATTTTTTTTATTCATTTATTTCTTCAGGCATTTATTTTCTTATTTGTTTATTTATTTAACAAATATTTTTTGACTGCATATTATATGTGGGGCACTATTTTAGGTGTTTGGGAAGAGTAGAGATAAGAGATTGGTAAAAACATAAGTTCAAAAAATTGATGAGAACAAAAAATTGATGAGGAAACTTCAGACAGCAATAAATGCTCTGAAGGTCATCAGTCTCTTGAGCTGAAGCATGAATGATGAGTCAGCTATGGAATGATCTGGTGGAGGAAGAATAGAACCAGAGGTGCAAAGACCTAATACCACTGTGCAGTGGATCTGGGATTGGGAGGCCAGTGCATTCCACTGCCTGTAAGAAAAAAAATGAGCTACTTAATTTCAATCTTCTTATCTCTGTACACAATACGTAGAGCCTGGTGAGTTTGAAAAGTATAGCTTAATTTTCCCATAAGTTGCATGTTTTATGAAGCTTAAATTTAACCAATTTAAGCTGGGTTTCTTTAAAAAAAATAGGTGTTTTTTTATACATATTGTTTAAACTATGTTAATATAAAACATAAAATGCAATATAAGGAGGGAGAAAATATGAAAATATTGGACAGGATTGTTTAGCACTAGAGAGTGAGTTTGATTTGTGGATACGTAAGTTTTTAGGACAAAGGATGTATGGGGGACTCTTGTTTTTTGTTAAATTCAAATTTAACAAAATTTGAATTTTGTTAATTCAATTCTTCACTTGAATCCTTCACTTTTTTTTTTTAACATCTTTATTGGAGTATAATTGCTTTACAATGGTGTATATAACTTTATAACAAAGTGAATCAGTTATACATATACATACGTTCCCATATCTCTTCCCTCTTAAGCCTCCCTCCCACCCTCCCTATCCCACCCCTCTGGGTGGTCACAAAGCACCGAGCTGATCTCCCTGTGCTATGTGGCTGCTTCCCACTAGCTATCTGTTTTACATGTGATAGTGTATATAAGTCCATGCCACTCTCTCACTTCATCCCAGCTTACCCTTCCCCCTCCCCATGTCCTCATTTGTGGTGAGGAGGACCTAGAGACTGTCATACAGAGTGAAGTAAGTCAGAAAGAGAAAAACAAATACCGTATGCTAACACATATATATGCAATCTAAAAAAAAAAAAAAAAATTTAAATGGAAGGACTAATTCAACAATTACTCGACTTTGATGTGGATCAGAATCACTCAGGCAAATCGGTAAAAAGAGGCTCAGGTTTTATCTCACTTCACCAGGCTTGGGTCCTTGGAGTTTTTAATTCATTTTTAAGGTGATTTTTTTTTTTTTTTTTAGATGTTGGGGGTAGGAGTTTATTAATTAATTAATTTATTTTGCTGTGTTGGGTCTTCGTTTCTGTGCGAGGGCTTTCTCTAGTTATGGCAAGTGGGGGCTACTCATCATCGCAGTGCGCGGGCCTCTCACTATCGCGGCCTCTCTTGTTGCGGGGCACAGGCTCCAGACGCGCAGGCTCAGTAGTTGTAGTGCACGGGCCTAGTTGCTCCACAGCACGTGGGATCTTCCCAGACCAGGGCTCGAACCCGTGTCCCCTGCATTAGCAGGCAGACTCTCAACTACTGCGCCACCAGGGAAGCCCTTAAGGTGATTTTAATTGTACCAAAGTTTGACAAACAGAGATGGCTTTATTGTCAGATGAAGGAGTGGTAACAATTATTGCAGAAGATATAAATTGCAGGTTACATGTCTGATCTCCAGTTTTGGAAGAAGAAAAACTAATGACAAAGTATTATTAAGATGGGAGTGGCTATCGAAAACAAAAACCTGTTAGTAATCAACATGCTTTTAATACTGAATACCAGGTCTATGTTAGGTAATATCATGGGTTATGACATCAAATAAGAAGGATTTATCTTCATCGAGGCAACGGATCACACTTAGTCTTTTAACTACCAGTCATGGGTGCTAAGATTATTAATCAATTCTGAGTCATTTGATGAAACAGGACTGTCTTTTTCCTGTATGTTATCTATATGATAACTTTCAATTTTAATCTTTTCTCTATGGAGACAGATTTTTCTTTACTAAAATATTTTTCTTTTATTACTAACAATAATGAGTTCGTAGGATATGGGATTCCCAGTGAAAGTGTACCTGTGGCTTTGAGGATGGAGATTACTCCTGAAATACAATCGGTCAACTTCTTTTATGTATTAGGTGTTGGGTTAAGCATGCAAAATGTGTGGATGAGAAGTGTTCCTTCCCTTAAAGACCGTATTTTCTAGTAGAAGTTTACAGGAATTATGATATAAGCATAGTTATATAGCTCTCATTTCACCCCCTTATTTGTCTAGATGTTTTTTGAATGAGTGAATGCATAATTTAAAAGTGATTGTGGGCTCATCATGACTTGGCAAATCGACTTTCCAATAGAATATCTATTGCAATTCCAGACATTTTTCCTTGAGATCATTTGCAAAATGTCTGTATCTGTGCTTGACTTAGCTATTGCCTGTAGATAGATGCTCAGGATGTGTCAGAAATGCTCTTAGTGTTTTCTGAGATCATATGCAAAGTACCGATTCTATGTCCTACATTCATCAAACTATAAAAATGAATTTCCTACACCATATGAAATAAGGTCTGTGAAAGAAGAATAATTGTGTTTAACAATATGTATAAGGTAGATTATTGTTTTTTGTGACAGTTTTTTTTTTTTTTGCGGTACGCGGGCCTCTCACTGCTGTGGCCTCTCCCGCTGTGGAGCACAGGGTCCGGACACGCAGGCTCAGCAGCCGTGGCCCACGGGCCCAGCCGCTCCGCGGCACGCGGGATCCTCCCGGACCAGGGCACGAACCCGCGCCCCCCGCATCGGCAGGCGGACTCCCAACCACTGCGCCACCAGGGAAGCCCTGTGACAGTTTTTAATGTCAGTTGTGTGGACTTTTGTTAAAAAATTAATAGCTTCATTTCTTTCATTGTTTGAGTCTCCGTTAAAACTGGGGGAAACATAACTGTGCAAAATATGGTGGAAAGGATTATTTCATCTTTGGAAAAATTACTGTGTTCAGATAGCTGAAAATTCAGCTAAAGTATTACAATGAGAAGTAACTCCAAGGTAGCTATGGTTGATTAATGGAGAAAGGGATGATGGAAAAGTACATTTTGCACTGAATTTCAAAAGCATTTGGAGAGAATATAGAACAACCGGTTCTTATTTTTTTGTTTTGTCACCAATGTGTCCCTGAAATGAACTTCAAATATCAAGTGGCAATAAACAGTTCATTTTTGTCCCTATAAAGATTAGGTTAATATAAATACATGGGTTTTTTTTTTCTCCCCATTTGCATCAATAAATTAAAATTCTCTCTTCAGCTACTTCCTGCACAGATTCAGCTGCTTACAGAGACTGGAGTTAACAGATGTTTACAAAGCTCATGTTGTTTGCCAGGAATTCCTCCAGGTACACCCTTCTCAGCATTGTTCCCAGTGCTGGAAACTTAAAAGTGAGTAATTCATGTTCCATGCCTCAAGGAGCCAAGAGTCCTACTGTGACTAGGGTTGAGCTTTTGGAAGCTAGGAAGTGGTGAGTGTTGAAATGGAAAGGTCAGCTGGGCAGTGCATGGAGGGTTTTGAATGACATACCCACGACTCTGGGCTATACTTGTCAAGTATCAGATTTGTATGGTAGACAAATATAATAGGTATCTGCTATAGAGCTTGTCTAGCATTTTCCTTTTTGAATGTCGGGCCCTCTCTATTCCCAGCCCTTTTATATTAACACACTCCTCACTACAGCATGGACGTGAGTCTTGGACTTGGCCAATTAAAGCACACCTTCCTCTGGTCTTTCTAATAAGACATAGGACAAATCAAGTACTGATTATACTTATTGACTATAAATCATCAATTCTTTAGAACTATCAGGTAGTAAGCATTTATATTGCTCACATTACTAAATGGATAGAATATATCTAAGAGCATTACTGTGAGCACAAAGAGAACGAGTATGAGATGTAAGCCAGCAAAGAGGTGAGTGAAGCTGAGGAAAGAGACAAATAAATGGTAACGTTATCTGTGTGCCTGGATCCAGACATGCCTGAGGCTGCAGTTTCTTCTGAATTCAGTTACTTGGCTCAATATATTCCTTGTTTTGTTTCTTTAAGACAATTGGAGTTGGATTTTTGTCATTTTCAACCCAAATAAATGTAACTAATTAAAATAATCCTGTGAAGAGAGATCATTAAAATAGCGTAGTATAATTTTTTAACCAGATATGGGAGGACCTGAACAATGGAGAATAAACAAAAGCAGGGAGTGAGGATATAAAATTGGAAGGGTATTACGATTAAATTTAAAGGTAAGAGAGAGAGAAAAGTAATTATTATTCTAAAGGTATTAACTAAAAACAGAGAAATCGAAAGATGGGAAGGCTTCTGGGTAGCTAACAGGTAATGATTTTGTTTTGGATAGCTTTGAGTTTTAGTTACCTATTTGGAGTTAATGTAGGTTTTCAGAAAGTATTAGAAATACAGGTCTGATACTCAGGAGAACTGTTAGGCCCAAATATACAGATTTAGGATTTCTTAACATAGTTGAGAAAGATAATTCTTGGAGGTAAACCAAATATACTAGTGCCTCAAATATCAAGGGTGGTGAGTATCCTGTAGAAAGGGATTGAGATCATTGTAAACTCAAGAATAGTGTTTAAGCAAAGTGAGGGTCATAAAAGATTGCCAGAACTTGCATGTAAAACCTCATTAACATTATTTTCAATAATTGTAAAATTGGGCTTCCCTTGTGGCGCAGTGGTTGAGAGTCCACCTGCCGATGCAGGGGACACGGGTTCGTGCCCCGGTCCGGGAAGATCCCACATGCCGCGGAGCAGCTGGGCCCGTGAGCCATGGCCGCTGAGCCTGTGCGTCCAGAGCCTGTGCTCTGCAACGGGAGAGGCCACAGCAGTGAGAGGCCCGCGTACCGCAAAAACAAAACAAAAATAAATAAATAATTGTAAAATGGTGAGAGCAATCATCAAATTGCATTGGATTTGGAGAAAAAAATAGGTGTTAAAAAGTGAAGCCAGTGAAGGCAAATAATGTTTTTTAAATAAATCTGGTGATGAAAGGAAGATATAGGGTGATACCTAAAGGAAGGCATGTCAGCAAAAGGTTTAAGAGATATTAAAAACACTTAAAGTTTTTGTTATGAATTTATGGGAGTAGGAAGAAGAAGATGTGAAGGAGAGGAGAGATAGTAAAAGATTAAAGCTACAGGAGAGAAGTAAACTCACTTATATATGATTCTGGAGGAGGCAGGAGATTGCAACCTCGGCAAGGTGAGGGATAGTTTCACCTGAGCCTGGGGGAAAGACAAAGCATAGACGAAAATTATTTTGAGCTAGAATAGAGGAAAGAAGAAAACATTACTGTCTTTACTTTGGTGAAGAGGAGGCTAGATGATACGCTGAGAATAAGACCAGTGGGATTGGGGTCTTGAGATTTAAAACAATGGGATATAGAAAAGGCCTAGATGAGCTGACCACATATAAATTTCTATTTTTTTTTCCACTAATTTTGTTGGAGTATAGTTGTTTACAATTTTGTGTTAGTTTCAGGTGCACAGCAAAGTGATTCAGTTATACATACACATATAGTTATTCTTTATTAGATTCATTTCTCACATAGGTTATCCCAGAATATTGAGTGGAGTTCCCTGTGCTATACAGAAGGTCATTGTTGGTATCTATCTTATGTATAGTAGTGTGTGTATATGTTCATCCCAAGCTCCTGACTTATCCCCCCACCCCACATTTCCGCTTTGGTAACCATAAGTTTGTTCTCGATATCTATAGGTCCGGTTCTGTTTTGTAAATAAGTACATTTGTTTCATTTTTTAAAATTAGATTCCACATGAATGATATCATATATTTTTCTTTCTCTGTCTGACTTACTTCACAGATAAACTTCTTTAAAAATCTATGAAAGTAACTGAATTTCCAGAGAAAGCTAGAAACCTATTTGTGATCTACACTTTCTATGAGTTTTCTCTTAACAATGCTGAGCTACCTGCTGTAGGACCTAAGAAACGTAATGATTGGGGATACCCAAGGCTTATTTTGACCACGTGATTGTGGTAGAAAGTTAGAAGTGCAAATAAATTAAGGCTGATGGTGAATGTTGTGGTAGAGTGACAGACATGATGGCCACAAGAGCCAAGCTGAACACCTTGTGAAATGAAATCTCAAGGGGCAATACATTGGGAGAACAGGTTCATCAAAGGACAGGGTTAGCTAGAAGGAAAGCCATAGGGATGTAAATATAATGTAATATAATGGCTGTAATATAGAGGGTGTAATATAATGTCCAGTTCTTAGAAATTGTATATTCTAGCTCATCGCAAAGCTCAAGATGTACCTATAGGTAATAATACTACACAATATCTATAATAATATACATGCTATGAAAACTCAAGTGGAACAGAGCTGACGCTCATTGTCATGACAGGGATTGTGTTCTGGAAATTAGGGTATTGAGTGAGTTAAAAACGTGGATATTATGAGGCATTATGGGAGTTGGAAAATAAAAGTTGCAAATTGTATGAAATCAAGAACAGGAACTTTTCACAGATTGACTACATGCAAGAGAACGTATATCAGAAAGAATTTACCACATAATCACAGTAATAAATAGAACTGTAGACTAGCTATATAGTCTTAACTATACAATGGGGAGTGTGCCATCTTTTTAATATCATCTGGGATGTAACTTCTGTGATATTAATTCCTACAGGTTTTTGTTTCATTGATAAATCTAAGCAAGTTATTTTTACAGCTAAGCTTATTTAGTTCAATATTACTCTTTCTCAGTTGACCATGCTTAAATATTGCGTTTTATATAGTGGGAGTATGGCACCTGAAAAAGGAGTAATAATATTTCACCCTTCAAAGAAAGTAGCTGGTCTGATATTACTTTGTGGCATACAGTTTCATAAATGACCTACATGCAAAACATTTGTAAGAGACTGGGTGTAGGTAAGGAGGAGGTTAGAGATTATAAACAAAACTGCATTGACGCTAGGCTTGAGCCACTCAGAGAGAAAATAAAAAGCAATAGATCAAGCTTAAATGGGCAACCTTAATGGGAGTTATGGGCACACATCTCAAAACGAATATACCCCCAAAGAATTTATAGAATACCTCTCATAATTGGAAAAAGACAGATTTTACAGTTATCCTCAGGACAAGCCACCAGTAGAATAAAATACATAACTTTAATGTCAAAGGAAATATATGAGGCAAAAGGGAGCCTTAGTTGAAACTGCAAGAAAGAAAAGAGGGGGAAACATACAGACTATGCAATAGAACAGAACTGCCAACAGGCCCTCGTTGGAGTGGAATACACTGGAAACTTGTAGGCGTTGGATTAACGTCACAAGTGTTTGCTTGCTATTAAAAAAACTATAAATATTCTTTCTAAAATAAAACGACAATAATTTAATAAGCCTGCTTGTTACCTAAGCGACTATGTTAGATCTTTGGCATTCTTACTATTTTGAATGAATTTTAAAGGTTAATCTTTACCTTTGCTTCTTTTGGATTTGTTAAAAATCACTAAAATTTTGGTGAGGGAAACACTCTATGGAAACACTCTGTGTAAAGAGTGTTTAGCACTTTCACCTTTGTAATCAATTTTGTATTCAATATTTGCATATTGTGTGGAAGAAATTACAATTTTTAAATGATCTAAAATTTAGATCATTTAAAAATCACAAGATAAATCAAATAGTAATTTTATGTACCGTTGTATAATACATAACTGTTTAAGTGTATTAGATGTATGAGGGTTTTTTCATTTTCTTCCTTTTTTTGTTTTTATTTTTATTTTTAAATTAATTTATTTGTTTATTTTGGGGTGCATTGGGTCTTCATTGCAGCATGTGAGCTTTCTCTAGTTGCGGCAACGGGCTTCTCATTGTGATGGCTTCTCTTGTTGTGGAGCACGGGTTCTAGGCACGTGGGCTTCAGTAGTTGCCGCACGTGGGCTCAGTAGCTGTGGCTCGCGGGCTCTAGAGCGCAGACTCAGTAGTAGTGGCACACAACAGCATTTTAGATTTATTTATTTTATTATAAATTTATATATAAATTACTTTATTATAAATTTATTTTATTTATTTTTGGCTGCGTTTGGGTCTTCATTGCTGCATGTGCGCTTTTCTCTAATTGCAGCGAGCGGGGGCTACTCTTTGTTGCTGTGTGCAGGCTTCTCATAGCAGTGGCTTCTCTTGTTGTGGAGCATGGGTTCTAGGCATGCAAATTTCAGTAGTTGTAGCATGCAGGCTCTAGAGTGCAGGCTCAGTAGTTGTGGCATGGGGGCTCAGTAGCTGTGGCTCGCAGGCTCTAGAGTGCAGGCTCAGTAGTTGTGGCACAGGGGCTCAGTAGCTGTGGCTTGCGGGCTCTAGAGCACAGGCTGAGTAGTTGTGGCTCATGGGCTTAGCTGTTCCACAGCATGTGGGATCCTCCCAGACCAGGGCTTGAACCCGTGTCCCCTGCATTAGCAGGCAGACTCTTAACCACTGTGCCACCAGGGAAGTCCCTGTTTTTTTGATGCTCACGATCTTCAGATTTAGTTATTTAAACAGGAAAAGGAGTATTTAGGGAGATGGTTTGTTTTGCTACTTGAAAACTAATGTAACTGCATTGACTGCCAGTGTTAAATCAAATAACTTTTAAATGTCTCACCATGAGGAATCTCATTTTCTTAAATAACCTTTTTATCTTATAATAGTCTAAGACTTACAGGAAATTGTGAAGATAGTACAGGGGGTTTGCACATACACCAACCCCAGTTTCCCATATATTAATATCTTACATGAGTATATGTGTGTTTGTCCTAATTAGTGAATGACATGGTCAATTTGAGACACCTAATAGAATCTCAGCTGAAGTCGGCTAATAGTGAGTTAGAACCAAAAAGAAAGGTGTGAGTTAAATATATTAATGTGGTAGTCAGTATCAAAAAGATGATAGGTAATATGGCACAAGAAAAAGTAATCTAAGACATGAGCTATATAGAAAAGAGAAATGTCAGTATATATGGGGAGTAGGAAAGAAGTGAGAACCAAAGTTTGAGTTACTTCAACATTAAGGTGCCTTTTTTTCTTCACCTATTCTCTTTCCAAATCCCATCACTATTCGGATGCCACTCTTTGCTCTGATGACTTTTACACTATTTCTCAATAGTTTTACACTATTTCTCAAAAAGCATGGCACTCCAAGGCAAATAACCTAATAAATGAGATATAAACAGAAACCTAATAAATGAGATATAAACAGAACAATGGAACTAAATTGATGTAGACAGTTTCCTTCCATTAAAGCAATCTATAATTATTTCATTATCTTAGTTTAGAGAGTCACCATAGTTTTGACTGACTTAGGCATGTGGTCAATTAAAACCCACCAATTTCTCTTCCACCAGTTCTCCTTTCCAGATTAATATATGTGAATTTTAAAATATCAGTCAAAGTTTAAACTTTCGTTTTCTTGGTTTCTGTCAATCATGGCTACCGAGGGCATTTGGAAACTAAGTATGACCAAGTTTAATCTTTGTTGTTCTTCCCAGTTTGAAGTTATCTTCATATTTGACATGTGTAGTTTCAGTCTTCACTGATGTGATTGATCAAAATGTTGAATACAGCTGGGTAAAGAGCGGTCCACAGAGAGAGCATCAGAGAAACCATTCTCAGTAGAGAAGTTTGGCGAGAATCCCTTTTTAGCTAAGCAGCTTCCCTGATTCTGTTGTAGAGGGCGCTGCTGGTGTTCTGCTCAGATGTCCTAGAATCCGTGTGGCTGTTTCTCTGTGTGCCTTCCTACTTGCTTCAACGTGTATGTTTTCCTCTAATGGCCCAGTTGTTACACTTCTACGGGAGATGACCCTCTAGCAAGAGGAGCTTCACTGCTCGAAGAGACAGTTGGAAACCCCCGGGAGTGTACATCACCTTCTATCATGCTGGCCCATAGCCAATAACTGATTTTCAGAGTACAAAATCCAGCTTTCTTGCCTCCAGCTTGAAAAATTCAGGTGACATTTTGTCCATCCTGTCTTTCAAATTAGCGTAAGAGAATTATAGATACTTTTTTGAACTCAGGATGCATAAATATGCTCAATATTTCTTTTGGCTAACACATTTTAGGTACTAGTAACTTACCAAGAAATGGTACTGGTAATTAAGGAAATGCAAATTGAAACCACAATGTGGTTTGACAGTCTCATTTCCCATTAACAGATAGGGTATATTTTAGAAGTTTCATTATAACAAATGCTAGTAAAGATGTGGGACAATGGAAATTTTCATACAATCCTGCAGGAACAATTTGGGCTTATCTAGTAAAGTTGAAAATGCAGGGTTCCAAGCCCTGAGCATATAGACGTGTAAAGCACTCATACGTTCATCAGAAGGCCTGTACAAGAGAGTTCAAAGCATTACTTTTAGTGGGGAAAGAAGTAGAAACTACCCAAATTACCAATAACATAAGAATAGATGCGTTATGTTTTGTCATGTTCATAAGTGAATCATTGCTACATGTATCACTGTGGATGCATTTCAATAATGGAATTTGCAGTTAATGAGAAGAAAGTTATATGAGAATAGATGAAACATGGTGCCATTTATATTAAGGAAAACAAAATAGAGCTTTGGTTAATAAATAACAAACATACATATGATGTGATATAATATAGAACTTTAAAACTGACTTAATTTTGGAAGGGGCAGGTATTAGCAGAACCAATGAGAGAAGAGTACACTGGGGGCTTCCAAGTTCTTGGGGTGTTCTGTGTGGGTCCTGGTGGCAGACTCATGTGTGTGATTTTTTTTTTAATCTTCAAGCTATACATACATATTACCTATATAACTGTAAATTATAATTTTTAAAAGGATATAACACTTATTTAGGCATGGGCATAACTTCCTCTAGTTATTACTGCTTTACAAATGTTAGGCATCTCTTATAATGCATATAATTCATATAATGTTACCAGAATAAAATTCAAGCTTAATTTATATGTAAAAGGTACTCTGTTCTCTTCCTTAAAAATCTAGGATATTTTCTCAGTCCTAGTCATTGCTTGTTAGACACCAGCCAGTCTTGCTCTCATAAAATATGCTATGAGTTCCAATGCTCTCAGAAAGATTTTCAAGATGTAGGAGAGTTCAGGAGAGAAGCTTGCTGAAACTCTTACCCCTCCTCTATTTTCTAGTGAATGTGTCAGATAATGCTAATTGTTTCCATAAAGATTTGGACAGAAAACTTTAAAATGTAATCAGAATATGTTTAGTTTAATCTTAGACCACGTCTCCCAGATCGTGAGTTTTCTTTGAACAGCAAAACGCCTAAGAAAGGAGTGGATTTCATACACATATAAATAACACATCATAACAAAAACATCAACAAAATTTATGTGGCCAATTCAATATAATACATATTGATGAGGCAGTTACTAAATATTATCACCATACTTTAATGAAAGAAACAATATTATAAAAACTGAAAAGGAGAAAGCACCTTAAATCTGAAGGAAAAGAATTCCTTCCCGGGCTTCCCTGGTGGCGCAGTGGTTGAGAGTCCGCCTGTCGATGCAGGGGATGCGGGTTCGTGCCCTGGTCCGCGAAGATCCTACATGCCACGGAGCGGCTGGGCCCGTGAGCCATGGCCGCTGAGCCTGCGCGTCCAGAGCCTGTGCTCCGCAACGGGAGAGGCCACAACAGTGAGAGGCCCGCGTAGAATTCCTTCCCAAGAAAAATCAGTTGTTGACCTCATAATGTCGGACACGCATGAAGAGATTTATTTTCATCATTTTTCTCATTTATCATTGAGCTAAAGACAATGTCACCCAGAGAGGCATACACACCAGCAAAAGGTAGGGACTCTCCATAAGCTCCCTGCTTTGAATTAGATGGGTATCATAACTATAAATGGTATATAGAGTTAGAACACTTTATATGGAGATTAGGTTTGGGGGTGTTAATAATGACAAGTAGTGGAGTTTGTAGAAGTGATAGAATTTCTAGACCTCTGTTATGTCTCTCATTGACCAAACTGGAGAGAAACAGAATACATGCGGAGATAAATGTGATTACTCACAAAGCAGTTTCTTGGTTAAATTGTTTTATTTAAAAGGCGCTCACCACAGGAGAACAACACTGTAATTTTCATTAATTGAACTCTGAACCTAAAAATATAGCAACACATGAGAAGGAACAATTCAAGACGTAAATGATCAAATCAATTTAAATAGAAGTTTAATTTCTTTTCTGGAGAAATGTGTATTCAAGCATCATTTCTACCAAAAAAAAAAAAAAAAAAAGGCGAATAGGAAGAACAAGAGATAGTTAATATGTTCTAGCCTGCTTCTGAATGCATATGAATTCCAGGGACATTAAGAAAAAAGGGAGACTATTTACAGTACCCAGGACATGGAGGCAACCTAAGCGTCCATCGACAGATGAATGGATAAAGAAGATGAGGCACATCTATACCATGGAATATTACTCAGCCATAAAAAGAAACGAAATTGAGTTATTTTAGTGAGGTGGATGGGCCTAGAGTCTGTCATACAGAGTGAAGTAAGGCAGAAAGAGAAAAATAAATACCATATGCTAACACATATATATGGAATCTAAAAAAAAAAAAAAGAATGATTCTGAAGAACCTAGGGGCAGGACAGGAATAAAGACACAGATGTAGAGAATGGACTTGAAGACACAGTGGGGGTAAGGGTAAGCTGGGATGAAGAGAGAGAGTGGCATGGACATATATACACTACCAAATGTAAAATAGATAGCTAGTGAGAAGCAGCCGCATAGCACAGGGAGATCAGCTCGGTGCTTTGTGACCACCTAGAGGGGTGGGATAGGGAGGGTCGGAGGGAGATGCAAGAGGGAGGAGATACGGGGATATATGTATATGTATAGCTGATTCACTTTGTTATAAAGCAGAAACTAACACACCATTGTAAAGCAATTATACTCCGATAAAGATGTCTAAAAAAGAAGAAAAGAGATTTTTTTCTGGAAAAGCAGTGAAAACTGGTTTATTTACTTATTTCTTCTAAATTTATAGTCAGTTACCCTTTGCTGAGCTTTTGGGCATATTTGTAGCCTAGAACCATATTCTATAAAAGAGTGAGATTGTTTTGTGAGCACTTACAATCTAAATTGTACAACATAAATCATACTATTGGCTTAATTAGTAACTTGTGCTAATATGCTGAGAACTTCCCACCCATGCAGTGTCATTAAAGAAAAACATTAACAGTTGTACCAGGACTTTAGAAAAACGGTAAGACAGATTTGAAAAGTGCAATTTTCATATCCCTTCTGGAACATGAACCATTTTAAGATAAAGATGCATGAGCAATAATCTTAAGGGAAAACATTGATACTAAGGCTATGGCTATTGAAGCTTTTCTTATTTAATTTTTTTGCATGATTTTCCTTTATTAGAAGTAGATTAAAAAGAAACTGACATGAATCATCTAATGATTAGATGGGAATTAGCTTTCCCAATACCAGGCCAAACAATACATGATTCCATCCACTAGCTGGGTTGTTATAAATGCTGATATACTTAAATGAGTTTAGCGTTATGTCCCTAGTGATACTTGAGCATACTAAAGTGTTTACAGAGGCTAATTTGGGACTACAGAGTGAAACGGTTTTCCAGCTGTAATTTAGGTTAGTTGTTCCTTTTGGGCTATGAGGCAATCAGATTTTCTTTGCAGTAAAATAAATTTTAGGTCTTGTCACAAATTATTATAAATACGCTACTTACTTTTATGAGTATTATATAGATGATTCTGAAAGATAGAAAAAAACTGGAATAATATAGGTATTTCAATATGTTATCTATTACCTGGACATTATTGCTAACTAATTTGCTTAAATTATCTGCTGGTATCCTCTTAAATTGAAGATACAATCTTGTTCTTAGCATTCCATTAACTGCCTATAATCTTTGCAATTGTTTACATTTTATCTAGTTTCCTTCTGGGCTGCCTCCCCACCTCAGCTTACACATTCTAGAACTGCTTCAGGCTTATTACTATGATGTAGGAAGTTATTAAAATATGTTAATTTACTTGACTGAGATGACTTTAAATTAAGCCCTTGTAACTTTCGGCCTTCTAGGCTGTCCACACTTTATAACACCTGAAACAAGATATTATTCTGTGATCAAACAGTTACTCAAAAAAAAAAAAAAGTTACAGCTTTCTCTTTTAACTGTGACCATTTCCGTTGTATCAGTTCTATAATTTAAGTAAACTCAGTGATAGCTAACGTACTTGCTCTGGGTCAGGCAATCTCCTACACACTTTGCATGTTCTATGATTAGCGTGTTTGCAGATGAGGGCTGATGGCTGAATAACATTTACATCACAGAACTAATCAGGGGCACAACCTGGGTTCCTTCCAGTCTGCCTGGCTCCAGGGTTAGTGTTCTTAGCTACTTTAATATATGGCCTTTTAAATGTTATGGTAGGTAGAAAGAAGGGTAGTCTTTCCATGTTAAAACATATATATGTGTATATATATATATATATATATATATATATATAATATGTTTATACATATACATGTATATATATACATGTATATATACACATGTACATATATATCAGTACTGTTTTGTAAATATAATTCTAGTGAAATACAGATAAAGGCTTGGATTTGTTTCTTGGGAAGTGGGGAGTGATTGAAACAACTTGTAAGAAGTTAAGGGACTTGATCAGCTTTCAGTTTCAGAAAGCCAGCGCTGCTGAGGTACGGAGCAGAAGATTGGAAAACGTCTTTCCTTTGGCATACTTGATGTTTACAATCTCTATACCACCAGTCCTCACTTCCACTCCACGCTCTGTCTCTAATGTCGGTGCTCGCTACATTGAGCTATTTTTATTTCCCCCCAAAGCAGGACCATGAACCCCTTGGAGCCTCCACACCCCACCCAGCCTTGGCTGTGCCCCCTTCAGGACGTCACTTAAGGGGCATTTCCTCTGATACTGCTTCTTAAACTGCCAAGGCTGGGTTAAGGATCCTGCTTAATATACAAAACTCAGTTGAATGTAACAGTACAGCAATTGCATTTTAACATCTCTATCTCTCCACTCATATTTGGGCACTAGAACCTCTTATTCATCCTACTTCCTCGTGCGTTATTGAAAATGCCTAACACCTGGTTAGGACAGGCATTCAGGAACCTGACAAGCAACATGAATGTGGCTTTCTCTTCCCCGCCCCCTCCCTGGTCTTAGCCTCTCTTGACAGGGTGCGGTTCGGGAGTATGCATGTCTTGGCTTTCTGAAGTATGGGAAAGCAGCAGTGGTGAAGCCCAGAAGCCAGCTGGTGGGAAATTTTAATAGGTGGCCGGACATGGCTGTCAGGCAATCAGAAATTCTCCTGGCTTCAGCATTGAAACAAGGTCCAGGACACCCCTGCTGTAACAGGCATTGCAACTTAAGTTTATTTATTATGGGGCTATGGGAAATTCCCAGGAGAACAGAAAATGGAATGGGAGCTTTGGGGGTCTCTGAGCGGTGATTGTTTACTAAAATGAAGGAAGTCATTTTCAAAACCACACAGATAACTGCAGCTGAGCATCAGCGCTGCTTATACCGTCAATTCAGAGGGCACAAAAGGCAATCAGCTCACATTTATGGAAGGATGGAAAGGAGTAAGAGAATGAGACAGGGAGAAAGAGAGGGCTAGAGGGAAATATTTTACCAAATTTCAAGAAATAAATGGGAAAAAAAGGATCTGCATCATAAGTTCAAGCACACGGTCCATACTTGCACATGCAGGGCTAGGGCTCTCTGTTTCTGCTTGTTGTCAATGTCATTAAATCCAATTTCCTTTCTACCCTCTGCCCCTGGTAGAGCTGGATGTATTTTACTGACTATGAATGAATATGTATATTTTTTTCAGAATTTTATAAACACAGAAATTAACATGTAAGTGTAATTTTACAAGGAAGTAAATGTATAATGCCTGCATTGAGTGCTTGTCTCTGTGATTGCAAACACACTTCTACATATTGGGGGTGTGAGGAATCCTTGGGTGTTGGAACATTAATCTCAGAGACTATAGTCAATAGAGCAAGTACACTAAGACAGCGAGTACAGACCCCATGTAGAAGAGGTAGGCTGGGCTGGCCCTTGGAGAGAGAGGGTCAGTGTTTTAGAGGAGAGAGAACAAGAGGAAAAATAAAGAAATGAGTTCAGAAAAGAAATCCCATCACATGGCTTCTGAAGACCATTGCAAGGAGTTTAGATTAGGTTTATTATAAGTTTAACAGGTTACAGTTGTATATTATAAGCAAACCATGTATATGTCCAAGTGTATTTGACATTAAGTCATCCATATACCCAGAAAACTTGTAGCTATGGTAATCTCTGTAGAGATAAATTAGAAATGATTTAAATTTTCCTATCATGGAAAATTATATACAGGTTTATATTAAGTAACGTATTAGTAAATCCTCAAGTTAAATGCAATTCAGTTTGTAAAATGTCAAAAAAGATGGATCATAGTGAAGACGCAATGTTTTAAATATTGTTTAAATCTCCATGTAGCTAATTCAAAAATAAACATATAGCAAATCTCCCCCTCAACAATATTTTAAAAAACAAAGCCATCTAAATATACTTAACCTACCATATAAATGTTATATTTTATAATAGCTCATACAGAAGGAGACAACACTATGATCATAATTGGAGAAAATGTGTTATTAAATGAAAAACAAACAAAATATCAGAAGTGGTCTAGCTAGAATAAGTATGGAACCAAGAATAGGAGAGAGTTTGTTATCTAGGTTGAAATAAGGATTAATATTACAAATAAGGGCTTTGGGAAAAATGAGATGGCTTGACTTTTTAATGAACATTTCTGTTTTCTTTATATAATGTTCTATTCCCCAAAACCTAATACCTACCTACAAGGCTGTCTGTGAGATTAAGTAGAAAAGATGAATTATGAAAGTTCTCTTGAGACCTCTCTTCTTTACTTTGCCATCCCTCTGTGAGGGGTACTGTTGGGGGCATAGTCTCCAAGCTTCTTGCTACTTCTAATTTTGGGGTTAGGAGATAACTAGAAGAAAAGGTAGAGCTTATAAGACTTTATCAAACATTACAAAAGAGACCCCAGGAAAAAGGTCTTTTAGGGAATTCCCTGGCGGCGGTCCAGTGGTTAAATAAATAAATAAATAAATAAATAGAATTATAAAAAAAGTCTTTTACATTTCAAGGGGAGTCAGTGGTGTTCAATAGCATTCAGAGTGACACTTGGCTGGAGAGTTAGTTTCTTCGGAAGGGAAGTTTGATTTCAGCGGCTTCGAGGGGGCATACCGTGTGCCTTACAGCAGCAGCCACAAACTTTTTGGCACCAGGGACTGGTTTCATGGAAGAGAGTTTTTCCACCGACTGGGCGGTGGGGTGATGGCTCAGGGGGTAATGCGAGCGATGGGCAGCGGCAGATGAAGCCACTCACCTCCTGCTGTGCAGCCTGGTTACTCATGGCTGTGGACCGCGGTATGGTCCATGGCTCTGGGGTTGGGAACCCCTGCCTTATAGCATGTATTGATCCTCTGCAGCCCAGCATGGCAAGTTCATGTTGTGGATTTCTGGGAGATGAGACATAATCCCCAGATTCAAGGAGCTTATCTAACGCTCTGTTCATTAAATATCTGAAGGAATAAACATGAACATTTGAAGAAAAAATAGATACCATGGTATGTAGGATACATAATGCTAAATAGTCTGTTTAAATACAATCATAGCATTTTACCACTAAAATGGACCTGAATGATTGACACCAAAATTTTAATTTTGAAAAGTGGTTAGTTCTTTTCAGAAAGTCAATTAGAGGTGAAGTTACTGAGTCCAAGGTCGTACTGCTTGCTGCAGGTCAGGCCAATAAATAGAGAGACAAGGTGTTAGGGCAAGAAATGGTGACTTTATTCAGAAGCCAGAATATCAAGAAGATGGTGTGCTACTGTCCCCAAAACCCATTATGCCAGAGTTAGAATTCAGGCTTCTTTTATGCTAAAACGGGAGGGGGTGTGGTGGGCTGTTGAAAACTTCCTGGTGCCAGAATCCTTTGTTCTTGCAGCTGCCCATGTAGGTCTGGTCACAGTGTTCCTATAAATCTCCAGCAAGACAAATATTATTCTCTGTTCTGCAACTTTTTATCTCTGTGTAAGTGGAAAAGTGTTATATCTTTAAAGGTCAGAGCCTTGAGAATGGGCTATCCTGTATCCTGTATATTTCAGGCTATAGGCAACATTCTTTCAGTTATTCATGTAGCAATAACAATAGAATACAAAGGTTAAAGTAAGAGAGAAAGATCCACTATGCAGTCAGATTTGTTCCTCCCTATTACACTGATACATACTGGTCAAATAAATTATTCTGGTTGTCATTCCCTTTTTTTTTTTTTTTTTCCTTTCTCTCTGTTTTAAATGTTTATTTCACCATTTTTAGCCTCAAGCAGTGATTCACATCTAAATGGTGTTTAATGAACTTTAATTTAATGTAATTAATTTGTTCATTTGGAAGAAATCCCCTGGAAAACTGAACTTACAACATTCAAGATCTACCTTAAAACTCCCACGAAGTCTTTGAGACCTGGAATCTGTATTTTTTAAAAATTTGAAGTGTATAAAATATATATAAGGGCTTCCCCGGTGGCGCAGTGGTTGAGAGTCCGCCTGCCGATGCAGGGGACACGGGTTCGTGCCCCGGTTCGGGAAGATCCCACATGCCGCGGAGTGGCTGGGCCCGTGAGCCATGGCCGCTGAGCCTGCACGTCCAGAGCCTGTGCTCCGCAAAGGGAGAGGCCACAACAGTAAGAGGCCCGCGTACCGCAAAAAAAAAAAAAAAAAAAAAAAAATATATATATATATATATATATATATAATATAAAGATATATAACATATACATCTTTAAGTACATAAATGCACTGATTAATCAGGGAATATTGCAAAATTTTTTCAAATGTTCTGATAACAACTCCAGGTTTTGAAATAGAGGAGCAATAAAAGTTTTTAGTGGCTCCTATGGAAATATCTATCTACGTCTCGTTAGCACAATTTCCACCAGTACTGTGAATTTAAAGACTTTCTTACATCAGCAAAAGAAGACATTTCATGAGTCTCGGAGAGGGACATTTTGCATTGAAGCAAAATGAACATCACAATTTTGTATTCTCTATTTTCATTACTCAATTTTTTAAAATACAAAGCATTTCACTTCTCAAAACTGTATGGAATCACTTGAGGGTGGAATAAAAGAGATTGATGCCTGACGGCAGTCCTGAGGATGTAAAACAGTTGTTACACCTGCTGTTTCTCTAAGAGATGAATGAGGATATCATTTTGATCTATTTCTGGGTTTGTGTAAAGGTCCTTTTAATAGAGCACCCCATAAAAATATAGTACTATTCCTTAAATCTACTTTATTCTTCCAGAATAAGTGAGGTAATGAATTTACTTAGAAATCAGATGGGAAGAAGGATATTCTGAGTTTTAGGCCTTACATTATTCACTTGAGAAAAAAGTATATCTTTTTCTCTATATATTAATATATAAATGAAATTGATGTTAACCCGAGACTTTACAAATCCAATATAACAAGCCTTGCTTTTTACACAGTTTTAAAATGAGTTTAGAGTATGGATTTGAAAACTTTGTTACCATCTGAAAAAAAAAAATTAATCCCCAGGGAAACGGCATTAGAGAAAGCAGGAAATTTGCATGCAAAATTAAGTTCCACCAAATGCTTTTGTGAAAGGAATAAAATAAGTACGGGGTTTTCTTGTATTTAACTAATGAGGAGAGACAGTCCCTTTGATTTAATTGCTTAATACTGGTATGTTTCTGTCAAATAAATTTTCCAGGAAGAAAAGTATTGTCCCACATTGTATTTTATCATATATACCAGTACCTTTCAGCAACTTGATTTTGTTCAGTAATTGCAGGTCATGATGGGATATTATATAGCATTTCCTTGCATTAGATTCTCTGAGAGATGAGTCAGGTATAAATTATTCAAGATTCAAGTATTTACTATTTACTTTATGTTACTAGGACCCAGTGTGCTTTTAGCATTTAATCTTCCTCCTTAATCTATTTTTAAAATATTTGTCTTAAGAGCTTTTATATAACTTTCTGTTGCTACAAAACTTAAAAATTACTGAATTTGAGTGGAGACACATTGACTGTTTAACACATAAAATTAAATGTCATGTCAGAATGGAGAGGGATTGTCTTCATTTCTTACAAGTATTTGAAGCAACTCTAGCTGAAGTCTAAGGACAAGAAAGCTTCAAGGACACACAGAATTAGTGTCATGCTTACTCTACATATGTACTGTCCCGAGATGCTCACATCTTTATTTAAAAAAATCATATAACTCTTGCAAGCACGTAAGTGGACATGCAGTAGATAGCTTGGATCTCAAATAAACTTAATAAATGATCAAAGAAGGTAAATAGTCCATAAAAGAAAAATTAAAGTGAAAAATATTTTATTATATTTTTTATATCTGTGGTGACACTATGATGGTAAAGACTCATCAGCTTGGGTGTTTGTCTTAAGTTCTAAAAGGATTTATGTAGGGTTCCGAGAGCCATTGGAATCTATAGTACAGGGCTTCCCTGGTGGCACAGTCATTGAGAATCTGCCTGTCAGTGCAGGGGCGAACATGAGTTCGAGCCCCGGTCCGGGAAGATCCCACATGCCGTGGAGCAGCTAAGCCCGTGCGCCACAACTACTGAGCTTGCGCTCTAGAGCCTGCGAGCCACAACTACTGAGCCTGAGTGCCACAGCTACTGAAGCCCATGCACCTAGAGCCCGTGCTCCGCTACAAGAGAAGCCACCACAATGAGAAGCCCACGCACCACAATGAAGAGTAGCGCCCACTTGCCGCAACTAGAGAAAGCCCGCGTGCAGCAACGAAGACCCAACACAACCAAAAATAAATGAATAAATAAATACATAAATAAATTTATTTAAAAAAAAAAGAATCTATAGTACAGTCCATTTTTTTCCCCAATGCCTTAGTGGTAAGTCAAATCCTTGCACATTAAACTGTTGTTTTGACATGTACATGTAAAACTAGATAGAAATAAAGTGTCTTGCAAAATAGTTTATGTTGTAAACACTGAAGAAGTTAAGCACTGATGGTTTATTTGTGTTGAGGAACGGGGAATATTGTGGATGTAAAGTCTACACAGGTTCACAGGGAGTTGATGACAGTAAGAGTGTCAAGAAATGTGCTTAAGAATACATAAAGTATGCGGGTACTATGCCTGCATCTATATGAATACACAAATTTACCAACTGCCAATTGCCAATCAACACCTAATCCAAATTTTGGCAAATAAAATGTGCTCAATCAGTATTTGCCAAAGCAAAATTTGTCACATTCTATGTCTGCACTTAAAGAAGAAAAAGGAAAAAAGTGGGGGAGGGCTGTGGAGGAAGCTAGAAAAGAAAGAAAATAAAAAGCTTTGTTCAGTTTGTCTGATTATTATAACTAAGGAGAATGAATTGTAGCAGAAAAATGTCATCTCTCCATAAAGTACCACTTGGTCAAATAATTTTCTAGGCTTTGATCATTTTTTGAGAATGCATTTAAAAATTGCCCTAAACTATATGTGGTTCTGAAAAGATACGAGAAACTGGGAGTTCCTGATTAAATGTAATGGGTTGCCTTGACATTAGGAAATGAGCCCTGATAAGGAACAGATGACCCTGCCAGTCAGCCTTCCTTAGAGCAAACAACATTGCTTTGAAAACCTGAGAGGGTATTTCTAGTTCTAGAATATTCAAATTGGACCTTCAGGTTAATTGTGACTTACATTAAATGGTGGCTCTTCAGCATATTTCCTGGAAAATAGTTGAAAGTGAATCTGACATGGCATGGCCAACTCAAAATCTTCTGATAATGATGCCAACTGAGGCATCTTTGAGAAGTTATTTTGACACACAGCTGTTATAATTATCTTGAAAATAACCATTCTTCAGTATTACACCAAACATATTAAAAAAATTCCAGAAGTTATATTTAAAAAATACAGTTAGGTCGTAGGTGCCATACTTCTGATATGCATTAACTCTTTTGCAGTTCCCTCACATGGTTACCTAGTCATCCCTTATTCGTCGTGACATAGTTTATTTGTGTGCCCAAAAACTAATGGGAGGAACATGGACAGAGTTATAGACGGTATGTCCAGAAGCCTCTCTTACTTACAAAATAACCTTAAAAAGTAGAGCACATGGTCAAATATTCTGTACACACTGTTCTATCAAGTGTGTTATTAAAACGCAAAAAATGGCAACAACAATACAGAGTACAGATTCACAGCAGCCTATTATTCAGCAGTGGTTTTTTTTGTTTTGGTTTGGTTTTTCCTAGCCTTGGGTCTATACTGTTGAGTAATTTTTCCTAATTAGATTTCATGAAAGAATCTCTCAATGCATGAAGTGGAGCCTAGATTCCCGAAACTGACCTGCTCATTTTGCTTGTCAGTAGATTACAGAAAGGGAGAAAAAACGATCCTGGGAAACCTCATATTTTTAATGACAATCACAGCCACATTTTTGTCACAGAATAACTAGTTAAAAGACGTAGCAATTTACACAAATACTTTTCAGTTTTTCCATTAATTACTTTACTCAGTGATCTGGACATATAATCTATTCTTTAGTGTTTTCTCCTTTAAATACTGTCATTCATCTGTTTTCCTCTTTGACTGGCAGCTGAAACATACTTTTTTGGTATTCCTTGATTATTCATTCATCAAAGAAGAAGGGCTGCATAACTGGCTCATTTTTCCCCTGTTGAGGAAGTAGAAATGTTTCCCTCTGTGATCTCTATATTCTGATTTTTTCTCTATTACTTTCATAAGAAAAAGAAAAATCAATCCCTCTCAGTTTCCAATTTCCAGAAAGTTGACAACTTTTCAACTTCTTTGCCGATACAGGATTCTCCTTTTGTGAAAATCTGTATATTTTATTGGTTATTAGGAGGGACTGACCATGTCAATTTCATTTTATTTTCTACTTTGTCATATTTACCTCAATAAATGGAGCTTGTATTTTTCTTAATTTGCAGAACTTTAGTTTTTGCATTATCATCCCTTATGTGTGTTTAAGTTACAATAATAATGTCTTTTCTACACTGCATGTTCTGTCTTATGATTTTTTTTTTTTTTTTTTTTTTTGCGGTACGCGGGCCTCTCCCTGTTGTGGCCTCTCCCGTTGCGGAGCACAGGCTCCGGATGCGCAGGCTCAGCGGCCATGGCTCACGGGCCCAGCTGCTCCGCGGCATGTGGGATCTTCCCAGACCGGGGCACAAACCCGTGTCCCCTGCATCGGCAGGCGGACTCTCAACCACTGCGCCACCAGGGAAGCCCCCTGTCTTATGATTTGAATTTTAGAACACTGTATTTCCTCATTTCTCTTCAACAAGAAGATTAATCTGTTCATGTTTTCATTCATCCAAAGGTATTTCTATTTAATAACTATTTAATATATGTCATTCATGATAGTGTATAGCAGGATTAAAGGATGAAGAAGGACCAGCTTTTACTTTAGAAGAGATCACACAGATGTGATTCTTATGCAATGCTTGTTAGACAGCTAACTTGAAATTTGCACTGTCTATGCAAGTTAGAGATCCTGTATTCCAGATTCTATTTAACTCCCTCTTGACTTCGGTTCCCTTTGCAAAAATTGCCACTCTTGTCTTTCTATATAACTCACTTAACTCAAAGTTGAAAGTGAATTTTTGCCTGTATGTATTAGATAGTCTTCGTATTCTTGGAACCCTCATTTATAATGTGATATCCCCACCAGGATAACAAATAGGAAGAAGAAATACTTCCAACTCCCTGAGGTTAAAAAAAAATCACAGATTAATTGCCTTTTCAGAGACCTAGCTCTGCCTTTAATCAGAATTAGTTTTAAATATATATGTACATATATAATTAATTTAAATTAAATTATAATAAATTGCACATGCTTAATAGGTTAGAGTACTCCCCACTTACCTGATGAAGGGGAAAAGGGATATTTGAATAATAGAGATTGTGCCTATGTGTGTGTAAGGAGAACAAGTTTTCTTGATTGAATGGTTGTTGTTTAAGATAACTGTAACTTTTATGCAACTTAACCCAATTACATTTTTTTCATGCTGTTTGAATGTTGAATGTCTCTGAATATAACAGCTTTTACCAAAGTCACTTTGAGGTTCAAAAAATTACAAAAATATTGACAAATGTCATTGTTGAAAACCTTTGTTTTGTCAACTAAAACTGCCTAAAAATTGAAAGTAAACACGTTTTCGTCAATTTGATATTTTCTTCATTTTTAAATACAAAAGAATGATTTGAGATGTGACAAACAGCAAAAACATAATATAACCATCTCTGGCCTCAGCAGAATATCAAGTAGCCTCACCTTCTGTGTACCAGGTATGCACAAAACAGCATTCTGCTCTAGGAAGCATACAATTCACTTCGCTGTTTAAGACCAAAGAAAGCAATTTTCTTACTCTTAGAAAATCCAGAATGTTATGTAAGACGTAGGAATCACCAGTTTCTTAAAGCACTCTAATATAAAATAAAATATCTTTATAAGGAAGATAACTCAAACTTGACTTTTGCAACATGTCACATCCTTTTGTCAGTCTCTTTATTTCAGGATGATTTTCGGGGAATTGATTTTATTTTATGAGCTTCTCAGATAATTTTAAATTTCAATATCATTTTTGCTGTTACTATTTTTGTTTTCACCATTTCATTAATCACGCGGTGGGTGGGTAGAAGCATGTTCCAATTAAGTCTATATAAATAAAGAAAACTGAGGTAAATTTAAAGATAACTTCATCAGTTTAAAGGCACATTCTTCCACATAAATTATCACAAAAAGTACCGCTTTTCACTGGCAATGATGGTGGAGAATAGTAAATACATAAGCACTAGATAGTAATTCTAAAATCAGGTTTCTGAGTTAACTCTCAAAGGATCTATTTAATGCAAGACTAAATGGCATTGCCTCAGAAAACAAACAAAAACAAAACAAATATTTGATTGGGGCTCAAAAGAACTTTATGGAAGCATCATACATGATGCAATGTATGAAAATATGAAAGCTACTTTGATTTATAACCTAGAGATGCTGCATACCTTAAGGTCAATAGTACTTGATGAGAAACACCATTGCCAAAACAAGTAATGAGATATCAGTGGCAAGCCTAGCTTGTCTTAAATGTTTCCTTTGTGATTATAAGCACAGATGTCTCAACTTCCATACTGTTAAAATTTGCAGAAGTACTGAGAGGAAAACATGGAAACTTATCCATGTTGAATATTACAAACAATTAAAAACAAATAAAACTGAACATCACCAAACGGCTCTCCTTTATGTGTGTTTGACTGGTTCTTATTTGTTATTCGGAATAAAATAAAAGGATTCATAGCACTATTCCAAAATAGTTTATATAATTTTGAATTGAAAATGTATGTCGTTTGGTGGTTTTCTGATATATGTTCATGAAATAGAACACAACGAAATCAAGAATTTTTACTCTCTGCTGTTGTATTCTCTTTTGTTATTCCACTGTCATTTTATTGGGATTCTTTTACAACATAGACCGTGGTTCCTATGACCTTTAAGTTGTTTTATGGGATAAAGTTACTTATCTGCCAGTTTCACTATCAGGCCTAGAAGAATAACCTGTTTATTTTTATTTGCACAACAAATCTATAGCCAGTTGCCCAGTACTCAGGACTTTAGGACTTTCAAGGGTTTGCAAAGGGGTTGGTAAGGGGCAGAGGGAAAGAAAGAGGGGTCTTAAAGGCACTCACTTAAGCAGTCAGAAATAAACAAGCAAACAAGGAGTGGCCTCTTTTCTCTTTTTATATTAGTAACTACCATTTCCTTAAAGAATATTTCTAGCACTTTGTATGTTGTCTGTTAATTTCCTATGATACAGAGGGAGGTTTACCTAAGTTACACCTCTCCCTTCCTTCTTTCATTTAAAAAAAAAAAAAAAAAGGTCTTCAGTTGCCATTTTGTTTTTGTTTGTTTGTTTTGGCCACGCTGCACCATCGACCATGAAAGTGCAGAGTCCTAACAACCGGACCACCAGGGAATTCCCTGCCATTTGTAAAATAAGGAAATAAGTATCCCTATGCTTTACCATCCCTTTCTTCTTTTCAAGCCTTTGACACCTTATTTACGCATTCTTGTTTTAATGATTTCTCTAAGTAATTTAAAATGAGAGATTTTAAGTTTCTCTTCCAAATCCTATATTATCATCTCCTTGACTGCTAGATTTTTTATCGTTATTGCTTTGTGTTTTGGTTTCATACTGCAGATTTTCTCGTCTCTGTTCATTTATGCTGTCCCTTCATATTTAAGAATGAAGACACACGAAGACTAACCTTTAGTGGGTGAGGGTTGTCTCCTGCAGACTTCATTTTGTAGTTGGATCAGGAAGTCTTCATATTCTTGGGAGTCTTTCCAAATGCTAGAAGAAGATGGCCTAACATACAGTAGCTACCGTTTTTCTTTGACACGTATTTCTTTTAATGTATTTTGTGAGACCCCCCCTCTCTCCCTCTCTCTCGCCAACCACCTAACAATCTTTTGATTCCTTTAGGATAAATGTTAGGCTCTTGGATATCTGAGGTGAGAAGCAAGGCAGATCCAGTCATTCACTTTCAACTGATTCCTCTCTTATGAGCACCACTTCCACCTTTCCTTGTAACTGGTAACTCTGATTCAAGAACTTTCTTGTTGTTTGTTTGTTTTCCAGGATTATTGAGGTATGATTAAAAAAGAGAATTGTATATATTTAGGTTTTACAAGGTGATGTTTTTAAAGTGTACAACATGATTTAATATGCATGTACACTGGAAATGATCAACCCATTAAGTCAGTTAACACCTCCATCATCTTACCCCCATATAGTCACATTTTTTGGTATCTGTGGTGATAATACTTAAGGATCTACTCTCTTAGAAAAGCTCAGGTATACAATATAATATTATGAACTATAGTCACCGTTTTGGATATTTGATCTCTAGAACTTAATCATCTTATGACTGAAAGTTTGTATCCTTTGAACAACATATCCCCATTTACCCCAGTCCCTAGCCTCTGGCAGCCATCATTCTACTCTTCAGTTCTATACATTTGACTTTTTTAGATTCCACATACAATCATGCAGTTGTCTTTCTGTGTCGAGGAGCCGCTGTTTTGCAGAAGCTTCCTCTGCTTTAGCCCTTGGCATATGCTCTAGGGCCTGGCCTTGGCTAATCGTTCTATCTCTTCCATGAACTTGTTGACATCTGCCTCTCCTGCTTCCCCGTTCTTATCGTTCTGGTTTTCTTTTTTGTTTTTTGTTTTTAGATATGTGGGCCTCTCACTGTTGTGGCCTCTCCCGTTGCGGAGCACAGGCTCCAGACACGCAGGCTCAGCGGCCATGGCTCGCGGGCCCAGCCGCTCCGCGGCATGTGGGATCTTCCCGGACCGGGGCACGAACCCGCGTCCACTGCATCGGCAGGCGGACTCTCAACCACTGCGCCACCAGGGAAGCCCTTTGGTTTTCTTTTAAACCAACGTTTTCCTTTACTGTAGTTTTACTTAAGCCTGAGGAGTGAGAGGAAATAAGCTCTATCTACCACTGGAAACTTGAGGCATCAGGTTTTGCTTCAGGACATAAATAATCTGGACAAAAATACTTACTATCCAAATTGAATAATAAAATGTTATACACTTACAATTACTATCAGTTCTATGTTTCCTAAAAGATTGAGAATAATTACTTACTTTGAGCACAATCTATGTAATCTATGTTTCTACCTTGGTATTTTATTGTTTCTTTTTTTTTGTAATTCTCCAAGATAATTGATTTATTACTGCCAATAATTATGCACTTAACTATGCATTTTCAAATTAGGTTCAAAGAAAATAATCTTGATTTGAGCTTATAAGTGTAAGATTGCCCCACTAAAATGGACTTTTATATGTTATATTCTATTCATGCTCTTGTTTCCTTCTTCTCCCACACACTCTTTATGTTAGTTTATAGGATCACCTCCAATGCATATTTTCTAAACAGAGAAGCTTGAAAATGTCTTCCTTTAGTTTGGCCATCTGTAAAAATTACATCCATTTTTCAGTTCAGGCAAGACCTCCTAGGCGTTACCATCATGCCCTCTCAGAACAGAGTAAGAATACTTCATCCACTGCTCTCATGACCTGCTATGGAAATTAAATTGTTATATTTTCCATATTTGTCTCAATTTGCTTATATATTTTGTAGTGAGAAATTGTGCTTTTAAGTCATTGATTTCTGTTTTTTCACTTAGTCCATTTCTCTTAGGATATGGAGAACATATGTATTTAAAGAGTTAATTATGTGCATATGTGTTGCTTGTACATTGTCAAAGAAAAATTGCACTGGACAAGTTAAACAAGCAAGAAACAATTTATTCAAAACTACTGCAATAGGGAAGAGAGATTGAATTCATCTCTCCTGAAACAAAAGGCAGGAGAGTTTTAAACACTGGAGGGAGCTATTGGAAGAGTGCATGGATTTTACAAGTTGGCCTCCTTTCAACCCTCTCACAGAATTGCTTTGAGAAAATGTTAATGTGCTGTGCTTTTTGCCTCTTCAAAGGAAGGTTGTGTGATGCCCTTGCCAGTTTTATCTATTGTCTCTCTCATTGTGTCCTGTTTTACACCACATGTTAAAACTTATTTTTGAACTGAGTATGAAAAAGTATTTCATCCATTAAAAAACTAAAATATTTTCCCAGTAGATAATGAGAAGAATGTGACTGATTGTGTTTCTCTGTTGTGCTTTGATCTGCAAAAAGTTTTCTAAAAATACAATTTGACCTATAACAATTGTACATCCCGTCTATATGTGTCATCTTTTTTTTTTAACATTTTCTCGATTTTAAATCATAATGCATATCTTTCATGGTCTGTATCTATTTTTATGTTTCACTATGCTATTATACCTCCTTTTATTAAATTTCCTGAAAATCTTTCTGATATAATATGGAGTATAAATATAAAAAATCTTAAATACATGAATGCTTCAATAAATAGATGCTTAAGTAAATAAATAGATACTTAAGGAAATGCTGAATTAAGATGTGGTTTAAATACACATCTACTCTAATGTCTATGAAGATCAACTGTTGAAGGTGATCATACTGTAAAATTGAATTTTGAAGTACTGGAGGAAAAATACCAGCATCTCTGGCTTAATTATTTTATGTTTAAAATCCGTGGTTCTAAAAAATTATTTCAAAGAAGAAGACACTGTGTTTTTTGAGTTTCTATATTTTGCAATGTTTTGTCCTTCTGGAAGAACAAAGGGTTGGATATTCATCCCACACACCCCTGACTTTGAGGCTATTTTTATAGAGATGGCATTTTACTTTCCATAGGCTGCTTTCACTGTGTGGTTGGTTTATTGTGAAGACATGATGTAAAGGAAAGATTCAATCTAAATCTATTGGGTTTATCCATCTTTGATTGTTTTCTGTTGAGAAAAGTTATGGCCTTATTTGCTTTTTAGTTATATTTTATAATTTATAAAAGAATACGTGAAATGTGTCTATTATATCAGTTTAAAGACATAGAGTTATCCCTAGCCCTCCCTGTTGCCCTTTCCTTTGCCTTCTCCCTCTCCCTCTTCCTCTCCCTCTGTGAGAAGAGAGGAGACAAAAAAATAAGTTTAAGATTAAACTGGCTGCTTAGGAAGAAAGATAGTACTCTGAGTTCAGCAGACTGGCAGTGGGGACTTTTTTTAAATTTTCATTGGAGTATAGTTGACTTACAATGTTGTGCTACTTTCTGCTGTGAAATGAATCAGTTATACACATACTTATATCCACTCTCTTTTAGATTATTTACCCGTAAAGGTCATTACAGAGTATTGAGAAGAGTTCCCTGTGCTATACAGTAGGTCCTTCTCAGTTAACTATTTTATATGTAGTAGTGTGTATGTGTCAATCCCAATCTCCCAATTTATCCCTCCCCCCGTTACCTCCAGTAACCATAAGTTTGTTTTCTACATCTGTGACTCTATTTCTGTTTCATAAATCAGTTCATTTGTACCCATTTTTTAGATTCCACATATAAGTGATATCATATGATATTTGTCTTTCTCTGTCTGACTTACTTCACTCTGTATGACAATCTCTAGGTCCATCCATGTTGCTGCAAATGGAATTATTTCATTCTTTTAATGGGTAATATTCCATTGTATATATGTACCACTTCTTCTTTATGCATTCCTCTGTTGATGGGCATTTAGGTTGCTTCCATGTCCTGGCTATTGTAAATAGTGATGCAATAAAATTGGTGTCCATGTATCATTTTGAATTATGGTTTTCTCTGGATATATGCCTGGGAGTGGGGTTGCAGGATCATACGGTAGCTCTATTTTTAGTTTTATAAGGCACCTCTATACTGTTCTCCATAGTGGCTGTACCAATTTACATTCCCACCAACAGTCTAGGAGGGTTCCCTTTTCTCCACACCCTCTCCAGCATTTATTGTTTGTAGATTTTTTGGATGATGGCCATTCTAACCGGTGTGAGGTGATACCTCATTGTAGTTTTGATTTGCATTTCTCTAATGATTAGTGATGTCGAGCATCTTTTCATGTGCTTTTTAACTATATCTGTATGTCTTCTTGGGAGACATGTCTATTTAGATCTTCCTACCATTTTTTGATTGGGTTGTTCTTGTTGTTGTTGTTTTTTTCATATTGAGCCTCATGAGCTCTTTGTATATTTTGGAGATGAATCCTTTGTCAGTCACTTCATCTGCAAATATTTTTTCCCATTCTGTGGGTTGCTTTTTCACATTGTTTATTGGTTTCCTTTACTGTGCAAAAGCTTTTAAGTTTAATTAGGTCTCATTTGTTCATTTTTGTTTTTATTTTCATCACTCTAGGAGGTGGGTCAGAAAAGATATTGCTGCAATTTATGTCAGGGACTTTTTATTTAATCTGCTTAATCCAGTAGTATTCTGTGCCGGGTTCAGTAATATATCATCCACATGAGATTTTTTAAGGTAAATATAAATGAAATATATTCTTGGGTAGGCAGTGTTTTGTTTTAATTTTAATTATAATGTCCTATCAATAAGATTAAGTTTTCTTGAGAGGGTGATAGATAGATCACACAATTAACTTATTTCAAGTAGACTTTCAAAGCTCTTGTTTGATTTCTGTTTTTATTTCTTCTCTGTTGTAAAAGACTCATATCACTGCACAAGCATGCAAAATGAACAAGGTAATAATCTCTACATGTAATTAAATGAAGGCAGTAGAAATAGTACCTTACCCAATGCTAGCAGGCATTATTACATAGTTAAATAGTCTATTGTAGGTAACACTCTTTTCTGAGACAAGAATATACTGGGTAAATTCTGTGCTGCATTTACTGAGGTTTTCCGTATGTGGTAGATTTATGTATGTAAGTATGTATGTATTTATTGTGGTAGTTTTAGACATCGAAATAACCTTCATTCCATAGCCATCTCTGTGCCAACAATTAATTCATTAAACAAATATTCCCAAGGTACTCTTTTTTGTGATAAGTAAATAGAGCTATTTTTTTAGAACAGTTTTAGGTTTACAGCAAACTTGAGTGGAAGGTGCGAAGATTTCCCATGTACCCTACCTCCATCTGTGCCTAGTCTCCCCTATGATCAGTGTCCCCCACCAGAGGGGTACACTTGTTAAAACTGATGAACCTACATTGACACATTAATAATTACACGAAGTCCATAGTTCACACTACAGTTTACTTTTGGTGCTATACTTTCTATGGTTTTGACAAATATACGTTATGACATGAATCTGCTATTATAGTGACATAAAGAACAGTTTCACCACCCAAAAAATCTGTGCTTGGCCTATTCATCCTTCTTCACTCCGAACACCTTGCAACCATTGATCTTTTTAGTCTCCATAGTTTTGCCTTATCCAGAATGTCATATAGTTGGAATCATACATTACGTAGCTTTTTATTATTGGCTTCTTTCACTTAGTAATATGCATGTAACTTTCCTCTATGTCTTTCCATGGCGTAATAGCTCACTTATTTTAGTGCTGAATAATATTCTATTGGCGGGATGTAGCATAGTCTATTTGTCCATTTACATACTGAGGGACATCTCAATTGCTTCTAAGTTATGGTAGTTATGAATAACACTGCTATAATCATCTATATTCAGGTTTTTGTGTGTGCATAAGCCTTCAACTCCACTGAGTAAAGGAGCATGATTGCTGGATAGTGTGATAAGAGTATGTATAGTTTTATAAGAAGCCACCAAGCAATCTCCCAAAGTGACTGTGCCATTTTGCATTTTCACTAGCAATGAATGAGAGTTCCTGTTGTTCTATATCTTCCCCACCATCTGGTGTTGTTAATGTTCCAGATTTTGGCCAATATAATACGTATGTAGTGGTATCTCATTGTTGTTTTAATTTACATTTCTCTTATGATATGGAGCGTATTTTCATATGCTTATTTGTCACTTATGTATCTTCTTTGGTGAGGTGTCTTTGGCCCCCATTTTTTAATTGCCTGATGTGAAATATTCTCCTTCCTCCTGGGCTGGGCTGGTGTCTGTCTTAGTCTGCTCAGGCTGCCGTAATGAAATACCACTGTCTGGGTGGCTTAAACAACAGACATCTATTTTCTTACATTCTGAAGACTGAAAGTCTGAGATCGAGGTATCCAGTAGGGTTGTTTTCTGATGACGCCTCTCTTACTGGCTTGCAGATGGCTGTCTTCTTGTTACGTCCCCACACAGCCTTTTCTCTGTGTGCACACAGAGAGAGGGAATTCTGATATTTCTTAATTTCCTTATAAGGACACTAATCCTGTTGAATTAGGACCCCACACTTATGACCTCATTTAACCTTAATTACCTCCTCAAAGACCCTATCTTCAAATACAGTCACATTGGGGATTAGAGAGCTTAGATACTTAAATTTGGGGGTGGTACCTTATTCAATTCATAGACGCTTCTAATGCAGACAGGTTTTATACCTTCTGAATCTATTGATGCTGGGTATGACCTACAGTAGTCTTGGGAAACTGTACACTTGGTTGGACTTAAGCTAGATCCTCTGGGGGTGTTGCAGTAATGTTTAGCAGATTTATATTTATATCATGCAATATGGATAAGAACCAAATCATACTTGTTTCACTGGTTGTCAGGACAGTTAGCATCTCAACTAAGTGATATGTTTATTATGTACGGGAACTGTACTGAAATATTTTCTGGGTTTTCCAATTTAATCTTGATAACAATCCACAGAGGTCACCCTATTATTAATGGCAATATTCAGATGAGGAAGCCAAGCCTCTAAAATGTTGTGGTCCTTGCCCAAAACTACATTCTACGGTGTTGCACAACCAACATTTTATTAAAATAACTGAGTTTATACTTTGATGCAATTATCACCTAAGCAATTTAGACATCTAATATATCTCAGCTTTAGCTACACGTGTCTCAGAGGTAAACAGATTTGTTATGTCTTTGCCTTTATTACTTGACATGTTGATGATTTCCAGCCTTTGAATCACTGGGTCAGTATTATTGGTTTATTACTTGTAGTATCAAATATTACCACCTTCTAATAATTGCTTCCTGTATTATAGGTGTTTACATATATCAGCATAATTCTCAAAATAATTAATTAAGGTAATGGAGATTGTGGCTAGTATGTAAAATAGCAAACTACAGTTTCAAGATATCAAGCAGCTAGCCCCGTGTCATACAAAAAATGGATTTGGACATGGATTATTCAAGTTCTTCCATTCATTTATCAAGTACATGTTGAATATATACAGTATCTGGATTTTTTTTCCTGGATGTTGGGGACAGAAAGAAAGCCCTCCCTGGCTAAAGCATAGTGAAGGTCTAGGGCAGAAAGGTGGAGGTAGAGGTGAGGCAGAACCCAAATGCAGGCTTTTACATGTGATGGTGAAGATTTGGATGCTATTTTAATTGCAAAGGAAAGCCAGTAAGTAATTTAAACAGGGGACTGTTATAATGTGATTTAAGCACTTAAATGATTATGCTGCATACTGGCTAGAGAGTGATCTATCTGGCGTATAAATAACATTAAGAGACCATTAAATTTGCAATATGTGGACACAAATATTAGACGTCTGGACTGTAGTAGTAAAGATCTTAGTCAATTCTGGAGATACTTTGGAATTAGAACAACTGGGTGCTCTGTAGATTTCAACATGGAATGCATGGAAGAGAGGAATTAAGAGCGACACCTTGGGTTTATCCTGAGCACTTAGGGGAATTAGGTGACATTTAATGAGAAGGAGAAGTCTTAGACAAGGGATAGGCTTTTGTGGGATAAGATTTGATTCTGATATGTAAATTTAAGCTTATTAGGCAATTAGATTTATTAAACTGACAATTGTGAATGCCAGTTCCTAAATGAGATCACAGCTCAAGATACAAATGATTAATTAAAATTGTGTCACTGGATAGAATCACTCAGGGATTGAATGAAGAGCAGATGAGAGGAAAAGAATGAAGCCCAAGAACATTTCACTATACAGTGTTGATCTGAGGAGGAGAAACCAGCAGAGGAAAAAGAAATCTTCATTGAGATATGACCAGGACCAGGAGAGGGAGTCATCGTTTGCAAGGGACAAGAGGGTTTCAAGAAGTGATGATTTGGGGGATTTCCATGGGGGCGCAGTGCTTAAGAATCTGCCTGCCAATGCAGGAGACACAGGGTCGATCCCTGGTCTGGGAAGATCCCACATGCCACAGAGCAGCTAAGCCCGTGTGCCACAACTACTGAGCCTGAGATCTAGAGCCTGCGAGCCACAACTTCTGACCCTGCATGCCACAACTATTGACCCTGCGTGCCGCAACTACTGAAGCCTGCACACCTAGAGTTTGTGCTCCGCAACAAGAGAAGCCACTGCAATGAGAAGCCCGTGCAACGCAACGAAGAGTAGAAGCCACAACTAGACAAAGCCCACGTGCAGCAATGAAGACCCAACGCAGCCAAAAATAAATATAAATAAAGTATATTTATTTTTTTTAAAGTGATGATTTTGTAAAGTGTTGCTGAGAAAGTGGAAGGAAAGGAAAACTAAGAAGTGACTACTGTATTTGGTGAGATAAAACTATGGGTGAATTACTTTGAAGGCAATTTCAGTGAAGTGGTTGGGTTTAAGTCCACTTTGGACAAGAATGGAGAGAGACAAGGTAGAGGCAGCAAATACAGTGAAAGCTTTCAAGAGTTTCTCTGTGTAAGATGCCTACATTCGAGAGTCACAATTGAGAAATATTTGGAAATGTTTCCCTTTAAATTAAGCTATGATTACTGTTTTGTAAAATCTGGAGATTGTCCATCAGTATCTAATATCAATTAAGAATTCAATGTTCCATTATCTCACAAAGGACTTCTGGTTGGGAAATTAACCATAACACCAATAAGAATAGTGTAAGTCTGTGAAATACTTCTATATATTAGGAAATTCCAATTTTTTAGAACTGCATAGCCACCTCTAGACTAATCGCAGCTATGGCACTATGTCGATATTGCCTTTTTCACTGACAGAGAAGTTATATACAGAATAGATAACCATATAATATTGATTCGTTAGTTAACTCTAAAACAAATCAACTATCTCAAAGCATAAAAAATAGCTGATAAAAGAACATTGTGTCTTGGCTGTGATGTGCATGAGTTAGTATTTGAGACTCAATACACAGCAAATGACAATGTTGGACAGACAATGATGGAGAAGTAAATTTTTGAGTTCTTCATCTCCTTCCTGCCCCCATCTCCAAAAAATTTTATGTCCAGGTTTGGGTTTCTCAAAAGCAAATCTTGAGATATGGGCTTGAGGACACATAATTTTGAAGAAAGGCAATTCCAGGAAGCACTATGAGATGCCGGGAAAGTGAGACCGGGAGGGGAGATGGCAAAAAAGGGTACGCAAATTACCACTATGAGAAAGTGTGGTTCAGTCCCTCTGGCAACCCTCTAAGATCAACTGTGGAACCTGCCTCAGCATTTTCTCACTGAGGGGTGAGGAAGCTGGAATATTTCTTAACTGTCTCCTGCCTCTCAGTGGTTGTCCTGACCCACAGCTGGTTAGATATGATATAGTGACATACACAAGAAACATCCCTTCTCCAGGAAACTACACGCAGCCTGGAGAATAGGCTCGGCGATAGGGAGACACTGCGGCTTGGCTATAACCACCTAGCATGTCAGCCTCTTAGGATCTTTCACATTCTGTGGTGGGTTTTTAAGGATAAAAAAGACCAACATGAATTGTTCTAAATTTTTAGAGATTTTAAAATGAGAAAGCACTGGATATACTGCTTTTTTTTTTTTTTGGTACGCGGGCCTCTCACTGTTGTGGCCTCTCCCGTTGCGGAGCACAGGCTCCGGACGCGCAGGCTCAGCGGCCATGGCTCACGGGCCTAGCCGCTCCGCGGTACGTGGGATCTTCCCGGACCGGGGCATGAACCCGTGTCCCCTGCATCGGCAGGCGGACTCTCAACCGCTGCACCACCAGGGAAGTCCTACTGCTTTTACTGTATATCTAGACACATAGAAATACACTGTGAAGATGTAGACTATACAAGCTAGACAAGATATGGCAGAGTTGCAGGAGCGTCAGAACAGCTGTGTTTAAATGCTGTGCTCCACACGCTCTACTTCCATTTATTACTTTTATGGTGGGAACAAAAGTGAGAACAATATATGTACAAAAATGAACTGTCTCAGCCATGTTATCTAGACCATCCTTGCCAGCACACTTTTTGTTAATTGATATATTTTGTGTGTACTTGAAGTTTTTAAAGTTATTATAGGAGTATAGTGAATGGCAGATTAAAAGGAAAATAATAAATAGAGCCATCAAGTAGATTTTTTTTTATGTAAGTCATAGATTCAGGAAGTGTCATGACATTTATTAAACAGGATTAAAGAAAGTTCAAATTTAAGATCAAATTAATTATGCAAAATGATTGACAGAATAATCAAATTAAATTATTTCAATCCTTTGGACCCAATGTAGGTTTTTGCTTGTAAAAGCTACCCATGTGAGGTTAATAATGGAGGTGTGAGGGGAAGGTTTCCAGGGGAAAAAATGGTGCTCAAGAAACTTATTTTCAATCGCTGTACCATTTAGTATTGTAATTCTCCACTCAAAGTGTTTAATGTATTGCATCTTTGTTTCTAAAAATTCCCTTAATGTGTTTAGACCAGTTACCTATTCAAATACTGAGTAAACTATAATTGATGTTAATTAACCTACTATCAAAACATATTGAACAAAATATGATGTATTAATTGATGCATTATTTTTATTTATTTATTTATTTTTATTTTTGGCTGTGCTGCGTGGCTTGCGGGATCTCAGTTCCCCGACCAGGGACTGACCCAGGCCATGGCAGTGAAAGCCTGGAATCCTAACCACTGGGCCACCCAATACATTATTTATAAAAATATGTTTTTATATTTTTATCCCAGATAGGCTATATTAACAGCCCTGGAATATGTTGTCACACATTTTATTTTTATCTCAAATTAAGAATGCAATGTAAATAGAAAAAAGAAGTGCTATTTATGAAGCTTATCTAATCAGAAAAGTACTATAGTTTAGACAATATAAGAGTAGTATATTAATCTGACAATGTTCTTTTAAAAACAAATCCATTCTCCCCTGAGGGGATAATGGGCTGCCCGCTAATTAAGGCATTTGTTCTCCCACATTCTGAATCACCTGTAGCTTCTTGTGATAGGTACATCCCTGCGTAAACTCTGAAGTGTACATGCAGCTATGTAACAAATCTCTTGTTCTATAAAAAGAGATCCAGTAAATAAGGGACTGGAGAGTCACAAGATAACCTTTAAGAATAACTTTCACACTAACTCTCCCTATTCAGTTTTGTTACATGACTGTTCTAACTTTTTAATTACAGGAGTTCTAAGGTTAACCTTCCTTAGGACACTTTTCTGTTTTGCTTTATAAAATAGCCCCCCACATGGGCATGCATCATTTAAAATAAGTCAGTATGATTTAAAATGCAAAAGTTGTCTGCTAATGCATGACCCTCTGAAGCACTTGGCAATCCCATTTTTGAAATGAATATATATTTATAGATAGATGGATAGAAAGGTAGAAAGGTAGGTAGATAGAATAGATACCTCTGTAGAATGTGGAATACATATCCTTCTATCTACTATTTGTAGATTTAATCTATTACATCTATGTATGTATATATATATCTATCTAATCTCAGATGAAATACTGAATAGATTAGCTGTTTGTTTTGCATTTGCTTGAGATCAGAGTAAGATAAATAGGCTTGCCTTTTGTAATACTGTGAAATATGTGAACATTAAGATTATAAGTGGAGCCCTAGAAAATAAAGTTACTTTGACACACCATGCAGAAGGCTTTTGATATATCATTAAATATGTGTATACATAGGGATAGTAGTTCTCCTGTCTTTCGTAGAACAGCACATTGCACTTTCTTCTTTCTTGACTATGTAGAAGTGACATACTTTACTAAATTAAGATGTTGGGTTATAGCAGGACCTTGCCTAATGTATGTGCTCTGTGATTGATGGTGGAGTTCAGGATAATGCTAACTGAAAATTTCAAGAACTGTCTTTTCTCCGGGTACACAGTCAAGGTCTCACAATATTTTACAGATAGAGTATTACTTAACATTATCTAAATTAAACTGACAGTACATATGAAAGACAGTATATATGATTGCTTTGTTTATACATAGAAGTTTATGCAATAAAATTGTCTGAAAATGACAGTTTTCACAACTCTCTCATTTTTTTACTTTTACCCACTGCTGCTATTACTTTCCATAATTTATACTCATTAATGTGCATCCTTATTTCATTTACTATAGAATTAATATATTGAACAAAATAGTAGATTATAGTTTTCTGACAACAAATCTATACTGTGTTTTACTAAAATTATTATTTAACTCACATATATTTAATGAAACAGATATTTCACATAATTTTTGCCAGTAAACATTTTTCTCAGTTGCCCTGATAATTTTATCTTGTACTTTAGCAATTGTATATAAGTTCAAATATGTCAAATAAATGAGAAAAATAGAATAAGTATATTTTACACATTATTCTTGCATCATTTAAATATATAAAAGGAGATATGTATGGATTAAAACATAATTATTAACAATCATACATATGCTATCTTCAAGACATATCTTTATTTTTCTGAATGCTTACCAAATGTTCTAAAGTAATGATCTGAAACTACAAATTGAAGATCTTTGTACCCTTATTTCAGTCTTAGTATAGATTTTGTTATGAGCCTGCTATTCTTGTTTCCCAAGCACATCCTGAGTCATCTAGGGATCTATAATATAGCAGTTTTATCTGTCTTTACCTTGTCGTACATGTCTCTTAGTATGTTAATTCTTGTCACACAGTTTCAAACAATTTCATGGCTTGAAATGGCAAGAGTACGACCTGCCACTGCTGAAGCTAAAGATAGTTCAAGCTGATTTAAATGCTGTTTCAGTGGCTTTCTGTCTACATAATCAAGATAACCCAAGAAAATTCTTTATAGGCAGAGTGGCCCCTGTATTGATGGATATTGAGTCAGCAAGGCAGGTGGCTTCTTTAAGTCCTTTGAACTATATTGCTCTGTGTCTCAGCACAATGACCTAATCAGTTTAGGGTTAGGAATCTGTCTTCCCTCTTTGCATACATATTCAGCTCAAAGTTAGCCAGAAGCACCTTGTAAAAACCCATCATAAATTCACCTGTTCAAACAACAGACAGGTAAATGAAAACTCATGTTGCGTTTTGTGTGTGTAGGTGTGGAGACTGGTATAGTATTTTTGCCACTTCTCACTAGAATATAGTTAACACTTAGCTTCCTATAATTTACAAAAAGGATGGTTACCTGTCACCTCTTGTTCCCACGTGACACATATGATTCTCTGACATTTGATGATGTGTTATACTACACGGGATTTTTAATGCACTCAGGACTCACTCAGGATGGTGGATCTGAGATTACAATATTGTGGATGCTCTTTTAATCTTTGTACAGAATGTGACAGTTCTTGAGCTTATAGGAAAAGATCTGGTCTTGCTATAGAGTGGGAGAGCCTGGAATTATTCTGTGCAATTAGTTCCTGTGGCCAAATAATTTTATCTCATTATATACAGAACCCATCTATCCTCATCAATTATCTTCTTGTCATTCTTTTGGCTGTTTCATTTTTCATCAGATTTTAAACAATGGGAATCTCCATTTGTGAACATTGTCTAATTTCATACCGCTATGGATGAGTGGAAGGCAATTATGATTACTAGGAGACAACTTAGAAGAAAGAAGAGAATATTGACCCAATTTTTGCCTAATTATTGTCTTTTTTCACTACTTCTACATATCTTTCTTTCCAATTCTGTAATTTTTAGAGAAAAATTAGAGAAAAGTTTTGACTTTTTTCCAGATTTATTGAAACATAATTGACATATATCATTGTGTAAGTTTAAGGTGTACAGTGAAATCATTTGATATGTGTATATATTGCCAAATGATTACCACGGTGAAGTTAGTTAACACATCTGTTACCTCACATAGTTACAGTTTTGTGTGTGAGCGTGGTGAGAACTTTGAAAATCTATTCCTTTGGTAATTTTCAAATATACAATTCAGTACTGTTTACTCCAGTCACCATGCTTTACATGACAACCCCAGGACTTACTTATTTTATAACTGGATATTTGTACCTTTTGACCACGTTCACCCATTTCCCCTACCCTCCACCCACTGCCCCTGGCAACCACCAATCTGTTCTCTATTTCTGAGATCCCATGTATAGATGAAATTATACAGTATTTTATATATTTATATTTATATAGGTATTTTCTATATAATAAACATGTAATTATTATTTATATTGTGTGTTACTTATTTTAAGGTTTATATATATGTGTGTGTGTATATATATATATATATATATATATATATATATATATATAATCAACATTTTCTTTAACCATTCATTCATTAATGGACCCTTAGTTGTTTACATATCTTAGCTAGTGCAAATAATACTGCAGTGAACATGGAGGTGCAAATATCTCTTTGAGACAGTGATTTCAGTTCCTTTGTATATATAACCAGAAGTGGAATTACTTGATCATATGGTAGTTCTATTTTTAATTCTTTGAGAAACCTTCATACTGTTTTCCATAATGGCTTTACCAAGTTACATTCCCATCAACAGTGTACAAGGGTTGAGATGGAAGTGTTTAGATTACTGATTTGTCCTGGGTCACTAAAGTTTCTTAGGGATGCCTGGAGCTGCTTGTTAAAAAAAAAAAAAAAAAAAATTAAGTGTATTTGAGGTGTTTTCATTAAAAAAAAACTGGGCATGTGGTTTGAAATATGTTTACAGGTATTAACATTGATGCATAGGGAAAATATCTTAGTACCGAAGATTTATACTTGGACTATAACTAAACTTGGAAACTGTGAAATTCAACATCGTCATTTTAGATATAAGACTTCTGAGTTCAAGTCCATTAAATGTGCTTAATATGATGAGACCTAGTTTGTAGCAAAATTGTGAACAGAGCCTAGATTATCTTTGCTTCTCTTGTTAATTTCTTTCTGCACTGTACGTTCCCAAAAGCGAAGAAAGTCAGAATATTTCTTCTTGGGTAGTTTTCATATTAACTTTTATTTTCCTTTTGGTAATTCAGTATTAGAAACACTGACCCCAGTGCCCATGTTCAATGAATATTAATCTAAGAGATCATAGTTTAATTATTAACAACTTTATTATTAGTGTAAATGACTGTTTTGAAATAGTCACCAAATATTCTTAAGTCAATCATTAATTGGTGAATATTGGCTAGAAAGTTTGGAACTCTCACTGTCTCAATCATATAAATTTAATATCTCAATTTGCCAGATTTTCTGATGGACTTTTTTTTTTTTTTGCGGTACGCCGGCCTCTCACTGTTGTGGCTTCTCCCGTTGCGGAGCACAGGCTCCGGACGCGCAGGTCCAGCGGCCATGGCTCACGGGCCCAGCCGCTCCGCGGCATGTGGCATCCTCCCAAACCGGGGCACGAACCCGTGTCCCCGGCATCGGCAGGCGGACTTTCAACCACTGCGCCACCGGGGAAGCCCTCTGATGGGCTTTTTATAGTCAATAATAAACAGGAAACAAAATACATTACAGCATTCAATATAATTTTTTAAAAAAATCTTAAAGCTGTGTGCGTACATGAAAGCAGAAGCATCACATGCTACATTGCTGGAACAATCTACCCACTTTTGCTATAGTCAAAGGTGTATAATTTATTCTCTTTTTCTGTGAATAACATTAAGATGTTTGTTGGTGATGTACAGGTCTTTTGTGCATTATCTCATTTGATTCTCCTACAAACCTTATATCATGTATGATATAGGCATTTTTAATCTGTTTGGACCTGGAGAAACAATGGCTAAAAGGTAATGTGTTTGCCTTCAGTATCACAGTAAGCTAGATATAGAGGTGGAGAATGAACGTAATTCCCCTGGTTCCAATTTTACTGCTCTTTTCCCTTAATTGAAGAATTGTAGGAACTTAGAGTTTTCTTTGACCTTATTAAATAAATTACTAGTAAAATCTTTTTTTTTTCTATTTGAGAAGACACACAGAGGAAAATGCCTTGTGAACAAATCATTTTTATTCCTATTTGCTCATTTAGATGCTCCTGTCAAAAGTCATCAATGCCGATAAACATAAAACTGAAGTCAAACATCTGTGAATTCCACACACACTTTTGCAAAGAGTGTTATAATCTGTATCATAGGCATCATTAACTTAAGCAATTAAGTTTAATGTCCTAGTTTCTGTTGACAAGTGTTACTATTTTTAGGATTTCTTCACGTCTTACATTGCTTTGGTGCTCTTGCACCTCATGAGAAAAAAGAATCACATTTATGTTAATTCTTTTTAAAATTTCCCACTGCAGCCGAAGGGTGATAAACATGAACTGTCTCAGTAATTAAGTCAAAGTGTTACTCTTAAGGAAGTTCACTTAGAAAAAGCCATTGCTAAAGGTGGTTACTTTAAATACAAACCAATCATTAATTTCAGGGCCACTTCTGGGGATTCTCCTGGTGATTATAAATCACTGAAATTGGTTTACAATTGCATTAATATGCTTTAAAATAACTTAGTAGAAATCACGATTGAACGACCGTGTGGCAATCTGAACCACTTTTTCTTCTTTACATACTTATTTTCTGCTAATTATTCTACAGGAAGTTATTGGTTGGATTTCAGTGGCAACATGTATAATTATTTAACTAAAATAGAAAATAATTTTACTTTTGTAAACAAGGTAGAGTTCACGTAATAGGAATTTGTATGTCAGCAAGAACATCAGAGTTTGTATTAAGAGAGGTATGAATAGTATCTTTTCTTATTCTAACCTGCAGATAAAAATATTTTGCAGTTATTAATATTGATTAGACATTATAAATTAAAAACAAGATCAGAAACTTACCATCTCTTAAAAAGTAATGTAGTCTTTCTTCTAAGGTGTGTCCTCCTTTCAAAACTTAGCAAAGTGTTCTATAAAGGTAACATAAGGTCAATGAACCTCATCTCTAGTGACTTTACAGTCTAACTGAGCAAATACAAGCAAATGCCCGTGAATCAATTCTGCTCAATTCAAAAGAAATGTACCAGTGAGTTATAGGTATCGACACTAGATTCAAGTCCTGGAAGAGTCAGAAAAATCCTCATTCTAGTCCTAATTTTGGCAGGTATGTGTCTTTGGAAGAGTGCTGAAGCTTAGATCCTAATTTCACCTACTTGTCACTTGAGAAGCCAGGATTCTATCTCTATCTATTCTATCTCTAGTCTGTCTCTAAGATCTAGGTCTCCAGTCTCTCATTTGTATCTGTGGATGCAAGTGGGTTTTGAAATCAAGACGTTGGGGCACCTTAAAATGATAATGGAGCACACACAAGGAGTTTTACATAGCATCACCACTAGTCTGTGAGACCGCACCCTCTCATCAAACACATTATCCATTTCATCAAACACATTATCCTTTCTACAGGGAACCATGAACAACCTCACTAAGGAGACACTTTCACTCTCCAGTGCCCTTCCTTCTGATGAGGTTTTGCTACCAAGCAAGTTGGTGCCAAACTTTGAACAAATATTTTCACCTTCAGTACATTGGAGATCTTGGAATTTTAGGAAAAACATGGTGTCACACACCACGCAGCTTGCCAATTCTAAAATTACACCTATTTTAAACGCTAGGGCTTGACATAATTTCACCCAACGTTGTGCACTTAATCTCACACTTCATGTGCAAGTTAAGAGGCAAAAGCGTGAACTGAAGAGTGTTTGGCAAACTGCCAAAGCCCCGCAGCAGCTGCATGTCCAGGTGGGACTTTATGTGGCTTTGACAGGGGAAGTGTCACTCAAGTGTCTGACACCATTGGCTTCTCACAGCAAGAGGTGGGACATTTGATGGCTTAGTGGGCATGAGAGCCAAAATTAATCCTCCTGGCAGAAATGGCTTTTATCCAGGACTTATTAGTCACTTCTAAAAATACAAACCTAAATACCAGCAAACAAATGACTTCTCTTGGAGACCAAGAGACTGAGCATCTCTTCTCCCTTACCAGGATAATCATACCAGTAAGTGTGAGATCATTTTTACATCTCAACTGAGAAATATTTAAAATATCGAGACTGCACATCATGAGGCACAGGTGTGGGTAATTAATTAAAACTTTGAAAATAATTGCTATATATCTAAACACGTGCATATATCCATACATAACTGATGTGTCACTCATCGTATGATAATTTTGCTTAACAGAATTAACACTTCTCTTTCGAAAAAAATTTTGAGTCTTTCTGTTAAGTTACTTTCTTGAAACTGGTGGTGAACAGATGCCAGGACTGTACAAGTGAACCTGGCTTTGCACAATATATGTATTCTTTGAATTTGAATGTAGGTGGATTCATATTTTAATTTCACAGAGTAGCAGGTTACTAATTAATGAAGTGATATAGAATTTCTCCCTCTCTCTCTCTCCATTCATAATATATACATTATGTACATAATGTATACATAACATATACACATATTATATATGTATAATGTATACACATACACATATATATCAGGACACACTCACCCTGAGGCTATATTGTGTGATATTTTGGTAATTAAAATATAAAATTGCTCTATGCTAAAAAGATAAACATTTTGTCTCTGTCAATCAGCATGCACATGTTTTGTTGTTCACTTGGAGTACTGGCCTAAAAAGAAGAAATCACAGTAGAACATCTCATTGACGTTCAATAGGAAAATAGTGCTGACAGAATGTTACAAGAACTAGAGTGGATCGAGGCCAAGAGAGTAAATTAAAAACAGTCTGATAGCTGTCTTAACATTTTACAAGGCAAGCAATATGATCAAGTTGTTGACACCATAAAATCATTTGAAACCAAGATTTGGTTCTGTTTCAGAGATACAATAACCTTGCTACTTTGATTAAATGGTGCAACTTTGAAGCTTTGGAAAGTAGGGCATCTATACAGATTGCATGCATACAGCCCACTCATTCATTCATACATACTTTTATGTACACCCTCAAGGACAAATGAGCAAACTTTCCCTGGAATTGAATGTTGGCATCTCCTCATTTATTTAGCCACTTATCCATATCTTGGTTTACAAACATCACATATTTACACCAACTTCTGACATGTATTTTCATACAATACATCATCTTGATGGTGTAAGCCTTGTGGACAAGCAAAGGAGCTTGTCTGCTGTGCCACCTGTTACAGGAAGCTTTTTCACCATCCTTTTCCGGAAAATCTTGTATGCCATCAGTCCTTTATTCCCTCACTCATCATTTATTAACTGGCAGCATGGTCAAAATGAAATTAATAAGACACTCATTAACTTGATACATATTAATTGAGCAGCTACTGTGTGCTCAGCATCATTCTTGATGATATGCAGATACAGCCTTTGCTCTAATAAGGTCCCACTTCGGTAAAGTATCTTGCACTGAAGTCACCTAGTTTCATAGATTTAAGGAGGAAAGCTTCTAAGTGACCTTTTCTTGCACCCATGCATTCAAGAAATACGTATGTGAATATATAAGCAGGCACTGCTCTGGTATTACACAGAATATCAGTATGCACAAGCATGGCTAGCTCTTCTAAAGAGCTCACTCCCTGACATCTTGTGTGCAAGCTCTGCTTAGACCTGAGTATGGATCTCTACTCCTGTGTTGTAATATTATTAAAGGTGCCGCATACATTGTTATATAATGGATTAGTACAACTCCTGACTAGAGACCTGTGGTGCTCCATTTTAATGTCCATTTTTAAGGGCTACTCCTCAAACATTTTGATATCTGAAAGAACTAGACATAAACTGAGCATCAGTGTTGCATAAATGTTTTTATAAAGTTAACAGTCTCAAATAGATCGGAATTTTTAAAAAAATTGGTCTTCCAACAAAAATAGTTTGAGAAGTACTGCTCTGGACCAGAGTTTCTCAAATGGGTGTGATTTTGCACCCCTCTTCTCCCTTGAGGACATGGGACAACCTCTAGAGACATTTTTGGTTGTTACAACTAGGAGACTGATGGTGTCACTGGCATCTAGTGGTCAGAGTTCAGGGCTACTGCTTAGCACCCCACAATGTACATCATAGCCCCACACAGTAAAGAGCTGTCCAGTCTAATATGTCAGTGGTACTGATGTTGAGAACCCCTGCATTAAAGCTAATCAGGAAAGTTTGGAGTTTGTAGTATAGAGACTACACCATCTGTGATAAGGGCTTTTGAAGAGAGAATTTCCCTGAGAAAAAATGTTAAAAGAGTTGCAAGGGAAGTGATATAGGACTGAAGAGAGTAGAATGCCTGAGAGAGTGTTGCAGTAATTCAAGCGTGAAGAGATGTAGGGTTTTAGATTAAGGTAGAGATGACAGTGAGCAAGAGGGAGGAAAACAAATATGACCTGTATGGAGTGGGGTGGGGTGAAGGAAGGAGGAGTTTCATGTCTCTTGACATAACAACCCCTCATGGCCATGGGGACATGCTGCTTAGTGTACTGGCAGCAACTCGAAGAGATGGAAGTAAGAAAAATGAGCCAGGTGTTAGATGTCTGTATTATTGAATACTGCTCAGTGTCCTGTAATACACAAGGCAGTCCACAAGAATGGATCATCCAGTTCATAACAGAGCCATGTTTATAAAACCTTGCTGCTATAGACTGAATACTTGTGTCCCCATAAATTCATATGTTAAAGCCCTAATCCCCCAGTGTAATGATATTTGGAGATGGGATCTATGATAAGTAGTTAGGGTTAGACCAGTTCATAAGGGTGGGACCCTGGTTTGATGGCATTAGTGCCCTTGTCAGAAAAGACACCACAGAACTAGTTCTCTCTCCCTCCACCATGTGAGAACACAACAAGAAGGTGAGCATGGAAAAACCTGGGAAAGAGATCTCACTAGAAGCCAACCATACTGGCACCTTGATCTGAGATTCCCAACATCCAGATCTGTGAGAAATGAATGTCTGTTATTTAAACCATTGAGTTTATGGTATTTTGCTATGGCAGCCCAAACAGAGTAATACACCTGGTCTAGAAAATTGCAGACTACTAAACACAGCAACCATTCTTAGCCTTTTCTTAAAATTTTAAGAAGTAATACCACTATATTAACTGCTTCTGAGATTTCATAAATACACTATTTTTATTTGGAGTTAACCTTTCTCCTATATCAACTGGAGTGGATTTAAGTTTTTCTTTTTCCTGTTCAAGCGGTCTCTTCAAGTCATCTTTAGTGGTTGCTTTCTTTTTTTAAGGTTTTTGACCGCACCTGACAGCATGTGGGACCTTAGTTCCCCGACCAAGGATCGGACCCACGCCTCCTGCATTGCAAGGCAGAGTCTTAACTACTGGACCGCTGGGGAAGTTCTAGTTGTTGCTTTCTTAACATCACAATTGAGCAGCCTCATTCTCACCCAGCTGATAATTGGATATAAAGAATATTTCTTTACCAATATTTAATCCCATTACCTTCAAAGTTTTGCTTGATGTGCACATTACCAGAAGTTTCAGCTTGCCCTAATGCTCATTTCTATTAACAGCACACTAAGAAAATGTCTGTGTCTCAAGGTCATAATAAAAGGTGCTTATTTGGTCCACAGGATTTGGAAGCAAAGGCCCTCAGTATGTCAGCACTGATGAGGTCAAAGCCCAAGGGTTAGGGCTTTAATCTTTTTAACGAATTTTGAATATTCTTTTTAAAATGCAGTGTTATTCCTATAGGTCACACAAGAGGCCATTTACATCAGGAAAATTATAAAAAAAGAAAGCCAAGGAGAGGTCTTTGTGCAGTCAAGTGGACGCAGAGCTGAGCTAAGCTTCGGAATGTGTAGCTTAAAGTTCATACAATTAACCTGCAATGTAAATAAACAAAAAATAGTTCATGGTCCCCAAATAAATTGAATTTTTGATCACTAGGTTAGTGGTTTTAGCCCTACATGTTTACCTATGCACGTTTTCTAAATTCAAATGTTATTTTGTATACTATACAGAATTTCTAAGGAATAGGGTTTTAGGTAAGACAATCAGTACAGCCGTACTTTATCAAAGTCATGTATGTTATGGACTGACGTAACACATTAGCACAATTCTCAGTAAGTAAATAACTACATTAGGACCTGTAAAAGTACCATACCCAATATCTAGCAAATAGAATGCCTAAGATAGGTAACAACAACAAAAATTGCTACTATTTGTGGAGCACATGCAATATGATAATTACTATTTTAATCTTTTTACATTTACTACATTAAAATCCTCATAGCAGCCATATAAACTAGATATCCTGATCACTTCTTTTGTAGGCAAGGAAGCTAAGACAAAAAATAATGAGACCGCTTACCCAAGATCAGACGTGGTATCTAGACACCCCGAGTTGTGATGGGGTAAAGTTCAAAGTGAACACAACGCAAAAATCTGCCACTTGAGAATAAAGGATATACATTTTCATAGTCTCATCCCACAGTTAATGATGTCACTCTTGTGCCCGTAGGCAATTTAGTAAGAAAGGGTTTTGTGGTCAAATAAATTCTGGGAACATCTTAGTTTATATTTGTCTCTTAGAGAATCACAACATATTAACATACTAAGGCTTACCTGTCCAATTTATAATTTAAAAAAGTTTCGTTTCACTTTAGAATACCACAGTTAAGGTATTTTTTTAAAAACATCTTTATTGGAGTATAATTGCTTTACAATGGTGTGTCAGTTTCTGCTTTATAACAAAGTGAGTCAGCTATACATATACATATATCCCCATATCTCTTCCCTCTTGCGTCTCCCTCCCACCCTCCCTATCCCACCCCTCTAGGTGGTCACAAGGCACCAAGCTGACCTCCCTGTGCTATGGGGCTGCTTCCCACTAGCTATCTATTTTACAAAACCCTTTTATCTCATATACACAATAGTGATATGTAGAAATATTTATAATTTGAATCTATAGGTAACCCATTGAAACATATTTAATTAATAAATGTTAATCTAAAAATATCATTTATGATAGATAAAAATACAATAGGAATGTTATAGTGGTCTAGTTTAAAGAATCATACATGTATTATAAAGGTTGTAATGGTAATTAGATTATACAACAGTAAATTTTTAACAAAAACTGTTCACTATCTTTTGGTTATGTAACCATTAATTACCATGTTTTAGTCATCTAATGCCCTTTAACAAACCACCCAAAAAGTTAGTGGCTTAAAAAACAACATTGGCTTATTATTTCTTAATGGACAAGTGCCTTAGGGTTGTCCAAAGAAAGAGAACTGATAGGATTTATATTTATATTTAAGAGATTTATTTATGAGGAGTTGGCTTATATGATTTTGGAGGCTGAGTGAGAAGTCCCATGTTCTGTCATCTTCAAACTAGAGACCCAGGACAGCCATCGGTGTATTTCGGTCCTACTCTGAAGGCCTAAGAACAGGGAAGCCAGTGGCATAAGTCTCAGCCTGAGGTCAGGAGATGACAGATGTCCCAGCTCATTCAGTCAGGCAGAAAAAGGGGGTGAATTCTTTCTTCCATTGTCTTTCGCTCCATTTAGGCCCTCAATAGATTAGATGATGCCCACCGATATTAAGAAAGACAATATGCTTTACTGAATGCACTGATTCAGGGGCTGGGGAAGAGGAGACTATAGGTGATGTCGGTCAAAGGGTACAAGTTTTCAATTATAAGAAGAATATCTTTTAAGAATCTAATGTACAGCATGGTGACTATAGTGTTATATATATGTTTCCCCTACTTTACGAAAGTTCTGTTTAGATCACTTCACTTTTATGAAATATCTATGTTAGTACTTGTTTTCGTTAACCAAAAGAAACGCGAAGAGGATTTTCGCTTTTAGGAAAAAGGTCAAAAAGTAAAAATAGCACTTAGAGCAGCAAGTACGGCACCACCAAACTCCTTACCTACGAAGTACACTCAGAATCTTGCCATCAAGCTGCCATAAATTGGAACTGTGTCGGTGAGCATCTTTATCTCGATTTATTTTGTGGTCTGTTAGCAAGAGGTGTCCTAAGATAATTGCCTCTTCACTTTACGCTGTTTTGGCTTATGAAAGGTTTCATAGGAATGCTTTATTTTTGGATACTGGGGGAAACCTGTGCTAAATCATTCTCACCACAGAAAGTAAAAAGAAAGTTAACTATATAAGGTGATGGATGTTTTAATTATCCTGATCTTGGTAATCAGTCCACAGTGTATATGTCTATCAGATCATCACATTATACATGTATACAGTTATATTTCTCAATTATCCCTCAATAAAGTTAAAAAAAATTTTTTTTAAACTAAGACTTTGGCCTATCAAGAAAAAAAATGCTAATCTCATCCAGAAATTCTCACATACACACTCAGAAATAATGTTTAGCCAAATATCCAGGCTTAGTCTAATCAAGTTGACATAGAAATTTATAAATTTTACCATTATAACAGGGGGCAGTTGTATGCGTTTTCTGTTTCATGGGGTCCTGTCTTCACTCACAAGTCTGAAATCCTTTCCTTCTCCACACAGTGTCTGTCTGTCTCTTTCACCCTTCCCTTCCCTCCATGAGGTGTCGCTTTGTTCAGTAGTCTAGCTTGGACTTTCTCATAGCATGGTGGCAGGTCTTCAAGAGGAGGACGCAGAGGCTGCGTCTTTTCTTAAGGTGTTGTTTAGAGGTCCCAAAACATCACTTCCAGGGCAGTGTATCCTAGACAAACTAGATTCTACTCCTTGGTGTGAGAGCATATGCATGGCCATCTATTCAGTGCTTTGTAGGAAATCTTAAAATCAACAATAAACCATGTTTTAATGGTTTTAGACATGTTTAAAGCATAAGGAGAATCAGACAAGGAAGGGCTTTTATTGCACCTTTTATGGGATTTATTCTAAAAACCTTTCACAAAAGCAAGGGCTACAACTTCTAAAACTTCAAATATTAGAAATATAGATATTATATATGTATATATTTTTGAAATTTATATACATACCTGAAAATATCAATATATATATTAATCTAACAAACAAGCACCTAAAACTCCTTTATATTTAACTCATAGATTTTATTAAGTTTTTATTCTTTCTCAAAATGTTTCAAATATCCCAGTAGCACAGAAGTCTTCAGCTGTGCTCAAGACACTCTTGGAATTACCATAGGGGCTACTATACTTGAATTCTTAACCAAACCTCATTTCAGCATGGGAGGGATATATTGATACTTTGATCTGTTTTATTTATTGGGCTTTCAACATGAGGTTTATTTAATGAATTACTTACCTAAAAAGCACGGATAAAATCTAACCACACAACTTAACACTTGGAGAAACAAAAGTCATGATAGATTTAATGATTTATTCAAGGTCAAGTAACAAGTCTACAGGAAATATACAAAGAAAAGGCCTCCTGACTTTGAATTTTAACTCTTCAAAACCACAATGTTTCTTTTGTTATAACAGATATATTTTGACAATAGTAGCATTACACAGGGAAAGAGGACTTGGAAGAAAGATGAGAAGATATAGAACAAACTTTCTTAACCTTACAACTATGGAAGTTTTTCCCAATTAATAATTTTTGTGGGGGGCTGTCATATGAATAGTAGGATGTGTAGCAGCACCCCTGGCTTCTACATATTAGATGCTAGAAGCATCCCTTCCTGAAGTTGCAACAACCAAAATGTCTTCAGATGTTGTCAGATGCCCTCCGGGTGGCAAACCTCTGCCCCCAATTGGAATCACTGGTACACAAAGAAAAATTTCAAAAATAGTTGGTGGTTCGGGAAAAATACAAGAGAGAGACAGAGTACAAAACGTGGGAACATCCATTTCCTTTGATAATTCAATGAGGGAATTTTCAGGATATGCTTCTTTAGAGCAACAAATAACAGTGATTTGCCCTACATATTTTTGTACTGTGATTACAGTAGTTTCATTTAATGTCATTTGCCTTAGATAGTTTTATTATTGAATGAAATAATGGCATTATGCAATGTGTATATGTTTATTATTTGATATTCTAAAATTTTGACTATACATTTGTTACAAATAGGTCCCATAACCACGCTTCAAGAGGTTTTCAAGCTTTACTATTAAAATTTCCCTCAATTCTAAGACTTTTGGGGATCAGTTCCAGATTTTAGTTATACCATATTAATATCAATTCACATCTGAGACTTTGGAAACCGGAAGTCATCAAAAAAGTTAAGTGTAAGAAAAACTCAGCATACTGTAGATTTAAAAGTCCAAGCTAAATTTGTACTTCCCCATGGTGAAATTAAATCAAGTCTTAATTCAGCAGAAGTTTAAATTAGCAGAATTAGAGCTTGAATAAGTTATTTTTGAGCTCTGCGAGACCTGTGTTTAAAAAAAAATCTGGTATATCCTACATTGATTGAAAACAGATTTTTTATAAATTGCTGAATTTTTCTTATTATGAACTCTGAAACTATTGGATAAGGACACAGTATGAGATATCTATCATTTAACCATCCGAATTGTCTATACCAAAGCAAATCAGAGAAATCAGACCGTAGCTCCCTTCCTACATGTGTCATAGTCTTCCAGGTAAAATCCTCTCAGTATGAATAAAGATGCTTTGAGAAGGTACAAGCAGTGTAAGCCAGTTACAGCAGGGCCACATGTGACTGTACCCGAGTGGGGCATCAGAAAGCCTTGCCAGGTATGTTTGAGCACATCACAGTTAATGTTTTCTCTCTTGTTTCTCTTATTTTCTGTTTCTTATTTGGACCTACTGTGCAGCTCCATGTCGTTTGCCCCTAATAGTACCTGAGATATTGACCCGTTTCCACATTTCATAGTACTGACTAACCCCCTCTCAGCATGGCATTCTCATCCTCAGGCCTACCTGGTAGCCCGGAGTCCACAGACCCTCTGTGGCAAAGTCTCCAGGTGTAACCTCACGATGTCAGTCATGATGAGGGAGGAGCTGTTCCCTGGCTGCACAGGAGCTCAGAGGGAATTTGGGGTCTAGTTGCTTCTCATAAAGGAGACTTTAGCCAGTCTTTCTATATTTATACTTATGTGTCATCTCACATTCAAAGGGTACCACTTGCCTTCCTTTCTGAATCTTTTCTAGATTCTTTGGCGTGAATTGGAATTCCTCTTGGCATCTGTACCTGCAAACTCAGTATTATTTTTCAGTGTTCTATGTTCTATATCACTGTCCCATCCACTCTCTAGTATGCCATATTTTTACTGTTTTCTCTTCCGTTCTTTATAACTTTGGAGGTGTATGTTTTTGTATAACATTCATCTTACTGGTTTTTCAAGAAGGAGTAGAAATAAACATGTGTTTATACTATTCGGGTTAGCTCTCATATTTAAATCTCTGAGTATTTCTTTCGGGCAGAAAATTTAGAAGATAACTGAAAAGTTTTCTTAAAGTTAAAACAAATTATTACTTTGATAGAAGTTTACACCTGCATGTACTTACAGTGTTATTTTATTTTAGGTCATTAAGAAATTTAAAAAAAATGAAGACTATCCCCATTTGATATGTTGGTTGTTGGACCTATCACTCTCCATGTTGATTTATATGGGCTGTTACTTTCATTTGTATTTGCATTTTATAGTATTACTATTAGAAACTCAAGATAATAGGTATAATTATTTTTATAAAAAATATGACTATAACTGTAATAATATTTTACACAATATGTTATACATTAGAATATGTAATATTCTAAATATAAGGTGATATTCAACCCACCCCTCACCAGGTACATCCCATGCTTCACAGATGAATACACCAAGGATTACAGGGCATATATTCAGCAGATCAGGTTAATGAATGTGATGGCTACATCAGACTTTCAAAGTATTTAAAAATAGCACAATTCATTTATCCTCCATTTTGTCATTTTCTAGGCTATTTCTAATGCATCATTTGATTATAGGAAGGTAAGATGAAAGACAGTGAAAAGAATTAAAGAAGAGATAAACACTCAGATGGCAATACTGCATCTATAACTCTCATCCATCCTCCCCCAGCTAAAAAGCCTCACTTTCCAAAAATGATTGTATGGAGCATTTTGTGATTAGACAAGAAAATGAAACTGAATCGCACTATTTGTCTTTAGCACATTATGTTCAGTTCTTCTGAAGGTGAAATGTGGGCAACAGAAGAAGATAAAGAGGGGAATCAGAATTTGGGGAAAAAGCTTCCAAAGCACAAAAGCACACACATACACAAAAACATTTATGAGATGAATGTGTCAACAATACAGGTAAAAAAGACTCCAGAAGAAATATTAAAGTTCTCTAGTAAGGAATATAATTTTCAAAAAAATTTAGCTGAGATTTATAGCACCTGTTCAGAAATAAAAAAATATAAAAATTGCTTTGATAATTTAATAATTAGTATAACTGTAGATTAACACAGAGAATAATTAAAAATTTGAGAGGAGCTATTTACTATTTTATTTGCATAAGTACAAATGTTATTAAAAAGGTATAGTTATCCCAAAGTTATTTGTTGCTGGTGATAAAGCTTTGAATTTTAAAGGGTATTATTGTTTTCATGACTGTTAGTTTAAGATGGTTTAAGAAATCTGTTCTGTCATTTTTGGAAAAGTTCAATTTAAACCGTTAAAAATAGCCATTTTTTTCACTCGAAAAGAAATTGCACTTTAAAGTTCAAACTTAGCAAACTGAGCATTTTAATGAGGCAGGTATTTCTATTGGGTCAAGTTTCTTCAAAGAAAGAATACTTCTATGCTTTTAGGAAAATGTTAGACATCTTTAAACTCTGCCCTTCTAAAAACATCTGAAGCCAATATATTTTAATGGACTTTAAGGATAACTTCTTGTCTTTTCTTTCAAATGAGTCCATATAAAGTTCATCTAGGTTAATGTGGAAGTTAAATATATGAAAAAGCAAAATTAGGACAAAATGAAAAATATATATGCTGTTATAATTATTTTCTTAATATTACCTCTTCTCACAATTCCATTTCCTGGAATAAAGATAAGTTATTTTCAAAGTGCAGTTTCATTAAGGATCCCATTCCTGCAAGACCCGTTTCTCAGGAGGAACTTAGGTATTTCTTGGTGGTTTGAATTTTACTTAAAACTGACATTTTTAACTTGATAATAGCTAACAATTTGAAGCAGGAATGACAAAAGTCTAAATCAAAATAGTCAGATATTATAGTAGATGGAGACGTTGAATCCTAACAGCTTAATTTCAGTCTTTTAGTATTTTGTTTTATCTTTGTTTTATCCCAGTGTGCTGCTACTCAGAACTTTCTTCAAGGACCAGGCTTGACCGTCAGCAGTCTATGGGTCTGCAGAGAGTCCTTTCTTGCTGACCTCTGATCCTAGAATAGAATGATCTTTTTGCAGTAAAGTGGAGAGGGAAATTTTTCTCCCTGTTGCCAGTGGCTGCTGGCACTGGGTAAAGATGGCCAATGTCTCTAATGTCTTTCCCTGGTGAAAAGGAAACTGTGATGATTAATTTTATTTGTCAACTTGACTAGGCCCAGGAGTGTGATGGTATTGGGTCAAATATTGTTCAGAGCCTGTCTGTGAGGGAGTTTCTGGATGAAATTAACATTTGAATCTGTAGATTGAATAAAGCAGATTGCCCTCCCTAATGTGTGTGGGCCTCATCCAATCAGCTGAAGGCTTGAAGTGGTGCCTGAAGTTAGGAGTTATAAAGTTATAAAGCAAGTAATAAAATGAAGAAGTATGAATACTGAGCTGCAGCAGTGATAGGACAGGAAAGAGGGCATTGAATATAAATGATATTGCAGGTAGAACATGAAAATTTTGATATCTGGGGAAATAAACTGTGAGAGAGAAAGAGAGTGAATAAGAGGAATAGTTCAAGACAACTTTGCAATTTGAGCCATAGATGACAAAGAAAGATTGTTTTCTTGCATGGATGTACGTGGGGTGAGTTTGTTTTAGGCCATATTACATTTTAATGGTTAGTTAGTGATATATTCATGGAGAGGCATCAGACAGTCTGTAGAAAATGGAAGGAAAAGAATCTGGAGCTTATAGAGCAGCTATAGATATAGAATCTGTGTAGAATAGTATTTCAGTATGTGAAAGTAGTTGAAATTCTCATGGAGAAGTGTATGAAGAGGGAACAAATACGCCATCAATTCAGCACTGGCACTTTCTTTAAGGAAAGCAGAAGTTAAAAGAAGGCAGTCACTGAAGGAAAGAACAAAGAAAAAGACAATCAAAGAAAGAGTTTTCAAAGTCAGGAGGGAGATTAACACCATGGATTGTCACTGAGAGATCCTGATACCTAGCTCTAAGGCCAATCAGGAGGGATTTTCTCAAGAATGGCAGGGAACCCTGGAGTGGTCCATTTCAGCGAGTAAGTTTGGCTCGAGTACCCAGGGATAAGGTTTATGAGTGGGTGGCAAAGTTGCTCAAGGCATAGACTTTTTTCAGAGTTCTGCAGTGAAATAAATGGGGAGCAATGGAAAAATATTTGAGGGATCGGAGCATTAAGGTCAGGCTAGAAGAGGTCCATGCATGTTTGTACGCTGAGGGTTAGAAACCAGCAGACTGGAAGAAACGAAGACATACCTGAAGCATGATTCTGGTGGGGAAAGATAGACTCAGGAAGGTTGCTTAGGCTAATTTAGGGAAGTAGCAAGGACACTATTTTTGGAGAAAGGAGCAAAAGAAGGTAAAAAAAAACACTTCAAAGCTACTAGGAGTAAGTAGTACTGAAGTTAGAGGATCTCCTATAAGATGGTCTTGCAGTTCAATGAAAAAAAGGCAGCTTCACTGCTGAGTCTAAGAAGGGGATGGAGAAAATCTGAATTTGGAGGACAGCAGAAATGAAATAAAGAAAGCCGACCAGGATGAGGGCTCAGTGAAATTTGCAGCAGCTGTAAATAGCAAGTAATTTTCCCAAGCCAATCTTAAATAAACCAGAGCTGAGGCAGACGGCACACACAGTTGAGTAGTATGTAAAAACAGAGCATGGGCTTTTGAGTTGGACAGATTTGAAATCGATATTTGGTGCTCCAGTTTAATTTACCACCAGTGTGACCTTGGTCAGTTTATATATTCATGCCAAGCTTCAAGTACTTAATCTATAACCTGGGGATAATACTTCTTTTCTCGTGTGGTTGTTTTATTACACATAGTAATGTGCATAAAGGACCTACCAACCACAGTCCTTATCTAATACTTATTCATTTTCAAATGGTAATTGTGTCCCTTCATAATTTGAAAGCAATGGCTGTCTCATTGTGAGAGCTTCCTTGTCTAAGGTAGTTGATAGCAGGAGTCGTTTGAGAAATGTAGTACTTTCGTGATACACTTAAGGGCACACCACATTAATTATTGCTAATTGTGACTAATAGGCAATATTGGACTATAAATGTTGTCTTTCTTTGCAAGAAGAAGGACAATCAATATGGTTGTGTCTTATGGGCTTAGATTTTGATTAGTGCATCATACAAATGAGTCTCATATTGTGACAGTTGTGACAGAGACCATATGGCCTGTGAATCCTAAAATATTTAACATCTGCTCTTTACAGAAAAGTTGACTGACCCCTGCTTTAGGTGACCAACTAATATTGCTAGTAAAATAGTGCCAGAATGTTCTAGGTCACCATTGCCATAGTTAACATTTATATTATTCATGAAGAATCTCCCTCACTTTGTAGTGTGCTATAAAATAAATTAGGTTTCCCTTTCACCTGGAAGTTGATTGAGGATAAATGTTACATGTCCTTTCTACACTGTTTGTCAAAGACTTGACCATAAATACGGGCTCCAAAATTTTAATATTCTCCTATTTACATTTTACTTATCACATTCAAAGAACAAAATGTTAAACATTGTATACGCAAACTTCAGGACTTCCAAGGGACCAGCAAAGAAGATGAGTTTAGAAATGCAATTAATATATATTACTAAGATAAAATATCATTAAATATTAAAAGAATAAAATATTAATGTCTATCAAAGATTCAGCTTCCCCGATTCAATCGCCCATTAAGTTGCAAACACAGATAAAGTTCAAAATGCTAATTGATAAAAGTAGAAACGAAATATGTTCCTATAGGGATTTTTCTTTTTAATGAGCTCTATGTTACCAGAAGCATACTAGGAACGTAAAACACATGATCTCCTTTCGTCTTCCCACCTCCTCCCTAGATAAAGAACAATTAAAAAGAATATGCTTTAGCGAGAAAGAGAAAGGATAAGAAAGCAAGCTTGTTTGCTTGTCCCACAAATAATGCAACAGAGCATCTAAAGGTAGACAGCAGAGCTATACAATAAGTAATTAACCCAAACCAAGTGCAATATATTTAGGTGTACGTATAATAAAACGAGTGGTCCTCTTAATCTAATTCATGTCTAGCTGCCAGGTATTTCACTACAGTATATATCTTAGTCACACGAGTAATGTACAAATAACTACGTCGTCTTTCTAAAACATTGACTAAAAGTTCCTTTTCGCTAAATATGAGGATCACTGAAGGGTTACATTTTACTTACACTTCAATTGATGTCGTTAATTAAAACCCTGGTGTACTGAGCTCCTACACACTCCGTACAAAGTCTCTTTCTATCTCATGCTCCAATAACTATGACTCCATATTTCTTTCTATGCTTAAAGCCACTTTGGATAAGTGAAACCACATGACTGTGTTATTCATACAAGTATTCACCCCCTGCCGTGTAAACTGGTTTTAATAGCACCTCCATAATTGTTCTTGAAGTAAAACTAGGATCTAACTTATTTCATGGATTCCTTATAATGGATGTCCTTATGTATAATGAAGCATTCTAAAGAGTAAAACCTGTTTCATTGCTACATGTGTATTTATCTAAACCTGTTCAACTATAGAATTATAAAGTTCCAGTTTCTGCCTTACGGAAATGTCAAGTTTCCATCACATCAATGCAACTAGATAGATTTATATAGATAAATACAGATAAATCATTATGTAATTAAGTAAAGAAAAAATAACATCATCTCTATCCATGTCTTTGCTCTGAAATCTCACAGCTAAAGTGTAATTTAATTTTGTTTGGTTTTATCTCTTTCTCATCATGGAAGATAAACTTTAACAAAGCAAAAATTTTAAATTTCTTAAATCAGAAAAGAAAAACAATGCATACCTATTATTGTATAAGAACAAATATACGACCTCTATAATGTATTGGACGTTCTATATTCCAGACACCGTAATTTACAAACATTATTATAGTGTATTTAAACCTCACCACAACTTAATGAACTGCATGATATGTCCATTTCATAGATAAGGAAAATGATGTTCGAGCTATACAGTAAAATGGCCGCTCTATGTAACGTTAGACACTGTGCTTTGAGACACTCTGCCATCCTAACTCCAAGTGCACAGTCATGAAAGTTTGATGGAGGAAATTGAAGATGAATATGGATATGGAGAAGTCTCTAAGTTGGAGGTGAATGTTTACAAGTTGAATATGAAAGAATTCCACTTTATATCTTCAGTGTTCAAACTAAAGTAGAAATTGACATGATCTCTAGAGAGTAAAAATTGTGATGATGAAGATATAGGTTCTTAAAAGAAAACACAAATAGATTGAATTGAGCAGTACCGCCCTTACTTTTGGGCAAGGAGGGCCTGCTCTTAGCCCTATACCCCAAGGGGCCCTCCTCCAATGCCTGAAACCAGCCAACAATGACAGTATGTCAGGACAGGGCACACCAGATCTTGTCCCACCTGTGTTTCTGTCACCAAAGTGTCTATTGCAAAATCTTCTGCCTCCCTCTGGTGGCTTGGAATACCTGGAACTGGCAAAGCCATCTTGGAGGAGTGTGCCCCTGGACACTGGCACCCAGGAAGGTTACCAGTGCTAGGCAAGGTCCAGACCTCATGTCAGGAAGTCCTCTAGTGTTGACTGAGCCTCTCTCGGTGGGCTTCCTAAAGACAGTTGCTCAGTAATGACAACTAGCCATCATGCTAGTTACTGTGATTATTCTGCTTTCTCTAGTTTTCGATCAGTGTGATGACACGTGCTACCCTGGGTTAGTCTTAGGCTGTGTTGAACAAAGGACAAGCGTTTCTTGTGCCAGTGGACTGTTCCTCTTGCTCTGCTATGTCCTTTGCCCACTGTTCATCCAGTGGGAGAATGGAGGTTCAAGGAGAGGCCAACGCATTTGACCACACTCTAGGAATTTAAGGATTATGGTAACTAGTGCAAGAAAAACATGGTTGGAAGCAGTATTGTTCTACATTTATGCTATAAAATTCCAAATAGCAAATTTAATATGTCTCAGAAAAAAATAATCTTTCCCATTTTTCTACTTAATCTAAGAAAGAATTGCATTCATTGTCATTATCAAAACCTAGACACAAGCTTTGAGAGAGTCACTGAAAGCCAATATTCACAGACAGTACGATGGATGAGTAATGATATAAACTTCATTAGTAAGTGGCATTAGGGAGCTGCAGAGTCAAAAGATCTGATTGTTTCAATATAAACAGACTCCGAAGAGTCATTGTGAATAATAATACTGCTGCTACCTTTTTCTGGTGGGGAAGCATATAAAATTAGCCAGTAATGATGCATTTGACGGCAAAGGACACCAAGATGGTTCCTGAACCTGAAAAGGTAGAGGAGGTCCCTGAACACTAAGAATAATGTTAACATGCACTGTTTGGGCAGTAAAAAAAAAAAAAAAGAAAAAAGAAATACATTAATACCTCATTTGTACTCTCATTGTTAATCTTTATCAATATGTCACCATACCTCAGATAAGCCCATAGATTTTATAGAACAGATTTTTAAAAAATTGTTTATATAGACAGAAGCCCACAAAAATACCTCTCAAGACCCTGAACACCCTAGGGGTAGCTCTACAGAGAGTCGCTGTGGGAATGATCATGAAAGTTGATTTTAAAAATCCATGAAAAATAGGCTTGGAAGCATGGAGGGCCCAGTTCAGGTTGGAGGCCAGGCTCTGTACTGGCATGAATCTATAAAATTGTGAGATATTTTCTCCCTCAGTAGCTAGATGCTTGGTTGATGGAAGAGGAAAGAATCGTGTTGACTTAGATTCTGGTAAAATGTAAATAGAGAAACAAAAGACAAGGAAGGAGAGAGTAGAGACAAGGAAATAATGAATTACTGTACTGCAGTACCGTGGCTAGATCAGGATTAAAAATAAACCGAAGAGGGCTTCCCTGGTGGTGCAGTGGTTGAGAGTCCGCTTGCCTATGCAGGGGACGTGGCTTCGTGCCCCGGTCCGGGAAGATCCCACACGCCGCGGAGCGGCTGGGCCCGTGAGCCATGGCCACTGAGCCTAAGCGCCCAGAGTCTTTTTTTTTTTTTTTTTTTTTTGACTTGGCTTTGTTGGCCACCACTTTTGTAATATTTCAACAAGTTACTCTATTTTGAGTCCGTCTCAAAGGTGCACCGATCCTCAGATCCCAGTGACCTCTCCACTTGTGACCACATTATTCCTTCCTTCTGAAACCCTTCTCATATTTTGTCTCCTTGGAAAATTGCTATTAATCTTCCAATATCTACTTCAAAGTTGCAGTTTCTGCAGTGAGTCCCTTTACCCAATTTTTGATAACTACTTGTCCTCAGCTAGTATTAGTCCTGGGTTTTCTTACCTTAGCTAAAATGGTTTCATGAACTGTGTTCTTGCAGACTGTGCTTATGCTGAACTAATGCCCTGTGTCTTGTTGAAGCACAACTATTATACTATCTGTTTTGTTTGTTTGTTTTTTTGACACTTCCCTCAGCCTATGTCTTTCTAGTGTCATTTATTTTCATTGCTGTACATCTTTACCACTACCCCACAGTGAAGTACGTTAGCTAATTACAAGGGGATTTATTTTTATGCCAGAAGCAGGCAGAAGAATACAAGAGAGTTTATCTAATTATTTAATATACTCTCTTTACTGGTAAAATGTGTGTCTGGTCTTACTGCTTTGTCACCTAAGAGCTTTAGCTAAGTATGATATTTCTCCTGACTCTAGTGTTATCCTCTTTTATTAAAGTTCATGGTGCTCAGACCTACTGGAGAATGGACTTGAGGATATGGGAAGGGGGAAGGGGGAGCTGTGACAAAGCGAGAGAGAGGCATGGACATATATACACTACCAAACGTAAGGTAGATAGCTACTGGGAAGCAGCCACATAGCACAGTGAGATCAGCTCGGTGCTTTGTGGCCGCCTGGAGGGGTGGGATAGGGAGGGTGGGAGGGAGGGAGACAAAAGAGGGAAGAGATATGGGAACATATGTATATGTATAACTGATTCACTTTGTTATAAAGCAGAAACTAACACACCATTGTAAAGCAATTATACCCCAATAAAGATGTTAAAAAAAAAAAAAGAGTTCATGGCGCTGGCCCACTGTGTTTTCAAGTGTTTATGTATTCGTAACTCAACTTAGTAATACATAAATCTGATTTGTTTTTGTGATTCTTCTTGAATAAGGTAGGTATGATATTTTTAACTATGATTACAACATAATACAGCAAACCTTTACCCTTCTTATCTGATATCGTATATACTTAACACACATGCACACAAACTCCCAAACCTACAATTATACATACATGTGAACATACAGATATCAAAAATAGTTTAAATATTTTCCAATAAATTGTAAGTAAAAATATTTCATAATTAAGTTCAGTTGAAATAGTTATATAAGGCATTTAGTTCTATTTGCCTTTGTTATGAATCAAGAGGTTTCAAAAATACTAATTGCCTTAAGAATTTGAACAAAGTTGCACCAAACATTCTTGTGCAAACATTTTTGTGCACATGTGCAAGAATTAGTCTAGTATGTACATACAGGAGTGGAATTGCTGGGGCAAAGGTTACCTGCATTTTCACCTTTACCAGATATTGCCAAATTATTCTTCCGAGCAGTTGTGTTAGTGATCACTTCCAACTCTATATGAAAGTTTCCATCACTTCATTCCCTTGAAATTATTAATAATTTCAGGCTTTATATTTAACTTTTTGCTAGTCTAATTAACTATGAAATAATATGCCATTGCTGTTTATTTTGCATCTTCCTGATAATGGCTAAAGTTGAAGTTCTTTTTATATGCTTACTGGCAGTCCTGTTTTTATTTTATATAAATATCCAGCTTATAGCCTTGTAAATGTAATGTTTTTATTGATTATTGAAGTTCTTAATATAATCTATACTCTAAACTTTGCTCCATAAGTTACAAGTGTCTTCTCAGTCCCTGCCATAGATTTTCCTTTTGTTTGTAAAGTTTAATTTTGAATACATGATTTAATTCTAATTCAAATGTATCATTTTGATTTGTGCTTTTAAATTTTCACTTAAAGAAAACTTTTTAATTCATATTTCGTAAAATATTCTGTATTTTCTTTTATATTTTAAACTTTTGTTTCTCTGCACATCTGAAAATTATTTTGTGCATTGTATGATGAAGGAAATCTACTTTCATTTTGTGCACCTGCCTAGCAAATTGTTCCAGCACCACTTATTTAATTTAATATTCTGTTCTTTTCTTATTAATTTTGATGACATCTCTTCTCTATATCAAGTTTCCTTATAGATATAACATTATTTCTCAACTTTCCCTTATACTGAATAAATCGTTTGGGCTCTAGCTGTGCCAGTAGCGATACAATATTTTTTTCTTTCTTTTATAATAATTTTTGGTATCTGATAGGGAGAACTTTTTTATTTTTATATTTCCAGCATAATCTGTGTACTTCTTGAGTTTTGCTCTTTCAAATGAGTATTAGGATTAGCTAGACATGGCTCATGAGATTGCTTCTAGGTGTGTATATATATATATATATTTTTTTGGTTCAATTTGTTTGTTATAGTTCTGACATGCTCTTACCTTATAATTTTTCTTATTTTTTAACTCAGAAGAAATTAAATATATTTATGATATGTCTTTTATGGATTGTTCTATTATTTCTAGTTCTTAAGAAACAAATCTTTCATTTAATTGCTTCTGCTGACTTTCATTCATGGTGTTTTGCTTTTTCTCTGGCTTTCCCTCATGACCCCTACTATGGGAGTCTAATGTCTTAGATTGTGAAAGAACCTCTTTAAGATGTTTTGCATTTGCTCTGCTGAGTCTCTACTGGTTTCACCAGTGCCATACCAAGTTTCATGTTCATGTTTTGGGTTGGAGTCCCTAAACCATATATGCGTATGAATTTAAACTTCATATGCACATTAGGTCCACACTTGCCATCTGCTTTCTCAAGGATGACATCTTTTCTATCTATGGTGTGTGGTGAGCAGCTGGTATTTGTGTAGCTTCTCAGAACTGGTGGGTAGAAGATTTTTCTAATTTCATTCCATAGACGGGGCTACTCTTCTACATACCCCTTACATGCAAGTATCTCATCTCTAGTTCCTTTAGTTCATATGCCCTGCGATCTGGATTCTCTTAACAGCAGTGGGAATTTAAACCCCACTAAACCATTCATGCCTTTATATGTGATAATTTCCTGAATTATCAGCTCCCATTCTTCCTTTATTGCTAATGCCTCTTATTTTATTGCTAGCTACTTTCTTAGTGTCAGGGTCCCTTGAAAACTGACCAAACGGAAGAGATAAATTGTGCCAACAGTAATAATTTACAAATGTAATATGCTTCAGAATTTATAAGGTGTTTCCTCTAAATTTTTTGTAAAGGTTTGCTTAGTTAAGATTTTTTCTAAAGATTATAGAGCCATAATTCTGAAACATCAGTTCTGTCGTTTTATTGTTTATCACAACATAATTGTACGTTATCAGTGATCCTAGTCTACAAGGAAAAGAACTAATCAATTATTTAAGTTATATTATTAAGTAATATCCATCTGTCTCTCCAAGCAACTTAAAATTATGCCTATCCTATATTATCTTAAACAGTATTTTAAAACAGTTTTTCATTGTGTTGAATTATATTTCTAATGTTACCAGAACCATATACGCTATCTTACGTGAAATAGACTCATGAGGAAATTGTTTTATCCTAATATTTTTTTCTCTTCTATAGAAGGGGATAGGAAGGAAATTTATAAGGTAATCAGTAGTAGATTGAAAAATAGACTCACAAACTATATAGCCAAATCCTAATTCATGAAACCTATGACTGTTACCTGATATGGCAAGAAATGGTCTTTACTAAGGATCTTTAAATGGGGAGTTTATCCTGGATTATCTGAATGGACCCGAAATGCAGTAACATGTATACTTATAAGTGAAACCATATGGGAGATTTGAAACACAGAGGAGAAAGCATGTTAAGGAGGAGTGAGAAATTTGACGATGCCAGCCTTTAAGACTGGAATAATGTGGCCACAAGACAAAGCATTATGGCAGGCATTAGAAGGTTAAAACAAGCAAGGAATGCATTCTTCCCTAGACACTAATAGGAGAGCAGCCCCGCTAGCACCTTGATTTCATCTAGTCATACTGGTTTTGGACTTCTGACCTTCAGAACTGTGAAAGAATACATTTCTATTGTTTCGAAGCCCCTACCTTTGTGGGAATTTCTTGCCACAGTCAGAAGAAACTGATACAGGTCCTGGTACCTTTTAATCAAAGTTTCGAATAGAATTTTTTTTTTTTTTTTTTTTTTTTTTTTTTTTTTTTTTGCGGTACACGGGCCTCTCACTGCTGTGGCCTCTCCTGTTGCGGAGCACAGGCTCCGGATGTGCAGGCCCAGTGGCCATGGCTCACGGGCCCAGCCGCTCCACGGTATGTGGGATCTTCCCGGACCAGGGCACGAACCCGTGTCCCCTGCATCGGCAGGCGGACTCTCAACCACTGCGCCACCAGGGAAGCCCTCAAATAGAATTTAATGGTATATAATGTCTGAGAATTTCTTTTGAATTTATTTATTATTTTAACGGTTTTTAATCCTAAAGATTTTTTGAGAGGTAAACTTTTATAAGTTACCAGATGTCTTCATTTTCTTGGACCACTATAACAAATTACCATAAACTATGTGGCTTAAAGAACAAACACTTATTTCTTACAATTCTAGAAGCTGGGAAGTCCAAGACTAAGGTGGTTGCAGATTTTGTTCTTGATTGTCCGCTTCTTGGTTTGTCTTTTCCTTGTATCCTCACAGGGGAGAAGCAAGCTCTCTCACGTCTCTTCTTATCAGGGCACTAATCCCATCAGTAGGGCTCCACATTTATAACTCAATTATTCCCCAAAGGCCTCACCTCCAAACACCATTACAAGAGTATTAGTTAGGGATTTAACATACGAAATTGGAGGGAAACATAAACATACAGTCCGTCACACCAGGATAAAAATGATTAAGTCACTTTACTTGCAGAAAATAACAGTCATGCCATATAGATTATCAATCTAGTCTATTGCGGTTTTTTTTGTTTGTTTTTGTTTGTTTGTTTTTTGCGGTACATGGGCCTCTCACTGTTGTGGCCTCTCCCGTTGCGGAGCACAGGCTCCGGATGCGCAGGCTCAGCAGCCATGGCTCACGGGCCCAGCCGTTCCGCGGCATGTGGGATCTTCCCGGACCGGGGCATGAACCCGTGTCCCCTGCATCGGCAGGCGGACTCTCAACCACTGCGCCACCAGGGAAGCCCTAGTCTATTGTTATCCATACTTTCCACTCAATTTTTTTGTGATAAAAATGATGATAAACGCTTCTAAGCATTCTGATTAGAATTTAGTTACAATGGCTAATATATATATATATTAATTTTCATTATTATATAAATTTATTAAAAATAAAATTTCTCAGATAGGTAAATTTGATATCTCAGACTTTTCATCCTTTAAAGAAAATCTAATCATATAAAACCTAGACACAGTGATATCAACAGAAGAAAATATATTAGTTAATAACTATTCTAAATTTCCTCATGCTCTTTTTATTTTTTCTGTCTATGATATTTGACAAAAAACAATCAGGTAGCTGTGGTTGTGTGCACACATTATTAAAGGTTATTTTCCTTTTCCAAGCATGAGGAACTTCAGTAGGAATGAATGACAATAAAAGTCCATGAACTTTCCTAAAGATTCTTCAGAATCAGACACCAGGCCAGTATTTTCTCACTTGGGTGGGCATCTTTTTAGATTCACTCCCAATATATTACTCAAATAGAAACATTTCAAACAGAAATGTAAGATGTGTTTCCAATAATATATTCTACTAAATCCAAGATGCTGTTTATTTGAAATATATGATGAGATAAGAGTCAGAGATAACAGTATAAAATATTGTTTAGAAACATCAGAAACAATTATGGATATGTGAATATACACAAGTTAGTATAAATAACATATTTCCTAGCTCAGTCCCTGGAGGAGGTTTAGAAGCAGTGGTGTTCCAGTAGCAAGGAAAATACCTAGTGCCTAGATCTTGGTTCCTAAGACCATTCTCCAATAAAAGCAACCAGCATCCTTGAAATATTGCTGAGTCTAGGGCATATAATATTAGCATGGACTATCTTAGAGTATCAGAAGTTCAGAAAGGAGTCTGAAAATGTAAGCTCGATAAACATAGTGATGTGGTATGCCTAAAGGATACAAAGCCAATTGAAAAGAGCTCACAAAGGCCAAAGCTGGACCGAATTGTGCAACAAAATAATATGGAATTAAATTATAACACAAAATACAAAATATCCATGGGTTCACACTGATATACATAAATTACTGAATGAATAAATATACAAACAAGATGGGGAGAATAGGCAAATCTTTCCTACAGAAAAAATTTCAAATAAATTTTGTAGTTATTTCCCCCACAAGGAGGTAGACTTCTTACCCTTGAGCATGGGCTGCAGTTAGTGACTTGCTTCTACAGGGCACAGTGTAGAAAGGGAGAAGAAAAGTCACTTTGCAGTACAGAATTGAGACAAACACCGTCTCAGTCAGCTGATCAAGATTAGTATCAACAGTAATAAGTTATGCTGGTTGACATGCGCCCTTGATATGAAGTCGTGAGAATGACTTTACCTCTGTAGTCTTCCTCCAAAAACCAGTCTAATGAAAAAAAAAAATTAGATCATTCATCCCCCTTCATCTAATTGTGAGAAAAACATCAGGAAAATTCCAGTTGAAGGATATCATGTAAATGTCTGATCACTGCTTTTCAAGACGCTTGAGGTCATCAAAAACAAGGAAAATCTGAGAAACTATCACTGTCCAGGAGAGGGTGAGGAGACAGAAAGACTAAATTCAATACATCTGGAACAGAAAAGAACATTAGGAGAAAAACTTATGAAATCAGAAAAAAGTATCTATATTAGTTTATTTGAGTTCATGTATCACAGTGTATCAAAAGTTGTGACAAATAAACTATTGTATATAAAACACTAATTGGAGAAATTAGATGGGGGTATACAAGAACTCTGAACTGTCTTTGAAGCTTTAAGTAAATGTTCTAAAATATATGTTAGAAAAACATATTTGACATGACAACTCTGTGTATGTTTGTCTTTCCAGCTCTGTTCGACTCTATTTGGGAATATAGTCCATTTGGAACTCAATAGCACTTTTGAGTGTTAAAGGATGCCAGCCTTCTTAAAGGTAAGTGCCATTTAAATATCATCAAGATGTATGCTTTTAACCTCTTAATAAATACTTAAAAATTCAAATTATTTTAAAAACTTCTTTACTATTTAAAATACTTGTTTCATTAGAAATCAGAATATTCAATTGTTTATATACTTACAGGTGGTTGACATAAAATAACAGAACCATGAAACCTAAGTAACCATTTCTTTTAGCAAGGATTCTGTACATTTGAGCTACTTTATTATATTTTTCTCACACTGTTTCAATTTACATGCAGATTTTTGAGAAGACCTAGGGGCTATGTACTTCCAAAAGAACATAAATTGATTTTCTTCCTTTTATATTCTTTTTTATGACACTTTGCCCACTCCCTCATAATTAGTGGATATTACTTTTGTTAAATTGGGTATGTCTTATTTCAAAGGCAAACCTCAGATGAAGCTCTGACACAAGAACAAAGAGACAATGTCACAAATTCTCTTGTCTTTATTAATATTAATATGACAGAGTCTAGTTCAATTGTTTCTTCAGAAGGCAATTGTAGGCTGATTTTCCTTTGCTGATGAGAAATCTAAACCCTGAGAGTTAGACATCTACAGTTAACCTTCTAGAAACAATAATTAAAGCACCACCTTGACACTCCTTGCTTGGTAAATGTAGCATCTATTCTTAGGCTACAGTCAAAACAAGTTTCATTTTCTCAGTTCTCAATCTGTGATCAATTAAGATTAACCATGATATAATAGCTCAGAAAGAAAAGGTTAAAGAGATAAGGCAACTATGTAATTAAGCTAATGTGGCTTTATGGATCTTGCTGTGATATTTGTTCAAAGTCTCTCTGCATACTCATATTTAATAAATAGAAAAATTATACCTTTTGTTTTTAACTTTTCTTTTATGAGATACATTCATTCAAAAATGTTATGCGTTAATCTACCTTTACAACATCAATTAACTTCAATTTGTCAGATCTGAGGACAAATTTAAAATTTTTTCAGTATTAAAACTTTGAAATAAAATTATTAACCATTTTATATTTCAAACACTACTGATTCCTAATCCTTATGTTGTCATCCATTTATCCTTTAATTTGTTCTCATCAATATTCAGCTCTACCTTATAGAAAATATCTTACTTTTCCTTTGTAACATCTTTGTATTTTATAGAAAATTTGAATAATTTTAAAATCTCTGATTCTAAATAATTTTGGAGTGGGTTTTTTATTCCAGAACTTATACTAGGATTGATAGGGTAAGAGAGGTTAACACTTCACATTTTATTCCTTTAACCAGAAACAGATCCTTCTTACAAAACCATGATCTCACCAAGCTAAATAGTATCTGTGATACAAGAATGAGTAATACAAAATTAATACCATACCATTCTAATTATTAATGCAAGACTTTGCATCTTTCACTTTAAAGCTTAATGAAGCATTAAAACATCCAAAGATCCAGATGAAAGACAAACATACTCTTTTTATTTCTTTTATTTATTTTATTTTATTTTTTTGCGGTACGCGGGCCTGTCACTGCTGTGGCGTCTCCCGTTGCGGAGCACAGGCTCCGGACGCGCAGGCTCAGCGGCCATGGCTCACGGGCCCAGCCGCTCCGCAGCATGTGGGATCCTCCCGGACCGGGGCACGAACCCGCGTCCCCTGTATCGGCAAGCGGACTCTCAACCACTGCGCCACCAGGGAAGCCCCATACTCTTTTTAAATGTCCTTTGGTTCTCCCTGTGCTATAACTGAAGATTAAAAGAAATATATGAGCTTGATAATCATTTTACTTAAGAATAGTTTAGAGATAATAACTTGAGAATGAGTAAATTTAAAGAAATTAGAATGTTCACTTGTTTTCAATCAGGAGAGAGTTCAAATTAATGCAGAAGACATTTGAAGAGAATGGCTTGAAATTGTTTCCCTTTTAGCATAAGGGTTTTCATAAATTTCACATGTGAAAATAGACCTGAAAGTAATCTCAGTGGAATGATATAGTAGAATAGACTGAGGGACTTCCCGGTAGTTCAGTGGTTAGGACTCGGCACTTTAACTGCCGTGGCCCGGGTTCAATCCCTGGTTAGAGAACTAAGATCCCACAAGCTGCATGGCGTGGCCAGAAAAGAAAAAAAAAAAAAATAGACAGTGATATCCAAGAACATTGACGATATAGGTGTCAAGGCAAACAAATTTAGTATTAAAATATTTGTCTACTGTTAATTTATTTTTGAATACATTAATGCCCTGGAGCCTGTTTACAATCCCAGCACCTCCTTCTGTAAATTCTTTTCTGAACAAAGAAAGAGCAGTCTATTTCTCCTTTAACATTTCACAAAATTTACTGTTTATTCTACTCACTTTTTACTTAGGTCCATGATTGCCTAATAAGTAATTAGATTATTTTTATAAATTATGTCAAAAGATAAAAGAAAAGAAATAAATCATGTGTTTTTCATATGGTCAAACAGCACGCTTGACTATTTATAGAATCCTTTTTTGTTTCAATATGAAAAATGCTATGATTGCAGAGAAGTTGAGATGGGATTCCATTCTTCATGTTCTGGTTGAAAGGGAAGGGAAAACACAGGAAAAGGCCATTTGAGCTGATTTTAAAAAGAAGTACATACAAATATGTAAATAAGAGGGTATAGATGTATAAAAGGCATGAAGATATGTAATATTATTTCAAATGTGGTGAATTTTATAACATTTCAATAGGACAAAGAGGTGAAGTGCGGTTGCAAAAGGAGAATGTTGGGAATTAACACAGAGACTGACACAGAGGCAAACAAATCAAGGATCTATCTTGAAAAATAAAGTCTTTAGGCCGTAGGTATGAATATCAGGTCCTGACACTGAGAGAATATCGCTTCTCAGCCGTGACGAGGTGAAACACAATCTGATGGACACAGAGGGAGCAATAGATCTACTCAGCTAGGACTGGATTAGACCATATCTGGTTTTAGTGCTCACAACATCCTGCTGAGTTGACAGTAGGGTTCAAAAATGAACTGCAGAGCCATCTGTTTAAGAAAGAAATATACTTTGTAAGGCATTATTAAAAATCATTAAAAATTTTTTTGTGTTAGTGTAGTTTTTCCCTGATGGGTTATTGTTTGGGTTGCAATTAGCACATCTGAAGAAAATAAATGCTGGAATATTTCTATTTTTGGGTAATTGTCAAAGGTTAGTCATTTGAAACATGCCTGTTAGGATTGCGCAATGGACTTGTCATTGGGAATTACGATTCATCATCGACACAGAATAATAAGCACAGAAAAGAAAGGAAAATACAGAGCGAGTTGACTATTTCAACTTAGACTCTGCTAGGCTTTTTATTCAGAAGAAAGAATTGTTCCAGTTACTCATGATTGTGACATGCTTCCAGGATATTAAAACAGGTTTACTACCAATGATATCAGTACAAGGAAAAAAAATCTAAAAAAAGATGCCCCAATCTTCCATGGATTCTCCTTCATGTAATTTTCTCTTTATTTGCTCAATATTTAGTTTTAAATATCCACAAGATGCTCTTAAAATCTTGCTTGCTTGGAGACTCAGGTCACTTACCTGCATCTTTATTCCATAGCACATATTTTTAGCTAATTTTAAAGGTTACCTTCCTTCTGAGAACCTAAAGGTGGTATTCCTTAAATAAAGAAGAAAGATAAATAAATGGGAGGGTTTTTTTTTCTAGCTTTAAAGTAGTCCTGTTTATATGTCATGCTGCTTTGATGTTATGTGACAGGTCATAATTCAGGCCATTGTGCTATCATTCAGTTTAGCTTAAAATTCTTCAGTACACAAGCAAGTAAAAATGCACATGGTCTTTGTTCTAATAAAAAAAAAAAAATCCTGCAGGAGAGATGAAGCGAATGCTTTGTTATGGTCTATGGGACAACAGTCCATAATTTACTTTGCAGATGTCTGTAATTTAAGCAGCAGGCAGAACAACCACACAGTTGTAGCTGCTCTGGGGAAAGGATACCAAGAGGCTCATAAATCATGGTGAGGATTAAAAGCAATGAACATTCATCTTCTTAACCTCGTAAAGGCAATATTGGAAAGCCAAGGATTAGAACACAGAGAGCACGCAATCTTGTGCAGGGATAAAATGTGTCAAGAGTTTTAAAGGCTTCTCTCAGTTAGCATTGACCTGCCATTTGCAAGTCAGCAGAACATAATTTTAAAGTTGATTTAAAAAAGGCCCCTTCTACATCCTAATAAATTGAGTAAGTGATGAGATATATTTCGAGGGTGTATTAAAAGTGGAGTCAACTTACGTGGAAAAGCTAATCATTTTCTCGGATTGAAACATGTTTCTTCTTTGACAGTATATGGAAGATAACCTTAAAATATCCAATCCCAAAAGATCTTCATGTTTAGTTAAACATGTTTAAACAGTGAAATGTCATGAGGAAATTGTAAATTCAGAATAGTCAAATGAAGCAGATAAAGACAGCTGGGTCTCTTCTATAACATTTAGTAAACAAATGGCCTGTTACTAATTGATTATATTTGAAAAATTATTCTAATCAAAGGTCTTTAGATGCAAATGAGTGAATCATGCACAGTAAGAGGTTTCATTTTTTGTTGAAGATAGAAACTTTAATCAAATTTTAAAGCTCTTGAAAAGTACTAATTTGTTAATTTTCTCAGTATTCTTTTAAATCACGTTCATAATACAACTGAACTTGGCAATTTTATAAAAACACCAGGACAGAGCAGAGAATAGTAAAATCACTTTTCAAGGATAATTATTGAGCCTATTAAGGAGACACAAGTAGATTCCAGTTTCTGATTCCCTGGTTTAATATCAAATATCCCTTGGCAATGATTCTTTTAATGTAGCCAATACCTAATTATCTATTTGAGTTAAGGGGAGCTATAGTGTTATAAACCCAGAGTGGCTGATAATTAAAATATATATTTATATTTAGCGTTGAAATGTATTTTGAGTTCATATTTGAACATGATTTTATCTGACATTTTGGAATACCACAACTTGTCTTTGAAAAGCAGAGCAGAATAGCACATCTTTTAATTTGGGCTACCTCTGCACGGGGTGAACCCTCTTCTATACTTCAAGCTTCGGACAAATAACCTTTCTTTCCATTTGGCAGGTAATCCTATACTACTCTAATTTAGTCCAGATATCTTTTTTTTATATATATATAAATGTATTTATTTATTTATTTTGGGCTGCGTTGGGTCTTCATTGCTGCACGTGGGCTTTCTCTAGTTGCAGCGAGCAGGGGCTATTATTCTTCATTGCGGTGCACGGGCTTCTCATTGCAGTGGCTTCTCTTGTTGCAGAGCAGGGGCTCTAGGTGAGCAGGCTTCAGTAGTTGTGGCTCACGGGCTCTAGAGCGCAGGCTCAGTAGTTGTGGCACACAGGCTTAGTTGCTCCCTGGCATGTGGGATCTTCACGGACCAGGGCTCAAACCCGTGTCCGCTGCATTGGCAGGCTGATTCTCAACCACTGCGCCACCAGGGAAGCCCTCAAACATCTTTTTAGCTACCACTTTTCCTTCCTCTGGAATCGTGATTAAGTACCATATGCTTTGATACAAGCTTGTGTAATGATTTTAGAGTAAAACAGCTTGTTGTATTGTATATCATTGCGTTTAGTTGTTCCTTTATATGTTTTCTAACAACATTGTACTGAATTTCCCAGGACCAATTCGAGGCAAGGAGGGCATAGAACTTTGAGACTCAGTGAGGCTTCGTTGCCACATAAACTAAAACCAGTATTAAGTAAATGGGAGAAACTGCTGTATATTTTTGCACTAAAAATGGGCTAAATCACGTTTGACTTCATAACTACACCTGCTATTTTTGTTTGATTGTGGTTTTTTTTTTTTTTTTTTTTTTTGGCGGTACGCGGGCCTCTCACTGTTGTGACCTCTCCCTTCGTGGAGCACAGACTCCGGACGCGCAGGCTCAGCGGCCATGGCTCACGGGCCCAGCCGCTCCGCGGCATGTGGGATCTTCCCAGACCGGGGCACGAACCCGTGTCCCCTGCATTGGCAGGCGGACTCTCAACCACTGTGCCACCAGGGAAGCCCCTACACCTGCTGTTTAATCACAAATTTATGGGTCCCAGAGTCTGCTAAGAAACAATAAGCTACTATTTAAAAATATTTGCACCTATGTCTACATATCAAAATTATTTTTTAAATTATTATTAAATAGGGAGAATAGAGAGAAATGATATTATATTTTAAATGTATTTTAATATCATTTTAAAATTCTTTTTTATATTTCAGATACCTCTGTAGAGTGGGTGACATGCAGACAAAAATTAATTCACTTATCCTCTTTATTTTTTTCCTTAATGATTTTCTCCCTAGTTTAAATAAAGCATCCAGTGCTTGGTAGGGAGGGGAGGTAAATTATACTATAGATTCATGGATTAATTTACTCAAAAATATTATTGAAAACAATCTGTACATTACTTTGTGCCAAGGACTCTCTTTGGGTAGTGTATAAATTTGTGAAACATATCATTAAAAATTACTAACCATGTTGGTGCTTACATTTTTGTGAAAAGAATAAAAGTAAAGAAATTATATAACATATGAATCATATTTAAATTATAGCTAAATCAATTTATAGAAAATGAGAAATGCTATACTAAAAATAAGCTGAGAAGAGTGATAGGAAGTTTCTGTGTTGGAGGGCAAAGGGGAAATAGTATTTTGCAGAATTTAAAAACATGGTTAAGTGAAGGTCTTCCCAATAAAATGACATTTGGAAAGATGTGAGAAAAATGTGGGAGGAACCATGCAAATATCTCAAGAACAGCATTGTGAAGTCAACTACACATTTCAGGGTGAAAAGGTGGGAGCTATTTGACGTACATCATCAAAGCCCAGCAAGATCAGTGCGACAGAAGCTGAGAGAGAGAGTGGGAAAGGAGTGCAGGAAATGAGCTCTGATAGACAGTGGACCTCATGGGCAGGGTAAGGACTTTGCTTTTTCCTCTGAGTGAGCCCAGAAGGCATTGGATGGACCTGGGTAGAGCAGTACCATGATGCATCTTATCTTTTTTTTTTTTTTGCGGTACGCGGGCCTCTCACTGTTGTGGCCTCTCCCCTTGCGGAGCGCAGGCTCCGGACGCGCAGGCTCAGCAGCCATGGCTCACGGGCTCAGCAGCTCCGCGGCACGTGGGATCCTCCCGGACCGGGGCACGAACCCGCGTCCCCTGCATCGGCAGGCAGACTCTCAACCACTGTGCCACCAGGGAAGCCCGAGGCATCTTATCTTTGAAGGGGACTTTTCTGGCTGCAGTGTTGATGATGCACTATAGGGGCACAGTCCTGGCATTAGGGAATCCTTCTTAAGGCAATGATAATAACACAGGTGTGCAATGATTATAGCTGGGAACTGGGAGACAGCAGACTAAAGAGTGGGAAGTAGGAAGATTGAGACTAGATGATTTGCTGGCGAATTATATGTGTGGTGTGAAAAGATGGGAGAGGTCCAGGGTAACTCCATGATGTGTGGCCTGCGAAATCGGAGGATGGTTTTGCCATTAACTGAGTCTGCAAAGTCTGAGCTGCCTTTAAACATCTTAAAGAAATGTTGACTAGGCAGTGGGATATATTTATATGAAATTCAGGAATGAGTTCCTCTGGTGTATAAATCCTATGACATTTGACCTGTGTGCATTGTTAAGCAAAACTGTAAAATCGCCTATATATCAGGTGCTTTTCTAAGCTTTTTGTATGTAATGGCTCTTTTAATTTAATCCTCATAACAAATTTATGAGACAGGTACTAATAATACTATCCTCATTTTATGGAGGAGGAAAATAAGACTAAGAGGGTAAAGAAATGTTTTCCAAGATTGCCTAGTTGGTAAGTGGCACAACTGGGATTCTAACACAGGCAGTCCAGCCCTAGATACCATGCTCTTAGCCACTACTATATCCTCACAGTAAAATGGGTTTAAACAACTTGATAAAGGATTAGGTCTCTAATGGAGCAAGTTTAGAGGAGAGTAAAGATACAAGTTCAGGGGAGCTATAGTGAAAAGAAGTCCGGGAGATGAAGAAGAACTGAAAAAAAACAAAAGGGGTCAGTGCAGGAGTGGAACAAGAAGGGAGGTGTCCTGACATCACATGAAGGAAGTGTTTCAACTGGGTCAAGTGTTGCCGATGAATCCGAAAAAAAATAAAATAAATCAGGACTGAGAACAGACCATTGGAATTCACGACCTAAATTTTGTTGTTTACGTGGACAAGAGCAATGTTGATGGATTGGTGAGCAAAATTTTTGTGAGACAACAATGGAAACAAAATAAAGACAGAGTTACTTTTCAACATCAAGGCAGTAACTTGAAAGGAGTGGTTAAGAAAAATATTTTCCTAAATACCTTTAGCTCCCATTTAGTATTAAGGGCTAGGTGTGGTGAATGAAATCATGAAATTGCTCTTATATTTCTGTGATGATGAAAGCTTGATGTGCGAAGATGGCAACACAAATAGTGCTTTCCACAACAGCTAAGTCACGAGGCTTAATGCCGCATGGTCAATTGAGAAAAATATGACATAAGGGCAGTATTGCTGGCTGGTTTTATGGGGAAGCATGTTAAGATGGTGATGAGAGAAAGGATCAGTTCATCTCAGGGCATGCAAGGTGATTCATCGAAGGATGGAGCTAAACACAGGGAAGGCTAAGGAATCTTTTCTCAGTGCTTTTGTGTACTTGAGAAAACACCTGTACCAGGTGGCCACTCCAACCCCTGCAGCCTCAGGAGAATGAAGAGGCTGGAGCAGCATGGTTGACAGAGAAAGGGCCTGGCTGAGCTGAGAAGAATAGGTAACATGTTTATTTAGCTGAAAGTGTTAACAACATGTAACAAGTAAGCTCAAGAAAGCAACTCGACTCAATATACCTGAGCAGATGGCAGTCACCCCACAAGACAGCATCACCAGTGTTCTAGAAAGCCCCTTTCCTCCCAACTCTACAAGGTCACATGAGCCCCTTCTATCTTAAATACAAGCCGAGGGAGGGATGTGAAAGACTGAACAATATCCCAAATATCGTGATATACATCTTCACAAACTACTTAAATTTTTAGACGTAACAAAATTTTAAACTGGAGATGGTGTTGCTCAAGAGAAAAGTCATATCAGGTCTGAAAACAAAGGCGTAACATTTTGATTGTGTATCTGTATCTTATTGCAATACAATCTATGACTGCAATTCATACCACTATGAAAAGAACACTTAGGACAAGTAACTTCTTATCATTTGGGGGCACTGGCTGAAACTAATCTTAAATAATATGCAATATTTGAATATTTGTTTAATAAATGCCCATGGTGAAAATATAGGTAGATGTTTAAAACATCTATTTTTAACAGTATAGGTAGGTAGATAAAGGTATAAAGTTTCTTCAGACTTATTTACTATATATCCTATTAATGGAACTACCCTATGAGATGCCTCAAAGTAGATTTAATATCTGATCTTTGGATATCACAAAAATATAGTTCTCGAAAAATCAGAGTACAATAATATCACAGGAAAGATTACAATTTGTATGTATAATAAATCTGAAGGAATTAATTACCTGGTTGGTTTAAAATCAAAACAGAATCACTCCTTCTAACTCTATAAAAATCTCAGTATTTATCTATAGTATTTAGAATGGCGAAACATCTGAAATGCTTCACTAATTTCCACTGTTGTCATGCTCTGGCTCCTATAGAGACTGAGTACCCTGAGGCAGTTAAGTTGGCATACAAACACTAAGCAGTTCCAGAAGCCTGGCAGTGATGTACGTTCCACATCCAGTGGTCAGAAACCCTGCATCATCATTTCTTGATAATATTCCTTGCATCTTTATGTGCAGGGTCTTTGGCAACTCTGAGTTTCATTGACTCTTATTACAATTGTGAGTTTCTTTATGACCTTTTGTCATATTCCAGTTCCACTCTCGGGATTTCTGCATCTTCTCCTGATCCTACAACCTTACTTGTTACAGCTTCCATGCTGTAGCCCTCCCCCCTCACTTCCTTGTACAAGCACCCTTAGCAGGAACAACTTTCTCACTGATCTTACTTCTTACAGCCAGTCATGCAGCTAAAATTTGGGGGGAGATGCAGATTATTTAGGTACAATATAAGTTTGTCTTTAACCCATTTGGGATTCTTATTCTATTTTAAAACACATAGAGACATACTTGTGGTTCATGGTTAAAACAAACTGTCATATACATTTCAAATTACCAAGGAAAGAGTCTATGTGGCGCAGGTCAAAATAAATCTACGTTAGGTTTCAGCACTTTTCCCAGATCATGCAATTCAGAGTCAAAAAAACACTTTTTTATTTCATCAAACTTATATGATGAATGAAGCATTTGCATTGCACTCTGAGTAACAAAGTAGTTTCTACTCCATTGGGCATTTTAGTTTGCCTGGGTAGTTTAGGTTCCAGTAGTTTGATGTCTTAGATTTGGCACAAAATTGTAGATAGTACCAGCATAGGCTTCCTGCTGGATTCTCTATATTTGAATCCAGCATAGCTATATATTAGTAGTATAAACTTGGAAAAGTTATTTTACCTCTCCATGCCTCATTTCTTTTTTCTATAATATAGAATATTATAGATCTAAGAAGAGTATTGCATTTCATAGGGTTGTTATAAAGATTATGTGAGTTAATATCTGTGTATACTATTTGTAAGTACTTGGAGCAGTGTCTACCCTGTAAAAAATCAATTGAAGTCTGTGAAGTAAGTCAGAAAGAGAAAAACAAATACTGTATGCTACCACATATATATGGAACCTAAAAAAAAAAAAAAAGATTCTGATGAACCTAGGGGCAGGACAGGAATAAAGACACATGTAGAGAATGGACTTGAGGACATGGGGAGGGGGAAGGGTAAGGTGGGATGAAGTGAGAGAGTAGCATTGACATATATACACTACCAAATGTAAAATAGATAGCCAGTGGGAAGCAGCTGCATAGCACAGGGAGATCAGCTCAGTGCTTTGTGACCACCTTGAGGGGTGGGATAGGGAGGGTGGGAGGGAGATGCAAGAGGGAGGGGATAAGGGGATATACGATATACGTATGCATAGAGCTGATTCACTTTGTTATACAGCAGAAACTAACACAACACTGTAAAGCAATTATACTCCAATAAAGATGTTTAAAAAAATCAATTGAAGTGATTTTTAATAAATAGGTTATGTTCTTCTTTGTTTTCCTCTGGAATTTAGAGAGAATGGAATACTCTGTTCTATATTTTTCTGATGCCAGAAATCAGAGGTCTCCTTTCATTTCAAGCTAGCTAACCCTCATTGCAAACATTTAAGAAGGTCATGCTCAGTTTATATATTTTTTCATAAATTCCATTATATTCTCAGTGATTGTTTTTTCTAAACTTTGTTTTTCTCATATTTCCAAATTTATTTCTTATGTTGTTCTGCTAATTACTTCACCATTCATTTAATAAAATGTCTTAAAATAAACATCTATTTCTGACATATAGATGCACACATATATCTATATATTTACATGAGTATATATATATATATGTGTGTGTGTGTATCTATGTGTATATATGTATCTCTCAACTTGTCAGACTCATCATATCATAACAAGACATCACTGTCATATTTAGTCTGCTATTTAAACAGTGGGTAGACACAAGGTCCTTGGAAATAATAAATTATTTGTACATAACACATAGAGCCCTGTAGCCCTGTTAATTTAATTAATATCTACAAAAATATAATCTCCTCTTCTAGCTTTTAATAATTATTTTCCCACATATGAATAGCATATTAACATGGTCAGTGTTCAAAGATTCTTAATGAACATTGTAAAGACATTTTTCCACGACGAGAAGTAGGCTCCTCTAAAGTTTTTGCTTCTTATGACAAGACAGATGGAGAAATTCATTTTTTAAGCATGATATTTATTCCATCTTTCTATGTTGTTTGAAATCCAGTCTTCCTCTTGCCCCTAAGGTATGCCTGTCTTCTAAGCACACCTTTGAAACTAGACAGAAAGCATATGTGCTGTGTATCTATTGGATCTGACAGAAGAGGTGAAATATAGGATAACTGCTCTGTTCGTTGTGCAAAACGGGTTTCCTTTTTGCAACCTGTATTCCTTCCATAGTGCAAGATGCTGTGCTGTGGCCTTCTGATACTTTAATTATCATCCCATTTCATTCCACAGCAAGCTGCGTCCTCTTAAAGCTAGGGAATATTGAAACTTGGCATGAATGTCTCTGGAGTATGCTTATGACTTAAATCGGAACTCCAGCCATATCACAGAGCACTCCTTGTGTTTCCAGAGCAGCAATAGGCAATTCTACTGATAAATTTCTCCTGATCTTATATATCTTACAAGGCTCCTCACGGGCCTTATTGGTTTTGTAGCTTTATTTAGAGCCACTCTCCACCCTGTACTCTGTGCTAAACCATATGCACTGCAAAACCTTCCATTTCTCAGCTACAGCCCTACTCACTTATGGGGCTTTCACCTGCTCAGACTCCGCCGAGAACTTCCCTCCTCGCCTGCCCATCCACACACCCCGGCCCCCTCACCCTGGACCATCTCACTGCTCACAATACAGACATCAGTCACTCTGTTCTTCACACCTTCCTCGTCCCCAAAATCTGTCAGGTTCCTTTTGTTTGACCATCTCATCATGTTGGTTTATTGGCTGTATAAATGTGGGTATCTGATATTAAATTGCAGATTTCAAGGTCCCTTAGCCTCATCTCCGGTCCTGTCTCCACTCTGCCCAGTGGCCCATTCTCAGTCCAGTGTATTCCTATCACACTGGCCTTCTTGAGGTTACTCAGCCCTTCCTCCCACTTCAGCAGATCTATATACTTTTCTATCTTTAAAGGAACAAATGTATGCCCTTCCATCCTTGATTACATGACAGAATTTTACTCAATTTCTAGATCACCTCAAAGGACAATTTATTCAGGGAAAAATAGATTTTAAAAAAGGATTCATCTAGTGATTTACATAAAATGAGCCCAAATTATAAGCAGCACTTACATTGCATTAACTGTTCCACTGATAATTTGAGTTGAGAGGTATGGTCATCATCAGTGATTCTGGGACCCAGAAGATTTAGGTATGATTCAAAAGTATGTGAAATGTGGCATCATACTTTAAGTGGGTTCGAAAAGTTCAGTCATATAAAATTAGCCATCGCATCACTGCAAGGCAGTGAAATGATGAAGATAGAAGTAATTGCCAATCACAGTACACCTAAACTGTGTTGCTGAGGGGTGCATAATCGTGGTGATTCACTCCCATAAACTAGTATAAATCGAGAGTTCAGTCAAACGTAACAGAAGTCACTATGTTAAGCAGAAAGTTAATTTTTATGCAGAAGTACATTTAAAACTATGTTAGGGTAGGAGGTGCAAGTGCTATCTGGACTTCCTGGAATGAGACTTAGAACATCATCAAAGGAATGGTCTGCCCAAGGCTTTTCTCCATTGGGTACAATAACGAGACTGGAGGAAAAGGGTTGGCTCCAGGACCAAACCATCTTAGTCAGGATTCGTGGATCAAGAATCCAGCACAGGGACTTCCCTGGTGGCGCAGTGGTTAAGAACCCGCCTGCCAATGCAGGGGACACGGGTTCGAGCCCTGGTCCAGGAAGATCCCACATGCCACGAGCAACTAAGCCCGTGCGCCACAACTGCTGAGCCTGCACTCTAGAGCCCGCGAGCCACAACTACTGAGCCCATGCACCACAACTACTGAGCCCTCACACCTAGAGCCCGTGCTCCGCAACAAGAGAAGCCACCGCAATGAGAAGCCCGCGCACCGCAATGAAGAGTAGCCCCCGCTTGCCGCAACTAGAAAAAGCCCGCGCCCAGCAGCGAAGACCCAACGCAGCCAAAAAGAAAGAAAGAAAGAAAGAATCCAGCACAGCATGATTAGCTGCAGGAACACATGACCTTCAGTACAAGCAAGTATCCGGAAGCTGTGATGGAAGAGCTGGCTGAGACCCGTGCCCTGCTACCAGATCTAGACCAGTAACTGGGTGATCCTAACATCACTGTCCTTGCTCTTTCTGCAGAACTTTGTTCCCAGATGAATTCAGATATCTTAGAGAACATCTCATTGGCAGTAAATAAACCACTTAAAGTTCTAGCTTCGAAAGAATCTGGAAAGTGGAGTTTTACCTTCCAGGACCTGCCAGACTTAAAGCAACACTAGGAGGAATCTGGATACCAGCTGCTCAGTAAAGTAATGCAGCATCTTTACACACTGTTATCTAGCATGAAAAAATATTTTGCAAATATTAAGTTGAACCATTCATAACTGCTGTTTTTGTAGAGAAAAAAAAATGAGTGAATAGTGGCATTCTTATTATTCAAATTATATGCATATGAATGGCACTGATTATGAAAATTAAAAGAAATACTTGTTATTGACAGTGTTAATAGGCTGGATTAGGATAATAGACCATTGGATAGGTATGCTATTTATAAGTTTTAAATTTATACTCTGAACACATATAAACTATTCCCCATAAAAAAGAATATTCACAATGATCAAATGTTAATTGTGTTTTGATTTCCTTTTCACCTTGTTGGTGGAGGAATCTCTGCTCTGGAGTTATGGTGATGGCTGAAAGCAGAACACCTGACACTGGACAGGTGAGATTGACAGTAGGTTTTTAGTCCCATATACTGGCAGCCTGGGACAGGAGGACGCTGCGTTGCACAGGGCCACATGGGGGCAGCACTTGGGAAGAATGAACGGCTAAGGGCTGTGGTAGGCAGGCTTCAGAATAACAGGCTTCAGAATAATAACAATAACAATAACAGATGAGATGGCTCTGGTTCCTGCAGGAGGATGTGATTGGCTTGTGTGAACAATTTTGTGGGCTGTCAGGACACTGACATTTGCCCCTCAGGGAAAATCAGATACTGTGCCTGGTGCCCACGACTAGAAGGGTTGTCTGAGCAGGGATCTTATCCCTAGGAACACAGTGGGGAGGAGCAATTGCCATTAGGACATTGGAGGCCCTCCAGGCTTTCCCCTGATGCCAATGCACACATAATATCAGGACATGATTTTAGGCCTCTTACCACGTATGGTGATACGTTTGCACATTACCTAACAGGAACATAAGGGAATGGTATAATTTTTAATAGGAAGTAAATTTATCATTATCAGCGAAGTATTTTTCAGATTTTTCTTATGGGGAATCTTTTACATTGCTCCAAGTTTTAAGTTTAAATTAACTAGCATCAAATGAAATGAAAAATTTAGCTCCTCAGTTGCACTGGCCACATTTCGGGTGCTCAATACCTCATGCACGTGGTTAATGACTGCTGTATAGACTACATTTTATTTTTTTATTTTATTTATTTTGTTTTTGTTTTTGCGGTACGCGGGCCTCTCACTGTTGTGGCCTCTCCCGTTGCGGAGCACAGGCTCTGGATGCGCAGGCTCAGCGGCCATGGCTCACGGGCCCAGCCGCTCCGCGGCATGTGGGATCTTCCAGGACAGCGGCACGAACCCGTGTCCCCTGCATTGGCAGGCGGACTCTCAACCACTGTGCCACCAGGGAAGCCCTAGACTACATTTTAGATGAAGATATGGACACTTAAAAAGTTAAGTTCTTAGCGTAGAGAAAGCAGAGATTACAACTTGATTCCGATCTTGCTGAAAGTATCAGATATTTACATTTCGTCTTTTAAATCACAGGGCTAGCTGAACTTGAGATGTGGAAATAGATACCTCCTTACAAGAGAAGGTATTGGAAGAAACACATACATATTTGGAGGTCCAAATTAAACTTAAATGAATAGATAAACTGAATAGATAAACTGAATCTTCTCTACCTAACTTGAAAATTGTATTCTAGTTTCAATGGTAGTGGCAACTTTGAAATAATGTGTGCTCCTTAAACCTTAAACTGCTTCTCAGTGCCAAGTATAGTGTCTAGCATATATTCATGTGTGCATGAATGAACTTTATTATGTGCATTCATCCAATGATTCATTCATTTATTCCACAATTTTCCCCCGATGTATTCCAAGCACCGATTTGATTGCCCTGGGATAATGTTGAACAAACCTGATATTCTTCTGCTTTTATGGAGTTTACAGTGTGATTGAGAGGGACAGAAAATCAACAAATGAATTATTGATTTATAAGAAATGATTAGAGTTTAATAAAGTACAATCAAGTCAAAGTAGCAAGTTGATGTATTAGGAAGACACTAGGAATTCACTTCTGATTGGTGGTCAGAGAAACTCTCTCTGAAGTGAAATAATTTAAGCCCAGATATGAATGGCCAAGAGGAATTGTGATGTGATCACTTGTAGGGCGAGTTTACTAAGAGAAGCAAGAGCTAATGTAAAGGTCCTAGGAGGAACGAGCTTGTCATATGTGAGGGACAAAAGAGAATTCCAGGGCTTCCCTGGTGGCGCAGTGGTTGAGAGTCCGCCTGCCGATGCAGGGGACACAGGTTCGTGCCCCCGTCCGGGAAGATCCCACATGCCGCGGAGCGGCTGGGCCCGTGAGCCATGGCCGCTGAGCCTGTGCGTCCGGAGCCCGTGCTCCGCAACGGGAGAGGCCACAACAGTGAGAGGCCCGCGTACCATAAAAAAAAAAAAAAAAAAAAAAAAAAAGAATTCCAGGGTGGCTGGATTGAGTAAACAATGTGAGTGAGTGAGAGGATGAAGCCAAAAAGGTTGTCAGGAACCAAATATTGCAGGTCTTGTTGGCTGTGGTGTGGAGTTTGGATCTTCTGTGTGTGTTCCCTGGTCATAAGAGTGCATGAAGCAAAAGAATGGCATGATGGCAAAACACAAAGTTATTGGTAACTTCTGAGGAGAGCAGTGCAGGGGTTATGGGAGTGATGGAGAGCTAATCATTGAGACAGATCTTGAAGAATGAGCAGTGTTTTTGACAAGTAATTTTGAAACAGAACTTCATAATCTGTTTGCACTATCTAAAATATTCAAAGCAATATAAAACAGTCTTTGCGCCTGGTTATCTTTCTCTGTTCTCATATTCACGATTTTACCCCAGAAGTGGAGTCTAAGTTGGGAAATGGTTAATGAGTGTCTGTGGTGAATCCTGGATATTATCTAACTCTGTTTTAATGTATGCAAATAAAGAATGTGATAGGAATTATATAATGGTTTCAACATTAGAAAAATCCAGAATTTTTATGATTAATATAAAAATTAATGGGGCATTAAAATGATTAAACTAAATAAGCACAAAAACCTCAAACATCGGAAGTACATTTTCTCAGCTTGATGCCTTACGTGGCCATTGCTTCATCTGTATTTTGGGAACCTTAAATTTTAGAAAAGAGTAAAATGTCCTAAGTAAGGTATTAATATAGCAAGAGGCACCATTAGAAGCAACATTTTGCTTTAGTTAGATAGATTAAAAAGAATTTGTCTTCAGGTGTCCAGAGATCATCAGTGAGAATGTTATAGTAGAAATTTAAAGGACATTCATTAAAGATTTATTTCTCCAAGGAACAAAACAAAACAAAACAAAACCTGCATAATGGTAGAAGAATGAAAAAGTGAACGTTTTAGGAAATGGAAAATTATCTATAATAGGTGATGTGCATGCCTTTTCGAGTGCGATGTTTTTCTACAAAGAAGTCTGGGAAGGTAAATTCGGTGTCCTATTGTTCTGTTCACTGGATGTCTGTAATAGAGTACTTGCCTGGCTTCTTCTCTTTTGCATACCCCACACACTGAACTCTGAAGGTAAGAGGGCAGTATCTGCCATGGACCTGCTATCTCTGCTTCTGCAAGACAGTTTCTTGGTCACAGCTTCCAATAATCAGGAATGCCATCTGTTATGGGCTGAATTTTGTCCTCCTCCAAAATTCATGTTCTGAAGTCCTAACTCTTATTACTTTAGAGTATGACAGGAGATAAGATCCTTAAATAGGTAATTAAATTAATGAGGTCCTTAGAATGGGCCCTAATTCAATATGACTTGTGTCCTTATGAGAAGAGGAGCTTTGGACACAGACATGAAAAGAGAGAAGATGATATGAAGACACAGGGATGAGACAGCCATCCACAAGCCTAAGAGGGAGACCTGGAACAGATCCTTCTCTCATGGTCCTCAGAAGGAACCAACCATGCTAACAATCTGGGACTTCTAGCCTTCAGAACAATGAAACAATTACTTTCTGTTGTCTAAGCCACCAAGTCTGTGGTACTTTGTTATAGCAGCCCTAGCAAAGTAATACACTATCTGTAAGTCACGACAGTGGTTTGTCTATTTCAATGGAATTCAGGTAGTTTTATGTGCAAGGGAAGGGAAGGAGGATTGAAGAGAGCCGTGCTTCAACATCCTCAGTCCACAATGCCAATCCTTAAAGAGTTTTCTGCTTCTACACAGGTATAATCAGAGGTATTATGTCCTTTCTATGTGTTTACTATAGAAATCTCTTTACTTCTAGAGGAAATAATGTTAATAGCAGCTAGCCATGTGAGATTTATTAAAATATTTATATTAAATAGAAAAAAGCTGGCAAGCTAGGCTCATCTCCACATTTTTAAAACATTGCTGATTAAGGAGACTCCAGAGTTGAGAAATCTGAAGAGGACTTCTTTTCTCTTCTTTTCCTCTATGGTTTTCTGTCTTTGTGGAATGAACAGTAGATATTTATTAGCACTTCTTTCTTGGTTCTCCTATTCTCTGACCTATATTCTAGTATGAGATGTCTTGTTAGGCAGGAATTTCTTGGTTTGATTAACATATTACTATTCGGTAAAATAAGGAGAAAGCAGTGCTCCATGGAATCTAGGCAAAATGGGTAAATATTACATTTATATAGTATACATCTTCCCATCATTGCACCCAAGTTTGACTTGAAATTAGTAAAGTTTTCCTTGTGAGTGAAGAGCATAGCATCACACCACCATAAGAATATCAGTTCTGGGCTTCCCTCATGGCGCAGTGGTTGAGAATCCACCTGCCAATGCAGGAGACACGGGTTCGAGCCCTGGTCTGGGAAGATCCCACATGCTGTGGAGCAGCTAAGCCCATGTGCCACAACTACTGAGCCCGTGTGCCACAACTACTGAGGCTGCACTCTAGAGCCCGCATGCTACAACTACTGAAGCCTGCGTGCCTAGAGCCCGTGCTCTGCAACAAGAGAAGCCACCGCGATGAGAAGCCCGCGCACCGCAACAAAGAGTAGCCCTCGCTTGCCGCAACTAGAGAGAAGCCCGCGTGCAGTAACGAAGACCCAACGCAGCCAAAAATAAGTAAATAAAATAAATAAATTTTTAAAAAAAAGAATATCAGTTCTTCATAAGTGAAAATATTTTTTTCTAGGTATAGTTTAAAAGGAAAGTAAAACCAATGTATTTGTCATTATTGTTTCAGCCATTAACATTTTGCTAATTATGTTAAATGATAATATAATTTAAAATCATGCCTTTCGTATCTGAGTAGGCAAACTCAAATGTATCAAAGGACAGTATGAAACTAGGATTTGACATACATTTCAGTGAAAGTGTTTCACTGCACATAAGGCGTCATGAAGTAGTCTAAAAATGAAGTCTTTAAATTTGTAACTGCTACATTGAAACTTGAACAACTAATGAGTTTGATAAAATAGTGTCCAATTAAAATTTAAACTCCTTAAAATTATTTTTGTGGTCATACCTTAAATTGTAACCAAAATTTTGTCAGAAGCAGAAAGATATTTTAATTCTAATGTCATTATATGGACCAAAAAACCCCTTGATAACCCTGTTATCAAATGGCCTTTCTTTTTAAGATTTAATAGAAAATAGTACTGTTTTAATAGTACCTGGGGTTTGTTTTAATCAGGTATGATAAGATATGCAGACATGGAAACAGCTGCCATGAAGGAAGTGTTTACTCATAGTTCCCTAGAAACAGGAGGCACAGACATCATGCAGGGTCACATGGGGAAGCACCAGGATTGGTCAGAAGGTAGAGGGAATGAGGGAGAATTGTAGGAGAAGAGAACATGTATGGAAACATTTGTGGTTTCTGTGGGGAGGAATGCTTGAGGCACAGCAAGCAGATTTAGGATTGGCTAGTTTGAGTAATTTCGATGGACTTTGAGGCATAAGGGCTGTCCTTAGTTGTCTGGTGCCTGACCCTATGTAGGTAATAGCTGAGAATGTGGAATCCCTATAAAGAAGGTGGTAAGGGGTATGGGCTCTGGATTGGTTGGCTTGCATGTGAAAGATGTACTTCTAGTGAGTTATTTGCTATTTTTAGGAATTAGGTTACTCTGCAGGGTCAGCAAGAGCCCTAGATATCAAAGCATCAGAATATAGAAAATAAAAGGCATAATTCACAAACTGCACTCACTTGATTTCCTTTAGAAAAATTATGATTTTTAAATCTATATTTTTATATAGTTACTATACTGGAAAAGTAAAAACATTAAAATAATGATAAGGTAAATTGGCTCAAATGAGATGGTCCTTTTATTTTTTGCTATATTAGCCATTAACGTCCTTCTGTTTATGATTTAAATGATTAAGTCACTTTTGCTGCATAACTTAAAAGTAATGAAGGAAAAGCAGACAAAGAATACTGTCATATTTTGTTTGAAGACTTACTTAGCTGTCATTTTCAGTACTTTTCTATATCAGATATGTCAAATCATGTTAAATCTGAACACTACATTGGTACGTTGCTTTGTTACAAAGTACTTTCCTCTGAGTTACATCATTCCCAATTCTAGAACATATTACATGATTTTGCTTTTGCCATTAATACTTTACTGTGATGGATATTGTATCAAAATAAGTTATTGAAACCAATTGACATTTCTATTACCAGACATTCCTGCTATATGAAATAAATATTATGAATTTATGTAAACAGTCAAACATATAATTTTTTTAAAAACTAAACTTTAGTATCCAGGATTTCACGCTAAAATTACATGCTGTTCTCAGATGCTCACATACAGTCCTATGTTTGTGTGAAGTGTCTGCTTGCACAATTACACATATACACATGTTTGCTTTTGCTTGCCCTGAGGAAAGCAGTTTTTACCTTCTTCAATGTTGCACCTAATTTTTAGCCATTAATCAAAGACGAGTAGGCATTTTTATAGACATTTTTCATCTCAACGTATGTCACTACATTTCTGCAATTCCAAGCTTCAAGATTAAGATGGTTTGGCTTAGCTTTATGGTTTTGTTGTTTTTGTTGTTGTTGACTGTTTAATGTATTTCCTTGTATTTGTTGCTTTCTGTGTCCCCAAGTTTATTTTCTTTCATCTGGCAGCAGAATTGCAGTGATTTCCTTTATTCAGTTCAGGAAATCTCTGCTTTTTTCTTCTATCTTTCATTGTCAGTCTATGTGATTTATATTTTACTGCTATTTTCACCTTATCATCCATAATATACTCTATTTTAAAAGTCAGTATTATTTCTTGTCTTGATTGTTTGATCAAAAATGCATTTTTCTTAGCATGCATTTAATCTTAAACAGTCTCAGTCATGGTTTATCCACAGACATGGCACTATCTGACACCAAAGTTAGGTCAGAAAATCCTTACAAACACCTGAAATTTCCAGACATCAAGATCTAGGTATAGAAAATGGAGATAATGGCCTCTTCACTGTAAAATCTTTATTGTGTATACATTATAACTACCCATAGTCACTGTGTATGGTGTTAAGTAAGGCTTTTCAAACCTGTACCATAAAGGTGAAAACTTTCAGCTATAAAATGAATAAGGTCAGATGATCTCATGTAAAACATGGTGACTATAGTTGATAACAATGGGTCATATAATTGAAATTTGCTAGGAAGAGAACTTAAATGTTCTTATCAAAAAACAAAAAAAAAGTAAATATGTGAATTGATGGATGGTCTCATTTACTAGTTGAGGGGAATCTTTTCACAATGTATAACTATATCCAATCACCACAATGTACACTTTAAATATGCCACAATACAGTTAAAAAAATCCCAATGAGAATTTTTTTTAAAAAGGTCATTTGTCAAAATTGTTAGTTATCCCTTCTCATCCTTTTACCTCACCTGCAATTCAAAGCATATTTCTACGGGTATTGATTTAGATTATGAAAGATGAGATTTTCTTTTGTCTATACTCAATCTGGAAAGCAAATAAAGTGATAATAGTTGTCAGTGGGTGAGGATTTTTATGTGTAGGGACATGATGTCCTAAAGGTACTAGTGTTGGGGAGGAGAAGAGACAGTTTCAGGGACTATAACTAAAGCTATGTTGACGTGAAGCAATAAGGAAGAAGAATGAGATCACGGGATGAAATAGAAAGGCAGGTCTGGCTGGGGTGGCCTACAGAAGGGGTCTGATAAGGTCTGATGAGAAGAGGTGAGGGCAGACATTGGCAGAAGCTGAGGGAAGCTAGTAGTGGATGGCACTCTACCTCCTGCACTGGTACTTCTGTCCCTCTGTAAAAGCTCCCCAGCCTGTCAATATTGGACAAGAAGTGCTTGAACCTTCTTGCCCTCTTGGGCTGTATATCTTTGTTGCCTGGGTATCCCCTTAGTGAAGCGTTTCTTGACAAAAATATTGCAAATGTATGAGTAAATTTAAAAAATGGAAAGATAGGTATTAGCTTCATTATTTTGCTATGATTAATTTCTCCCCTGTAACAAAGGTGTCTTCCTCTATTTCCTGGAAAACTAAAAATGGTTTCTTACAAGCTCTAAATGTTTCCTGAGTCCATGTGAATATATAAGTTGAGCTAAAATCTCACTTAGAGCTGTATTTTAAACTTAAAGCTAAAGTCACCATGAAAGAAAATGGAAGATCAAACTACAAATATAGTAGTCTAAATTTAATTTAATCAAAATTTAATTAAAAATTCTCAAGAAAATCGGGAAGATTTTCTATGATATAAAAGAGAAAATGTATAAGAATACAGGAAGGAAGCAAGATATGTTTTTTAAAAACGGATTACAGAGACTACAAAAATATTCTGTAAATAATAAATTGTAAATAACATTCTGCAAATAATCTTGTAAAAATAAATAATTGATAATTTTTTGTGCAGCTAAGCAATATTCACATTGAAGATATTCACATTCTTCACTGAAATATCAACTAGGAGAAGTACATCAAACTTTCTTTACAGAAAGTAAACTTGCATTATACATTTTCTAAAATAGGTAAAATTTTATTTCCTCCATTATTCTTTAGGTATTTTATACTGTGTATCCAAAGAATCTTGAAGAATATGATACCACATTATGTGTAAATCAAAACTAGGAGAAATATGCCACATTAACTTGAGTAAACAAATTATTTTATTATTTGTGAAATATGAACAATAGCTAGATTTGTACTATTTTTTTGAAGTTCACATGTGCCAGGGTTAACCTGGATTTCAGTATGTTTCTGTATTTCATCCTCTGTGATTGTGTTGTTCTTTGCATTTTAGTTGTCGTGGCATCTCCTTGATGAGTAAAGCTCTATATTATTTGAAACCAAGTTCACCTTTACTTCCTGAAAGCTTGTGGGTTTGAAAAACTAGAGTCCATGTTAGCACTGACCAGTCCAAGTTCACAGTGATCATCTGTCCTTCACAATTCAGTGTTTATTGTCTACACTATTCACTAGACAATCCTCACTATGCTTTCAATTCATTACAAGTCACAAACAGAATGACCACTCTATAATAAAGGAAGTAGTGTTGGAGGAGAGATTTCAGATCTAAATACAGCCAGAGCTGGGCCTACTCTATTTAACACCCCAGTTTACTTTTCCACAATATTATCTTTTAAATAAGTCTCATGTGGTAATTATGCTTTTAAGACTCACCTGTGGAATCACTTCCTTACAAGAAAACAACCGTCAATAAAATATCAGGTATTGAATGTTATTTTAGCATAAATATATTTTGCAATACAGTTTACCCTTGAACAATGCAGGGATTAGGGGCACTGATCCCCTGTGCAGTGGAAAATCCATGTATAATTTTACAGTGGCCCTCCGTGTCCTTGGTTCCACATCTGTGGATTCAACCAACCATGGATCAAGTAGTACTGTAGTAAGTGTTTACTGAAAAAGATGCTCATGTAAGTGAACCTATGTAGTTCAAGCCTGTGTTAATTCAAGAGTCAACTGTACATAATTGTACACTTTTTAAATTATAGATATTAAATTTTAGAAACGTGAAAAATTTCTAGAGGAAGAAAATAAGATATTGGATAAAACTCATAACCCAGCATTGAAAGATAAAACAATATTTTGTGTAATTTTCTTGAATTTTCTAAATATTCCTCCTACTTTTTGAGTTTAGCAACATGACACAACCTTCCTTTGATAAATCATGAATTATATACACCATTCCTTATTAGAAACACTTGTTTCTAAATTTGGAGTTCCCCTGACATCTTCTGCTATCACCCACTTATTCTCACTTTCTATACCCAAGTCTTACTCGATCCTGAGGGTTGTACATTGTTGTTTCCTCTGCAGGTAAATTTTCCAGCAGATATTCACAAAACTCGTTCCCTCGCTGTATCTAGATCTCTGCTCAGATGTCTCCTCCTTACAGACATCTTTCCTACCATACAGTTTTAGAACAGCCAGCCCAGCAACTATCTATTCCCTCATATCACTTTGCTTATTTGCTTTGTATCATTTGTCTTGCGCCATTAGAAAGAAATCTTCAGAAGAGCAGAGACCATGTCTACTGCTGCCTCCCAATGCCTAAAACAGCCCCTGGCACAGAGTGAGTGTTCAACATAGTTACTGAGATATAAATGAATATGTTGGTATATATTTTTCCCTTTCCTTGTTTGTATAACCTTTGTTTCTCTAACTGGATTAAGAGAAACTTGAGGCAGTGAGAGGGTCTTACATTCTTTGTAAATCTCCTCATACACTTAGAAGAATTGTAACTGAAAGTGGGGTCTAGCTGCTCGCAGCTCAAAAGCCAATAAAGAGGCAAGGTTGGTGGAAAGGAACGTTTGCTTATATTGGATGCTGGCAACGGGGGTGGGGGTGGGGCAGGGCGGACTCCTGTCCATAGGCTAACTTCCCACCCCCCCAACCGACAATCAGGGGGCAAGAGTGTTTATAGACAGAGGGAAGGGGCTATATGCAGAAACAGCATGGTCAACTCTGACAGTCATCTTGAAATTGGTCATGCGGTGGTCTGACCAGTGTCATCTTGATTGTTTTAAGTACAGTTAATCTTCAGTCCCAGGGTCGGTTTGTTCCCATTTCTTTGAGGCCAGTTCTCAGAACCGTGGCAGCTTATGTCATGGCTACAGTCTGGTCATCCTGTAGTTAATCTCTTCCACTCGGTGGGGATTTCAGTACCTATAAGACAGCTCACAGGATATGGCTCAGAATATTATCTATAGCCCTTGAGGAGGAACTAAAGGTCCTTGACTATGCTTAATGACTAAACTAGTATTATTTGTTCTCCTTTGACTGTTTTCCTTTGTTTCCGCATTTTCTCACTTCTCTGGTTAAACATATTCTTTGGCTAAAGTTTTTCCACAGACAGAAGGCAGGCTGAGGACATGGGGGGCAAGGACCATAGGGTCCTGCGCCATTTCAGAATGACTTGATAGGCAAACTTTACCATGGCATGGTCTCAACTAATAGTTAATTTTTTCAAAAACTTTTCTTTACAAAGCCTGTATTTCCTTTTCTAACTACAATAATTAATTTTGAAAAACTATACCTTCAAAAAAGCAAAGAGAAGATAAAGAGTGGTAGTTGGAAATGAGATGTGTAGGAGTATCTTCAAATATACCTTCTCAAAGTCACTAGACAATTTTTTAAGAAAGTTGAATGAAGTACCAGCTAAGCAAATGAAGCATTAAATTGTCAGAGGGTGTCCATCACCGAAAGAACACGCTGGCCATATGGATGAATTGACTGCATTAGTCTGGACATTTTACGATGGACATATATCAATTCATCATCTTCCAAGGTGAATGGTATTTGTTGGGAAAGTCTCTGACACAATCATATTTATTATCTTAGTAGAAATTTGATGATGATCTATAATCTTAACATAGGATAGGGAGGAAAAGAAAGAATATTCAGAGGAATGTATTTTAATAGTTTGATAAGGAACACATATGTTTTTCTCACGGTGACAGAATTAAGCCATAAGAATAATATTTACCTAAACTGCACTTCATTAAAAAACAAAATCTTAAGGAATGTGGGAAATTATTCTTTGTTACAGATGATTTTATTTGAAGAATTCTGTTACATAAGGAATACATTTGAAACGATTGGTTTGCTTTTCTGAATGTTTTCCTCTAGTTTTAGTTTTACTCCACATAAAGGCTTGAGAGAGGCATAGTGCTTCTTGGGTTGAATTGGAGATATTTTTGACCATGAATCAAGACAAGGTGAAGCCAAGAGAGCAAATGACCAGCTCACAGGTCAAGCATGCAGTGCGGTACTTTACAGACAGCAATTTTGTGAAGAGAGAATACTCTTCATGACATTCATGAGCAAGTCCTCAGGAGTATGAATCAGGGATTCTGGTTCTTTCAGAACTAGCTTTTCTCATCTGTAACATGAGAGCCTGGCAAGTAATCTGTAAGGTTCGTATTCTTAGTTAGTTTTCTATCTTTCTACATTTTTTTTTTTTTTTTTTTTTTTTGCGGTACGCGGGCCTCTTACTGTTGTGGCCTCTCCCATTGCGGAGCACAGGCTCTAGATGTACAGTGTCAGCGTCCATGGCTCATGGACCTAGGCGCTCCGCGGCATGTGGGATCTTCCCGGACCAGGGCACAAACCCGTGTCCCCTGCATCGGCAGGCGGACTCTCAACCACTGCGCCACCAGGGAAGCCCCTATCTTTTTACCTTTTATGGATTCTTAAGTATCACTGTCCCAAGACATTGAGGTTTTATAGGCAATTGTTGTTTATGAAACTTGCCTGGGCTTCATTGATTTTCATTTATTTTATTTCAATTATGGTAAATAGTGAATTTAAATAGGCTGAAAACAATTTACCAAATATGAACATATGAGATACCAGGTGATTTTTACCTACAAAGCCATTATAAAATAGCTTTCATTTGTATAATAATGGGTAACCAATAAACATTAAATAACATGCTTTATCTTGATTGATAAAAAATAAATCTGAAGGAAATATGCTATAAATGATCTCTTGCTGGAAGATTTGTATTTCTTTTTTTTAAATGACACTGTACATCAGAAGAATTTGCACCTTTTTTTTTTTTTCATTTGGGTATAGTTGTTTTACAATGTTGTGTTAGTTTCTGCTGTACAGTGAAGTGGAGTTACCTGTGCTATACAGCAGGTTCTTATTAGTTATCTATTTTATACATATTAGTGTATATATGTCAATCTCAGTCTCCCAGTTCATCCCACGCACCCCCCGCTTTCCCCTCTTGGTGTCCATACGTTTGTTCTCTACATACGTGTCTCTATCTCTGCCTTGCAAACCAGTTCATCTGTACCATTTTTCTAGATTCCACATATATGCATTAATATACGATATTTGTTTTTCTCTTTCTGACTTCCTTAACTCTTCATGACAGTCTCTAGGTCCATCCATGTCTCTAGAAGTGACCCAATTTTGTTCCTTTTTATGGCTGAGTAATATTCCATTGTATATATGTACCACAACTTCTTTATCCATTTGTCTATTGTTGGACATTTAGGTTGCTTCCATGACCTAGCTAGTGTAAAAAGTGCTGCAATGAACTTTGGGGTACATGTGTCTTTTTGAATTATGGTTTTCTCTGGGTATATGCCCAGTAGTGGGATTGCTGGGTCATGTGGTAATTCTATTTTTAGTTTTTTAAGGAACCTCCATACTGTTCTCCATAGTGGCTGTATCAATTTACATTCCTACAAACAGTGCAAGAGGGTTCCCTTTTCTTCACACCCTCTCCAGCATTTATTGTTTGTAGATTTTCTGAAGATGCCCATTCTAACTGGTGTGAGGTGATACCTCATTGTAGTTTTGATTTGTATTTCTCTAATAATTAGTGATGTTGAGCATCTTTTCTTGTGCCTCTTGGCCATCTGTATGTCTTCTTTGGAGAAATGTCTATTTAGGTCTTCTGCCCATTTTTTGATTGGGTTGTTTGTTTTTTTTAATATTGAGCTGCATGAGCTGTTTATATATTTTGGAGATTAATCCTTTGTCCGTTGTTTTACTTGCAAATATTTTCTCCCATTCTGAGGGTTGTCCTTACATCTAGTTTATAGTTTCCTTTGCTCTGCAAAAAACTTTTAAGTTTCCTTAGGTCCCATGTGTTCATTTTTGTTTTTATTTCCATTACTCTAAGAGTTGGGTCAAAAAAGATCTTTCTGTGGTTTATGTCAAAGAGTGTTCTTCCTATGTTTTCCTCTATGAGTTTTATAGTTTCCGGTCTTACATTTAGGTCTTTAATCCATTTTGTGCTTATTTTTGTGTATGGTGTTAGGGAGTGTTCTAATTTCATTCTTTTATATGCAGCTAACCATTTTGCAAATACTGATAATCTACTTTAAAATTAGAAAGAAAAAATTAAAAGAACCTTAAATATGTGCCATTACCTTCAGGTCTTTGTCCGTCTAGTCTGGCATGTGGGCATCCACAGTGGAACACCCTACAGCAGTCCTAGTGATCAGAGTAACTTGTGGAAACTTTGATTTCCAGAAAAACTGTGCACTTTTGTTAGGTTTAGGCTTATGCACTTTAGGCAGTAACTCATATAATTAAATCAAAGTTGTACTTTAAATGTACTTTGTGAATATACTTAGTGAATTTAAAAATACTTAGGGAAAGTGTCAACCATTTTTCCAAATATAATCTGATTTTATAAAAATAACTTAGCAGCAAGATCATTTTGAAGTATATGTTTTTTCTTAAATCTAGTTTATGCACATCATATACCAGTGTGAACAAAAATATCAGGAAAATATAGTCGGCACAGAATTTGCTCAGGATTCAAAGTCCTGACATTTTAAGAACAACTTGCCCAAATCGTTCAAATTAACGAGCTACCTTATTTTTTCAAATTAAGGCTAGAATTTTTATTTTCAATTATTTGCAAATAAAGTCATGGAGGACTCTAATTTTTCTAAGGATATTCAAGGAAAGTCACAGTATAATAAGAGTTTAATGTATTTGTCTTTGGTTTTATTTGGGATTCGTATGATCAACACATTTTACTTCTCTTTTAATTATGTGGATGTCCATAAATGCATACAATAAACCACAAAAATTAAAAATTCAAAGCAAACAAATGTGCACTCCCCTTTCAAGTATCAACCTTTGACATATTTTAATGAATTATTACAATATTTATTGAAATGTGACTTTCAATTTCTTATATGAGGCTTGTGTCATTATCCATTTTCCAACAAATACATAGCTACTTAGATGCTGTTTTAGGTGTTTATAATTAGTCCAATAAACTTTTAGGTAAAAATAGGGAGTCCCTATTCAGATTATCAGTTCAGTCTCAGATTGGTGGGCTCTCTTTAACCCTGCATTTCAAGATAAACGTCCTTTCGGGGGAGAGTCCATTCCTACCATGAGTTCACTGTGGACATTTGGGCAAACATATGCTAGACTCATTGTGGCTTCCTTTCTTTTGTGTCTGCCTTTTCCACTGAACTGTTAGCTCCATTTACTCAGAGACCATATGCCTTTTGCTTACTATTTTATTTGAAGTAATTAGCATAGTGCTGGGCACTTAGTGGTGGATTAGCAAATTTGTTTGTTTGTTAATATTAAAGCATGTTGAACAAGAATTCATTATAGTCTACCAGGGACTGTTCCAGAAACTAAGAATACAAAGTTTAAAGGAACCATGTTTCTTTTTATTGTATAAGGGGAGAGAGAATAGGTAAGTATACAAATATGGAAGCTGAGGCAAAGAAAGCTTGAAAAGTGTTAAATAATTAAAAAGTGTTAAATAATTAAAGCTGTTTCTCTACTGAAAGTTGGCGGAGGTGGTGAAGAAAGATGGCAAAATAATAGGGCAAAATAAATCATAAGGCAGGTTGTGAAGATTATGTTTAAAACTAATTGTATTATCTTCAGAAGTTGTATCTGAAATAAGAAAATGATCACTGTAGATGCCCTCCTCCGGAATACCAGGGCACACCTGCCCTGGTGTTTGAAATGTGAATCTTCTGTGTCGGGTTGCTTTTCTTTCTCGTGTTTGTAGTTAATGGCCTCTAAATCACTCAATGAATAATAAGAACCTAAAACATAAACATGCTAGAACACGTTGAAATATTAATATAGTTAATTGGATTTATAGTATCATTCTCGATGATAAAGAACTAATAGGAAGACTTTTCCTGCATTTTCATTCTTCAGTTACACTGGGAAAGATCTTTCAAAATTATTTAAATGATAGTATTTATCCATTAGCAGTTTTAGGAAAAGGAAAAGAAAGATAATACTCAGGAATTTATGACATACAGGATTTAATTATGTTAGTAAACGGATATATTTTGTGAATTTAAATTTATAATTAACAACAAATGGGGCTTCCTTTTCACAATAATTAAATTCTTCTAGTAACTAGACATTTAAGGCAAAACAGATCTTTTTTTTTTTTTCTTCAGTACACGGGCCTCTCACTGCTGTGGCCTCTCCCGTTGTGGAGCACAGGCTCCAGACGCGCAGGCTCAGCGGCCATGCTCATGTGCCCAGCTGCTCTGTGGCATGTGGGATCTTCCCAGGCCAGGGCACAAACCCGTGTCCCCTGCATTGGCAGGCGGACTCTCAACCACTGCGCCACCAGGGAAGCCCCAAAACAGATCTTTTAGGCTCAGAGGCTAGAAGTCAATGTGTCATTACAATATATTTGCTCTTAATATTACTTATTTAAAAATTTGACCTCTATTTATACATGTACTTCTCTTTCAGATATTATTAATATATTTAGCTGCTAATGGTTGTTTACTAGATTGTTTTAGACTGCTTGACAAAATCAACTGGTTGAAAACTATTTCTCAACTTGAATAAAGTTCAGATACCAAAGAAAATTTCATTTTTATATGGCAATTTTCAAATAAAATTTGATTTTATGCTGTATTCCTCCCTCATCAGGAACATATTAAAAAGGCATAGTGAATCTCTCATGGTACATAATATGAGTCAAATCCACAACTTGAACTGAAAGTTTCTTTTCATATTTAAGGTAACGGGATCTTACTTATGAAATGCCAGGAGACACACCTTATAATGGAAAGGTTAACTAGCTTTTACCATTCTCAGAGCTTACCAATTTCTCACCAGAGTGGGTTTGTGGGTAAGACTGAAGATGTGAAGTTTCATATTGTCTTCGCAGCACCATTTATTGTAACCAGTGCAGGTGAAAGAGTGAAAGCCCTAAGATTCCTGTTACTTAGGAGGTTTTTGTTATTTGTTGTTTTGCTTTTAAGCCATGAGGATGGTCCAATAGCATCATAACTGCCGAGGAGCAGTGAGTTTGTATATATGTGTGGTGTGTATATGCATGCATGCATGTGTGTGGGTGTGTAAAAAGTTGAGATTGGTGGATAAAGCTTAATGATTCTCCAGGTACAAGGAGGAAGACCTCGTGGGCCTTGAGACAAATCTTTGATAAACCACCTCAGTCGACTTAAATATGGTGACTTTCCTACCGTGTAGCTACCACCTTCCCCCATTATAAAAATAGGTAAAAAATGTTTGATTGGGACTCTTTAGCTTGGAAAACACTTGAAGTCAGAGATTAAGTCATACACTATAAAATTCTAAATGTCCAGTAGAGTGTATCTTATATACTGACTATTAGACACATACTATACACAGTTTTAATAGACAAATTTGAAGATATATCTATGAATTAAATTTTGAAAATACTTAATTTCAATGTATGAATGACATTTTTTGTGGTTTCTTATACAATTAAATATATTGCTTATAAAAACGATGACTGAAATATCATTTATGATCAATTTAATCTCATCATTTACAGTAATACTAAGTGTGATTAGGAAATGAGAAGGGCAGCAGAAGGAGTGGGGAAGATGGACAGGATTGAGAGAAATTTCACAGGTACCATTGACAGTGTTACTGACTTATTAAAACGGGAGGCATAAGAGAAAAAGATTGATTACTTTACAAAATGTGTGATGCCCCTAAGTTTCTTAAGACATTAATTTTATATTCAATTTAGATTGATCATTTCTTGAAATAAGTTTAATTGCCCTATGAAATGCACCATTTAATAAATAGTAAACCATCTTATTCACTGTATTCTCAAATCAGATTGTCTTAAAGACACTAAAATCAGGTAATTTATATTATAAAACTTATAATTCATAAAATTCTGATATGCATATATTATCAATCCATTAATTTAAATATAGCATTAAATGGAAATTCACATTGTAATTAATAAAAATAGTGGAACCAGAATTTCCAAATAGAGTAAGCAGACAGCTATAGACCATTAAATGCATAATAAATCAACCTCATTTAACCTTGAATATCTACAAAGATGGATAAGTAGAATAGTTATATGAAGAGAGGCATACTTTTAAAAAGCCAATATATAGGTGAAAGCTTAAATTTTTTTTCATAAAATATACAGTTAAGGATTTAATATTTGGATGGAAGGCAGTTTTTTAATTACTATTTTTTATTAGTACATGGATGGCTCAGAGGAAAAAATAATCTCTAGGAAATTCTGTGCGTGATTTATGAAATGTAGTTTTGCAAGGGCAGGTAAATTACAGCTAATACAACTTCTAGTATTTAAAAGTATCTGAAACTTACATTTAGAATGTCTTGTTTCTTGGCAAAGTTTCAGTTACTGGATATTTTTTTTTTTCCAACTACAATATATGTCTTTAAAGATTAAAATGCAATTTCTTAATTTTGGAATGAAAGGAGTTGGGAAAAGCTGAATTAAAAAGTTTAGAGGAACGACCTCTAGTGTCTTTCCATTTTACAATATTTTTGTGGTTTTCTTTGTGAAACAAAATGAATTTAACTTCATCTGCATTTCAGTTTTTGGTATTCGGACAGGAGGGTAATCTGCCCTGTTCAGGATGTTTTCTGGCCCTGCCTTTCACCAATAGGGGGTGAGTTTCAGATTCAAGTTAAAGTAGCTATCAGGTACCCAAACAACCTCTGACCAACCAATTTGAGACAGCTTCCAGAGCCTGATAACAGAGATGGGACTCCATCTACTTAACCTGGACTTTCAGTCTGTGATAAAAGTTTATCTTCAAAGTAAGATAATAGAATATAGTTAATACTTCGTTAGCTTGATTCATCAGCTTTCACCACTGAGACATATGCTCTGTGGTTCTCCATTTGTACTCTTTCTGGAGCCCTGCGAATGTCAGAGTTGATGCTGCTTTGGAGGCATTTCTCTGTCATAGTTTATATACACAGCACAGAAGTCAAAAATACTTTCTCTGTGGTGATATATAGTCACATACTAATCCATTTATTATAGATATAACCACTAATAACCTGATGTTTTTCACATCATCCTAGTTTTATTATACGAGGCTTTCCAGTCAATTCGGCCACGTTTACCCACTTATTTACATGGCCTCAGTGGAAGTAATCATTGTGTATCACCATAACTCTACCAAATTCATTCCCTTCCCAACATTCTCCTTTGCTATCAGTTTACTATAGTGTTTGCAATCCCCTGCAACATTTCTCATGGTTATTTTCTAGCACTACCCATTTGACCACTCAGTTGTGCATCTTCTTCAAATCTCAATTGGATTTAGCTTTTTTATTCTTTATCTTGCCGCTCAGGTGAGAAATCATTGGCCTTAGTCTAATTTCTGCAGTTTCTTGGTTGTTTCTGCTGACATCACGCCTCACCTCCACCAGTGTATCTGTCCTGGTTTTGTGCCACAGCTATTTAAAAATAAAAGTTCTCACCTTTTCCCCTGGGATCTTGCTGCAGTCAGCAAGTCAGACTTTCTCAGTAAACTACATCCCCTCTACCCTTCAACCAGGTCATCAATATTATCACCTCCTTCTCCATTTTTCGGGAAACGTATATGAAAGATAACAAACAACCTTCAACTTCACACTTTAAGTTGTGACTGCTTATTATGAAGTCTTTAAACAACCCAACTATATGGCTGTATTCTATATTATCTAAGAAGCTCTGGATTATAATTCTGTTGCTTCACCATTTAGTAGTTGTGCCACTTTGGGCCAGTTATTCAAATTCACTATGTCTCAAGTCATGATTTTTCCTTTTCTTCAAATCTATAGCTTTTGTTGTTATTCTGATTGAATACAGATTTCTTGGGGTAGTACACTGTTATTGAGAAAAGGAGATAGAGGCTGACACTAGAAAAAAGAAAACTGAGTTCCAATTTACACTATATTTATACCAATTCACACTACAGTAGCCTTTTCATTCATAACTTTAGAAATTGGCAAAAATAAAGCCCACATATGTATACTAATTCAGGAAGGTCTTTGGTGTATATAAGCACACTAGTTTGGGCATTAATTCCTATTTAAAGTTAAGGGCATTCTTACCAGATTCAGATTTTTTTGTTCAAATTTTTTGCGATTGATATAAGGTAGAATATTTATACCCTTCTCTCCCCAATTTTAATAACATTACTCCTATATCATCACTCATAAGGGCTTTTGAATCCATGTGCTTCCAAAACGGATACTTTCCAAAATGAAAAAAATATTAAACTTAGATGAACACAATGTACACTTTTATTCATTCAGTAAATATGTATGTAATGCTTACCATAAAAAGTTTAAAGTGTCAGGATGCAACAGTGAAAAAGAAAGTCAAAGTCCTCTTATAATTTAACTTATATTGTAGTAGAAAGCAGTGGGCAAATGATATTCAATAAAGGTAGTGTATGTTAATACATACTGAGTGATATGACGAATGTAAGTCAGAATAAGTACATAAGGAGTGATGGATCAGGATGTAGATCTATTTATACAAAGATTTGGGAAGCCTTCTTGAATAAATTCATATGTGAGCCGAGACGTGATTTAAGTGAGGAAATGAGTCATATCCAAAATTAAAGGACAATATTTGGAAGACGGAATATCCAGTGCAAAGGCACAGATGTGGGAGCACACTTGCCCTGTTCAGAACTCATCAGTCATCGTGGCTGGAGAACAGTAAGAAAGGGAGAAAAGATGCAGGAGTAGTCGAGGATAGAGAAGAATACCGATAACAGATCAGGTAAGGCCTCTAAGGTCTGGTAATGACCTTGGATTCCATTGCAGAGATCCATCTAAAACTGAAAGTCATTGGAGAGCATTGAACAGAGGAGTAATGTTATATGACTTGCACTTGAAAAGGATTGCTGTCATTTCTGAATGAAGAATACAATACAAGAAAACAAATGTGAAAACAGGAGGACTCGGTAGGAGGATCGTGTATAACAGAATTGAAGGTATTATGTATAAAATAGACAACTGGGGAGAACATACTGTATAGCACAGGGAACTCTACTTAATGCACTGTGGTGTCCTAAGTGGGTGGGAAATTCAAAAGGGAGGGAATATATGTATATGTATGGCTGATTCATTTTGCTGTGCAGTAGAAGCTAACACAACATTGTAAAGCAACTATACTCCAGTAAAAATTAATTTAAAAAAAATAATTGACGGTATTATGAGCATAGATCATGTTGCCGAGTGTGGTAAAATCTTGGATCTGTTTTGAAGATAAAGACGCAATGGCTTGATAGAATGAGTGTGGGAATAAAATAAAATATCAAGGATAGCTCTGCAACTTAATGTAATTTGAGATGGGAAACATGGAAGGCAGAAAGATGATTTGAGGGAGAAAATCAAGGATTAGATTCTGGAAATCCTAAGATGTAAATTATTTTTCATACTTTAACTTCTTTAGTAGTGTTTTTAATTTTCTGAATAGATGTCTTTTTTTTTTAGATAATTCCAATATACTTAAAATGTTGATACTATTAAAAATGGAATAACTTTAATATGTTTTCTAAATGGTTATTTTGGCATAATTTCTTCTATTTTATAGGAAGATCTTATATTCAGTAACCCTGCCAAACTCTCTTTTTTAAAAAAATTTAAAAAATTTAATGTAATTTTTAACGGTTACTTTCCACTTACCATTAGTACAAAATACTTGTTTTATTCCCCGTGTTGTACAATACATCCTTGAGCTTATCTTATACCCAATAGTTTGTATGCAATATATTGTGCCTTCCCCCCTCCCCACTGGTAACCACTAGTTTGTTCTCTGTAGTAACATGTAAATTTTTATAGTAATCCAAGTGACATGTCTAGTAGCCAGTTAGATATTCATGTGTGAATTTTGGGAAATTGTTCAGGTTAGAAACTAAAAATTGAAAATTAAAAGAACATGGGTGACTTTGAAAGTCACAGCATTGCATTAAATCACCTAGGAGGAAAATACAAATAGAGAAGAGAAAGGGCCTGAAAACTAAGCCCTGGGGCATTTTAAAATTCAGAACTTAGTAAAAATGGGATTTGACAAATACTTTGCCCTTGACCAGAGTTTAGTAAGGCTCCTGTCCTGTCTTTCCTCTGTCCAGCCCAGTCTTAGCAAGAGTCCTGCTAAGTCAATTTAGTGGGAACACACCCATCCTTGATATCCGATCACTCTTGGTAACTAATCAAGTGTTATATCCCCCCACCTTTCATGTATAAATCCTTGACCTGCCTTCAGCAAGAGTCCTCTTAAAACAGTTTTGCAATAAACTAACCTTGATGTCTCCTCTTATTAATTTTCCATCCACTGATGCCCTCACTCTGCTCTTTGGCTACAAATCCCCAGCTGTCTTTGCTGTATTCTCAGTTAAGCACTGTCTCTTTCCCGTATTGCAATAACTCTAGTCATCTGTACAATCTTCCTACCATTTAAAAAGGTGTCAGAATGATTTTTTCTTTAACAGATTCAGCAAGACAACCCAAGACGAAACAATTCGCAAAGATGAAGGAAAACTCAGTGAGAGTGAGACTGTGCAGAGTGATGTTCTAGAAACTAAATAAAGACAGCATTTCAGAAAATAAGTTGTGATTGATTTGTGCCCTGTGATGCTATTAGAGGAAGGTATAATGACTGAGACCATTAACCTTGGGATGTGAAGTCATTGGTGACCTTAAACAGAGCCTTACCTGAAGGAGTGGGGATAAAATATTTTTGGAATTTGTTCCAGAGAAAATGAGGAAAGATGAACTGGAGACAGAAGATATAGATTTGTTTTTCCATAGGAGTTGTATCAAATATTGGAGTGGACATAGCCTTGTACGTGAAGAGGAATGAACGTGGGATCAAGGAAGTCTTTTGCTCGTTTTAAGATAGTCTACAGTGTTACAGAATACTTTTACATATCTGGTAGTGACTCAGTGGGAAGTAAATAAAATAATGATGACAGAAACATGGAAGACTGTTGTAAGGGTCGAATGTGTGAGAGAGAGGAGAGATGTTATAAGAGTCCATGCACAAGGGACAGGTAGAGAGAAGAACATGACAAGTTCTTCCATTTTAATGAAAAGCAAGACAGAGAAAGGCACATACATATATGCACGCAGGGAGTCTGTAGATGCGGTAATGCGAGAACCTATGCAAGTTTTCTTGGGAATGCTTTCTGTTTTCTAGAAAATAAAGAGAAAGGTCATCAGCTGAGAAGAGTACATGAGAATTGTGACAAGAGTAAAGGTATTGACTTATCCCCTTTGTGAGAAAGAGGAAATTAATTAGGGAAATCTAGTTGGATTCCAGGTGGCACTAAATGGTCCACTTCAGGGAGATGCTTGTGAATTTAAAGTAAGAACAGTTACCGTGATTGTGTCTTTTTCTCTAATCGAATTTAGTGTTTCAGACGTAGATGCAGGGGTGTTGGATAAAACAAGAATTAGGGTCTTTCCAGTAAAGTACGATGGGGGGACAAGGAAGCCTAGGGCTCAGAAACACCCTGTACTTAACAACTAACATATGGCGATACCTTCATATCTATCAATTAGTCTGAGAACCATTATCTATATTTAAAATGGAGAAGAATAATTGTATCAATTATTCATAAAATGGAAACATGAAGGGAGGTAAGTGTAAACATTTTAACGTATTAATACTAGAAGTGCAACCAGATTAAGAAATTGATAATTTCCTTTAACATTCATAATCTATGTTTCATTTAAGAATTACATAAAATAAAAACTTCAGAGTCTAATATTGGATTCTCAAGGTGTTTGCTTATATACTAAGAATCCGTTTCCAACTTGAGATGCACAGTCACAGCATGCCAGGCATGGATGCCCGAAAGCAGAAGACGGTGCCCTCTGGTGCTCATTAATTATTCATCATGACAAAAGATCCCTGCCAAAAGGCTGCACCTCGTCTTTGATCTTTTCACCTCTGCCGGGGTTAACCCGGCACTTTTCATTCTCTTGTCTTAAGGGAATGAAAAAAAGAAAAAAAGACATGCAGACTCACTTTATGTCAAATGAGAAAGGAGAATTGCTGCAGGGCTTTGAGAAATTACCCCAACTCTGAAGTTTTGGCAGAAACAAATTAGAAATGTCTCTATGAGACTGCACACTAAGGACTTGTTGTGCTCCTTTCCAAGAAAGAGTCTGGACACATTCACCTTGATCACAAATTCAGCTTCTCACATATAGGATTCTGTTCCAGAGGCTGAGGGAAGAAGGTTTAGAAAGAAAATGAACCGAGAATGTATACTTATTAATAATTAACAAATTTAAATAGAGATGGATAAACTGGAAAATAAATATTTTCCATCGAATCTGTTATAATTTGAATTGTGTCCCTTCCTCCAAGTTCCTATATTGGGATCCTAACCATCCCACACCACCCTGGTACCTCAGAATGTGACCTTACTTGGAGATAGGGCCTTAAAAGAGGTAATCAATTTAAAATGAGGACATTGGGATAGGCCCCAAGCCAATATAGGTTGCATACTGACAAGAGGATATTTGAATACACACATGCATGGAGGGATGATTTAAAGTGGTTTAGGGAGAAGACAACTAGCTATAGGTAGAGAGAGAGAGGGCCTGTTATAGACCCTTACATCACAGCTCTCAGAAGGAACAAAACCTGCCGATACCTTGACTTTGGACTTCTAGCCTCCAGAACTCTGAGACAACAAATTTCTGTTGTTTAAGCCTCCCAGTTTGTAGTATTTTGGTTATGGAAGTCTAGGAAACTAACAGAGGAACCATTTAATTTTCAGTTGAAAAGTACCACTCCATGCTGGGTATAATTTGAGGTGTAAAGTCACGTGGCATTTAGGAGTTGTGGGTTTACCTACCTGTTGATGCTGACAACTGTCCCAGCCCCTCACTCTCATAAGATTTTGATTCCGCTGGTCTGAGTTCGGGTCCAAGAATGAGAACATTTATTAAGTACTCTAGGTAACCCTAAATGTCAAGCAAATTAGCAAAACTGTAATTTACTAGCAGGTGTATCAGTAATGTAAACAGTTACAAAATTTTCAGATGTGTGAAAGACAATAAGTTAAACATTGTAAATATTTCACTATTTTGGAGAGCATGTGAAAGTGTGTATATCTGTATCTATATCTAAAAGCATATCGTGTGTGTGTGTGTGTGTATGTGTGTGTGTACATATATATGTATATTTCCATGTACCTATTCCTGTAAATATTTATATGAGATAGCTTTTAGATACTATGTTTTATTGTAAATTTTACATTAAAAGAAGAAGAAAATGTTTATAAAGTTTATTTAAAACTGTATATATAGTACTTAAGACTTCATAGGTATCTTAAGCAGGGAGCTTTGTCATGTCTCATTTTTCCCACTCAGGATTTCTAAGCAATTATGAGTGTCTCTAAAATGGCACAGAATCAGCAGAGGTGAGGGAATAGAGTTGCTATTCACCCACTTTGGGGTTTGGGGGTAGCCACATTGGCACCAAATCCTCCTCTCTTATTGTCTTACCAGTTCAGAGGCCGTGATTTTCTCCTGTCTGCCCTCCCTCCTACATACACACACACACACACACACACACTCATGCACATCGCACAAATACACAGTCTCACATATCCTCACGCATTCTCATTCACGCAAAGCCCTACATCCTCACACACACACAAATCCACACAGAATCACACTCTCATTTTCTCTCATACTCACTGATACACAACCACAAAACTCTCACACACTCACACACTCAATCACAAAGATTCACTCATATCTGTGTATACACATACGCATACACACCCTCAGTCACTTACCTTCTCTCACGCGCCCTGCCCACACACCCACACAAACTGCCACACACTCTTGGTCACACCTTGTCAGACATGCACTCACACTTACACAGATCCACACACAGGCACACACACTCTCACTCACTTTTTTGCTCTCTTAGACTTACATCCTTTAGTCTTTATGTCCCAGTGGGGTGACCACATCCCCATGTGCTTATTGGGTTACTAAATTTCCAAAAGCACTCATATCATTCAAAAAAGAAAAGAATAAACACTTTGTGTTTCAGTGGATTGTGGTCTGCACGGTCTTCTAAAGCACAGGGCTTAGGGAGGGGAGTCTGTAGATGGGAATGCTCCCAGGCCCTACAGCAAAAGAAAGTTGGGCAGATTCGAGAAAAAAATAAGATGGCCAGTTACCTAGTCGACTTAGTCAAGATAAGAATAAAAACTGTGATCTAAGTAATGGTGAGAAGGTACATCATGTGAAGTGCTGTGAACCATGATAAGGAGTCTGAATTTTTATGCTAATAGCAATTAGAAGGCGATGGTGGGTTTGAGTAACAGAATGAATTAATCTGATTGGCATCGTGAAAATAAATTCTAGTGGACATATGAGGATGCAGAGAGTCAATGGACTATTGCATTTTGGGTAAAAGTAACTGTGGTTTGGATTGTGGTGGCAGTAACACTCATGGTGAGCAGTCCATGCATTTGCGGTCTATGTAGAAGATAGATCCCCTGGATCTTGCTTATGGATTGGATCTAGAAAGTTCAGGGCAATTTGACATGACACGCCAGGTGCATGATCACATCATTTACTGAGATGTGATAATGGTGTTTGAAATAATTACAGAAGAAATAAATCAGTAGTTTTGGAATGTCTATGAGACATTTAAATTGTAAACGTAGAGTAGCTAGTTGGATATTTGATCCAGAGTTCAAGTCAGGACTGGAATTATGAATTGGGAGACAAACATATGTTTGATGCTTTAGAAATGTTGGTGTTCCAGTGGATACTAATAATATATAAACTTACAGCAAGCAATTAGACTAGATATATGATTGTAGGCCAGCTAAAAATCAGTACTGAATTAGGGATGCAAGGGATTCTGGAAACTTAGAAGGAATTTTTATTCAAATCAACTTTTTTGCTGCCTACTAAATTTTTGGAAGGAAATTGATTTTTCTCACTGTTTGCACGTTAGTAAGATATTCAGAATGTGAAAGTCACTCACCTAAAGTTTTTAAATATCAGAGAAATAGGGGAACTTTGAGAAGGAGAAATTATAGACATGGAAAAACAGATAAACAATGGCAGAACAATAGGGAATTCTAGCATTTACTAGGAGAAGAATTGGGTCCCATAATAGGAAAAATAAGTCTTTCAAAAGAGTTGAAATAGAACAAACTTTACTAAGGTAAAGAGAGAGAAGTTTAAATAAGGAAGGATTTTTCCATAATGATACCTGCTATAAGAGGTGAGAAAAGAGCCAGTGAAAGATAAGAAGGCAATGAAAAATACATTAAAATAATTCATAAAAATTTTTGACTTTTAATGTAATATAATTTCATAACATTATCATTTCTATGGACTGAATGTTTGTGTTCTCCTGAAATTCCTATATGGAATTCCTCACTACTGATGTGATGATATTTGGAGGTGGAGGAGTATGAAGGTGGAGTCCTTCCAATGGGATTAGTGCCCTTATAAGAAGAGGAAGAGACATGAGAGTTCACTCTCTCCAAGGAAAGGCCCTGTGAGGACCCAGCAATAGGGCAGCTGTCTCCTACAAGCCTGCAGAACTGTGAGAAATCAATGCCTGTTGTTTAAGCCTCCCAGTGTATGGTATTTTGTTATAACAGCACAACCTGACTAAGACCACCATGGAATAAAGTTATAGACTAAAATGGAGGAATTGGGAGGAATTAATGAATGAATTTTGTTTTCCCTAAAGGAGATGTATTCTGAGTTAGGTTTTTAAAAAATTATTTGCCTTTTTTATTATTGCTGTAAAATAATACCTACTTAGACATTATTAAAAAATAGAAAGGGTAAATAACATTAAATATATCTAGTAAATTAATGTATTTATATATTAATAAATAATTTGATTAAATGATTTATAATTCAACAACTTTACTTTTAAGAACTTTATGCAAATATTCTCAAAACTGTAATTATAGTTTACATGGGGATATTTTAGTTTTCCTATATGTCCCCCTAACATTATATATATATATATATATATATATATATATATATATATATATATATATATTTATGCTTGTATTTTGGTTCATTCAGCTCCTCTTTCATCTGTTCATTATTCAGCAAATATTTTTGAACAATTAAACACCATGCATTTAGCTAGTACTAGATGTTATTATGTATTTTTTGTAAACATTAATTTTTATATCTAGGCAGGACTCCACTGGGTGAAAATAGTTTTGTTTAAGTAACCCCATATTGTAATTTATACATAGTACTATTATATATTTGAACTAACAGAACATTGTACATTTAGTATAATTTTCATCGAGTAAGATCTTAAAGAGAAATTAAGATATCAATCTTGACTATTTAGGGTCTGTATGAATACTGCCAATATCCTATTCAAAAGCATTGTGCATTTACACACACACACACGTGCAGTTATGAGAATGATCCCTTACAGCTCATTGCTGCCAGCATTGGTTAATATATTTTGCTAATTAGATCTGTGGAAAAGGTATTATTCATTATTTTCTCTCTTATTTTCTTTACTTATCTCTTGTTTGACCATTTTTCTTGATTTATTCCTAATTGCATGTTTGCAAATTATATGTTTGTAGTCTGCCTGTTCATTCACTAGATTCATAGTTGTTTTCTTCTTATATTGTTTCTTCAATTAATGATATATTATTCCCTTGGCATCTTTACTGAAACACATTTTCCATAATAGATTTTGGCCAGGACTTTTTAAACGTCCTTACAAATTGCCCAGTTAATGAAATTAACAGCATTTATATGGAGTGAGTTTGGCTCTTTTCTGCTTTGGTGGACACTCTCCTGGAGGTTTTCCATGTGTTTTCTTGTATGTTGTGAGTTAATCTTCAGGGTGTATTTTCTTCTCTGGGAGTTTTGCAGGTGTCCCGTGTTTATAAATATCCCTATGGGCAGATTTTGTTTTTAATTCTACTAGGAGCCAATGTTTTGTGTTGCCTCTAGTTCAGTTTTCATGTTAATGTCTCCTGAGACTCAGGTTTTCACAGAAGTGGATAGCACATGATTTTTCTTTCAATGGCTATTTTCCCACCTATGGCCAGTATAGGAAGCCTGCCTCCATGCCATGTCCCCAGGCCAGGGGTATTTTTCTAGTTCCAATTTAAGAGATTGAAAGTCCCATCTTAACTCAGATGTATGCAAGAAGCATACTTCCCACCACCTCCAAATGCTGGGTCCAGCCTTCCATCCCAGTGTTCCACAGATACTCAACACCATCTCGTATGGTGTGTATCAATCCCTGGTTTTAACTCCTTTCCTTTCCTCCTCTCATGTTTCTGGCTTTTTAAACTATTATATAAACTTCATTATATATATCAGACAAACTAAACAAACACATGATGGGTAAATAAGAAAATTTGTTTCATGACCTGATATGATGAAGTGTCTTTTTAAGATTAAAAATTAAAACATGAAATGTATATCATTAATATTTTAATAAGAAAGGACTATATGCTGTACTGTGAAAATTCTTAGGCACCTGAAAGAGTTGGACACTAATTCTGTTGCTGAAGGTACAGTCTATCCTCATACCGTGATTATAGCAATAAAGTTAATGATCTTATTGCAGCCACACCAACATATTTATAGTGCTATTAAATGGATATACTCACTCAAGGTGCATGAAAAGGAGCGGGTTTTAACAGATTTTTTTTAAATGATGTTTTCTGTCATTTAGATGTTTTTAAAGTTGAAATGAACAGGAAACATGATTAACTATAATTGAAATAGATTAAAAGGAACAATAGAATGGAAACCCTTTTGAGCCTCACATTAAATATAAAGTAATTTTGAGTGTTATAGGAATATAACTGTAAACTAAAATGCATCATTAAAATATCTAAAAGGATGCATTATTTATTACATTTGAAAAGGATAGGATCAACTTTGGGATGTAACCTTTTTCAAAATTCAGACCTATCAATTGTGTAACAGTAATTACATAATTAAATCTGAAATAGTTTGACTGACAGCTAAAATCTATGATACATCCAAAGGGTATTTATTACTCTTCTAAAGACAGGATGGGTCGTACTTAGTAAGGTGTTGTTATAGATTGAATTGTGTCAGAAAAAAAAGGGAACATTGAAGTCCTAACTAGAGTACCTATGAATGTGGCCTTATTGGGGGTAAGGTTTTTGCACGTGTAATCAGGTTGACTAGGTCATTAGGGTGGGTCTTAATGCAACAGGACTGGTGTCTTTATAAGACAAGATAGAGACACACAAGGAAAAGATAGCCATGTGACAATAGAGGCAGAAATTGGAGTGACACATTTGCAAGTCAAGTAACTCCAAGAGTTGCTAGCAAACCACCAGAAGCTAATAAGACACAGGGAGGGATCCTCCCTTAAAGATTTCAAAAAGAGCATGGCCCTGCTGACACCTTAATTTCAGAACTGTCAGACAATAAATTTCTCTTGTTTCCAGGCACCCAGATTGTGGCGTTGTGTCATGACATCCCTAGGAAACTAATACAGGCATGGAGCATTTAGAATATATATCCTGGCAATTATAGGGGCACTTTTTTTGGCAAAGAAAAATAACTTGGTTTTGGATGAATTCTACTCATGCTCAAAGTTTCAGAATCTAGGCCAGTATCTAAGGTCTTTGATAGTTTTCATGTCAGGGAAAGGACTCAGAAATTTTAGGAGATAAATTTACCTTGGTTTTCTTTTACGTTAGAAAAAATCACTTCCATGGCATTAAAAAAATCCATAAATAATTCAGTTCAGATTAATCAGTTTGAACTCCCGAGCTTACTCAAAACTGTTGTGTACCCTCTGGATCTACTTGTTATGATTACCACATTTGTCTTTTCACCTTGAAGCTCCAGCAAAAGTCAACCATACAGAGATTCTGTACTTCTAGGTGACATTTATCTTAAATTGGAGAAAATATGTCAGGATTTTGCATAAATTATGTCACAATTGAAACTTGTATAAGCTAATTCATTTATATCATAAATATAATTCATACAAGATTTAACCTTTATAGGTTTCAAAGTCTTCTACAGAAATGCTCTTTCCATTGAAAGACTTTTAGAGCCAGAAGGAGCAGGTCATAGTTGTACCAACATATCAATAATTTTATCAGGTAGCTGTTAATGTCAAGCTCTGTGCTCTTTAATTGAATAACACATATTACAAAATACAATATGAATCCCACTCTTGAACATCCCAAATTTAGTAGCTAATTTAAAGCTAACAAATATATGTTAAGTATACTAGGAGTATCAGTATACTAAGAGGTTCACAGGACCTGGAAAAACCTCACTTGAAGTCTTAGATCTGTAAGCTGTGGTGTGCAGGTGTTGGTTCATACTGGCTCATGAGAGCTGATCATTAAATTCTCGGGAATTTTGCAGAGTGTATGTTAAACACAGCCATTATTAAAAATTAATTACATATTTATATCTGTAATACATATTAATTATATAAAACTAGTAATAAATATTAAAAACTCACTTGTTTCTAATTATTTTACTACATTTAGTTATATATTATGTATGTTTTTTGATGTTTTTTATCTATTTCATTTTTATGGCAGAAATACTATATAATGGGGTGCTATTATATGTCTCTCGCCAATTCTGATCAACCCTGCTGGGAGTTACAGAACAGAAATTGGCAACCATTGCTAATCAAATTTTTTTTTCTTTTCTCAGAGAGCCATTTGTTAAACATAAACCAGCATACTATTTTTTAAAGTGTGCTGAACTTCTCAGTTTCCATGGACATTGTTTATTACTTCCTCCTATTAAAATCTCTTTCTTCACTAAGCTTTCTTTTCCAGTTAATTATACTCTGATCACAGATGATCTTTATTAAAAGAATACATATTCTTGTGATTCAAAACCAAATATTTTAAAAGAATGATATACATAATAAAAATTGACATGAAAGTGTTTTATTTAAAATTGAAATAAAAAGCAAATAGACATTTAGAAGACATTTGTCTCATTTTAGAAAACATAGGCTTTAAGGATTTAAAAGTAGCATTCCAAACTCATTGCCAGAATTAGAATTACATCACATCCCAGCTTTCCTGTCTCTCTGGGGGCTCCTTTTTTACACACTACCAAAAACTTGAAATATCGGTCTCAGTCCTGGCACTTCTCTCTCATCCCACTCAGTGTGGGTAATTTCAACCATTCCCATGTTGTCTCTCACTGTTGTGGCCTCTCCCGTTGCGAAGCACAGGCTCCGGACGCGCAGGCTCAGTGGCCATGGCTCACGGGCCCAGCCGCTCCGCGGCATGTGGGATCTTCCTGGACCGGGGCACGAACCCGTGTCCCTTGCATCGGCAGGCGGACTCTCAACCGCTGCACCACCAAGGAAGCCCCAATTCCCATGGTTTTAAATGTTACTTTGTGTCGATCACTGTCTCTGTCTCAAACTTTGCTGTCTCTGTCTCAAACTTCGCTGTCTCTGTCTCAAACTTCGCTGTCTCTGTCTCAAACTTCTGCTCTGAAATCCATAAAATCATGTATATGGATTTCTGTAATTGAACTTTTCTCATGAATCTTTTACAGCATCAGTTCTCAAACTTCACTTTTGTTAAAACCACCTAGAGTGTTTGTTAAAATTCAAATACTGGGCCTCAACCCTCAGAATTTCTGATGACTAAAATAAAGGCGAATTCAAATTTCCCTTCCGCACCACCCCCATGGACTGCAAGTTTTAATGAGACAGTAGGAGAATTCAAGGAATACATTATGTATAAACAAATGCATTTTGTTTACAGTGAATATGCATTTAAGGATTTTTTAAAAGTAGCATTTTCCATTTTCAACTTTTGCTTCATATTTTACTTCTATAATGATATCTCATATTCAAAATGTGAAATGTCTTCCATATTTTGTGTTACATAATAATTTGAAATATCAAATGTTCATGGATTGATGAAAACTGCAATAGCAATACCAAATACTGTAACTTCTTTCAAAATGGTCATTTATAAGTCCACAGTGGTAAGCAGGTCTTCCAAGAATGGTAAATCAGAATTTGTTACGGCAGGATTGAATTTTATTTGAAATAAGATGGAAACCATTGGCGGATTTGAAGCAGAGAAATTACAACATGTAATTTATGTGTTTTTTTTTTGTTGTTTTTTTTTTTTGTGGTAAGCGGGCCTCTCACTGCTGTGGCCTCTCCCGTTGCGGAGCACAGGCTCCGGACGCGCAGGCTCAGCGGCCATGGCTCACGGGCCCAGCCGCTCCGCGGCACGTGGGATCTTCCTGGACCGGGGCACGAACCCGTGTCCCCTGCATCGGCAGGCGGACTCCCAACCACTGCGCCACCAGGGAAGCCCGTAATTTATGTTTTAAAGAATTATTTGATCAGTCAGATAATATGGGGCAAGAATGGAGGCAGAATAAGTTAAGAAATCACTGCAGTAGTTCAAGTGCAGGATTATGTAATACTAAGAAAGTAGGAAAAAAATGGACAGTGAGAATAAGACTTTAAATTGGAGTTGGAAAAATATGCTAAAAGAAATCAATATGAAGGATAAGGAAAGATGAATAAATGTAATCTCTTTATTTTGGGCTTGAGCAACTGGATAAAGTAGAGTGTTCTTTATCAAGAGAGGACTTTGGGCAGACTTTAGAGAGAACTCAAATCCATATTTCTCTTTTGACCATGGTAATGTTTAACTTTTATGTGCTTATTCATGGGGAGATATTAAATATAAATCTAATACCTGATGTGTGTTAAGAACATGCTGCATATTTTGTGACCACTAACTTGGGAGGTCAATTAGCTTAGAAGAGGTAAAAAATTATGCAGGGTGTTCTTGTAAAGCTATTATTCATTGACTTCAATGAGCTTGGAAAGAGGTTATTATAATTTTCAAGAGATGTCATAGAAACGGAAATTGTGAAATACCGCCAACCATTTTCTGTAATTAAAGAGGAAGTTGCTAAGGATGTTTGGTTCATTCTAATTTCAAGGAGTTAGCATTATAATTTTATTGTTTGGAAATCAGTGAGTTTTGTAGGCATGTAAAAAAAATAGGTACATGAAGTCACTGAGACAAAAAAAAAAAGAGGGATTGTCAATAAAATAATACTGCAATACTGTCCATATCAATGAAACGAAAGGAGTGTGATAGGGTCCTCCTGTAGCATTGATTCCTCTCCAGTACGACTGCAAATATTTTTACTTTGCAGAAGTAATTTATATTCCATATTGCCTATTGATCATTAAAAGAAGTAGGTCCATATAACTGATATAAAAAGGTTCTCTTTCTGTTTAGCCATTTTAGTATTGTCTTTCATTAAGAGGATAAAATAGTGTAGAGTGCAAAGTTAATTATAATCAGTTTCCAAATCGTCTCATTTGAATATAACAAATCACTGCATTTTCAAAGTTCTTTTCTAATTATGTTTCTTTTATTTCATTTAAAAGTAGAGCTGTTCAGACACACTGTAAGATTTTAAGAATTTGTAGACCCCTAAGAAAAATATTATTTTTGAAAAATACCTCTTATCCAAGTGAAATTGATAGACACCCCCACTCTTACAGTTCAGCATATCTGAAACGTTCAAAGGAAAGACTTTGAACCCTTCCAAGATCTATATACATTTTTTGTCAAGGGAGTTAATGAGGTGAGAAATGAAAGGAGAAATGTTGTGATGTGCTTCCTACAAAGAGACATTCACACTGCATGCAAAACAAGGAGTTTCAGATTTCCTTAACCTGAAAGAGGTGCATAATTCTGCTCAAGGATTATTGAACACTGTTGTTTATTCTGTCAATGCTATTTACTTCTTATCAAGCATCATACTGGATTTTATAAGACAGGTAGTGACAGTGAAAGTTTCATCCCGTAAAAACTGAACCAAAAATTAATAAAACAATGTAGTCTAAGAATTATATACATGATCAACTGGGAAACTTTGTTCTTTCCCTCTTTTTTGTTCTTTTTAAATTTTGCTTTTTGTTTTGTGCTTTTTGTTTTTCCTATATGAAGACATTTGAAGTGACTTAGAAATTTTGTGACTCTAACACAATTATACTTAGTACTCAGCTGACATTTATTGAAAAAGTTGTCATTGTAAGACATTTATATATACATCATTATTTCAGTTGCTACTGCCCAGTAGCAAAAGAGATACCAAATTCTCACATCATATGATTCATACAGAAAAAATACCTTGAAAAAAATGTAGGACGTATATACTTTTCATCTAAGATCAGTGTGTTTTCTTTTACCATTATAAATAATATTAAAATATCAATTTTGAAAACTTCTCCTGTAAGTGCTTTTATTATGTAATTTTAATCTTAGTTCTGCCTGATTCTACCATATCTGGAACCATAGAGTTAAAAGGAGATTTAAAGTTATTGTAATTATTCAGGGTTTTAGGCAAACCAATGACTAATCCTCTCGTTATTGCTCTGAATTATTTAAATTACTTAAGCGTATCACCATAATTTACCAGATAACAACATTTCGATCTGTGTCTCTATATAACCTCATGTCTGTTGAATGCTCTTTTAAGAAACTGAATCCTATTATAGTTATCTGGCTTAGAATGTGCCTGTTTTATTTATTTATTCTGGGAGGAGATGGGGAAGGGATGAAGGAAATTGGACTCATTCATTGGCATAATTTTTATGCATTGAGTAATGTTAAAATTTGAAGATATATTAAGGAAACACAGGATAAATATAGTGATTTAATTTTTCATTTAGTTTAAATGTTTATTACTTATTTTTTTCATTTAATAATGTTTAAATCTATATCCTTAAATCTATATCCTCATTATTTTAAATAAAATAGTATTATTTTAGAAAAGTTTAGCCAGTGCTAACCTTGTTCCCCAGACATGTTGTTGTTTTTGCTTTTGTTTGCTCTGTTTTATTGGTTTAGTTGTTTTCAAAAGTTAGCAAATATGAGAAACATTGAGAAGCTGGCCAAAGTTTTCATTTGCTAGCCAGTCATAAATATTTATCTTCAAAGATCTGTATAACGATTAATGAAACCAAATTAGAAAAATAATTTCATAAAAGAGCAACTGCATATCTCCAGTTGCTAACTCCTAAATTTAGAATTGATCCCTACACATGTGGTTTCATCCAAGTATTTATTTTTAATACAGAAATAACGAGTTTCCTTCCTGTGTCGATATCTACCCTGAATGAATACATCAGAGGTTTTTGTATTAATCCAAGATTTGTAAACGACATGACACTAGCCATGCATTAGGCTTGTGAATGTTTATTTGCAATTTAGTAAGCCTCGGTGTTACTGACTGAGTAAAAGTTTACTCTTCATGATTATTCTTTATATTGCTCTGTATATATTGTCTCTGTCAATACTTATGTCTCTATTGACAAAAGTAATCATCATACTATACTGTACTATACTAGACTATGCTATGCTATAATAACTTGCTCCAAAAATAATTACAGAAAATTATGTAATCAAGTATATTTAGGGCAAATTGAACACAGAAGAGTACCCTATGGATAGCAAACAAATGCCAACACAGAAGAAACTTAGGCTAACCTCTGGAATTAGGATCCATATACAAGAATATATCATTCTTCCTCATACAGAACATTAAGGTGTTTCATAATATAAAGGAATAAGCATTCCTATGTGTAAATGAGTACATGTTGGAAAGTATATTTAGTATGCTAATACAAAGAAGGAATCTCCTGTATGTAAGTTTGTGATGAGTATTATTGATAGAGAACACACTTATCATTAGGGAGAAAAGAATATCATCTCAGTGACACCTGTAAGAAGTGGATATTGACTATTTCAATTCATTGATTACTTATATCTCAATCTGGGTAGACCCAAAAATTTACATTATTAAATCCTCGTATTTCACAATTAAAACTCCAAAATATTTCAAATTTTAAATATGTGTATATAATGGATATATTGTAGATGGTCATGATTTGAGTACCAACAATTTTTAAAACATACAATCTAAGGGAATGAATCAATTCTTTGGACGATTATGACTATATTCAGTAAACCCAAAAAAGTTTGCTTCTTGTCTTGCTTACTGACATTCCATGTGCAACACCTGATTCTTTTTGGGTTCCTTCTAGATTATACAATCTGATGTATCAGGGAAGAGCTTGAACATATCAGAAGGAAACTGTTCCATCTCTTCATTTTTCATTTGCTTATAAACGTTCAATCCAAGCTATATGCAAATAACCTAATGCAAAGCAGTGGAACAAGTGTTAAAGTGGAGACTTTGCAGTCTCATTTTTTGGTTAAAGATAATGTGAATCAAATATCCACATATTATTAAATAAGACCGCCCAGACAGTGCTAGCAAATGTGTTGGTAAGATACTGGGTTTGAAACTTGATACCTTACCCATTAGAAGTTATAAAAGTCTCCGAGTTGAAGTAGTCAGAGAGTTGGAGATTCAGAAAGAAAATTTTTGTAAGAGCTTCGGTTCATTTCAGGTCCACAAGTCTCGAGAGAGCAGCTTGCATGTTTGGGTAACTGATTTGTGTCTCTTGAACTTCAAGGACACAATAGATGTGCTGGACTCAAATTTAAATTATTCGAAGGCTGAGAGTTCAGGGCTGGTAATTGTTCTATAAACAGAGTACATAGAAATTGCTTGAGTGGGATTGCCTGCTTGTCCAGCATCTATCAGAACAAGGAATGAGTGAATGTTTTCAAGGAACCTTGAGAGATGGACACCCTAGGTTATTAGAGGATGACTAGGAGAGATCAGTGGAAAGAAGGTAGGAGTGTACTCTGAGATGCTAAGAGGCTTTAAAAGGATTTGTAGATTTCTCTATGGAAAGACATATGTGTCTGTACAGAGGAATGTGCAGGTAAGATATCCAGGTGATTTTAGAGCAAAGGAAGACACTGAAGAATTGACACAGTGCCACCTGAGAGAAAAAGCAAGTTTCAAAGACCATTCATGCCTAAAGTACCAGTTCTTTTTTTAAAAATTTTTGTTGGAGTATAGTTGATTTATAATGTTGTGTTAGTTTCAGGTGTACAGCAAAGTGAATCAGTTATACATATACATATATCCATTCTTTTTTTTTTTAGATTCTTTTCCCATAAAGGCCATTACATTACATTACAGAATATTTAGTAGAGTTCCCTGTGCTATGCAGTAGGTGCTTATTAGTTATCTTTTTATTTTTTTTATTTTTTTGCGGTACGCGGGCCTCTCACTGTTGTGGCCTCTCCCGTTGCGGAGCAACAGGCTCCAGACGCGCAGGCTCAGTGGCCATGGCTCACGGGCACAGCCGCTCCGCGGCATGTTGTATCTTCCCGGACCGGGGCACGAACTCGTGTCCCCCGCATCGGCAGGCAGACTCTCAACCACTGCGCCACCAGGGAAGCCCTAGTTATCTATTTTATATATAGTAGTGTGTATATGTCAGTTCCAATCTCCGAATTTGTCCCTCCTCGCCTTACCCCCTGGTAACCATAAGCTTGTTTTCTACAACTGTGACTCTACTTCTGTTTTGTAAATAAGTTCATTTGTACCCCTTTTTATGGATTCCACATATAAGCGATAGCATATATTTGTCTTTGTGTGCCTGACTTACTTCACTCAGTATGACAATGTCTAGGTCCATCCATGTTGCTGCAAATGACATTATTTTGTTCTTTTTATGACTTAGTAATATTCCATTGTATCAAAATATATGTACCACATCTTCTTAATCCATTCATCTATCATTGGACATTTACATTCCTTCCATTTCCCAGCTATTGTAAATAGTGCTGCAGTGAACATTGGGGTGCGTGTATCTTTTTGAATTATGGTTTTCTCTGGGTACATGCCCAGGAGTGGGATTGCTGGGTGATATGGTAGCCACTATGGAGAACAGTATGGAGGTTACTTAAAAGACTAGACACAGGGTACCAATTCTGAATCCCTGGGACAGTGCCAAAGCAGACGTTTCCTGCCCTTCACTTATTATTTCTTTTCCAACTTTCATCCTCTTTCCATCTTTGCAGGTGTTTAGGGAATTTGGATATAAAAAGGAAAACGTTTCAGTTAAAATTGTTTCTTATGATTTGTGTTTTGTTTTGTTTTACACAGGACTGGTTATATTGATTACAAAAATAGATTGAACTAAACTAAAATTTCTCTTGACTAAATTAAGCAGAAGTTTTAATTATATAACAGTGACCAGAGGAATTCTTGTGACATGCCTTAGATTTCATCAAAGGAGAAGGAAGGAAAGAATCCCACAGAACAGGCTCACTTGGGCAATGTCAGTGGAGGATGAGAGGAAAGAAAGCTGTATTCTGATCATATCCTTTCTGTTTACCTTGGTCACCCTGTTTATTAAGCCCCAGGATTCAATCTCACTTTTACCCTTATTCATTTACTTGGGAATGTTAGTGTTTTGTAGGGTTCATATCTATTCATTTTCCCAAACATTCTCAAGAGAGGATTCTGAGACAGTTCTTTGTGTTTCCCGTGAATTGGTTGTACTCTGTGCTACATGTACAGAAATTTCATGAAGTATTTGCAGCAGGTGTATGAAATCCTTTCCTTGTTTCTAAAGCAAATTTACATTTTTTACATTTAAAAAATATTTTGTTAATTCAGTTTTCTTCTTAGAGTGACTGAAGTGTCTTTGACTTACACATTTTCATTAAAAATAGCATTTTATTATTTAGAATAATATAACTTCTAAATATTAATTTTGAAAAATAATCAGTCAAATCTTGAGAATACAGTCTACAATGCATATAATTAGTAAAATACTTTAAAATGTAACATTATTTTCTTTTAAAAATAATTTGTATTTGTTATTTTACAAAAGAAAAAACTTCTGTGATATATTGGAACTAGAAAGGCATTAGCAACATGAGTTACCTTTTTAAAAAGAAGAAAATACGGCTTTCATTTCTTATATTCTTATGGAAATGTCAATATAGTATTTACTCTTCAGATAATATATTTTATTTCTGCTTATAAAGGATGATGCCCAATAGTACAGGACCTATTTCTAAATTGTCTTTTTCTTCTCTTAAAATTCTTTTCATATGGAAGGAAATAGCTGATAATATTAAGAATAGTGTATTTAACTTATAGTTACTTAAATCATTATCTGAAATACTCCTCAAATGGAATTTGTTTTCAGTAATGTATTCTGCTTAAAAGTCTCAAAATAAACTGCTGAGTTAAGCAACTAAAGTAAACAGGTCTTTGGAGAATTAGGGTTTATTCCCACTTTACCCAAGTCAGTTTCTCAACTTGAAGATTAAAGCTCTTCTCAAACAAGGTAAACATGTTTTCTAAAATTTTACTGGAAAAAATTGTTAAAAACTATATGACAGCATCAGCAATTTTGATGGAGCTGTAGGAATAAAGCAGGATGGCATGTTGCCTTTTTTCATATCATTCAGTCCCTTTAAGGAGAATATAGTTTTCATGGAGATGATAAATATTTAGCATGAAAAATGTTAGCTTAATTATACAACTACAAACTAGAGCAAAATTCTCCCTGAAATACTTTTTTTTCTTTGAGAATTAATGTTTTTGCACATGGAAGCAGCAAAGGAAATATAAAATATATGACAACAATATTCTAAAATGTGTGTGTGTATTCTCAGCAAGTAACTACCCAGAAATCATATTTGTGTTTCAGTAAAATTCCAAAATGAACTAAATTTAAGATAAAGTTGCAGATTCATATTATTTTTATTGCATAGTGTTCATTTTAGGAGTTGTGTGATTTTAATTGGTTATTTTAATTAAAAATCCCTATTGTCAATCATCATTTTAATCTCATAGCTCTTAATTTGCCTTGAGAGCTGGTTACAATTCAATCCCATCATTGTTCTTCTAAATTTTCTTGAAATTATTCAAATCTTACATCCTCTTTCTACATGTGTCGGAGTCCTGATTTGCATTTAACACACAGACACATATACGTATAGATGCATATATTACATGTGTATGTACATGTGTATACATACACACGTATCTGTATGTGTGTGTTTATATGTGTGTGTATTGTAAGAAAAAGATAGTTTGTTACTTCGGAAAACTAATACCCTTTAGAACCAGAAACAGACTTGGAATATAATCCTTTTAAGCCCCTCAGTTTATAGTTAATGTCAAATTAACTTGCATTAGTTAGTCAGGTTGCATTTTTTTCTAGTAAACATTGATTGATGCATACAACCTAAGTGGGGTGAATATAATTTTGCTTCATTCCAATGTATTTGTAACATCGATTGTGATAATTTGCGAATATATTTTAAGTCAAATGCAAGCATGGAATCAAAATCACTTTACATTTTCTGGTCTGTGTTCTGGAAATTGAATGGATTAATAAAGCTCCAAGGCGGCTTTAAAAGTCTTATGTTCACAATACGCCATGTATTTGACCACTGTCATCTGAGACTTCTTTTTTTTTTTTTTTTTTTTTATTTTTTTAACACCTGAGACTTCTTAAAAGCATCAACTCTTATGATTGGTATTCTACTTTTAATTTGCTTGATAGTTTTAGAATTTAACAAGTAAGTCACTCTGTGCTCATTTTACATATGACATCCTAGTATTGCTTAGACTCAAACAATTTGTTATTAATTACCAAAGCTGCTTTGAACGTCTCTACAAGATGATTCATCAGTGTGGCCTAGTGAAATTTTAGCATTGGTGTGTTAGTCTAAATAGAAGGTCTATGAGTAGGAAACAAATCGTAAGAAAATCATTTGAAATTGAGTGATACTTTTCAGCTAGACTTCTATTTCAAAGTAGAAGGTTGTTCCTGTAGGCATGCGTAGATGTTAACTAACATTGAACTTTTCCACTAAATCTACTTTTGAGGGCAAGAGCATTGCTTCAGGAGTGAAGGAATCCAGATGAATAATGTTCTGCTCAAATGAACATGAGTTAAAGTTGCCTATGCAATGCCTGTGTTATTACTAGACACTGAAGAGAAAGCATTCGAGATTCTGTCTCATCTACACGATGTTTATAAATAAATTGTTTGGGGGATTTTTTTATATATAACTAACTTAAAAATGATTAGACTGGTGATTCAATTATGTCATATATACCCAAGTTTGGAAACAGGAGCACTCTTTAAACCTTGAATTATTCTCACCCATTCCAGTTAGTCAAAGATAATCTGTGATGAGGCTCCAGGCTCTGTGTCCATTGTCAAGACTCCTGATTAAATCATCCTCACAACTTCCTTTCCTAACGGATGGCCACAAATGGAGTGTAATTTTATACTGAGTCACCTCAGCATTAGCACAGCAATATTAACAAAATAAAAAGCAGGAAGATTACAGAAAGTATCTAGTATCACAATAAGACATAAATACAGGCCACTGAGACCTCAGTCAGATTGGTGCCTCATGGTACTAATATTGCCTATTAACATGCAAAAACATAAAAGGAAAAGACAGCAAAAAGTGAAGGGTGTCAAAGTGGAAAAACGTATGAAAAAAAGGAAGAGTCAGCAAGACCAGTGCTAAAAGGTAGTAATATTATAGATTACTGTTGTCCCTTTCTTTCATGTACCTGTATGGTTTTCTCTACTCAGTCTTTTATAATTTAATGAATGAAGATAAAATAATCACAAATAACATATTATGAGAAGAATTAAGTGACATTTTAAATATAGTCATTCAGTCACTTAGAATTATTAAAAAATAGCTATTCTTGTTATTTTTAGACCTCCTGGGAGAAAAGAGCTCTTACATTTCCTTTTTCTACAGCCATAAACTAAGCATTTAAACTTTCACCACTAACCCACAACTATAAATAAAAATATTTCTATATTCAATATCACAGTCACTCTCAAACTCATGCTGACTAGAAATTCAGACCCTACTTTTTACAGCAGTTCCATTCTCAAGAAAATGTACACATTGAGATGTTGGTACTACTCAATCGTTGAAAGCAGTAATTCATCATTCCTTTTTTTTTGGTGGTGGTTGAGTTGCTTTTCTTTAACTATGTAATTACTTTGCTATAAGAATGTTTAATAAGGAGATATTTTAAAACCAAAATTATACTTGAAATCATGGAAAACACAACATAATTACTTGGGTTTGAAATCATACTTAGAAAACCAGAAGAAAATTGTCCTGATCCTCTAGAAAGACATTCACAGGAAAAATGTAAAGATGACAGTTAACTTATTGACTTTTGAAGGTATATCTGGACCGTAATTCTTTTTCAATAAGCTTGGATTTGAATACTGACTATAATTAACCATGTTCACTTTGAACAAATTATTCAAAATTAAAATGATCAATTTTCATAATGATAATTATTATAGGAATTGTTTTTTTTCATAATTAATTTTCCTGAGAACATAAAATGTTTAAGCTTTTAGCATTGTTTTTATTATGGGACCGTGAGTGAAAACACAGCTATAATAAACCACCCTTTATCATAGTAGCTGTGATTTCATTCCCTATGGGAGACAAATTGATTTTCTTAGACCTTTAAATTAGGTGGTAGGCATCATCGCTTAAAGTAATCTGCTGATAATATTCTGGAGGTATCAAATGGTGAATTGAAATATTTAAAAAGAACAAATATTTAAAACTATTTCTTGTTATTAAAGCAGTGATAGACATCCATGTTTTCATATTGATATCTGGATTTTCTGTAGTTTATACTCCTTTCAATCCTTATTTCTTCATCATTCTGGGTTACATTAGAATAAAAATAATGAAACATAAATAATATATTTATGATTTTACCAACAGTTGTGTGTGTGCTTATAATAAATGGAGGAAAGTAAAAAATGTGTTTACTCAGTGAATGTTCAGTTGGAATGATTAAAAAATGACAATACATTACAAATTAAAGCAATTCAACAGTTTTAGATTAATGTAGTCAAAATTCACAATTAAATCATTAGAATAATGTAAAAGAATTTTAAGCAATTTTGTAGATTTTTAATCACCTGACATCCCATGTATCACCACACACCTCTTTTTCTAGCACTTGTATATCTGGTATACAAAAAATGCTATCAATGAAAGATTATACAAATTACTTCCTGGAACATACTTACATATAAATATATCAGCCTGTTGGCTTTGAAACCAGCTTTCCGGGCTTCCCTGATGGCGCAGTGGTTGGGAGTCCGCCTGCCGATGCAGGGGACATGGGTTCGTGCCCCGGTCCGGGAAGATCCCACATGCCACTGAGTGGCTGGGCCCGTGAGCCATGGCCGCTGAGCCTGCGCGTCCGGAGCCTGTGCTCCGCAACGGGAGAGGCCACAAGAGTGAGAGGCCCAAAAACAGTTTTCCAACAGGGAGTTGCTATCAATTACCTCCCAAGAGAGCCTGAAAAAGCAAAAGCAGAATAATTAAGCATACGTGTATATATTCACAAATATTTATAGGTGGATTTTAGAGCAAGTAGCAGATATTATCAAATCAGTCACAGGATGAATAGTAGACTCACCATACGTGGATGTGCTCTTTTAGTCCTGCGAAAAAGCGAGTAAAGCACCAGCTGCCATCCAACCTGTGCTCTGCTCACCAGGACTTGCATACCTGTAGTTGTACTCACCAAAATGAAACTTGTTTTTCTAAAGCACCTTTTTTTAGCAGGCTAACTAATGCCTGCCCCCCAAAATGTCCATGTCCGAATCCCCATCACCTGTGAATATTTTACGTTACATGACAAAAGGGACTTTGCAGATGTGATTATTGAAGGATCTTGAGTTGGGGAGATAATCCTTAATTATCCATGTTGCCCCAATATAATCACAAATGTCCTAATAAGAAGGAGGCAGAGGGTCAGAGTCAGAGAAGGTTATGTGAGGACAGAAACAAAGGTTAGAGTGAGTGATGTGGGGATATAAACCAAAGAATGGGTGCAGTCTTTGTAGAAACTGGAAAAATCCAAGTGAGCGGATTTGCTTCTACAGCTTCCAGAAGCAACACAGTTCTGCTGACACATTGATTGTCATCCAGTGAAACTGATTTTGGAATTCTGACCTCCAGAACTGTAATATGATAAATCTGTGTTATTTTACATACATTGTTGGTGGTAGTTTGTTGTAGGAGCAACGGGTTCAAGAGGATAATAAGGCCCAGTTTTTTGTTGTTTATTTTTGTGGTACGCGGGCCTCTCACTGTTGTGGCCTCTCCCGTTGCAGAGCACAGGCTCCGCACGCGCAGGCTCAGCGGCCATGGCTCACAGGCCCAGCCGCTCCGCGGCACGTGGGATCTTTCCGGACCGGGGCACGAACCCGCGTCCCCTGCATCGGCAGGCGGACTCTCAACCACTGCGCCACCAGGGAAGCCCAATAAGGCCCAGTTTCAAAGAAACGGTGGCTATCATAATTACTTGTGGATAAGATCTATTCCAGAATCTTGCATTAACAGCCAGTAAATCTGGATCAAAACACATCAGCTTGAGCATTAATTCATACTTTGAGTTTCTTATTTACTGTAGTTCAAGGACAACACTGTTTCTACTTCTATATGAAGTGTTTCTACTATTTGAACAATCTGAAATAATCCACATGAACAAAATTCTTTTACGTTTTCTTCCTATTCCATGCCACACATACTTTGATGGCATATCATTGCACATATCCTCTACCGATTTCCAATATACAAGTCTGTTTTTAAGAACCCAGTCTCGTGTTCATAAAGGTGAACATCAGACTAAACTTCCTCTTCTATCTGATACGGGTTTTAACTTCTGAGCAGAGTTGGTGCTCATCAATACTATAATGATGAAGACAGTATAAATAATTATTATTTTGCTGGTGTCTCAGTGGTGACAGTTATAAGTGTAAATGTATATAAGAAAAGGATTCAAGAAATTGTCTTCAGAGAGCTCCCTATCACATCAGTACATGTTCATTAATAAACAGAATCTTCAGGCTCCCTAAACACTCAGATTACATTATCTAATACTGTTTACATTTAGGAGCCTAATAAATTCTTTAGAAAACCTGACTCTTGACTTTTTCACGGGGATTCTAATATCCCGCTCACCACCCCTAGTACTTTTGGAGACTATCTACCTTCCTGCATGCTTATTTGACGTGTGCAAATGATAACCCCAGATTTTCTGAGTGTTTACTTTCTGAGCAGGAGATTCCAAGGCCAATTTCCAAGAACACCACGCTCTAAACAGGATCAGGATTTAGGTCTCCCTGAGATCTAGTTTTGGAATGATGCTTCAGTATTTTGAAAAATAACATGTCTATATTGTATCCATTGAGCTCAGCAGTTTTCAGTTTTGAAATGTTTTTAAAAATTCTCAATTTTGTAACATAGAAACTGGTGCAATTGATTGTTCATTGTTTTCTCACCCTGAATTATTCCCTAAATGAAATAAACTCATTTCTGCCCATTAAAGCATTCTTACATTAAACAATTAAAAACGCTATGTAATGATTTAGAATGTCATAAACATTTTCTTAAAACAGAATGAATTTTAAGAGTATTTTCTTAAAATGTAGAGAGTAACATTTTCCTGTTACTTATGTTGTTGTTTTTTTTTTTTTGCCAGAGGAAGGAGTCAGTTTTTATTTCTGTATAATATACCTTGCCACTGTCCTAAAGTCCTTGACTTTAACTCTACCAATTTTAATAATTGTTTGTATTAACCAGATAATGCAGTCAATTTATATATCCCAAATTAATATCAAGGTCATAATGTATTTCTTTATTTTGTCTCTTTACTTGGCTTATCCATCATGACCAAATTAACCTGACCCTCAGTTTACATTGTGCTTTGTGGACACAAGCAATGTCAAATTATTTGTCTTAATTAAATTTCTCCTATCAAAATGAACCTAATTTCTTACTGTCTGTCATTAGCATAGATGAGTCAAAGGCTCATTGTTATTTTGGCATTACCATGTTTATATTTTTTTAAGCAGTGTATTAAGACTATTAAATTTAATAGTAAATTTAGTAAATATTAAGTAAATATTAGTAAAAGTAAATATTAAGTAAAAATTAAGTAAATATTAAATTTACTTCTCAAGTTGAATTTTGGATTCTTTGTGGATTTAAAAAAAATAACTCTTTGGGCTTCCCTGGTGGCGCAGTGGTTGAGAGTCTGCCTGCCGATGTAGGGGATGTGGGTTCGTGACCCGGTCCGGGAAGATCCCACATGCCACGGAGCAGCTGGGCCCGTGAGCCATGGTCGCTGAGCCTGCGCGTCCGGAGCCTGTGCTCCACAACGGGAGAGGCCACAACGGTGAGAGGCCCGCATACCGCAAAAAATAAAATAAAATAAAATAACTCTTTACGAATAAGGAATTCCAAGCTAGGTAGAGTACTGCAGTAGAGATAATTAATACTTAAGATCTGTGAGAAAACTAAGCATACTTTTTTGATAGAGTCACATAAGAGCAATGATGTCCAGTAGAAGTTTCTGCAAAGATGGAAAAATTGATCTGCACTCTCCAGTGTGCTTTCCATTGACCACATTAGACACTGAGCATTTGAAACGTGGCTATTTTGAATAAGTCCCTAAACTTTTAATTGTATTTAATTTAACTAATGTAAATTCAAATTCACATAGACAAAAGTGTCTTGTGGCTACCATATTGAAAAATGTAAGACTAGAAGAAAGAATTGTGAGTTGTGTTTTAGATCTGGACTCTTGCTTAAACTTGTCCCTCAGTAACCGGTTCTATTGGAGATAGTCACATCACTTCTCTGAGCATCCATGTCTTCATTCAGTCAGTAATAGTTTCTTATTGAGCAGTCTGTCAAATCCTGTGACCTAGCACAGGATACAATGGATACAATGATTGTTAAGTCAGAATTTATACCTCTTCCCATTCTGTAGGGAAAAATGGTGTCAATGATACCATAATTAATTGTTTTGTTAAAATTGTGATAGGGGCTCTGGAACGAAAGTAAGAAGCTCAATGAAAGCATGTGAGTCAGGAGACCTGACCAGGACTGATGGGTCTGGAAAAGCTTCCTGGAGGAAGTGATTTTTGAATTTAGCTTAAAATAAATGTTAAGAAATTTCTAGGTATAGAAAGGTACTGCTAATTTGCCTGCAATCTGCCAGTTGCTAAAGATTCAAAGAGATTTTACTACCCTTAAAAAATTTATGGGGTAACAAATGATCTAAGTATGGAGCTATCATCAATTCCAAACAAGTGTTCCATTAAATAATCTTTATGACAAAAAATATGATTTTTATGTTCCAACATATTTGGAAAAGATAGATTAGACAAAGATAAATTTCTATATGCTAAAACTTATTGGAAACTTGGGTATATTTAAGGTAAAATGTATTGGCACCTTGGTTATATTGGAATCTTGGGTATTACAAATCTTGGAAAACATCTTAACTAAGAATTATTTTCCAAAAGTTTTGTAACCATAGAATTTTTTTTCTTTTACTTTTCTTCTTTTTTACTTTCCCTACTCCTTCTTCTTCTTCCTCCCCCTCCGCATCCCTTTCCCATTCCCTCCTTCTTCTCCTTTTTCTTCTGTTGGCATTCTTAGCAATATGGCTTCTATCATGGAGTTCTCTGAATATAATTTAGAGACCCCAATTATATTTATAGTTCAGTGTCCTCCATTATCAAATTCTATAAGACTACACTTTTAATTTAGTTTGATATTGTTTTATTTGATATCCTATTTTTAAATTACTGAGTTAGGTATTGTCTACTTTGAATCTTTCTGTTATTATATTATTTCTTACAATTTTCATTATATAATCATTTATTCAATAAATAACCTTAGTTGACATATGGTCAAATAAATTTCAGGGGGCATCTTGTCAAACAGTGCTCCTGTTAGGTTTGCTGGAAGTTTCTGCTTCCTAACAATTTGCTCTTCTTCTGCAATATTTTCAACATTTTGACAAAGCCATATTTTCCAGTCTACCACTGGTCATTTAATCCATCCTTCCTGGTCCAAGATTGCAGGGGGAGAAACTTGTCATGTTTTGGTGTTTCTCACCTGGCTCCATTTCTTCTTCCTGTGCGATGCTCTTGTAGTATCTAATGTAACTGTCAGATGGAGGCAGCTACAATGGCATTATTGTTTAGCCAAAAATGCCTTTCCTCTATGGTTTGTTTGTTTCAAAAATGTCTATTTTGGGAGTATTACTGGCTGCATTTATTAACATTTATTATGCACAAGGCCCTGTGCTAAATGCTTTCAGTATTATCTTTTTTAATTTTCATAATAACCTCCCCAAATAGGCTGCCTTGAGGAAACTGGTATTTAGAGGAATGAAGTCTACCCAAGGTCTATCTGTGTTTTCTCTACAACATAAAAAAAAGAAAAAAAAGAAATCTGGGTAATACCCATGTGACTTATCTGTGACCGTTTTTTTTAAAAATTGAGATATAATTGATATATAACATTATATTAGTTTCAGGTGTACAACATAATGATTCAATATATGTATATATTGTGAAATAATCACCAGAATAAGTGTACTTAATATCCATTGGTTTCATTATAATGCATTCTGACTTGGGGGATAACACTTGATGAAATACAGCCACTCAGTCAGACTAGTATCTGTGTCTTGACTGAAAAATTATTTTACATTAAATAATATTATAATCAAAGATAAATTTAAAATAATTGAGAAAATCTGTTTCCTTCACAAATCCCTGATGTTTGTCAATAGATTGACTTAAGTCGATTATCCTACTACCTTTGTTGTGATAAATCTAACTAGATGAAATTTATTTCAACCACTTGTTCATTTGGTGTATTTGATTTAGGTAGAAATGATTTGAAATAGGTTTTGTATGTGATTTATAAGATTAACAATTCACTTTAACACTTGGAAAGGGAATGAGTTATGTCTTAAATATTTACTGGATAGAAAATATTTCTTTTCTGGAGATTTAGTAATAAAAACGTTTCCTTATGATGGCTAACTGATAGAATTAAGATTCAAGCTCTCTAGCCTGTCACTTTTTGTTTTCTCTTAGATAAGAAAAAAAATCAGTTTTTAAGGAAATTATAATGAAAAGGTATAACTGACATTATTTTTTGCATTGAATTAAAGATTAACTTCCCTATTTTTCTCAGATCTTTAAAAAGTGTACCATGTACTTGTACATAGTTGTAGTTGTACCTGCAAATACAAATGCTTGAGAGAACTCTTGGCACCATCTTGATTCTGATTACAGGAATAATCATTGCCCACACTTGGCCTAACATATGATGGCCTTCTCTCTGCATTAGCATGCAAGCCATACATATAATTTAATATGAAACAATTACAGAAGTGAATTATTTTTCTCAAACAGTAAAAACAGCAAAAGCAAGAACAGCAATGTTGCCACATTTTTGCCTTAAAAGAATTACTAACAGCTCTAGGATCTGAAAATTTTGGTAGGAGGGAAAGGAGCTGGGGTTAAGAGATAGAGATTAATATGCCTTAAACAATGCAATCACAAAAAACTAAATATTTTAGTTGTGAAGTATGTAATTTTAAGTTGGGCCGTGGAATTGGAGATGTGAATAAGATTCAATAATAGATCCCGCATTAAATGACATTATGTACAATCTATGATATTGTGTGGCTATTATGATGACAGGATGCAAGGAACATGATGGGGAGGCATTAAGATAGATTATGTTGATGATTATCCTATATAACTGAGAAGAATAGAGGTGAAAGATTGTTTTGAGATTAAGATGATGAGGTTTATTTTGCCATTGTTTTATTTAATATTCCCAAATGCGAAATACCTAGTAAGTCAATGAAAAAACTAAGTCAGTTTGGGCTAGAAAGAAAATTGAAATGGAGGAGGAAATCTGAGTATTGTGTCACATATTAGATGTAGATAAAAGTGTGTACGTAGAGAGAATACATGAAGAAAATTTTCTTGTAAACATCAAAGTCCAAGATACTCAGACTTATAATAATGGTTTGAGGGATAAATTCTCCACTGATTTGACTTTGCTTTTCTTTCTTCACTCTATCCATTTTCCCAAATTCTACCTACTGTGTCCATGTTTCAACAAGCCTTAACATTCCATATAGATTACGTATTCTGAGTAGCTCTATAAATATTGGTGAAGTTATTTCTGATGCATCTGTAATTCTTTGGTCCTTTTGATAAGCAATTATTGACAACTCATCATAAAAAAGGTGATATTCTGGGGCTAGACATACTTATATATATGAGAAATGATTTGTGACCAGAAAGACTCAGAGAATTTACAGAATGTGTATTCTAGTTGGGTAAACAGTTTCCTTTACTAGATAGCAAGGTAGTATATTATTTAAATTCCCTTCTAAATTTAAAAGGCTATATTCTGAATTCTGAGTTTTAATCCTCATGCTACAATTCTGTAGGGGAAGAAAATTTGTTTTTTTTCCCCTTTAGGTTTTTTTGGCTGGCCTAATAATTAAATTGACATAAGACATATTTACAGGAGAAAAATGATTTTAATTTTGTACACACGAGAGCCCACAAAGACATGAACGGCTAGCAGACAGTGGAGCCATTGAGATTTATATACCATACTGAGCTAAGGAGAAGGGGGTGGGGCCTGGGGCTTCAAAGGCAAGGAAGACAGTTCACAGAAAGATGGGAAGGGCATATGTTTGGTAAACAAATATTTGCTATGCCATGCCATGCAGAGAAGTCTTATGTAAAAAAAGTTATCTTTGGCAATAGCTCTCTTCTTGGTGTGGATTCCCTGTATAAATGCCTTTAGGCTATTAAGGGGGAGAGAAAATCTCTTCTTGAGTCTGTTGTGCCTTAATCGTCTTCATCTGGAAACAATCTACTTGCCAAAGTGGCACATTCTGAGGCAAACTGCCCTGAACTCCATCAACTCATTATCCATTTGAATTTCAAAAAACACTTCCAAATGGTAAAATATATGCACAAATAGTCAGCTGAAGGACACTTGAAATGTGTGAGTTTGAATTACTACTCAGCTAGTAAGTATTGGGTTTCCTTGGGAAAGTACTTAATTTTCTTCACTGATTATTTGCAAAACAGACTACCATAACTTATTTTATAGCTTTATTGTGAAGTTTAAACTATATTTATTAAGTGCTCTGTGCAGATCTTGTCACATGGTATGGAACTGATAAATGTTAACTATTTTTATTTTATAATTTTATTATTATGCTACTTATTATATTGTAATCATTTATGTACATATCTGGTGAGTCTGTAAGATTGTGAATTCCTTAAATAATGCATTCCTATGAGCTTTAGTATTTCCAGTACAACCACTGTATCAGAGACTAACTAGGCATTGGATGAATGTGTGTTGAATTAATGAATGATTACACAAACATGTAGCAGAATGATAATGCATAAAATTTGAATGTGTAATTATGAAAAAAACAACTTTTATTGAAAGAAAGGTGAAAATGTGAGCTTATTCAAGGCCTGGGCCTCAATTCAAAAGAAAATTCATCAAGAAGAGTGTAAAGAGAAATGAGTGGGAGAAGAAATCTAAACATAGGAATAGGGGGCAATATAACAGATGTCAAAAACAGAAGAAATATTTTTCTCTATATTAGAAAATGAGAAGAATAAATTATTTGATAAGCATCCCATATCTGTCTATTAAAATATTTTTGAATTTCCATCAATTAAAACAATAACATATGTCGAGTGAAAAATATGCACAACCTAAAAGCTGAGAGTTATGTTTTATTCGGTGGATATTCTGAGGACTTCAAGTCTGGGACACAGCATCTCAGATAACACGGAGAAAACTGTTCCAAAGAGGCCAGGATATATAAGAGTTTTTGCAACAAAAGACCAGGTAGTCAGAACATCAAAAGATTACTGTTAATCAAAGAAAACCAGACATCTCATATTAATGAACTTAGCGATTTTCTATGTATGGGAAGGTGCAAAAGTCTGGGTTCACTGAAATCATTCCTTTGATATGCACCTCAGCTATCTGGGCCAGTATCCTGAGCTTCCTCAGGGTGCACCACTGGGGAGGCTGTAATGTGATGGCTTGATGGCTGTGACATCCTTTATTTAATGATATGGTAGGCAACAGTTTTTTAGTTCACACATACCACTACACACCTATTAAAATGGTACACTGATATCACCAAATGCTGGCATGGAGATGGAACAACAGGAACTCTCATTCATTGCTGGTGAGAATGACAAATGGTATAGCTACTTTGGAAAACAGTTTGGAAGTTTCTTACAAAACTAAACAGACTCCTGTCATATGATACAGCAGTCACGCTCTTTGGTATTTGCTCAAAAAAACTGAAAACCCTGGCAGTCCAGTGGTTATGACTCCTCGCTTCCAATGCAGGGTGTGGGTTCGATCCCTGGTTGGGAGAACTAGGATCCCACATGCTGTGTGGCATGGCCAAACAAAAAAAATTGAAAACTTATGTCCTCACAAAAACCTGCACACAGATGTTTATATTAGCTTTATTCATAATTGCCAAAACTTGGAAGCAACCAAGATATTCTTCTGTAGGTGAATGGATCAATAAACTGTGGTATTTCCAGACAACAGAATATTATCCAGTGCTAAAAAGAAGTAAGCTATGAAGTCATACAAAGACATGAAGGAAACTTAGAAGTATATTAGTAGGTGAAAGAAGCCAATCTGCAAGCCTATGCACACTGTATGATTCCAGCTATAAAACATTCCAGAAAAGGCAAAACTATGGAGACTATATTAACTATGATTCTAAGACCACTGCAAGCATATAGGCAGAGGAATCTTTCTTAATTTAATATGTTCTTATTAATATAAATGTTACACTGTGATATGACTGGTAAATGTGTATGTTTCACTCTCTTTACTTAAAATACAATCAACAACATACTACAAATAAACCTATAAAATATGTTTAACCTGCAGGAGATTGAAAGTGAGCCGCTTGCCAAGAAAAAAAATAGTTTCTAAATGTAGCTTCTTGGTAGGCAAGAAGCACAAAAACAAATCATTGTGGGTTGTCCCATTACATACAGTGATACACAATTCCATACACCAATATTTCTACTGTGTCATAGCCTCTTATTCCAGGTAGTTTCTCAATTGCTTAGTTACAATTTATTTCAGTATACCTTTCAGAGGTAACATGTACTATAAAATATAGGAGGAAAGACAGATAAAGTCTTGCAGGTGACTTTCAATAACTGTAGTACTCAGTGAAGAAGAAAAAATGAGAAGAAATATGAAAAATGCTAGGTAAATAAAACTGGACTTTTAAAAATTCCCATGAATTTGCTATCTCAATTTGCTAACTACTCAGATGGATGTCAATTCTTGTTCATTTTCCAAATGACTTTTCTAAAACCTTCATATTTATATGAATGGTGTATTTATTTTCTCTTTACTCTTTTATTTGCATAAAGTAGCCACCAGTATCCTGCTTCTCTTTACCTGTTTCAGAAATGTATCACTGAAAATTCTTTTATCTCTCTGCTATGAGCCATGAGGTGCAAGTGATCCTCAAGAGGTTTAGTGATCCCCATTATTACTGGGAGCACTATTAATTTGAACAACTGAAATAGCTAGAGTTTCTGGAGCGTGCAAGGAGTGCACTGGCAGTAAATGGAAGATTACTTCTAACAAATTAATTTAGCAGAAAATCACTCCCCCACTAGGACTGCAAGTATTTAAGGTATTTCCTTAAATAGTAAAATGGACTTGGGTATATGTAAAAGGCAAATGGAAGAGTAGTCAGTCTAGATCATGACAAATGGTACTACTGTAGTTGGTATATTACACTGGGATAATTGTGGAGATATATTTGCTTTGAGTTTTATTAGTCTCTTTCAGCCTCTATTACCTTATTATCTGGCTATCAATATTAATTGGGTACTCTTCATTGCTCATTCAAAGATGCTATGACTTTGAACAGTCCAATTAACTTTAGAGACTGATTGTTTTGATGTCACAAATACAACCTAGTAACGTGCAAATTTTTCATAAGAGCTTTGTATAGATGTTGCAAAGATCACAAAATTCAATGGATCCTAATATGGATAACTTAGCATAAAACATTTCTACTTCACAAAAGAGTAATCTCTATGGAAAATACTTTTGTTACATTGACCTAGTAAATTCATATTTAGTTTATAGAGTGTTTATTGAGTCTGGGATGCAATACTATATGTACATGGTGCCACAATGGAGTGATAGAATGGTGCTGACAGGAGTAACAGAAAAGAAAAATAAGAAAAGAAAATAAAAAGCATCATAGAACAATGTGCAAAACCTAGTGATAGCTAAGAATTTCTTATTTTTTTGAGAAAGTTTTCCATGGAGCGTGAGTTTAAAGTAGTTAAAGGAAGGTTGGATGTTGATTAACAGAAAGAAAATTTGGGGCTAAGGAAGAAGTAAATCAGTACTTTCAAAGATTATACTAAAGATATTTTATGTGAGGATTGGTGAGAGGTTGGAATTGAGAGATTGGAATACAAAAAGGATAAGGACAAAAGGAAAAAAGAGCAAATAAAACACAAGCTCTGTAAGTGGTTTTAGTTCTGTAACTAAGTGGTCTGGTTCAGATAGAAGTTATTCCATTTATTCTCTGAAGAGTAAAATCTTTCTAGGAGAAACTTACAGTTAGCTAATATCCATCTGTGTATCCAGATATGTGTCTCTAAAAGGGAGAAGAAGAGGAAGAGAAGGAATAACACAGGGGAGAGAAGAGGGAGAATAGGAGAAATAGAAGGAGAAAGAAGAAAATGAAGGAGTTGCAGAAAGGATGAAGTTGAGGTGGGGATGGGAAGAATGAAGACAGAGGAAAGAAAGGTTCATTCTATGAAATGTCAGGATGAGTTTGCTTAATCAGGAGATACATCAGGAAAACATCCAACCCTGTAGTGTAGTTTTATCTAAAAGTCCCATTTTCTCTTGTAATGGTGGAAGACAGTTATCCAAGCACAGGTTGATTTACTATAAGTAAATTTCCATTCATCTGAATGGCCGGAAATATAAAGAAATTCACCTTCATCTGATATTGATTCATATCATTTTCATGTTAGTACTTATTTATGTCAACAAATATTTAGTTATACTCGAGGCTTACTTTTTTTGAAGGTAACTAGAATATTTGTGATATATTGCCCTATCATTTTCTGCTTTATTTATCCCGGCAACTTTCCATCCTATGAAGTCAAATATCAGGGGTTTTCTAAATATAAAAGTAATATAAATGGACCATTAGTATGACTCAATAGTATATGTATTTATTCATAATTTATAAGAACTCATTTTATTCTTTGATAGCAAACAAATAACAGTGTGTAAAAGAAAATAGATCTGAAACAGTGGTGGGACCAAATTGAAAGGTTAAGAGGATAATGGCTTCTGTGTATCTCAAACAATAGCTTTGCATGACACCTGGTATCGTTCACAAAATTCTTAACAGAAGCGAGTAAGAAGACAAGCCTCAGTCTGCATCTGCTGCTTACATTCTGTTTACTGGGATCTTTTTGAATAAAGCAAGACATAGGTTCAAGCCCAGACTCAGAGTAAGACCCCGCTCACAGATAGATAGCAAGAAGTTACCCAGTGTTTTAATATACTGTGTAATGAAATGGGAAGTACACATAAAGATATCTACCCATTTAAGTGCTACACTTGTATCAAGGAAAACCACATACACGGGATTGAGTGTGGCAGACTGAACTAAACTTTTTTTTTTCATGAAATCTAATTTTCACTTGAAAGAATAACTGACAAACTACGGTAATTCAGACTGGTTTATTTGGTGAATATTTTATCAGAAGTGGATAAAACAAGCCTGTAAATTTAAGGAAGACAAATGACTGTACTTGGGACCAATGACAAAATATGAGCTTTCAAGCACCTTTGAGAATTGAGAAAACTTGTATCTGCCACGACAAGCTTGACAGCTTCCCAATACACAGAGTTTTTTTTTTAAATTAGATCAGTAGTGATAGTTACAAATGTTATTTTATATTATATAATGAAACATGTCAACATTTAAAAAATGTGCATAACTTGATTACCACTGTTCTTCAAGTGACCAGTGTATGATATTATAAAATCATGAATGGATAAATATCCATTCAAAATACAAGATAATGGACTCAACTTTATTTTTTTAAAAGCTCTGAGTTATCAAGTTTTGATAAGAAAGATTAATAGAAGAAAGAAGAATCTCCCCAATTATCTGAAAATGTTATGAAAATACACTTCTATTTTCCTACTTCTATTTGTCTGAGGCTGAATTTTCTTTATCTACTTCAACTACAATAACATATCACAACAAATTGAATGCAGAAGCACATATGAGAAGCCAGCTGTATTCTGTTTAGCCAAACATAAAAAGATTTGCAAAAATGTAAAATAAGGCCATTCTTTACAATTATTGTGTTTTAGAAAATAGAGTTGTTTTTCATAAATGAGATGTTAGTTAGTGGGTTGTTTATTATTATTTTAAATAAGTGATTTTTAAAATTCACATTTTTAAATTTTAAATAATTTCACATTCACATTATGCCTAGAACCAAGTTCTGTGTCAGTAAGCTTATGCTGCCTAACAAAATATTTTTGCAACTTTTAATTATTTGCATAGCTATTCAGCCTGGCTCGATGGTTTCATTCATTTGTGGGCTGTTGCCCTCAGTAGAGTAGCCCTATTTAGCTGGGTACCTGGGCCATTTGTCCTCATTCTTTAGCAAGTCAGCCTGAGTTTCTTGATGGTATTGGCAAGAATCCCCAAACAGCAAAAAAGAACAAATCCCACTGTGTTAGTTCAAGGCTTTGTTACTGTCATTTTCATTAACATCTCACTGAAGAAAGCAAATCATATGAGTGGAGCCAGAGTCATAATGAAAATTAAAGTTTTACACAGAAGGATATGGACACAGGAAGGGGAAGAATCTGTGGCAATCTTTGCAATCTACTAAGAGTGATACTGATTTTGAAAGTATTCCTACCATCATTCTCTAACGTTGTGGACAACGTGTTCTTTCTAAAACTGTGACTGGAATCACTTCCCATAGTGTGTTAATTTTTAAAAACAAAAATGAAGTGTTAATTTCTTATTTTCTGTTATTTCTTATGTGTTTAACTAAAAAATCATAATACATAAGAATATCATTTATTATTTAATATATTTTCAAATATAATTTGTTTTATGCACTTCAAAAATACTGCATGAACTACTTAAAGAATGGGTGAGAACTCTAACCATTTTTAAATTTTGCAATTCTTATATTATTTTCATGGAAACTTATGTAGTCTGAAAAACTCAGATTATATTTGCAAGGGATATTTTTATGTGTTCTGTATGTGAGCTAAAAGATATTTTAGTAATAGAAATGGCTATTCTGAGATTTCTTTGCTGATGCTAAAACAATGTATTAGTTACTAAATAAGCAGGCTTCATTTGTATTATATAGCTCTAAGTGATGTTATTAATTTTATTGAAAAAATATTTTAGTTAACTCAGAAAATATTTTAAAATAGTCTCCTAAAGTTTTTTTTTTCTTTTTACTCTTTATATCTATTAAAATTTTTCTTCTTTGAAGAAGTAAATTCAGATAAACTGCATTCCATTTGACTTATAAAATTTAATAATTGAAATGGAATAATTATGGTGGAACTCTAATGTTAGAATTGTTAATATGCAATGTGCCTTTTGTTTCTTTATTGAATCAGTGATTCAATGAAAAGATCATATGTATTGACTATTTAGACTTATGTCTGCAGACTTTAAATAGATTTTAATTCGACATATTCTTGCTACCTATTAACTCAAATATTCTTAGTTTGAAACAAAGCATATAATTATAAATGTGAAGTATGTTCATGTAGGTACACACATAAATTATGTACATAAATTATCTGAGTATAAATTATCTTGTTTGAATTTTGGAACTAAATATAATTAATCACGCCTTAGGAAATTTTTCATTAAGCAGTATTCAAAAATTAAAAAGTATAATATACTAGGGATATATGGAGAGAGAGAGAAAATATTCAAAATTAGCTATAAAAAACCCAGAAAACTTAGATTCACTTGGCATCATTTTTCCAAAATAGTGCCATCAACATATCAAAAAATTCTGAAAAAAATAACAAACTAAACAGTAAAGAAGGAAAAGTTAAGTAAAATACTGGAGCACTGACAAGATAATGTGAAGATATGTGTTTGCATATCTATATGCTGGGCTAATGTAAAGAAATATTATTTTAAAGCACAGCTTTGCCTTAAGCTCTCATGCCATAGCTATTATTCTAGAACTTTCCATCACAAACAGATTCCTTAAAATAGAAATATGAAAATATTCTATCTGCATCTTCACTGCCCATTTATTCACCTTTCAAAGCAATATAATCTTCTTTCTACCCCTACCCTTCCAGGGACGCCTCTGTGGACAAGTTCACTGTGACCTTCTTATTGGTAAATCTCACCACTTGTGTGGCTTTTTAGATGTTTGATCATTCTTTTTTCTTGTAATTCTGATCTCTCAGTATTCTTCCTAGTACTCTATCCTAGTTTTTTAGAAACTTTTCTGGCAGCCATGCTTGTTCAAGTTCTCTGCATTTGTTCTTCTCAAGCCCCAGTATACTTTGAGTTCAATATTTTCTTCCCTGTGTTTTCACTCCATACATCATCCCTGGGGGATATTTTTCCCTCATGTCATTCCAAAAATTATTTAAATTATGATAATTTCAAAGTCTATATCTCTAGCTTCAAAATTTTCTCAGTGTGGAACTACTAACTAGATAGGAGTAGTAGACAGAGATCAATAAAATATTGAATGAGATATTTAAAAAACAGCAAGAACAATGAAGTAATTATCTTTCTAGAAGAACTGCTGTTAATGTAAGACAAAAGCTAGAATGATGGCTGATGTCTATAGGGATGTAGGCTTGGAGGAGGATTATTTTGATGATAGAGTAATATCAAGCATTTTAGTATTTTTATGAAAACAGCTGGAGGGAGGGAAATATTGAAAATACAATAGACTGTAGATTATAAGTGGAGCAAAATCCCTACAAAGGAAAGAAAGAATAGGAGAATATAACACAGCTTCAGAAACTGGCCTTGGGCACAAAAAGGCACATCATTTTCTCAGACAGAAGGGATTAAAATAAGAATGACTGTTTATATAAAACCTTTACTGTACACCAAGAGTAGACATGGATTTCTCATCCTCAATATTAGGCATATTTTTATAATGTGATTTTTCCCTCATTTAACTATGCCCCATTTTCCTTCTCAATAATGAATATAATAAATGTATAATCATTTTCAATGATTGTTGCTAAGATTATAAAAAAAGGGAAAACCTACAAATAGTAAATATATTTATAAACAATGTAAGCCATAATTAAGCAGCTGCTTTGGTAAAGAAAATGTAGACTTTAGCTTATATTTTTGAGGTAGCTTTGTTATTCACCAAATTATTTTTATGTGCTATAATCCTATTCAAAATAACTTTCTATGAAGATAAAATAGCAAAGTACAGATTAACATCAATTTCATTTAAGTATTACTTTAATTAAACACATACTTATTTGTAGAATATGACTCAAAATTGTTTTGGTATTACAAACTTTTAGTAATAGCTAACTCTAATGGTTAACTATCAGTGGTCCTGTAAAAAAACATGCACACATTTCTGAATTGCAACAGAACTTTGAATTCTAATTCAATGGGTTATACTATATAGATCCAGGCTGAGTTATTATAGTAATTATATGAATATGGTCACCAGTATTTCATTTTAAAACACAACAATGTATCTTTGTCCCTATTGGAATTAGAATTGTGGAAGCTAGCTGTTTCTATACATAGTAAAGATTGGAAAACACTGATCAAAGGAATACTTTTCTTGGAAAGTCTATGGAAATTTCACAGTGTTGATGTGTGTCTACCATGGGGATGAAGAAAGACATTTTGACTTAAAGACAACTAAGGTTTAAAAACACACAGTACATTTATCTGCATATTCTGTTGTCACTTGTTAACTGAATAAGTTGAATGCCTATAGAGAAGACAACCAAAACATTTCAACTGAGAAAACATTGGAATACAGTATTCAATCATCATCCAATTAATCTAACCCAGTTGTTGCCTCAACAGCTAGATTGATGAGGTGTTTTCCTGAAGTCTTCATGAAAATTCACATAAACCTATCCTCTTAAAGTCACGATTTTCCCAGGAAGCTATATAAGAACCATGGCTATTGTATTAAGGATAACATAAATTGAATCTGTTTTGTCTGGATTTCTAAAATATATCAATAAAAATATTAAGTCGAAAATATGTAAGTTAAAAAATAAGCACACTTCAATAATATAAGTAAATAAATCACATTGATTCGAACACTACAACTTATATACTTTTTCATCTGGGGGAAATAATACTTAAAATTAGTGACATAGATGAATCTTTTGAGCTTAAATTATGCCACTATATCCTTATGGTTTAAAATCACCTGAGGAAGTTTACCTAGATGGTCTGCAGATCTCATGGATGGTCAGAAAGGTGAAGGTGTGAAGCTTATCTCTAACCATTTGCTAATCATATGAGTTGAGCAAATAACTTAAATGAACCTCAGTTTATCATCTATGAAATTGAGATAATTCCCACCTTGTTGATGCATTATGATAATTACCAGTAATACATAGTCACTGGAATATGGATTGTCAAATGTTAAAATCTATTAATAAAGAAAAGTTTATACTGTAAAATATATTTCATTTATTTTTTTGTTATTGTTTTTGTTTTATGTTTCTTTGTTTTTTGGCCACGAGACACGTGGGATCTTTGCTCCCTGACCAGGGATCAAACCCTCCCCCTTTGCATTGGAAGGTGAAATCATAACCACTGGACCGCCAAGGAAGTCCTATATTTTAGTTATTGTAAACTGATTTTTATAAATGAAATTCAGTATTTTATTTTCTCCTTTTTTATCTTCTTTTCTATTATATAGCTTACTTTTACTTTTCTGACCAATTTATTTCCAGATACTTCTTCAAAATCGGAGGCATCAACATTCCCCTTTTACAGAGTACCTTTATCTTGCTCTTTAGATTCCATTTTTCCTATGCTATATTCACTTTTCTTCCTGTTTCGTATCTCTTCTAATTTTCTCATAACTTTGGCCAACTGGAAAGTCAGGTTGGTGTGGCATATTCAAAGTCTGGCACCTGTTATGCTACTTCTTTCCTCATCCTTCCTTTGAGCAGCTGCTATCTCTCCTCTCTCAGAATTTGATTGCATGATATCTAACATGTACCATCTCTTCTATTTCCCAACTGTATTTTTTAAAATCGTCATCTTTAAATCTAGCATTAAACCTCTTCATTGGAAAGATATACACTCTTTCATATCCTGCCATATTTTACTTGTCATATTCCAAATGAAATTTCAGTTTTACTCAACTATTGAGCAAAATTTTAACAATAGTAGCAATAATCATATTATCATCATTTTCATAAAATTATAGTATACATCTTTGCCATACTTACTATGTATCAGTCACTAATCTAAGCATTTAGCTTTCATTTGTGAAAGAACACTGATTGACCCAGACATCCGTCCCCAGAACTACCACATTTCAGCCTCAAAACCTTTAATAACACCATGCTCTAGGCGACCACTACCAATGGCTCAGCAATAGTATGCAGGCTTTGGGCTCCCCTCTCCTCCAAAAATTTAAGCCTGTTTGCTCTATTTCAATGGTTCATAACAATATTGAGCTTTCACTAATTTTTTTTAAGAAATACCAGGTAGAAACAATAGATTCGTCTTCAATTATAGAAAAAAAGGAAATCCAAACCAAGAGTAAAGCAGAAGAGGTTTGTATTTGGCAGTTAACATGGATTTTGTGATGAGAGAGAAAAGAGTCATGACTCTCATATTGTCCCTTCGTATTTAAAAATCACTATGCCATGATATTCTAAACCAAACAATAAGTCTCACCCTTAGCTTTGAAAACAGATTCGTTTTCAATCCATTTTCTACTGGGGAAATAAGAAACATAAATAAATAAAACATGGGGTATAGTTCTCTTTTTTGTTTTGTTTTTAATTTACAGACACTCTTTTGATATCTACCTAGAGCCTAGGAGCAAGCTGTGTTACAATTGTGTGCCTCAAAGAAGCAAACTAACAAACAGAAGAAGCCATATGTAAGAGGTTTTTCTAAGAGGAGGAGAAAAACACAATTTTCTAAAAGTCAAAGAGTCTTAGCTGCTGTGGAAGGCTTTAATACAGAGAACAGAGTTCCAAGACTGTACTTTCTTATTCTTTGAAAACTTACATAAGAGACTTTACTCTGCTTTTTCTTGCACAAAAGATGCCTTGAAATATTTGTAGGTAATCCCTAGAGATATATTTTGGGTACTGTATGTGTAAGTAGTTTTTTGGAACTTTAAGTTAGTGTGTTAATATAAATAACCTAGCCTATAGTATATGGTTTAATACTTTTAGTGATAGGTAATTCAGTATGGCATAGTATGGAATACTGATAACAGACATTGAGAGAAATTATTAATTTCTGAAAAAAATTACTACATTACTAATTATTAATTACTGAAAATTAATTACTACATTACTAATTATTAATTCCTGAAAAAACTTTACTACATTATTTAATGGAGACAAGATCTATTACCATTTTTGGGGGAAAATAGAGTAAAAGTAGAAGAATAATTTTACTACTGCAATTGGTCATATTTTAGGGACTTTCTAGAGTGAGGTAGAATCTGCTTCTTCTAGATATTTTGATTTAAATGATGTTGAGTTTAATTTAGCAGTATGGACTGCAGTACAAAAACATGCACATTAATTTATATGCAAATAATACATTTATATATAATATGGATATATAATATACATTTTCATATATGATATATAATACATAATTATAAGTAATCAATCCATATTATATGTAATATATAGGATTTGTGTATATATAATATATGCATAATATACAATTCGAATCTTACAGTGCTCATTGGTAGTCAGTTGAAGTTTCCAACTACTTCTGTTAATTCAGGTCATAAGGTTGACAGATATTTTGAAGCATGTCTTAAAAATGATTTTGACAGCTAGAAACTTGCACATTGGATAGTTTGCCTGCTCTGAGATCAATTATTTTGAAAGTAAGCAAGGGGAGGAGGACATTTATTAAGCATCCTTCTATGCTAGATTAGCCCTTATTGTAGTGGTGGAGACATTGATTTCAGTAAAAAAATGCCACCCCCAAAATAAAAATTATCTCTGAAACTCTAAGCAATCTGTGGTTTCTTACCTTTAAGGATTTAGCTTGTTTAATCCTTAACTTTTATATACAGATATAAAAGTTGAAATCACACCACTCTGCTATGGATTTTTCTTACCTGTGCTCACTTATTAAAGAACACAGTGTTCTACCTAGTCCACATGACTGTCAATACCAATAGCTAATGAGGTTTTACATTTAAAAATGTATGAAAACACAAAATAAACTTATTGAAATAGGTAGATTTTGAGAATGCGACGGGTATGATGTGCTATCCCCAAACTCACAATCTGGTGGAGAGACAGAGAAGGACAGGCAATTTCCATACAGTATGGTAAGTGGTAGGTAGATATATGAAGCCTGTCCTACATGACAAAGTGATTGAATGAGGGTTCTAATTTTAACAGAGAAAAGAAAAGGTTTACCAAAGAAAAGACAAGTAATTGTGTTGGTATGTTAAGTGGAAGAAGAGAAAGTATGAGAATTATAAATAGAGGGAACAATAGGAACAAAGGTTTTGTAGAACAAAGCAAACCAGTGGATTCGGTACTGTTAAAGTGTAGTGTGCACATAGTTTGAGAGGAGGTGTAGGTGACTAGTGAAGGATGATGCAGACAGGTGAGCATAGAAAAGATCTTGACAGGCTCAGGCAGAGGACCATGAGGAAAGATTAAAAGGATTTTAATAGGTAGTTATAATCAGTTTGGTATTTAGAAAGCTTGAGTCGGGGAATATTTTGGTAATACAAACAGGGTATGTTAATAGCATTAATTGAGATAATGATAGTTAGATGGTCAAAAGTAAGTGGATTCTAAACTATTCAGACCACTGAAGATAGAATTTGGTGATTCCTCGGCTATGGGCTGATATGGGAGAACGAGAGATAAAGGGGGCCATAATGGTGTAGTTTAGGAAATAGGATGAATTGTAATGGTGCCTCTCACTAAGAGGAGATGTTCTGAAGAGACAGGACAGATAATTAATTCAAATTGTATGTTTTGAGTTTGAGATGCCAATGGCTCATTCAAGGAGAAATAGCAAGAGAATATTGAATATATGTGCATTGATGTGAAAATTTGCTGAGAGATCAAGGCCAGATTTTTTTTTCTTTTTCCCTAGAGGAAGTCCCTAAAGCAGGAATAGAATTGAAGCCAAAGTTTCTAATTTCCTGATTACTTAGGATTAGGTAAATGACCATAACCAGGTATGAATCAAATAATAGCATTTAATCTGATTTATATTCTTTCATATTTGCTGCTTTCCTTCCCAGTATGAGTTTGTGTAAGTTTGTTGCTGTATTTTCCCAAGGCTGTGCTCACATGCTTGTTATAAGTTCATTATAGGTATATATTCTTTCAACTCTATTGCATATTGCTCCCTTTAAATATACTGTTCAAAAAGCTATTTGTTGAATAATAAATACACAATAAACAAGTATGACTTTTCTCAGTGTTACCACGCAGTTTCTACTATCAGACTCTCTAATCTTGTTCTGAATATCTTCTAAATATGCTCATTGAATCATTGTTTTTACACAAAGTTGACTTTTTAAATCTCATTACCTTTTAATGGAAATAATATCTTTTGGGGGGGGGCCTCAGCTTTCAACAAATCCCCAGATTCACATTATAAAACCTTTCAATATATTCTCTGCAAACTGTAGCTCAGAAAATTACAATTAATCAATTTACCTTTCATATTACATAGGCGGCATTTTGATGCCGGTAACTGCAGATTAGGGTAGTGGGAAGATTAAGGAACCGAGGAGACCTAGTGTTGAGTGATGACTCTCACTAGTGCCCTTCAGCTGGCTATTAAATGGACAACATTACCTCCTAAAGGTTTACTTTCTAACCAAAATAATAGAAAAACAAACTCTTGACTTTCCATCCTAATAAGGCTATTGTAAAGATTAAAATACAAATACAATTATATTTATGAAAGCACTTGTATTCTACAAGTATAATTAAATATAAAAAAGTGTTATTACAGTGTTGGTTTCGCTTTTGTTTTTGTGAATTTATGATTCGTTAGTTTGATTTGTTTAATGAAGTTGGAAGCCTTTCTCACTATTACATTGACTGTAACTAAATTTATTTTGAAAACATTTTATTTCCCACTCTGCCTACCATTTTCTCTATCTCAGGCAACTTGATTAGGATTTGAGCTATTTTTTTTTCCATTGAGTTTCTTTTACTGACCTGATAGAATTTTTATTTTTATTTTATTTATTTATTTTTTTGCGGTACGCTGGCCTCTCACTGCTGTGGCCTCTCCCGTTCCGGACCGGGGCACGAACCCGTGCCCCCTGCATCGGCAGGCGGACTCTCAACCACTGCGCCACCAGGGAAGCCCCTGGACTGATAGAATTTTGATTGGAGACCAGTCCTTTCCTCCTCCGTTGTAATATGTGAGAGCTTTTGAGATTTCAGAAAGACGTGCCAACGAAATATTTTCAGAAGGCTGAATTAATATTGTAAAGATTCTGAAGAGTTTCGCTTACTTGTAAAAGCATTTCTTTAAATATACATTTTTTTCAGTATTGATTCCTAGTGCCATAGAATCAAATTACTGAGGAGGTAAAACAATGAAGCTAGTAAGTTATATAAGCTAACCTTAGAAAATAAATTGCTACTAGCTTGTAAGCAAAATAATTGTTATATGTTTTTGACTCATAAAATGATGCAAGTTATTTAACTTTAAAATATTCTTCATAGATAAACACTCATTATCACATTTAATAGTTTGTAATATCTTATAATTGTTAGAGTGCCGTGCTGGTTATTGAAAATGCACGGAGCACACGTAGAAATACCGGCATGCCTCTGCTTGCAAAGCTGTTTTCTCAGACACAAACTTCCTTTGTAATTATTCTTTCCGTGCTCATTTCTACAGGTACTGCACGTACAATATATCATGTTAAAGGTCTAGTCATTACCGTGATGCATGAGATTCATTTTACTGGTTAGAAAGGCATGGCTGTTATAGCAATTTTAATCAAATACATAATTTAAGCAAGTATGTAAGAACATTTTTTTCTACACATTAATGTCCTTCCACGATGTTGCTTCTGTGTATTTTAGCTAATAAAACAATCAGAAATGAACAAAAACATGGCAGACTGCTTGATTAGAGGGATAAAATTAATTGGGAAGTACAGTCAAGTTTATATTTTTATATCGCTAAAATGAATATGGAACATATAAAAGGTACAGAGATTGTAGAGTGAACTAAAAAGAGAATCAAGGACTTTTATCCTATTCCAAATACTACCTTAATCTGGGTAGGTGAGCTTTGTATGCCACCAGTCTGAATTTCCTCAGGTCAAAATGAGGAATTAGATTCCCAGATTTCAAAAGCCATTCAGTTAAAAAAATCGTATGTTATGTGTATACGTATATATGTATATATACACACATATATACTTTATGTACATGAATATATATGTTATAGCCTTTTATATAAAATACAGAAAATTATAAGACATATATTATTTCTAAGGCTCATGATGCACCTAGGTACCCCTCTGACATCAGTAAGATTAAGAACAATAGTAGGTACCTACGTCTCAATCATGATATCTAACCACAGCAACATATTTTCTAGTTCCTTTACTTATTTTGCACTAGCAGTGAAAATCTAATGATGCTGATTATAGCAAGCTCATAGAATTACTAAACTCTTGGTGTAAATGGTGAATTACCATCCTGTTTCTTGGTCTTCACGTGGCCGTGTGGACAGTAATTCTATTAAGGTAGTGCCATTTACGGTTGAGGTTACTCTGCAATCTTTTATTGGTGATATCTTTGTTCTAGTCATATATACTATGGTTTGTACCTTGGTCACATGCCTGTTGGAGCTCTTATAGGGATTGTGGTTGCCTAAAAATTCTTTGTGTAGAACACACTGGAATGACTACAAACGGAATGAATTCCTTGATTATCTGTTCAGTCCATTATTACATGTTGAACCGATCAAAGAAAGAAGTGAAGTGTCTTTCTAGGGATTGCATTGAATAATTAATTCTCTGGAAAGGACTCCTTGGTTCCAAAAGCTTACTTTATTACCTAATAATTGTGTGACCGTGGTGGTGTTCTTTAAACTGTCAAGGCTTCATGTGCCCACATGTGAAATGAATATCCCATGTGTCAGCTTTCTAGCATTGCCATAATCAATCACCACAAACCAGTGGCTTAAAAGCATTCACTCACAGCTCTAGAGGCCGTAAGTCTGAAGTCTAGGTGTCAGCAAGGTTGTTTCCTTCTGGAGAGTCTTGTGAGCAGACCTGTTCCATGGCTGTCTTGCCTTTGGCAGTGGATCCATTGCTCTCGGCATCTTTGTAGTCATTCCTTCTTTATTTGAAGGTTAGCACGTGTTTTCAGCCTAGTAACTGTCTCATCCCATTTCCTCACTGTAGAATCCTAGACTGACAACCTGCCTTCATTCTATTCCATCTCTTTCCCTTTCAGTCAAAGTTGGTGGTTTTTCTGCTGTATAACATTCTCAAAAATTTGGGGTCTCCTTTGTATGTTGAGAGGAACTATATCTTGAGAAAGGGGACTGTTCACAAATCCTTCCTAAATAACCCTGTTTGTATTCCTGGCTTCTACTAAGATGGTTGATTGGATCCATGAATCACACACCCAATCTCTTCAAAAAAGGTTACCGAGCCACACCCTTTACCCTATCTCCAGAGCATCCTTTACAACAGTGATTTCCTAATTTTAGCATCCTTTGAAATCTAGATAGGCTAAGTAGCTTCCAAATCAAATGCTGGTTCCTTCTCGCTAGCACTTCCTTCCTCAATTTACGTCTTTCCTTTCACATTTTATCAATACTATAAGCAGTAAGAGAAACAAGGCTTCAGCTTCAGCACTTTCCTTAGAAATCTCTCAGATTAATATCCAATCTCATCACTTATATCCGACCACAGAATACTCAACAGTAGAAAATAATTCTGCTCAATTTTCTGAAACTTTGTAACAAGGATCACCTTTCCTCCAATTTACAATATCATGTTCCTCATTTCATTTCGTTACTCGCCAGAAGCAACTTTAATGGTCATATTTCTACCAACATCCATTCATGACAATCTGTGTTCTCTAAGATGATAGAAACTTTCTCAACAGTGCTCTTCACTTCCTTCTGAGTTCTCACCAGACTAGTCTTTAACATCCATGTTTCTACCAACCGTTTTTCAAGACAAATCATGGCTTTTTTAATGGTGTGTCTCCAAATTCCACCGGCCTCTATCTATTACCCAAAAGCAGTGCCACTTCTGCATTTTTAAATGTTTTAGGTATTGGTTACAGCAGCATCCTACCTTCTGGTAGCAAAATCCATTGATATATTAGTTTCCTAGGGCTTCCATAACAAATTGCCACAAATTCAATGCCTTAAAACAACAGAAATTTGCTTTCTCGATGTCCTAGAAGTCAGAAGTTGAAAATCAAAGAATGTGAAAAAGAATGAATACATGTGTATGTATAACTGAGTCACTTTGTGTACACCTGAATCTAACCCAACATTGTTAATTACCTATACCCCAATATAAAATAAAAAGTTTAAAAAAAAAGAAAATCTATTATTTGCAGGATTGGCAACATTGGTTCGTTCTGGAGGCTCTGAGGTAGAATCTGTTCCATGCTTCTCCCTAGCTTCTGCTGGCTGAGGCAACCCTGACAGTCCTTGGCTTATAGACCCACTGTTGTAATATCACCCTCCATCTTCACATGTTCGTTTTTGTGTCTCTACCGGCCTTCCCCTCTGTGTGTCTCTAGCATCTTCTGTCTCTTATAAGAAAACTCTCACTGGATATAGGGTCTATCCCAATCTAGGATGATCTCAACTTAAGATCCTTATTTTAATTAGATCTCAAAGACACTTTTTCCAAATAAGGTCACCCTCACATATTCTGGAAGATAAGAGTTGGACACAAATTTTAGGGATTCAACCCACTACATACTAGTATTACTTACTTATGTGATAGTTTGAAAATTGATTGAAATATTATAGTATTTGGCATACAATATACCTCAATAAATGGTGTCTGTAATTAGTGTTTATCACTGGTTTCATTTAGTACTATCATAGCCTTATCATAGCCTTATCATAGCTGTCAAAAAAAGTAACAAAAATATTATGAAACCACTACAAAATATAATTCACTTGTGTTATGCAGTAACAAAATGCATGCTGCAAATCATAAATGCTCAGTTTAGAGAGAAAAGATAATTAGTGAAAGATGACTTTTTTATGGTGAGTGAAAATGCTTATAGAAATAAAAAGTAAGTTCCGTAAGCTTTAGTGAGTTGGGGAAAAATATTACTGTGGTGGGGAGCTCTAAGTGTTAGATCTTAGATGGCAAGTACAGATGTGATTATAAGTTTCAAATTATAGCTGTGCTATTGAGTGGACTTCATGCACAGGAGAAAAGTTCCAGTGGTGTCCAGAAAAATGAGAAAAGGATAAAACAGTTGTCTGACATTCTGTCTACTTAGTAGCTTACTTGCCAGATCTCTTAGTTATGATTAGGCTTGACTAGAAATAACGAGGATTACAGATAACAATAGCTTTAGCAAATAGAGCTTTATTTTTTTTCATGGAGGAATTGAGATGTACAGAACTTTAGTGTAGTATGGTCCTTTGGTCCACAGAGCACAAAATTCATTACTTTTATCTTGTCCCACCTTATACAGCCTCTATCCCCAAGGTCGACTCACTCCCCTGTTGACCAACCCACCACAGCCATCTCATTTGCATTCCAGTCATCAAGAGAGAACAGGTCAAAGAAGAAAGGACAAAAGTGGCATGCTAACTATCATTTAGAGAATGTTCCTGGAAGCTGAATATACCTCTACTTACTTCCCAATGGTCAGAACGTTTTTGCACAGCTATTGCCGACTTAAAAAAAAAAAAGCACAACATGAGAGTTGTGAGTTAAGTTTTATTTGGGGGCAAAATGAGGCCTATAGCCCGGGAGACAGCATCTCAGATAGCTCTGAGAAACTGCTGCAAAGAGGGGAGAAGGTCAGTATATATGTGATTTTGGTGAACGGGGAGTACATGCAGTCAAGCAAGTATCATTTGCAGAAGGTTTCTGCTGGTCTCATGAAGGTTACTGCTAGTCATGAGAAGCAGACGTCACCATGAAAGATTTTAGTGTTTTTCTGTATATGAGGAGATATAAGAATTGGGCTCATAAAATCTCCTGAAAATATCTAACTATCTGAAGGCCTGCTCGCTCAGTTTTTCCCAGGGCACAGAGGGCCACATTCCTGTTCTCCACCCTGAGCTCCTTTCAGGGGGTGTGGAAAGTCAACAGCTGCAGCGGCTCATGATTTAACCCTTGTAGAGGTAGATGGCAAGTGCCCATGGAAAGTGCCAATTTGTAGTTGGCACTGTACCAACAAGGCTAAAAATATACTACACAGACAGCAAGATATCTGACAGTCTAATGATACCAAAGGAGGGAAGGAAATACATTGTTTGTTCTAAAAGCTGTCTTAACTACATAATTATGCCATTCATTTTTGTATTGTATACGTTCAGTCTCTTTCCTAGGGGAAAGAAAATATCCTGGTCACAACTGGTTAATTCATTCAACTCAATATTGAAGATTCTATGTGATACATTGTCCTCTTGATCAGATCCAGATATAGCTTTTTGTTGTATTGTGATTTCTGTAAACAATGGCCTCCAGTAATCTTTCAAAACGTACAGTAAAAAAACAACAACAGCAAATTGAATTTAACTTGCCAGGCAAGGAGACATACTGGTGGAAACAATTCAGTAATGGCAAATTAGAGATGCCTAACTGCTAGAAAGGGTGAAAAGTACGTTATGTTATTTCTCCTAGTTATGCTAATGATATTGAAAAGTTGTTCTCTGGTTAGGAAGGAATAAGTCTAGGGATCTGCATACAAATTATTCAAACAAGAGCTGTTATTCATTGGCCAGTCCAATTCCGTTCTGACATAGTGAGGTCAATCAAAGATCATTGTGTTGTTTGGTTTTTTTTGCGGTACGCGGGCCTCTCACTGTTGTGGCCTCTCCCGTTGCGGAGCACAGGCTCCGGACGCACAGGCTCAGCAGCCATGGCTCACAGGCCCAGCCGCTCCGCGGCATGTGGGATCCTCCCGGACTGGGGCAGGAGCCCACGTCCCCTGCATCGGCAGGCGGACTCTCAACCACTGCGCCTCCAGGGAAGCCCTCATTGTGTTTTTAATAGCGTTTGCTGGTTATAATGGTTGTGATAAAACACAGCAGTCAGTTTTAACATTTTCTATTCAAGAGTTGCTCTAGGTAGAAAAATGTACTTTATACCTGTAAATTAAAATTCAAGTTCTATGTCCCTAACACATTCGATATGCAATTATACTGAGATAATGAGTAACCCATTTCACAACCCGCATTCAGGGAAAAAGGAAGAATGGGAAACACAAGGCAGTCATTAGTCGGGGAAGAAATTGAAGCCTCCTTGCACTGGCAGTACAGTTAATTCCTGTTAGACCATCTGTTAGTGGCTGGATTTGTTCTCTGGCATGAGTTACGTTTTCATTTTCCTCTACGTCCTCTGGATCCTTCTTTTGTGGAAGGTTTAGTTTTGTCCATTATACTCTCTGTCCACATGTGAAGTTGGCAGTAAAAGAGGTGTCCGTTTTAGAGGCTGAATGGCTTTAAAGTGACAATTATATTGATGTAGGTTTGTTGGCCTAGAAGGGTTGCAGACTAGGTTTGCGATATTTTTTGTTTTGTTTTATTTTTTGCAATACAATTCTCAAAAACGACAAAAAAATACTTAGAACACTTCTTACACCTTTGCTGTTTGCGATAATCATTTGACCATATGTATATACCTGGTATGTCTGAAACTGTGAAGAGCTTATGTTACCCTATTTGAACCATTAAATAGATAGATAGCAGATATATAGATATAGATATAGAGATTGGAAAATGGGTAAAGAGATTGATAAATACACACACAAACACACACATGTTAGCAGAAACACCAGATACTGATCAGAGTCAAAAGAAACAAAGACTAGGTTAAAAAAAAAAAAAAAGCCTATTTTACTTACTCACAGAATACCTAGTACTGTTGCTGTTTTCCTCATGGGGCTCTGTAATGAGAGGCAAATGTTCCGTGAACATACAGAGTGGTCTGCACCACAGGAGAGGGACTCCAAAATCATGAATCTTGAAGCTTATATAGGTGTAGACACATCTCCTCCTCCCCTCTGAAGTTAAGAGAAAGAGCTTATCTTTTGTTCTGGAATGTAAATAGATCTCCTCCTGGGGGAGAAGGAGAAATTCTCCAACGAGGAATGTAAACCTGGGCTCCCAGAGAGATAAGAAAGGCTTGATTAGCCCTTGAACAGGAACAGGTGTCTCTGGTGAAAGGAGTAAAAAAGGCTCCATATATCTACCACCTGTAGAATGCGAAGAGCAGATGGTACTGGGGGAAAAGAAAAGGAGACGTTCTTTGTCATTATAACATGCAAATTTCTGTTGCTTGGGAGGTCTAGACCAAGCAGAAACACCAAGAAATCCAGAAAGGGTTGCCTTACAACACCAATCACCTTACTAGATAAATTTTTTAAGTCTGAAAACTTACATGATTTGGGTTCTATTCACAACCGCTTCTTTTCTAGTTTTGTGATTGATATCTAGAAATAATTTAAAAGGTGAGGGGTGGAGTGTGGTGTGAAACAGCAATCCAGATCAGATGTTTTACCCAGGCTGGTTTCCGTTGTTTGGCTGAGAAGTCATAGTGGCAGGCACTGGAAAAAGACCTGAGTCACAGCCTGATCTTTTGCTAAGGCTTTACCTTGAGAGCTGGTGCTTAGGTCTGCTTGACTATAAGATGAAGCAGCAGCTGACTTTTCAACCCAGCAATGTGCCGCATTACTGAGCTGCTGTTAATAAATACGTATACGCTGCTTTACAGAACACCTTCCTTAACGTCGTTGTGTTGCTATTATCCCTCTCATCTCTCTTAGCAGCTTTCTCTACATGCTAAGTTATTCTCTTTCTTATCAGACTTTCCTAATAGTGGCAAGAATAGTTAATACACAGTATGTTTTGATTATCTCTGTATTCGTTTGCCAGGGCTGCCATAACGTCATACCACAGCCTCAGTGGCTTAAACAGCAGAATTTTATTTTCTCACAATTCTAGATACTGAAAGTCCAAGATCAAGGTGTCAGCAGGGCTGATTCCTTCTGAGGCATTCTTCCTTCCCTTAGAGATAGCCATCTTCTCTCTGTGTCTTCACATGGTCATCCCTCTCTTTGGGTCTGTCTCCTAATCTCCTATTAGAAGGACCAAGTCATTGGATGCGGTGCTACCCTAATGACCTCATTTTAAATTAATTACCCATTTAAGTACTTTATCTGCAAATACATTTACATTCTTAGGTACTGGATTAGTACTTCAACATGCGAATTTTGGAGAAACATATTTCAGCCCGTAGCAATTTCTTATAACTTCTTATTATACAACCCACATGTACCTGATCTGCCTTATGAGGGAAACAGGGAATTTTTACCATATTTTGCTACTACATTATAAGTCCACGTGAGTCCTTGCCATCTGCTGCTGGACAACTTTCATTAAGCCAATGACACATGATCTGTTACTTCCAGCAACCCAGTTCCAAGTTAAAAAAAAAAACAAAACTGTGTCAGTGGGGTTAGTTTCATATGTGACTGGCAAAGATATCCTTTTAAACTGGTGTAGATATGATACACAAGTCTCACTTAAATGGTCTAAAGTAGGCGGGGCAGGCTTGTAAACTGGCTCAGCACCTTGTTTCCCAAGGGACACCAGGTCCTTTCAATCCTGTTGCTCCTGTACTGGTGGTTCTACTTCTAAGGTTGACATCATGTCTGCCTTGCAACAACTGGGAAAGGATGAGGGGGTGAAAGGAGCTTCGCATTTACTCTTTCAGAGAATACTTGTGGAATTCGCCACATGATAATTCTACTTGTATTCCAGCAGCTATAACTTAGTAACAATGTCACACCCAGCTACAAGGGAGGCAGGGGAATGTTGCCTTTCTTCTCGGTAACGAAATGCCCGATGGAAGAAGAAAAGCATGAATACTGAGTGTTGGGAAGCAACCAGTAGACTCTGATTAACCAATGTTTATATACATGTGGGGAGAAGGGTGAAAAACAATGATTATTTATTTTAATGCCACTGTGACCCAGAGAGAATTTAAGTCAATTAAGAGAGAGGATATGAAGTTGTCTAACAAGACAAAAACTAGTGGAGATATTTTAGGATGTGTGGCAGAAAGTGACAGTGATGGGAGAAACTTTTGATTCAAATAGATTTCCGGAGTTCTCATTGCCTTCTAATGCTGATCTCTCCAGCACATCTCTATGCCCTCATTTTCCTTTTGTATACCAGAAACAATGACCAGGAAAATGTCATTTTTTCTAACATTATTCATATGGTTATTTTGGGGTTCTATTGATATTTTGACACAGATCCTTTGTGAAATATTTCACAAGAAATTTTTTCTAGAGAAAAACAACAGTAAATATCTTAGTTTAAGGAAATCCTACAAAAGGTATAAACTAATCATCATCAGTACAAACCAGCCTCATCTTCTGTGAAGATGAATCCAGGAGGAAGTGGAGGATAGAGATGAAGTAAGGCTAAGAGAGGAGGTAAGAGGTGAGGTCAAAAGTGAGAAAGGAGTCAGGCACTATCTGGAAGACAAACCATATAACCTCACTGCCTCTTCCTTCTTAGTCTCTTTCACTAGCTCATCTTCCTCTGATAATATGTAAAATGCTGGATTATTTCAGGGCTTAACCCTCTCATCTCATTTATTTACACCATTTTTAACAGGGTACCTCAAAGAGTTCCTCTCTTTAAATATTATCCATGTGTTAATGTCTTCTATATTTATTTCTCCAGGATTGGCATCTCCACTGATCTTTAGACCCGAACTGCCTCCATGACCTCTCACTTAAATATGTTTGAAACATATTTAGTATGTCCAAAATAAAAATATTGATTATCAGCTCCAGATAACAAAATATTCTATCTCAGTTGTGTTAGTCCACATGCTCAGAGAAGCAGAAACCAATATGAATTTAAATGTGCAAGGATTTTATTAGAGAGTATTAGTTTCCTGCGGCTGCCATAACAAATTAACACAAACGGTGCTTTAAAAAAAAATTATTCTCTAGCAATTTTGGAAGACAGAAGTCCAAAATCGATGTGTTGGCAAGGCCTTACTGCCTCCAGACACTGCAAATAAAATCCCATTCCTTGCCTCTTCCAGCTCTTGGTGCCCATTGACAACCCTTAGCTTCCTTGGACTATGGTCACATCACTCCAGTCTCTGCCTCAGTGGTCACATTGCCTCCTCCTCTTTTCTATATCTTTTTATCTTTGTCTGGCTCAGAGATTCCTCTTCCTTTGCCTTGTAATGATATTTCCTTTGGATTTAGGTCTACACTAAAAAAGTGTACATATCTTAATTTAAAAGACTTTATTGCTAAAAAAAATACTAACCATCATCTGAGCCTTCATCGAGCAATACTCTTTTTGCAATAGTAACATCAAAGATCACTGACCACAGATCACCATAACAAATGTAATAATAATGAAAAAGTTTGAAATATTGCAAGAATTATCAGTATGTGACACAGAGACACAAAGTGAGCAATAGATAATCCAGCATTATAACTTCTTCTCAAACTCCTTAATATAATTATATCTGCAAAGACCATTTTCCCAGATAAGTTAATATTCACAGTTTCCAGGGTTTAAGATGTGAATTTATCTTTATGGGAGCCACCATATAACCCACTACTGCCTACCTCTGGCTCCTCAAAATTTATGTGCTTCCCACGTGCAAAATAATTCAACATGTCTCAACCTATTACAACATAAGCCCTATGTCCATAATATCATCTACATAGCATGAGCTTAACAATCAAAATATTATCATTTAACTCTTAAATCAGATATGGGTTAGGCTCTGGGAATGATCCATCCTGAGACAAAATCCCTCTCCATTTGTGGAACTGTCAATCTGGAAAATAAGTTATCTGCTTCCAAAATACAGTGAGGGAGCTAGCATAGAATAGACATTCTCATTCCAAAAAAAGACAAACTGCAAGTAATAAAAAGGTCACCATTCCCAAGCAAATTTCAAATCTAGCAAAACAAATTCTATTAGGTTTCAAGGCCTGAGCATAATTATCTGTTACTCACAGCTCTACTGTCTGGATATGTGTCTCCACTGTTTGGGCCTGAGGCTCTACTTGTCTCTGCCTTAGAATCATTCTTCCTTTTCCTTGAAGGATCACACATGTTTGCAGCTGAGTAGCTGTGTATTCGTGTTGCTTGTCTTTAGAATTTTGGAAGTCCAACAGTTTTCTGTAGTATCCTCCTAACAGGCTGCTTCCAGTCCAAGCTGACCTTCTTCCTGCTGATGTAACATTCTCAAGAAACTTGTAGGTCTCTTATTTATGTATGTCACAGTAATCCAGCTCATTAGACAAGAAGGTCCTCCACACATCTTGCTTGGGTAACCCCATCTGTATTCCTGGCTTTCATTAAAATCTTGAATTGATCCATAATTCATAAACTTTCAGTGTAAGGTTGTCCAGCCACACTCTTTGCTCTGTCTCTGTAGCACACTTTCCAACAGTGAATTTTCTAATTTAACATTCTTTGCAATTTGGATAGGCTGAGAACCTCTCAAGTCGCCAATTGCTGGTTGCTTTTTACTTAACTGTTCCTTCCTCAATTTATCTTTCTCTTCTTGCCTTTTAACTACGAGCAGGAAAAAAAGAAAAAAATCAGGATGCACCATAAACACTTCTGTTTGGAAATCTCCTCAGCTAAATCTACAAGCTCATCACTTAAAAATTCTGCTTTCCGTAAAACAGGAAAACACAATTCAGCCAAGTTTCTAGGCACTATATAACAAGGATCTTCTTTCTTAAGTTTCCAATTACATAGTCCTCGTTTTTTTCTGAGCCACCTCCAGAGGTGCATTTAACATTCATAGGTCCATCAATATTCTATTTCTGACAATATATTTATCCTCTAAGGAATTAAACACTTCCTCTATCATGTTTCTTATTTCCATCTAAGCCTTCGCCAGAATTGACTTTAGCACCAACAATCTCTTCAAAAGCAATCCAGACATTTTCTATTATGCTTCTCCAAATTCTTCCAGCCTTTTATCATTACCCAAGTCCAAAACCACATCCACATTTTTAGGTATCTGTTACAGCAATACCCCACTTCCTGTTAACCAAAATCTGCGTCAGTTTCCAGTGGCTATTATAGAAGAACTACCATAACAAATTGGTGGCTTAAAACCAAAAAAATTAATTTTCTTACAGTTTTGGAGGGCAAAAGTCTTAAAACAATGTGTCAGCAGGGCCTCATTCTCTGGTAGACTAGTAGAGTTTCCACACTCCGCCTCTTCCAGTGTCTGTTGACCATGAGGACTTCTGGCTTCTTTAACTTATGGCCACATCACTCCAGTCTTGCCTTTTTTGTTACCATAACCTCATCTTCTCTGTCTTCTCTTTGGTCTGTCTCAGATTGCCCTCTATGTTTCTGTTGTAAGGACACATTGTTGGATTTTGGACTTATATAATCTAGGATAATCTCCTTACTTCAAGATTCTTAACTTCGTTAAATCTGCAAAGTCCTTTTTTTTTTTTCCCCTAATAAGGTGACATTCATAGGTTCCAGGGATTAGGATGTGGAGAGATCATGTTGAGGGCCATCATTCAACCCACTATCTATAGGAAATACCTGTGTTAGAGCAAATGGCGAGCCTGCCTGCAGGTGATTGTGAAAGTAATCTGACTGCAGTGAAAATTTCTGCCTAGTGATGGACAGAGGTTGAGAAGTTTGTGTGGAAGTGTTATAAACTGCAGACCAGTATTAAAAAGGTTTTCCAAAGCAATCTCTCTGCCACACTCAGTTTGTCTCTGTCAAATTGCTGTCCAAGTTTATATCAGCCTCACCTCTCATCTAGACTACTGCAGCTAGCTCTTCTTCTAGCTTTCCTGTTGTACTTTTAATCAATTCCAATTGTTTTTCTCCTTTACTCAACAAAGACCTGAATGAGATGAACTAGGTACCTTTCTGATCTCACTACTGGAGTTGTAAAGGGACAAATAAATAATGTTTGTTTATTTATTTAACAACAGTGCTCACTAGTGTCAGATATAGCTAATCACTTTAAAAATATTAGTAGGTTTAAGTTAGTCTTCAAAAAACATTATATTCATTTTCCAGATGAGTAAAGTGAGACTGATTTTTAGTGTCTTGTCCATTACAAAGCTAGTAATGGTGCAAAAGCAGCTGAGAGATAGATTCAGGGATAAAACAGGTGGAGATCAAATATCAGCTTTATTGATTACTGATAAAAGCTTGGAGGATGAAGTGTAAGTATATGATTTCCTAATATTCGCATTAGAGTAAAATGAACCAATATAATTTCAGACTTCTCAGTAGATGAGAAGGCACCCTCTTTTCAGGCAGGTTGATTACGAGAGAATAAAACACAGAGGAGTTAGTCATTCATGTTCAGGTTCTTCCCCAAAACATCTGATGAGTCTTTCTTACTTTCCTGGACCAGACTAAATGAAGTAGGACAAGAGGCCTGAAATGATACCCAAATAGATACCTCTTCACCTGGAATCATGAGGAGAGAACAAGTGTTTCCATCTGACCCTCCCCAAGCTTGTTCAGTTCAGTCCTTTACCTCTTTGGTGCCTTTAATTGTTGCTGAATTCTCAAGTTATAAGATTATATTCCTCAAATTGTTGGTCACCATAGTATTTATTTCAAAAAAGGGTTGCTGATTAATAAAAAGTGATTCTGTTGTCAATTTTAAAGCAATACTTATAATATGGACACTTCTGCTTTCTTAGGTTTCCTTCTATTGTTAGTCTTAATTGGTTGGTTTATATTGACAACAATATTTATGAGGTAAATGTTTGAGCCCTTATATGATGTCTTATTTTCAGCTCTGAGTTGCAAAGGGAAACCTCAGAATATTTTTTTCAGTAATAAATAGACAATTTTATTGATTATTTAGAAAGAAACCTGATTCCATTTGCAATGTATTTTATGTAATATATTTTCTATTTTAGCATGTAGTTATAAAATATTTAATTTATGGGCATAAAAATGCAAAGAAAAGAGAAATCCTCCTATTATTGCTGTGGGGTAAGAGGAGTAAAAGTCTAGAACTTTTGTTGTACATTGTCTCAAAATAGTTCAAATCAAACTGGTGAACCCAAATTTTGATGGGGTTTCTTAGACGTATCTGCACTCAAATGGCTGGTATTTAATATATATTTGTTGAACAAACATATACTAATGAATGAATTATTAATGAATGATAATAAATTACTTGGAGTTATTTAATTTTGTCTATTTTATTTTGCCTTTGGGTTTTGCACAATCAGTTCCTGCTACGTGGAATGACTTTCCCAGATTCTCCCTGCTTGCTCTTCAGGTCTCACTTTAAATGTCACCTCACATGTAAACATCCCTGACAATCCCAGGTCCTCTTCTACCGCACCCTGCACATAGCTCTGTCCTAGAGAAAGACACAGTGACTCTTCCCAGCACGACTGCAGAGTGACATCATGCTGTTCCCAGCTCTCTCATAGAGCTGCAACCCTCTATAACTCTATCATAGGATTTAGCATCGTCCCAACGAAACAAGGTCTAATCCAACTCTGCCTCTTTAGTAACTAGACACGTTTTTCACATTAACATTTGAGCCATGTTTGGGCTTTTTTTTCTTCCAATTTTACTGAGCTATAATTGACATATAGCACTGTATAAGTTTAAGGTGTACAGCATAATGATTTGACTTACATCATGAAATGATTACTACAATAAGTTTAGTGAATATCCATCATCTCATATAGGTACAAAATAAAAGAAAAAGTTAAAAAAAAAATAGAGACCCAGATGTAGAGAACAAAAGTACGGACACCAAGGGGGGAAAGTGGCAAAGGGGGCCTGGTGGGGGTGGGGGTGGGATGAACTGGGAGACTGAGATTGACATGTATACACTAATATGTATAAAATGGATAACTAATAAGAACCTGCTGTGTAGAAAAACAAATAGAATCTAAAATTCAAAAAAATATATTTTTTTAATGAGAACTCTCAGGATCTACTCTCTTAATGACTTTCATCCACAATGTATAGCAGTGATAATTATATCTATCATGTTACATATTACATCCCTAATACTTTTATTCTTATAACTGGAAGTTAGTACCTTTTGACTCCTTTCATTCAATTCCCCCTCCCCACAACCCACACATCTGATAATCACAAAACGGATCTCTTTTTCCATGAGTTTATTTGTTTGTTTTTGAAATAGAATTGACCTACAACACTATGTTAGTTCCTGGTACACAACCTAGTGATTCAATATTTCTATACATTTCAAAATGAGGACCATGGTAAGTCTAGTTACTATCTGCCATCATATAAAGATATTACATTATTATCGACTGTATTCTCCCCATCGTACATTTCATACTCATTTGTTTTGTAACTGGAAACTGGTACCTTTTAATCTCCCTCACCTACTTCTCTCATTCCTCCACCCTCCTCCCTCCTGGAAACTACCTCTTTGTCCTCTGTATCTATGATTGAGTCATGTTTTAAGGTCAAGAGATTAAGGCTGCTATATTTAAGTCCCTCAGTCTTTGAGCATAACATATATTTAAGATTGTAGATTAAACTGTACTGTGCTGGAATGATTTTATACAGCCTCATGTGATGCTTTATATGCAAGTAAGTTTTGCCCTTGCGTTCTTGGCCACGGTTCTGTCTTTCCCACTGTTAATATTGCAACTGTCAAACCAGCTGCTGTCCTAAACCTAGAGGAATCCATTTTTTTAACAAGTTAAAAAATTATATATATATATATATATATATACACACACACACACACACACACACACACACACACACACACACACACGTGCGTGTATATATCAGAGCTTTGGGAATTTTCAAGGTAATATTATATTACAAAGATTTGCTTTAGGTGTAAAATGTCTATAATAAAAAATATTTTAAGAATTATAGTTATACATAGTAATAGACTAATTTTACATCAGTCCTTTAAAATTTCTTTGAAAGAAGCTAAAGAGATTTTCGTATGCTCTCAAAGAGAAAAATTGTGAAGTAAATTGAATTGCTGACATAGACCTAGTTTTATAGTTACTTGCTATTGAAATAAAAAGGGTTGGGTAACAGAGGCTTTAATTTGGCTAATTTTATGATTGCAAGTTCAAAACTGCTAAGCCACATTTCATCTTCTAAAAAACATTTTTTTAAAGATAAAGAATCATAAATCCTATTTGACAAGATTTCTTTTTAAATTTCTACTTTTGAGCCCTGATAATAAGTATCAAAAAATATTTGCTGAATTTAAGTGTTAGCAGGTCTAGAGTCTTAACAAATGTATTCTACAGCCAAGACACCCATTTCCTCTGTTAAGAGTTTTTCCATAATTTTTCAGTGGCTTTTAGACAAGCATATTTACACATATATTTAGAAAAAGACTAAATGGTTTATGTCTCCAAGGATGCTTGGATATCTACAGATCTATATCAATAACTGTATCTATCTATGTTTTTATATATATGGTCTTTAATATTTATTTTAATCTTATAAGTGTTTCTGACTATTTACATTAATTATTAATGTTATAAATCATGGTATTATGTAGTATTCTTTTTACATAAACTTTATTTATGTAAAGAAATGAAATTTAAGTCAGTCTTCTCACCTACATTTTATTTGCATACCAAAGAGTGCATTCATATTCTTGCCTATATTGATGTTTCAAGTAAAACTCACTTTTACTTGGATAAGAATATTGTTTATCCTTTTACTTAAGTAAAATGATGAAGACTACATACTCTTCAAACTGGAATCAAAGCCTCAGTTTGACCATATACAGATTTCAACTTCCTAGTGTATACACAATATACATATACATAAAACTTGGCAATACATCATCTATTTTGTAATACATTAACCTATTTCAACTTGTTCTTATCCATTACTTTTTTTTTTTTCTTACTTGAAAAGTAAAATGAAGCAAAGAAAAGGTGGTATTGTTAAGGTCATATTAATCTATCATAAATTAGCTTTAATGTGCCAAATAGTAAATCCACCCCAAAAGCTCATCACTTTTCCTTTTATGTATTCAGGTAAATGAGTCTGCGAGACTGATAGCTAGCTGGGAGGACATCACTCTTGAAAGCCCAAATGTAGCATAAAGGAATGGACATTAGTTAGAGCTAACAGCAATCTCAGAGGATCTTTATAGGTATCAGCTTAGTCGTAATTTGACAGAGAACCTTGTTTGCCCTCGGCTGTCAGGAATCATAAGAAAAGATGTTTAAAATGCTTTGAAAAACTTTAATGGATGGCCATTTGTTTAAACTCCATCTATTTCCTTCTATTATTCCTATTATTCTATTATTTCCTTTTCTTGGAAGCATTATAAAAAATAAATATAAACCCTCCAGTGATAGATTTTCATAGCTAGTCAAAGCTTCTCTTGTAATCCCAAATATTGATCAAATTGCATTTAAGAGTTTTTCGAAGAATAATATTTAAGGTAACATTTAGATCCCTTTCTAAAAGCATCTCACATTTAGGTGGTGATATCCTGTGTAGAATTAAAGCTGCTGTAATTTTAAGAACTTTTAAAATTGACTCTATGTTGTAAACAACAAGGCTGTTATATATAATGTGTCATAAAATTATATTTTGTTGAGATGCTTCAAATTGGGATTTATAAATAATGATATGGCATCAGAAAGTAATTAGTGAATACATTAAAACATCCCTTTGTCTTGCCATTTGTAATCTTGATTAATGTCCTTATCAGATCTTAATGTGGAATATTTTTTAGTCTTTATAATCTCAGAAAATTATGTTTATATGTTAACCTTTAATTATTTTTGATTCTCAGATGAACTGTTATATAATCTCTAGCTATTTAAACACCTCTTAAATTACATGCTTTTACTTTTTTAATAAAATGCCTTATTATAAATTAATAGAATTTAATTGCAAGATCTCTACCTATGTTTCCTTTACATGTGAAAAGTACTCTTCTATTGTATATATTTCGATACTATAGTGTAGAAGTAAAACTCACATCGATGGAGAATACTCATTTTTTATTTTTTTTTATTTTTTTATTTTTTTTTTGCGAATACTCATTTTTTAAACAAATTCAGACTTCCTATGTGTTCTGGAAGTCTGATCCCACAGTCATGTCAACTCCCAAAATCTCTGTAGCAGTGGCTCTCCTTAGATGCATGCAGTTCCTAGTGGAGTCCCACTGTTGTCATCAAAGTTAAATTTACTGGAATTACCACAGAAAGGAAGAACATCACCTTAAACTGTCAGTGTTACTTATTTCTTTGAATAGATGAATTAGGGAAGGGTATTTATAGGATTGGCTTTACAGCCTGGATTGTGTGATGTTAACACTGATATTTCAACCCCAGTAATTTGTTGCATTAGGCAGAGGTTATCACACAATGGCTTTGTATTTCTAGGCAAAGGGCGAGCCTATGGTTTTTGTGTGTGTGTGTGTGTGTGTGTGTGTGTGTGTGTGTGTGGTACGCGGGCCTCTCACTGTTGTGGCCTCTCCCGTTGCGGAGCACAGGCTCCGGACGCACAGACTCAGCGGCCATGGCTCAAGGGCCCAGCTGCTCCGCGGCATGTGAGATCTTCCCGCACCGGGGCACGAACCCATGTCCCCTGCATCAGCAGGCGAACTCTCAACCACTGCGCCACCAGGGAAGCCCGAGGCTATGTTTTTGAAGTACATGTTTTGAAGCATGTCGTTGGTCTTGTAGATTGGTTCACAATCTATAATATAGGAGCCAGTGGTTCTTCAAGTAAAGAACTTTTGTTTTTTGTTTTGTCTTTTTTCCCCCTTTGGTCTCAGGATTGTTTAACACAAGGACAAAGCATTATGTTGGTGTCAGTTATGAGCCCCTCCCTAACAACTTTTATTATTCTTTAGCCGAAGCTTAAACATATATTGTAATGAGACATTATCAGTGTAGGTCTCCACTACTGTATACTATATGTGTAGTGTATACAGTGGTCACGTGATAAATTTTTGAAGGTGGTTGTTCCGACATCTGTGTCAGGGTTTTCTATTCTCTTTGCTGAAAGATCATATGTTGGATCATTCAATCAGCTAAAAGTTGCACAGAAACATTGAATTATTTTGGAGTCATTCATTTGAGCATCGTAACATCACGCATCCAAGAGAAGGATTATAATCAGAATTGCAGTTCACTTCTAAGGAAGGAGACGAGACCTTAAATTAAAGTACAAGAACATATCCAATCCACCAGTCCAAAGATCCCATAAAAATCCATTAGGCGGTATTAGCCAAATTACCAAGTTTTATGATTTTTCTTTCCTAATTGTTTAGTAATATTCCATATAACATATAAGTCTATAAGAATGTAAATGCAATAATCTTACCCTAAGGCCGTATAATAAAGTATACCTCAAACAGGCACTATTATTTTTACAATTGCCCTATTTGAAATTCTTCCTATTCAATTTCATGAACCTCTTTGATAAAATGTCCTATCTTAGTGACACTATCTAGTTCTGCTGTTTTCTGAACTATAGCATGATGTAGTCTATTTACTTCCATGACTGCTATAAAACATAAAAAAAAAAAAAGTTTTGGGGAGAGAAAGTGCCATTGCAAAATTTCCCTTCAGTGGCTCAAATGGAGGTTGTTTTCCTCCTTTAAAAGTTAAATTAGCTAAAGATCTATTTTTCTCTTATCTGAGAAGGAAGGGACAAAATTAATCCTTTTATCTGGGATGATCTTGAGGCAGGCATCCTCTACTGGGATGACAAGCTCCCATCTGACTTTCAGATGGCAGCCATTAGGCTCTTGTGCCACACAGTAATGCCAGTCATTAGAGCCACCAAGTGGTCTGTTTCCAGTTAAAGCTATTCCAGCAAACCCAAAGATAGTTTAGGTTTAAAAGACAACTGGTGTGAATTTTTGTGAAAGGAGATCAAGAGGGGGTTCAGAACCAATAAGCCGTACAACCAAAGGGAACACATAGTTACAGATAATACACATAAAACACGCAATAACTTTTTAAAATGTAACTTAAGGTAATTTTCATGAAAATATTTAGGAATTGCCAAAAGTTCCAAGAATTAATGAATATTTTGGTGATAAAAGGGAACCTCTGTTATCTAGACACAGAATGAACACTTTATGGAAAGTCTAATTCTAATTATTTCTATAAAACATCCAATATTTGTAGTGAAGCCTTAATGATCATTACAGATGATTCTGTTCATATTGAGTCAACCTTGTTCAACCCATCTTAATATAACTCTTTGTTTCTTTTAAATTAATAATTGTACTGGGAGATTGGTCAACAGGGTTCAGCCATCTGTTTATGGATCTTAGGCTCCTGTCCTCTCACAGGCTTGATCCTCTTTTTTTTTTTTTTTTTCCTGCGGTCCGCAGGCCTCTCACCGTTGTGGCCTCTCCCGTTGCGGAGCACAGGCTCCGGACGCGCAGACTCAGCGGCCATGGCTCACGGACCCAGCCGCTCCGCGGCATGTGGGATCTTCCGGACCGGGGCACGAATCCCTGCTCCCTGCATCGGCAGGCGGACTCTCAACCACTGCGCCACCAGGGAAGCCCTTGATGATTACATTTAAAGGGATGACTCCTAGGTCCTTGAAAAAGACACTCCTGTGTTGTTAAATCTGCAAGAGAATGGGAGACAATTCACTCACCAGGAGGCAGAGAAAGAATATTCAATTCAAAGTTTTCTGAAGTAGATGATCCTAGCAAAGGGAGGTCAGGAGCCTAGAATCAGAAATAAATCTATCTAAAGCTTACCAAGCTGAGAGGAACATTAAAGCTATCTTGGTCAAAGGTGGCAAAATAAAGAAAATTTCATATATATATATATATATATATATATATATATATACACATTTTGACAGAAGACCTAGAAATAACAATTTGACTCAACATATATATTATATATTAAATTTGACAGAAGACCTGGAAATAACAATTTGACCCAACATAGTAAGTCCTTATGATTTGTAGCATTGTAAGAATTCGTAAAATGTCAGCCTTTTAAAAGATATCCGCTAAAAAAACGACATACGTCATTATAACTGTATTTAGTTTAACACTATTTTGTTTTGAAATAAATCCTATTTATTGCTAAATTTATCCAATTTGTAGAAATAGTGATAGCATATAGAACATATACAACTCTTTTAAAATGTTTAAATCATTAGAAATTAAATCCAAGTTTTAGTACCTAACATATATTCTAGTAACATTATTTTAACATTGTACTCCCATAACAAAGAAGAAATTTAAGGCAACAAAGAGTTGCCTTAAATCTAAAATTCAGTCACTCCAATTTGCTCAGTCATGTATTAATTACTATTGTATGAACTGTTTTTAATGTAAATAAACCTCTGTACTCATATGTCAACATTTTTGAAGACCTGTGAATTCATGTCAAGATCTCTAATTGACTAGCTGTTCTTATTCAGTAACTTGGGTCATTACCAAACTCACAGTTAAATTCTTTCTTCTGAATTTGATAATGAATAAAACAAAGAAGTTTTCTTTTGGAATTTCTGTAGTATTTATCTAGACTACATATCCTTACAGTGTGCATATAGTAACAGAACAAAGTCTCCTAATAAAGGACAAAAGAAAGCAGCGTAAAAGAATTGGGAGCTGTTTTCAGACAGATATGAAATAATTACCATAAAAGTCTAATGAGAGAATGTATACAAATGAAAGAGAGAGAGAGAGAGAGAGAGGTCTTCAAATAATAAGATTTTTTTTTTTTGGTTATGATCAGTCTATTAGATGAAAAACCATGTTCATGTAAAAAGTCTCCCAAACTAACCAATGGAATTTCATTTTTTTTTTGGTTGACTTATGCCAGTTAGAGAAATATACACATGAATTAAGAGATTATTTTGGACTGGAAGGTTTAATTGTTTAAGAAAAACTTATGAGAAGGAACTGCAATGCCCAGTAAGAAAGGAGCAGAACTTGAAATTCTACCAGCAGTATTTTTCCTTCTCTCCAAGCGTGTTCTAGGCTTTAACCAAATTAAACTCTTTAGTGATGTCAAACCCACAAATGCTCTCTTGACATGACTTTGCTTATGTTCTTCAAAATGACATCCCCAAGCATGACCTTCCCCATCTCTACTATTAACTACGACTGTCCTAACATTCTCATAATTCATCTCTTTTTAAAATTTTTATTTATTTATTTATTTTTGGCTGCGTTTGGTCTTTGTTGCTGTGCACGGGCTTTCTCTAGTTGCGGTGAGTGGGGGCTACTCTTCGTTGTGGTGCGCAGGTTTCTCATCGCAGTGGCTTCTCTTGTTGTGGAGCACAGGCTCTAGGTGAGCAGGCTTCAGTAGTTGTGGCACACGGGCTCAGTAGTTGTGGCACACGGGCTTAGTTGCTCCGCGGCATGTGGGATCTTCCTGGACCAAGGATGGAACGCGTGTCCCCTGCATTGGCAGGCAGATTCTTAACCCCTGTACCACCAGGGAAGTCCCTCATAATTCACCTTGCTTGACACTTCTTTCCTAAGTTGTTCTGAATTATTTTAAATGTATATGTTATTTTATGTAACACATTGGATTGATATTGGCACATTTCTAATGTCATTTTCCTCACTCTTCCTAACTTCCTAATCACTTTGTAGTTGTTATTAAATCTCCCCATAGTATTAGTCCTCTGAGAGCAGGGACTCTTATTCACTTTACTATCCTCATACAATTTTTGCAATTATATTTATTCAGTTGTGAGATTTTTATTTTTTTTTATTCTTTGCAGTACGCGGGTCTCTCACTGTTGTGGCCTCTCCCGTTGCGGAGCACAGGCTCTGGGCGCACAGGCTCAGTGGCCATGGCTCACAGGCCCAGCCGCTCCGTGGCATGTGGGATCTTCCCAGACCAGGGCACGAACCCACGTCCCCTGCATCGGCAGGCGGACTCTCAACCACCGCGCCACCAGAGAAGCCAGTTGTGAGATTTTAATACTGAATTTAGCCCAAGATTGACTCACTCTCAGCTCAGTTATATTTTTAAAATATAACCTTATAATGAATTCTGATTTCACAACATTTATAAAATAAAGGAAGGCTTCTGGTTAAAGATGTATATAGACGTACTAGCACTCACTTCCTCCTAAGAAATCCATTAACATGTTTTATTAGTGTTAAAAACCAACTAGCAAGGAATTTTGAGAGGACACATTATCAAAAACATTCTTGAAAGTGAAATACAGATGCACTAATTAAAACTTACCCAATGGATCTGAGAAATCTAAGTCTTGAGATGGCAGAGGAGAAAGCCAAAAAGCCTTACAAAGCAACACCCATGATGCAACCCTGTAGGACCTACTGACCTCTCAGTGATTGGTGTCATTGACCCTAGAAGAGAAGTGACAATGAGCTTACAACAAGAGGACAGAGGACTGAAGGTTTAATTCTTTGGTGAAATTTCTTTGATGTCTGATTTAAAACCAGAAAACTTTGAGGATAGATGTCCAATGTAAAAACAAAGGAATAAATTAAATATTTACACACCAAAAGTTGATTCCCCCAAATTCGTTCCTTATCCAAAACCAACAGCTCTGATAGAGTATTATGGTCTCCGTAGGAAGAATTTTTGACCAATTCTCAACCAGAAAAAAAGGGGACAGTTGACCAGGATGCCCAATATCTGAATAATAAGGGATCCAATAAAGGAAAATAGAGAAAGTGTATAGGAATAAAAGATTTAAGAAAAACAAATAAATTCAAGAAAAACAAATAAATACATTGTCCCAGAAGAACATGAGTTTTTATTTTGAATGAGGTCACTAAATGGCCAATCCAAAGTTTGAAACTGCTCTTTTCATTAACACTATCATGTAAATATGATTTTATTTTATTACTGTACCTGAATATAGTAATTTCAACCCTTTTGAGATATTGGAAGTTTTTACTTTTCAGTTTTTGGTTTAGTTAGTTTTTAAATGTTTTTTAGTTTATAGACCAAGGGCCTAATTTTTAATTGACAACTGCTTGGTATTTGGACATATGCATAATAGTTTCACATATTCTGAGAGAGGAGGGTCAATAAGTACACTTTTATTCCAGTTCAACTTTGATAAGCATATATAAGAATGACATTTTCCCCAAGGGAAAGATAGGATAGATTGCAATTATGATCAAATATATCAATTTTTATTCTCTTATGCTAAGATCAATTACCTTTTTTTCCTATTCAAATGAACGTTGTCATAATTTGTCTTCTTTATTATCGTAGAGCAAGAAAAGGGTGACTCAGTATCATATCCTCCAGCATTTCTTATATAAAACCTCCTTGAATCTCATTTACATGCTTTATGAATATGTTTATTGTACTGAAAAGCGATTACCTAATGTTTTCTAAGTTGTTCAAGGCAATAAGCCAGGATTTTTCTAACTTATAAGCATATTGATTTTGACAGTTAAGAGAATTTGAGATTTCTGTATTAATTAACCTGTTTACATAAAAATGATCTTTATATCATTTGTGCATTCTTATTATGCACATTTTCAAAATTATGGGACAATTACATGAATTGCTAAGACAGTAAGAGATACCTGATTTAATTTAACAAGATGCAACTGTATCATTATTCACATATCATAAAAATAGACATATTAGACTTGGAAATTATAATAAACTGTTTTAAGAGTGTATCTAATTCTTAGTATATATGCCTTTCTGAAAATAATTAATTACTTTATGAAACACATAATGGTTTATATTTTATTCTATTCATGTTATATCATATTATTAATTAAAGTAATAATAAGTACAAAATACTGTGACAAAGTTAAAAACTATTAGATAAAACTGTATTACAAATAAGGTAGGTTTGAAAAGGCATTTTGAGTTGACCTCATTCTTTTCAGGTATTTCAGAGAGAGAAACATTGAAAGAGCATTTGAGAATAAATAATTTAAAAGGGCCAAAGAAATTTGGCTATGATAAGCCTTTCTGAAGAAATAATTGGTATGATATATGCTAAAAGATCCCCAGTGGGGATTAATCAATTTATTTTAATGTTGCTTGAGGACTAATGATTTTGCCACTTCCTAAGTTTATTAACTCAAAAGTTTCTTTGTGCCTCAGTTCCTCAATGAGTTTTTCCTTCTTTTTCTCTGTCCAGCTGTATGTCTCCACTACACTGTAATATTGCATTAGCATTAAAATTAGCATTTTTAAAGTTTGAGTGAGGCTTCACAATTTATCACGTGTCAAATACATTCTGCCACTAGAGCCTCACAATAATCCTTCGAAAGGTGTGTTAGTATTCTCCATACATTAGTAAGGAAAGAAAGAGGACCAGAGACTTAAGTTTGTGCAGCAGATAAATGGAAGACATATACTTTAAGCGCAGACCTGTTAACATTGATTTCGGTACAATTTCTATTATTTTACAGGTGTCACTATTTCATAGTACCCAGGTAAATGGGTCATTTAATCATACCAATGATCTATTTATTTTTTTGTCCAATGGATGATCCAGACTTGGATCATGACTTCGGGTGATACAGAGTAACTTGAACCCTTGAGACATGGAAATTTTGGAAACATTCTTTGTGTTTCTAGCTAGAAATAGCTAAGGTGCTAGTTCTGTATCTACTGACCATATTTTCCCTGTGCCCTTTCCAATACATAAAGTAACTGAGCATTAACTTTACCCTGAAACAATTCATCCTAGAGCACGAAGTCTTTCCATCAGTCATATTTTGCCACAACTTGTTTTTTTTTTTAAGGCAGGAAAATAGTTTTTATGTTTTCCCAGGACTGCACTGAGTTTTATAACAATTCTATAACGCTCCAAGACTTATTTTTTTCTAGATTCTGGGCAACTATCTGTGTTTCTCAGACTCTCTGTGGTATTTATGATTACAATACTAAGTGGCTTTTTGTTTGCTGTTTTTGTTTGTTTGCTGTTATTTGTCAATGTGATATGAAATAAATGGGCAAATCTATATAATAGTTGGACTTATTAGACAAAAAGCAATCAGCATCCATTCTGTTGTATTTGACCAGCTTTACAAGTTGCTTCAAATAAAATTATTCATTAAGCAATAAATGTAGGCATATATTAATCATTATACTCTGTGACCTAGAAAAACAAATATCATTTCTAAAGACAATGTTCTTAGCCCTAAATAGTAACTCTACAATAGGCAGATACGGATCAAATGCTGTGTAATTCTCTAGTCGTATAATGTAACTTTTAAAATTTTGTTGCTACTGATTTTATTCTTAAGTTTAAAAAAGATTAGTGACTCGTGTAAGGAGACGCTACTCAAGGGCATTAAATAGCAAAATATATACAAGAATTTTTTTCGAGTGTAACTACGTATAAAATAATCCCCCTTTTGTTTTTGGAATTTAGATTAGTGGTCATTTTAGGTGATTTAAATCCTAATTCATAATTCTTTATTTATATTCATCTGAACCAAAAGTTTATTTTTCTCTACTCTATAAACTATGTGATTTTACTTATCAAAACTACTTTTGCTACATATATCTACTGTAGTTGAGTTATGACACTACTTCTTCAGTTAATGGTAGCATTCTAAGCCATTCCTCATTAACCAAACCAAAATATAGTGAATAAATATTTGCAATGGAATAGTTTTGGGGCAGGCTTATAGTAATAATTGTGATCTATATTTATCAGAGAAAAAGTATAAATTTTAAGAATGAGAAAATAGTCCTTCCTCTGATTCCCTTCCAGTACATCAGTGCATTTTAACTTGAATTTCAATAGCTTCTGAAGAGCAAATGATTCTGTATATACACCCAGTGGTTGTACCTGTACATTTCATAACAACTTCATTCTGGAATGAAAATGTTCAGGACCAATGCTTAAGATATTAAAATATAAACCTAAAGCACATTTTTGCACTACAAGTAGTGTGGGAAAATTATGTTAGTAATCACAAAATATAATTTTCTAAACCTTAATAAATGTTATATCTTTAAAACTATTTTTCTCCATGAGTGAATAAAATAACACTTGCTTGTAAATTAAATCTTCATAAAATTTCCAGCAAATTTTAGTAGATTAACAATGTGGTATCATAAGACTTTTCAAATGCAACATATCATCTTTAGTATTATCATGCCACTAAATTAAGTGAGGCATATATGAGCTCTTAGTGTTAGGAATTTAGGGTGCCATTCACCCCTCCTCACTTACGTTTTAAGGAGATATGACATGTGTCAGTAGTCAAGTGAGAAATGAAATCTGACTTTATTAAACTGTCATTGAGAACTGGAAGTTTAATATTGCAAATTTGATACAGGAATTGAGGTGTGGAAAGAAATAGACTCTATCAGAAATAAGATGGACGGGAAGGGAAGTGAGAGAGATCTTGGCTATGCAGTTGTGAAACGTTTAGTTCAACCTAGTACAATATAAGAGTAAATCTCATGACAACTTTCTACTGCTGTCTCTGCCCTCTCTCTCAAGCTGGATACAAGTGAGGAAACATTTAGCCCTCACTGCACTAAAAGCCAGTCTATTTTACCAGGAAAGCTCTTGTTTGTTTATTAAAGCAACAGAAATTTATTCTCCCACAGTCTTGGGAACTAGAGTTCTGAAATCAATATATAGGCAGGGCCACACTCTCTGTAGCTTCTGATGTTTGCCAGCAATCATTGGCACTTATTATTTTGCAGGGGCATAATTCTAATCCCTGCCCCTGTCATTTCATGGCCATCTTCCCTTTGTGTCTTTATGTCATCACTTGGTGTTCTTCTCTGGGTGTCCCTGTCTCTGTCCTCTTCTTCTTTTGATTGAAGTATAGTTGATTTACAATATTGTATTGGTTTCAGGTGTACAGAATAGTGATTCAGTAATTTTTGCAGATTATATTCAATTGTAGGTTATTAGAAAATAGTGGGTGTAATTCCCTGTGCTATACAGTATATCCTTGTTGCTTATCTATTTTGTATATATTCATACTCCTAATTTGTCCCTCCCCACTTCCATCTTCCCTTTGGTAACCACAAGTTTGTTTTCTATATCTGTGAGTCTGTTTCTGTTTTTCATACACTTTACTTTGTATTTTTTTTTTTTATATTCCACATATAAGTGACATCATATTGTTTCTATCTTTCTCAGTCTGACTTCTTTCACTAAGCAAAATCTTCTCTAGGTCCATTCACATTGCTGCAATATCCAGTGGTAGGTCTAGAGTTTATAATAATTAAATTCAGTATTTCAACACAGTTGACAATGACACCATTTCTCTATATACACTGGCATTAACAGTGCTAGCTTTAACCTAAAATGAGTGTTCCTAATCTCATCGTTTTACATGTGTCTCCCTAGTTTCCCAACATGACTTGCTGAAGACACTGTCTTTTCTCCATTGTATTTTCTTGCCTCCTTTGTTTTAAATTAATTGACCACATGTCTGTGGGTTTATTTCTGGGCTCTTTATTCTCTTCCATTGATCTATGTGTCTGTTTTTGTGCCAATGCCATGCAGTTTTGATTACTATAGCCTTGTAGTATAATCGGAAGTCTAGGAGGGTTATAGCTCCAGCTTTCTTCTTTTTCTCAGGATTGTGTTGACAATTCTGGGTCTTTTGTGGTTCCATATAAGTCTTATGATTATTTGTTCTAGTCCTGTGAAAAATGTCCTGGGTATTTTGATAGGGTTTACATTACATCTGTAGATTGCTTTGTGTAATATAGCTATTTTAATAATTTTAATGTTTCCTCCCCAAGAGTGTGGGATATCATTCCAATTCTTTGAATCATCTTTAATTTTCTTCATCAATGTTTTATAGGTTTCAGAGTATAGGTCTTTCTCCTCCTTGTTTAAGTTTATTGCTAGTATTTTTTTTTTGATGTGATTTTAAACAGGATTATTTTTTCACTTTCTGATATTCCATTATTAGCATGTAGAAACATGACAGATTTCTGTGTATTAATCTTGTATCCTGCACCATTGCTCAATTCATTTATTAGTTCTTATGGTTTTGCGGTGGAGACTTTAGGGTTCTTTATTTAGAGTATTATGTCATCTGCAAATAGTGATGGTTTTACCTCTTTCTTTCCAATTTGGATACCTTCTTTACTTTTTCTTGTCTGATTGCTGTAGCTAGAACTTCCAATACTAGGTTAAATAGAAGCAGTGAGAATGGGTATCCTTGTCTTGCTGTCAAATTTAGTGGGCAGGCTTTCAGCTTTTCAGCATTATGTTGGGTGTGGGTTTATTGTAAATGGCCTCTATTATGTTGCGATATATTCCCCCTATACCCACTTAGAGGAGAGTTTTTATCATGAATGGATTTGCATTTTATCAAATGCCTTTTCTGCTTCTATTGAAATGGTCATGTGATTTTCATTTTTCCTTTTGTTAATGTGGTGTATCACATTGATTGATTTGTGTATGTTGAACCACCCTTATGACCCTGGAATAAATCCTGCTTGTTCATGGTGCATGAACCTTTTATGTATTGTTGGCTTTGGTTTGCTAATATTTTGTTGAGGACTTTGCATCTGTATTCATCAAAGACATTGGCTGTAATTTGCTCTTTTTATAGTGTCTTTTTCTGCTTTTGGTATCAGGGTAAACAATAAAATTAGAACATTCTCTCACACCATATGTAAAATAAACTGAAAATTGTTTAAAGACCTAAATGTAAGACCTGAAACCATAAAACTCTTTGAAGAGAACATAGGCAGAACACAATTTGACATAATTTATAGCAATGTTTTTTTGGATCAGTCTCTTAAGGCAAAAGAAATAAGAGCAAAAATAAACAAATGAGAACTAATTAAACTATTTTCTTGAGCCAATAAATACCTTTTAATATGTATTTTTTCCTACACAAGGGAAGCCAGTTTATGATGCACCAAAAATTTTGGACAGAACTATAGTATTGAAAGAAGCAAAAAAAAATCAGTCTCTTCTTGATCCTAAATTGCTGCATAAACCAAACCAACATATTCACTCTGGGAGCACACTGTATACTTACCTAGGATACAGCATTAAGGAAAATTTTAGGAAGTTGTACCTTGAGGTTTCTCATTGTCTTCAGTAAGGTCCCATAATACCTTTAGTGGTAAATTATAGGCCAATACATTTTCTTTAATGATTCAGCCAATTCAAATAAGAATTTCTGTCTACCTGCAAACCAGGACATCTTTTTTGTTGTTGTTCCTATAGCTTTAAAAAAAAAAGAAATATATATATATATATATATATATATATATATATAGTTGATTTACAATGTTGTGTTAGGTTCAGGTGTACAGCAAAGTGAATTAGTTTTATATATATATATATATATATATATATATATATATATATATATATATATGTATGTATACACACACACACACACACACACACACACACACACACATATGTATCTCCACTCCTTTTTAGATTCTTTTCCCATATAGGACATTACAGAGTATTGAGTAGAGTTCCCTGTGCTATACAGTAGATCCTTATTAGTTATCTATTTTATATATGGTAGTGTGTACATTTTAATCCCAAACTCTTAATTTATCCCTCTCCACCCTTTCCCCTTTGGTAACAAGAAGTTTGTTTTCTATGTCTGCAAGTCTCTTTCTATTTTTTAAATAAGTTCACTTGTATCACTTTTTTAGATTCCACATTTAAAGGAAATCATATATTTGTCTTTCTCTGCCTGACTTACTTCACTCAGTATGATAATCTCTAGGTCCATGCATGTTGCTGCAAATGCCATTATTTCATTCTTTTTTATAGCTGAGTAATATTTCATTGTGTATATGTACCACATCTTCTTTATCCAGTCATCTGTTGATGGACATTTAAGTTGCTTCCATGTCCTGGGTATTGTAAATAGTGCTGCAATGAACACTGGGGCATTGGCGTGCATGTATCTTTTTGAATTAGAGTTTTCTCTGGATATATGCCAAGGACTGGGATCACTTGATCATATAGTAACTCTGGAACCTCCATACTGTTCTCCATAGTGGCTGTACAAATTTACATTCCCACCAACAGTGTAGGGGGGTTCCCTTTTCTCCACACTTCTTCCAGCATTTATTGTTTATAGACTTTTTGATGATGCCCATTCTGACCAGTGTGGGGTGATACCTCATTGTTGTTTTGGTTTGCATTTCTCAATAATTAGCGATGTTGAGCATCTTTTCATGTGCTTTTTGGCCATCTGTATATCTTCTTTGGAGAAATGTCTATTTTGATCTTCTGCCCAGTTTTTGATTGGGTTGGTTTTTTTTAATTATTATTTTTGAATTGAGCTTTAGAAATCTATTACATTTCTATACACTAACAATGAAATAGCAGAAACAGGAATTAAGGAAACAATCACATTTATCATCACATCAAAAAGAATTGATGTGAGGACAAACCTACCTAAGGAGGCACAAGACCTGTACTCTGAAATGAAGAAGACCCTGATGAAAGAAAGTGAAGACAATACAGATGGAAAGATATACCATGTTATTGTATTGGAAGAAAGCATATTGTTAAAATGATGATACTACCCAAGGCAATCTACAGATTCAATCCCTATCAAATTACCAATGTGCATTTTTCACAGAAATAGAACAAAAAGTTTTAAAATTTATATGGAAACACAAAAGACCCTGAATAGTCAATGCAGTCTTGAGAAACAAGAATGGAGCTGGAAGAATCAGGTTCCCTGACTTTGGACTATACTTCAAAGCTACAGTCATCAAAACAGTATGGTAGTGGCACAAAAACAGATATATAGATCAATGGAACAGGATAGAAAGCCTAGAAATAAACCCACACACTTATGGTCAATTAATCTACAACAAAGGAGGAAAAATATACAATGGAGCCAGTTTAGGAAAAAAAAAAAAAAAAGCTTGGCCCATTATATTCTATAAGCTTACAATAAATATAATTGCTTTTAAAAGTCAGTTAATTCATCTAATGCATAGAGCACAGAGATGTTCATAAAAAAATTAATGCTCATATAGATTAAATACCATATTGATAAAGCCTCTATTCAAAACCTTAGTCAAAATAACTGTATTTAAGACTAGTTGGTAATAAAAATTAATTAGATGGGAACATGAGGAAGACCCACTGCAAACTCAGTTTATTGTTTGAAAGTAACATCTCAAATTATATTGCTCTACTGAAAGAGAAGTAAAATTATATTATTTTACAATTTAAAGACAGAATTCTTTCTTTCTGCTAATTTCAGTTATTAAATATTACATTATATTATTTACAAACATATTCTGTTAAAATTAATGTAATTTTGTTTTGATTTAGCTTTTAATATTTATATGTACAAACATATATATAAATTTACATTCATTTGAGACATTTTCTACTTTAAATCACAACTATTTTTATGACATTTCTATGAATTCAATAGGTCATCAAATATTTTAGTTATGTTATTAAATTATCACCTAGAATAAATTACATTCATTAAATTATCCAGCAATTAAAAACAACACTCTTGGAAAAACATTTTAACCTGCAAAGAATTTTCTTACTTATTTATAATACACTGACCTATATTATCAAGCTTTACTTTCAATTATTCGCTAACTGGAATATTACTTTCTACTCTCCTTTTTATACTTCTTTCCAAGTTCTTAATATATTTTCCAAAATGAAGTCTAATTTTTCTGTGTGTGTTTACACCTAAGATTCCCAGCATGGAACATCTCTTTGTTAATCTTGAGGACCTTATTAATTATTACATCTTATAGAACTTTTCCAGTTGTTTGCCTTTGAGATGTTTTTCTTGTTGATGGCAGAGAAAGCCAGGTTTACTAGTTCTTGGCCAATAAGTGCTGTCCATATGACCTACCGGTTTATAGTTGCTTTATGTTTAATTTTTCCTCAAGTGCAGTAAATTTTCCCATTGAACTTGGCCATATTGTATCTATAATGAACATATAATCTTGACTAACACAAGTGTAGGCACATAAAAGATGACAAGATTTTGTGTTCCTTTTTTTAATTTTTGAAAATGAGGTATTTTTCTCTTAAGAAAATACTCTAATAAAGATGATTCAGGACTCCATAAAATGTATGATCTACATATTCTTGATGGTTGTTGGCTGGTAAATGGGCACATGGTGCAGTGAGACACACTTCTCAGTAATAGAAAGCAATAAGGTCTTCTGGGGTGGAAAGTGTTTAGAAATAATTTATCTCTCTTGAAAGGAGACATAAGGCAGTAGTACTTCCTTTTTTCAGCTCTTAATATTTCCACCTGATAGTGATGCAGCATTTTGATCCATGAAGGTGGCCAAAGGTAAGACACTGAGGTCTGTAGAGTGGAAAATAAAAGGCTCTGATGATATGATAGAATCACTGGGACAATGTACCTGAGAAAATGTTTTAAGTACATCACGCATTTACATTGCTGAGGTCATTTTGTTTGGGTTTTTTCTGTTATTGTATCTGAAGCGTATAAACTGACACAGGGTTTTAAGGAAAGTATGACTGATTACAAAATTTCGTTAAAAGTTAGTGATTAGTAACTGGTGAATAGTAATAGTTAATTTATTCACTATTTTACTTTCACATATCCTGACAGTCACTGTGAATAATTTTCAGTGTTTGAAAACAGCACAGTGGGACAAATTTAATTTTTAATCATCAAATTCAGCAAGTTGACTGCTTGAGATTTCATATGTTTGAAGATTTTAAAAGGACACCATTAGCACTCAGATTATAGTAAGATGACGGCATCTCTTCAGTCCTTCAAAGGTACTGATGCTCTCATTTTGTTTGGCAAAATTGATTACATTAACTTCAGGGTATATTTAAGAAGTCAAATGAAGCTTCTTCCTTGAAATCTGAAATCTTAAAGGCATGTATTGATTTTTTTCTGTTTGCATTCTTTTAAAGAACCCTATTATGCATGGAATTAAATACAATACCCTTTCCAGAGTGACACTTTCATGGAGGTTTTCTAGAAAAAAAATGGTGGGAAAAATATGTTTTAAGTGTATTTAAATGAAGACTAATTTTTCTTCTAAGTTATAATTTTTATCAAATGCTATTTACATATTAGAAAATAACATCATAATATTTTCTAAAAGAAAGTTAAGCAGAAGAGTTTCTGTCTTGTCAGCTTTAGCCTATGAAGCAGAAGACAATGCTTTGCCCTTAGATATTTGTTAACACAAATTTGAAAGACATCATATTCCAAAAATAAAAGATAAATAAATTAAAATATCTCAAGGAACTGTTTTAGAACTTCAGTCCTGTAAATGATATAAATATGTGAAGAAATACAAAACTTAAATGTAAACAATACAGTTTAAGATCAAATGTTCATTTCATTAGTGATTAACAATGAACATGTATTTGGTTTTAATTTCACAAATATAATCCAATTTGTCTTAACCTGTTTCTATAGAAATAGAAGGCTGAAGGAGCTATATTCACTTTTTTTCTTGTGGCATCAGCATAAATGTTTGATGATTACGATTAATTTCATTTTTCTAGTGACAATGTATAGAGAAATAAGAGGCTGACCTCACTGTACATACATAGTTCATGTACTTGTAGGGAAAATAATGTGTTAATCTGTCTCATTTATAGAAATATTCATTTTTATGGATATAGTATATTATATGAAAACAGTGGTAAAAATATTCCACAAGAAACCCACAATATTTAACACAATTTTCATTTGTTGAATCCATCTAGAGAAGTCATAATTTTGCAAGTATATATGAACTTTCAAGTAAGTGAAAAAACAGACAAGTCTTGGAATAATAAAAACACCATGGTATCATCTCTACTTTCATAGAGAAGTAGATTCCTGTGTTTGCCTGATATGAACATTAAAATATGAAACTTAAATACACACCATAAGCCTAATAGAAGTAGGAGGAAAAGGAAGCCTCTGATTGTACACAAAGTATGGAAAAACCTGTAACTGAAAAGATGATTAAGGGTCCTTGGGCAATCTCTGTTGTCACAAAGTACATCTGCCTTGGGGTCAGACTCAGCAGTATGTTTTATTTCAAGCAACACAAATCCAATTCTAAGACTATAATACACTAATGAATGTTATATTAAGTATTTGTGGGAACACAGAATGAGGGAATATATGATACTCTGGACAGAAAACCATCAAATATCCCATGCAGACATTGCTGACCCCAGCTTTTTCTTCTCCACTGCCTGTTACTGAGTCTGTTTTCCCATCAACATCTCAACTCTCTTGAGAAAGAAAAACGGAGCTAGAGGAATCAGGCTCCCTGACTTCAGACTATACTACAAAGCTACAGTAATCAAGACAATATGGTATTGGCACAAAAACAGAAATATAGATCAATGGAACAGGATAGAAAGCCCAGAGATAAACCCGTGCACATATGGTCACATTATTTTTTTTATAAAGGAGGCAAAAATATACAATGGAGAAAAGACAGCCTCTTCAATAAGTGGTGCTGGGAAAACTGGACAGCTACATGTAAAAGAATGAAATTAGAACACTCCCTAACACCATATACAAAAATAAACTCAAAATGGATTAAAGCCCTAAATGTAAGGCCCGACACTATAAAACTCTTAGAGCAAAACATAGACAGAACACTCTATGACATAAATCACAGCAAAATCCTTTTTGACCCACCTCCTAGAGGAATGAAAATAAAAACAAAAATAAACAAATGGGACCTAATGAAAGTTAAAAGCTTTTGCACAGCAAAAGAAACCATAAAAAAGATGAAAAGACAACTCTCAGAATGGGAGAAAATATTTGCAAATGAAGCAACTGACAGAGGATTAATCACCAAATTTACCAGCAGCTCATGTAACTCAATATCAAAAAAAAAAAAAAAAAACAAAATCCCAATCCAAACATGGGCAGAAGACCTAAATAGACATTTCTCCAAAGAAGATATACAGATTGCCAACCAACATATGAAAGAATGTTCAGCATCACTAATCATTAGAGAAATGCAAATCAAAACTACAATGAGGTATCACCTCACACCAGTCAGAATGGCCATCATCAAAAAATCAAAGAATAAATGCTGGAGATGGTGTGGAGAAAAGGGAACCCTCTTGCACTGTTGGTGGGAATGTAAATTGATACAGCCACTACGGAGAACAGTATGGAGGTTCCTTAAAAAACTAAATATAGAACTATCCTATGACCCAGCAATCCCACTACTGGGCATATACCCTGAGAAAACCATAATTCAAAAAGAGTCATGTACCACAGTGTTCATGGCAGCTCTATTTACAATAGCCAGGACATGGAAGCAACCTAAGTGTCCATCGACAGATGAATGGATAAAGAAGATGTGGAACATATATACAATGGAATATTACTCAGCCATAAAAAAACCGAAATTATTAGTACTGAGGTGCATGGACCTAGAGTCTGTCATACCGAGTGAAATAAGTCAGAAAGAGAAAAACGAATACCATATGCTAACACATATATATGGATTCTAAAAAAAAAAAAAAGGTTCTGAAGAACCTAGGGGCAGGACAGGAATAAAGATGCAGACATAATGAGTGGACTTGAGGACACAGGGAGGGGAAAGGGTAAGCTAGGGCGAAGCGAGAGAGTGGCATAGACTTATATATACACTACCAAATGTAAAATAGACAGCTAGTGGGAAGCAGCCACATAGCACAGGGAGATCAGCTCAGTACTCTGTGACCACCTAGAGGGGTGGGATAGGGAGGGTGGGAGGGAGATGCAAGGGGGAGGAGATATGGGGAATATATGTATATGTATAGCTGATTCACTTTGTTATAAAGCAGAAACTAACACACCATTTTAAAGGAATTTTACTCCAATAAAGATGTTAAAAAAAAACACAAAAAACTCCCTAGTACTTCCTCCTGCCCTTCCCAAACTGCTGAAACAAAGGACATAGTTATAATTAGATCAATTAGATCACTAGGTGCCTTCAGTAAAGGTAGCGCAAAAAAGAGGACAAGCTTTTGGAAGGACAAAATGCGATTTCACCGTGTGAAGGTTAAAAACAAAATTGAATGAACATACAAACAAAGGAAAAATAATGGTTAACAGTTCCCTTTATATTATTTTCTAGAAGCTGTTCATTCAGTACCATTTTCTAGATAGATGGACTGAGTATTATGAACTCATTTTTCCAACTTCTTTGATTAAACATAATTACTGAATAATTATAGAATAAAAAATTAAGTGTTCATGCTTCTCTTTCTCCCCCCCCCCCTTTTTTCCTGCTAATCAGTACAGTAGCTAGACTAAATTTTTGTTTGTTTCTCTACTTGGATCTGACAAACTGAAATTAAATGGCAGGATGATGACATTGAAGCATTTTCCTTGGTGAGGGAAGCAGTTAAAAATAGGAGATACAAGGGAATTGTTGAATTTTTTAGATCAATTAATTTTGAAATCAAAGTTATGCTGGATTTCATTAAGAAGATAGCTTTTCTCCATGGAGATTTAATTAATCTGCCCGGTTAACTTTCTCTAATTTGTGCATTCATAGAACTTCTTTCCTTTTTCTCATGTTGTGACATTTATTAGTAACTATCATTTGCTTATTTACATCTATTATTGAACGCCTTAAGGAGTATAACCTCTTTGAAAATGATATAGATATCTGATTCATCTTGTGTAATCCAGGAGCTGGGCACTAAAAGTTATTTAATAATAGCATTGAATGAATGTCTCTCAGGGACAAAATTACTCTCTAAAAGTCACAAACCGAGTGTATCACCAAAAAACTAGAGGTAAGATGAATTTAATAGAAAAGTAAGTAGCATTTATCAGGTAGACTCAATTTCTGAATGTTTGCAAGAGATTAGATCCTGACCTTCACTATTTTTTTCAAGTTATCCATTAATAAGGAAAAACAAGATTTCCATCCTCAAAATTGTGTATGCTTATATCCTTAGAAAATTAATCACTGGCCATATCTACTCCTGGAGAGAGAAATATACCAAATATGATTAAAAATGAATGCTCAGTTATTGTTAAATGAATACAAATATTTGTGTTTGAAGTTGATTAAACTCAGTCATAGTGAAGAAAGGGAATCAGTTCCACTGTTAGTATACACTTTAGTTTAGAATGTTGCTTAATATGTTTGTATTTAGTGAGTAAACTAGGATTTTCTATTGGTGCTTTTTCTCCTTGATGAGTATTTACATTGATGTCATATTTAAATCCTTGGATTTTGTTATTGACCTAAGTTCTTCCATTTTAAGTATTCCATTTGCCCAGATACAGTCATGTTCGAATTCTGCCCCATCCTGATATTCACAATATAGCCATCTGACCACCAACCAAATTCATAAAAGTATTATATAGAGATGGCATGATAATAAGTAACATTGATGAATGATTCTTTTATAAATTTCTCTGAAGCTGTCCATTCATTCATTCACTCAATCAATTATCGAGTTACAGCTATGTGACGCACTCTTCTAAGTACCAAGATGACTCAGTCATATTTCTTCCCACCTCATGATTATGTTACTACTATGCCTTGGTTTGATCCACCCATTCTTCTACACTTATTTTTCTCACCTATAGCTTTCTTCTACTAATGCAAGCCTCCTTATTTCCTGCTGTAAATTACCACGTAGGAAAACTCCCATGTGGAACCTAACTGCTGAAGGTTCATTACAAATCTATCATGAGCTAGGTAAGTGATTTCCCAGGAGATACACAAAATCAGATTGCATATCAGATCTTCTTGTGTTATATATGATTCACCTAGAAAACTTTCTGGTTAATATTTTAGTCCCTTAGACTGCACCATTTATTAAAGCATAGTCTTTCTTCCCTTCACTTTTTTTTAAATTTTATTGGAGTATAGTTGATTTATTATGTTGTGTTAGTTGTAGGTGTACAGCAAAGTGATTCAGTTATACATATGCATATATTCATTCTTTTTCAGATTCTTTTCTTACATAGGTTATCGTAGAATACTGAGTAGAGTTCCCTGTGCTATACAGTAGGTCCTTGCTGGTCATCTAACTTATATGTAGTGGTGTGTGTATTTTCATCCCAAACTCCTGATTTATCCCACCCTCCATGCTTCCCTTTTGGTAACCATAATTTTTTTTTTTTTTTTTTTTTGCGGTACGTGGGCCTCTTGCTGTTGTGGCCTCTCCTGTTGTGGAGCACAGGCTCCGGATGCGCAGGCTCAGTGGCCATGGCTCATGGGCCCAGCTGCTCCGCGGCATGTGAGATTTTCCCATACCGGGGCACGAACCTGTGTCCCCTGCATCAGCAGGTGGACTCTCAACCACTGTGCCACCAGGGAAGCCCATAAGTTTGTTTTTAACATCTGTAAGTTTATTTCCGTTTTGTAAATAAGTTCATTTGTATCATTTTAAAAAATTAGATTCCACACATGTGTGATATCAGATGATATTTGTCTTCCTCTGTCTGACTTACTTCACTTAGTATAATTTCTAGGTCCATCCATGTTGCTGCAAATGGCATTTTTTATGGCTGAGTAATATTCCATTGTATATTTGTGTCACATTTTCTTTATCCATTCGTCTGTCGGTGGACATTTAGGTTGCTTCCATGTCTTGGCTATTGTAAACAGAGCTGCAGTGAACATTGGGATTCACTCTTATTAAGGGCACATGGGCTTGCCTTCTGCCTCCTTCTTTTCCTTTCCTCCCCAAGCTCTGGAACCCATAATGGGTAGTATACTGAAAATAAAAATAAATAAATAAAAAAAGCTTTATAATTTCACTTCTTCTGGGTCGTGCAATACTGTTTTGGCACAAAGCTTTATATTCTTATCTTTTAAACCTGAACTTTATTAAATTGGAAACTACAGATACGTTTCTTGGTATCATTTTCAACATCTGCTTTACTGCTAACTGCAGACCCTTTGGCAGCCTAGTGGGGTAGGGGAAAGAAGAGAGAGGAGCGTGAAGGCAATGCCTATATAAAGCTGCAGGAGGAGGCACTGTTTATGGCAACTATCTAAAGGGGCAGATTGGGGACTTCCCTGGCGGTCCAGTGGTTAAGACTTCATGCTTCCAATGCAGGAGGCTCACGTTCGATCCCTGGTGAGCTAACTAGGACTCCACAGGCCACATGGTGTGGCCAAAAAAAAGACAGATTGATGGTTGGCATAATATGAGGAGCCTAGTAAGGAATATCTATTTTCCTTTGTCTAATTTACTCTCTTTGTTATTGAATAATACATGATCAGGTTTTACTCGGTTTGATTAAAATGATACAGGTGTTAGCTCTATTTGTACTCAATACATTTGTCTAAATCAACATAATATATTCAGCTCCCAATAGATGCATTTTTTTTTAAAGCTTTAGATCTGTGAGGTTCTTGTTTCACTGAAGGATTATTCAAACAAGTGTATGTATACATTTAAATGCAGTAATTATAGATTGAATATTTGTTCCACCAAAAGTCATATATCAAAGCTCTAAACTCCAGTTTTTGGTATTTGGAGGTGAAGCCTTTGGGAGGTAATTAGGATTAGATGAGATCATTAGGGTGGGGTCCTCATAATGAGATTAGTTTCCTTGTAAGAAGAGGAAGAAACCAGAGCTCTCTCTCTGCCCTGTGAAGATACAGTGAGAAAGTTGCTATCTTCAAGCTGGGAGGCGTATCTTCTCTAAGAACAGAATCTGCTTGCTCCTTGATCTTGGACATCTTAGCCTCCAGAACTCTGAGACATAAATGGCTATTATTTAGCCACCTAGTCTATGGTATTTTGTCACAGCCCTAGATGAACAAGATAGCAGTCAAGGTTTTCAGCCGCTAGATACTTTAGCTTCCCATGGTCATGGACATTTGGAGGAAGAAAAAGTAAAAGAAAGAGTTTATTAAATCTCAATGTTTTAATATTTGAAGATAATTTCAGTCAATAGATACTAGCTCTGAGAAAGACTGTTTAGAGGACCAGAAGTGTCTTCTTCATGTATTTAACAGACAAATATTTTTCATATTGTGCCCATATAACTGGCCCAGTTAGCATTTTTTTTTTTTTTTTTTTTTTTTTTTTTTGCGGTACGCGGGCCTCTCACTGTTGTGGCCTCTCCCGTTGCGGAGCACAGGCACCGGACGCGCAGGCTCAGCGGCCATGGCTCACGGGCCCAGCCACTCATTGGCATGTGGGATCTTCCCGGACCGGGGCACGAACCCGTGTCCCCTGCATCGACAGGTGGACTCAACCACTACGCCACCAGGGAAGCCCTGGCATATAATTTAATGGTTGCTTTCACTCCCTAAGTTCAATGTTTCTCAAATGAACTGCCATTTACAGATCAAAATATTTAATAAAAATTTCAATACACCTGGAAAAACATATGCCAATAAAGGCCCTCTGCAGTTCTCCATTAACTTTGCTTGTTGATAAATTTACGAAACTTGTGAGGATGTTTCCTTTATTCATGTACAGATTAAGTGTTACATTTTAAGTATTTTACTTTAGTTATTAATTTTCTCTTTACAATTGCTAAAATTTTTCATTTGAAAATGCGTATTTATTTATCACAGCTTCGTCTAGTTCTATATTACACTTTTTTAAAAGTTCTTTAAACGTCTTCTAGGTGGAAACATAAATACATGGAAATTTTTTTTCTGAATATGTATTTACTCTCTACATTAAATAGTTGCTTAGTTAATTTGGAATCTTATGAACCATCACCAGTAGAAGTAGAATTCAGTGAATCAATTTATATGGACTACCATCAATTTATTTATGGGCATGGGAAAGCAGCATATGAGAATCTTGCTTAATTAGTCTTATTGTTCCCACTGGCGAGACAAAAAATATATTTGATTACACTGTAAATGAATTTTCTCTGTAAATACTTTTTCCTTTTTACAACTTTACTGAATTCATTAATTCGGTACCAATAGACTCCAGACCACATCATGTTTTATTTGAGAAAATAATAGGAGAGTGATTATTTTTATCAATTTTTGTTTTGATTCACTTATGTGTATTCTGTTGCTGAATTATCCAGATTCATGACACTCCAGATTGTCAGGGAAGTATTAAACATAGACTAGACCTGAGAACACTGAATTTGGTTGAGTCTTCTCAAGGTGGAGTCTGTCCTTCTGCCTTTAGCATTAAGCATATCTACCCAGTGATGGGCATATAAACACTTGAGAAAATGATTGATGTAGCAGAACAGAAAAGTAATGTTTAGATTTTTCAGTGCACTTTAACAGTATGGAAACAGCTGTAGTTAACAACATTGCTCATAGCTTCAAAGCCCATATTTAAAGAAATATGCATTAAAATAAACAGAAATATTCCTGAATTTGTATAAGGTTAGAATGTTTTTACAAGAAAATATGCATTTTAAATAGGAACTTTTATCAGGACAAAGCCTGTTACAACCATACGTTGTCTTCTGCCCATTTTGTCTATTTTATCTTCTGTATATGTCTCGTATTGAAATGTAAGTAGTATGAGTTTTGTGTTTGTTCTACAAATGAAGGAGAAATTGCTCAAAGTTTACTTGCTAATAATAAACATAAATTTATTAATTGCTTACTGACTTATATATCCCCATTGGGAATGGGGCACTTTCTTGGATCAATCCAAAGCTTTTTGCTTGAATTAGTATGACACTAATCTCTTCTTTATTTTCCATTGTACAATATAAAAAAGGAGCAATGTGGTTATAAATTGACAATATTTACAATAATTTTCCCATTCCCTTATTAAACTGAGGGCATTTTTTGAGGGCATTTTTATATTAATTGGAGTCTCTTTTTTTATAATTATGGTGGTGATTATTATTTTATGGATTATGTTATCTTCTATTTGAAGTATTGAGTTCATACTTAATAAGGAAGTTCTGTGAACAGACAACTTCGAAATCTATGCAGTCACTTTTGATATGTCAGTTTTAAAATAGTTGTCAACTGTCCACCTAGATAGAAACACAGGTATAAATAAACACCAGAAATCAGAAATAATTGACAATAGCTACAAAAGTAAATAATGTGCTCACCTCTCATGGGAATACCCAACCTAGACAGTTTTGTAATTCTGCTTATTTTATCTGTTTCTGCCATTCGCACTCTTGGCTGATCAGAAATAACTATGTTATCAGTTTGTCTTATTTTAAATTGAAGAAGAAATATAAATAATATATATATGTACTTATCTTTCTATCTACACATCGCTACATAGTTAGAAAAGACCCATTAAACCAACGTCTCCCAATGTTCAGAAATTAATTATAAAACAATTCCACTGAAGTTATTTTTCTTAATTATTTTACTTGCCACTGTTATTTTTCTCCACTGGAAGCAATGTTTATTTTTTCCCTCATGCCATCATTTGACACATATGTAATCTTGTTTTTATTTATTTGTGTATACAGTTCGTATTACCAAATGAATCATTTGGTCCTTGAGGTCTGAGATTCCATCTCTTATTTAAAATAATCTTAAAAGTATGAAATATGTACCAAGACAATATGTTTGGGGTTCATCATGGTTGGACACAATTTGCAATATACCAGAACCAACAAACCAATATACATAAATTACTTAAGGCTCAGTCATATATGTGTATATATGGAAGTCCCCTAGAATTGCTCTGGGGATTGAAGAAAATGAAAAAAATCTGGGTAAAATGCTTAGTGCAGTCAAATATAAGAATTTTTTTGAGTAATCATTATTAATTTTATTATTTTCTTTTCCTAAATGTTATTATCTCTTCAAATAGATATGCAATAACTATTTGTTAATAAGTGATAAAATTTTGTGTATATTTGCCCAATATAGATGGTGCTTTATAATAAATAAATACCATGTGCTTATAGCAGGTAAAAAATTGATGACTTTGGGCTTCCCTGGTGGCGCAGTGGTTGAGAGTCTACCTGCCAATGCAGGGGACGCGGGTTCGTGCCCCGGTCCGGGAGTATCCCACATGCCACGGAGCAGCTGGGCCCGTGAGCCATGGCCACTGAGCCTGCGTGTCCGGAACCTGTGCTCCGCGATGGGAGAGACCGCAGCAGTGAGAGGCCCGTGTACCGCAAAAAAAAAAAAAAAAAAAAAAATTGATAACATTTGGGACAAATTATTCAAGAAGTCATGGCTTACTTTTCGGTGAGCCATTTAATGGTGGCAGATGATGACCTGAAAGCATAGTTTGGCTGGAGACAGCAAAACAAGGGAAGGAGATGGGAAATGGATAGCGGAATATGTGAAGAGAGTTGCAGTTATACAGTGGGAGACTGGTTCACAAAAATAAGAATACAGACAGATGGTTAGTGATAAGTGGTCAAAGGAATTTTAACCACTAGCAAATCTAATATTTAATTTTGACTTGTTTGTTTTTTTCTTTCTCTTTTTTTTGAAAAGTCAAAATTTCCTCAGTGTTTTTTTGTGTGTGTTTTTATTTTTAATTTTAATTGGAGTAGTTGATTTACAATGTTGTGTTAGTTTCAGGTGTACAGCAAAGTGAGTCAGTTATACATATACGTATATCCACTCTTTTTTAGATTCTTTCCCCATATAGCCCATGTAACCTTCATCATCCGTCTCCCCAGATAGGTAAATTTTACTACATATCAAATATGAATGTTTTTCATCTGGTTGGTTTTTTAGAAATTCTAGATCAATCGGGTTGAATGGCTAAAAATCATTATGTCACTGATATGATAGAGATAGAAGTGAAATTAGGAGCTCAGCAGTTGCTGTGATTCAGAAACATGAGTGACCATGAACACTGATGAGCCTGAGGATTTATGAACATATCATGGAGGCCTGCCCTAGCTACTCCAGAAAATGAGATAGGAGATTCAAGACAGTTCCATTTAAATCCCAAGGACGGTGTGAATTCAGTCCACATTCAAGTTATATACCATTGTAAAATGAATGATGAAATATTTTAAAATGACAACTTCGCTGGCTTTGAATCCAGGTAAACAGTATAATGAAACGTGTTCACCTAAATGTTCTGTCTTTTCCTGATTTATAGTGTCATATAAGTAAAGTTTTCAAACCTGTATGGTTTCATCGGCCATTACTATGGGATTTCATATTTAGGCAATATTACTACTCTCCCACCATATTTATATAAACAACACAAATAGATTTTCTTGATTTTACTGAGCTTTAAACAAATATGTTCTTGGATATGGCTTTTGTTTATTCAGTTAACCCTTGAACAAGGAGGGGTTTAGGAGACCCTGATCTCTGCAAAGTCTAAAATTCACCTATAACCTTACAGTTGGCCCTCTGTATCCAAGGTTCCACATCAGGGGATTCAAACAACCTCAGATCATGAAGGACCGTAGTACTTATTCAGTGAAAGAAATGTATAAGTGGACATGCACAGCTCAAACCTGTGTTGTTCACCTGACTATGTTCATTCTTAGGCTTTGGGCAGGAATGTTTTCCCACTTGAGCATGCTGAAAAAGTATGTTTGGTCTTTCTAGTTCCCTTTAATTTTTATTTGGTTAATTTAAAATTCAAAGAATGATCAATGTTTTGCTTATTTAATGGGACATTCTCACTAGGCCAGTAGTATGATATATCGACTGATCGTCTGTTTAGCTAATGGGCTAACCCTCTCCAAAGATTATTCCTGCACTTTTATATAAAGACATTCATCACTTTCTATTGTTTAGTCATAGAGAAACATGATTCCTTTCAAACTATGAAGTTGTGCCTATGTATGTTTATGTACACATGTAGGCATTAGTACAGGATTGTGCCTGTTGTTTGATTCACATCCAAACCCACAGCTGACACTCTAAGGGATCCAGTGAGGTGCCAAGAATACCATGACTGTGGGAGATTGGGCACTAAATGATGATTTGCATAAGACCGGGAACCAGGATCCTCTTTCTGACCACAGATTTTACAAACATGTCCATGTGAGAGCCAGTTCATTTAAAAAAGTAGTGCTATATTTTTATTTTAAAAGATACCAAAATATAGTAAAAAAAAAGTATCTTTTTAAATAAAAAGGCTGGGTGTATACCAGTATTTAATATGTGAAATTTATAGAAAAAACACCCAACAACTTAACCAATATTTACTATCCTTTAATTGCTTTTCTTAGGACTTCAGAACATCAGGACTGTTCCTAGGTGACAATTTCAGTTCACTGAAAACAAGCTAGATTCTGATTTCCAGCCAGAGCACATTTAAAACATTATTACCGTATAATGCAAGAATCCTCCTTTAGTAGTAAATTACCCACAAAAAGGAAAATATTATCCATGTCATTTCTACTTCAAAATGCACATGTGTTTAGTAATGAAAGTCATTATGAAGCCCAAATGGAGAAGATAAAATCACTTACAACAATGAAATTAATCCTACTCAAAATAAATACCTGGCTATAAATCATTGCTCTCTTTACAGGTTTATATAGTACGGAAGACAGCATGGTTCATGCACTGAGTAAGGGCAATTAAACTGGGATGTCTATGGTGTGAGTTCCAGCTCTGTTGGAACTCAGATGGCCTCAATCAATTCAGTTAAATTTCCAGTACTTCAGCCTCCCCCTTTGTAAAATGGTGATGTTATTAACCCTAGTGATAAACATCAAAGAAATAATGCAAGTGAAAGCTGTTTGAAAATTATAAACGATTACTTAGATGATATTTGTTTGTTTTATCTAGGACTGTGAAATATAGTGGGCAGATTAAAGAGTTTTTAAATACCTTTAGTAAGCATCTATAAACATGTCTTTCTTCTTATCTCTTAAAAAAGAGTTTCTCCTGTTATAATTCATATGTCATTGCTGCCTTGGGAGCTGGCTCTTATCAGTGCTATGAAATATGGATACTATTCAACTCTTTCACTACTCCTGCTTTCATGGTAACACTCTACTGTGTCCTGGATATCCCTATCAGACTTTGATGTTGACATCCAGGCACCTTCAGGCAGCTTTGCTTACTTCCAGAACTAAGAGTAGACATGCTGCTCTGCTGTCAGGGGCTCTCTCCTAATTTACATGTGCTTTCTGAAATCACCTGCTATCTTCTCTTTGGGTGCTCAAACATTTGTATGTAGTAGATAGCAACTTCTTCAAACTACTGACTCCAAACTTTCTTTTCCAGCCACTGGTGCTAGGTAATGGTGGTGGTATTGGTAGGGTATAGGGAGGGGGTATGAGGGAAGGAGTGGCCAGAGACAATTTATTCCCTTTCACTAAAGACTCCTTCAGCTCTTTGACAACACCCAGCTGCTTGGGTCTCTGGTGCTTAAGTACCGAAAAATGATTTCCTACTATATTTTGCCAAACTCATTACCATTTTTTCCCTCATCTGCTCTCTAGGAGACTACTATACATGATCCAGTTTTGCCTTTAATAATCTGATAACAACTATTCTAAACTCCTGAATCCAGGAAGATAGTTCTCTTTCAGATAAAATTCATTTCAGAGGACAGTGCTTTCTAGGACTTGAATGTGAATGTCATCACTTCCCAACGGAACTTGCTTATCGGTTTCTCCTCTGTGTTGGTGGCAGGGCATGAAATAAAGCTTTCAGCATCTGTAACTTTTCCACCGTTCACATTTTCATTTCCTCCTAAATTAGTTCTGTCTCTAGTCAAGCAATTCGTTTAAAATCTATATACCTAGGGTTGTAGACATGTGACACATTATGCTTCTCAGAAATATCTGTAGTTTAAATGTGTCACTGATGTAGTTTGATTTTCCATAAGAAAAACTTTTCCTACACATTTAGTGTAGAAAAATTGGAAGATTGCGATAAGCAAAATTTGATAAGTGAAATACAGAAAATAACTATCAAGTTTTTGGAGTATACTCTTCAGAGACTTTCTTTTGCATATATGAATGTGTTTTCTTAAAATAATAATGGGTTCTAATAGTATCCACAATTTTGAAACTTGTCTTTGTGGTGAGTAACATGTAACATGTATGCATTTAAAATAGTAAACTATTAAATAAAAAATACCATTTTGAAGATGGAATAAATCCCACTGTTTGGATATATGATAATATTTTTAACAAATCCCATAATGTGGGACATTAGGGACAATCTAGTTATTTTGCTTTTATAAGATCATATCTTTGTTTCCATAAGTTGTAACTGTTATAGAAAACCATTAGAACATACAAGTAAGTCTTAAGAATAGTTAAATTAGGGTCTTTAAGCAGATTTCAGTGGGTCCATTCACTCCCTGTTGATTATGTGGAAAACTTTGTGTCTGTGCATAGGTAGCTTATTCCTAGACAGGAGCTCCATATTTCATCAAATTTTAAGATTTTTAAAATAAATTATGTGTTTTTGTTTTTCTAGAAAGGGCATCTATTTGATATAATAAGTATATAAACACTGTTGGGGACACCATGATGGTGTAAGTCTTTTGATGACTATAACAACCTTTATTTTCCGACTGTGTTGTGGCACTTTGGAACCATCTACACACTTCATCCCTAAATAGCATAAATGAGAACCCGTTTTGTACCCAACTTTGGCAATACTACTATGTAATGTGTATTCTGTGGCTTGCAGGTTTGCTTTTGAGCTCTATGTTGAGCTGTTATAGTCACTATTTTCCGTGATCTAGTTCTAGTCTTCATTTTAATCCTCAGTAGGTTGCGTTACTAGTTTTCACACTAAAAAGACTAACTCAACAGTTTTCAAACGTCTATTTGCAGGCAATTCCTGTTGCGGTTAGTATAATGTCCAGATGTCAGAGGGGATAAGAGGTACACATTGTTCTCCTGGAGGAGATGTAACTATTTAACAAAGAGCTCCACCTCTGGTGTTTCTATTCATCTTGAACAGAGAAGCAGATGGCAAACTGATTCTCTTTTGTGACAAACCAAACATTAATGGTATCCAGAACTTGATTTTATTTCCCAACTCTCAGTGAAGAAATCTGTGGGCAAGATTTATAACATTGTCTTCTATCTTCTATTTTTTCTCTCATTGGTATTCTTTACAGATCTCATAAACTCAACAAGTCAGCAGGGTAATCCTGTCAGATTTCAACTTTTTCTTTTTCTCTGTAATTCTATTGCTGCCAGAAAGCAACTTGTACAGTGTAGTTTTTCTTTCCTTTCCATTCCTTTCCTTTCCTTTCCTTTCTTTTCCTTTCCTTTCTTCTTATTTTATTATATTTTACAATTTTCAGCATCACTGTGTCTCCTAATGCTAGGCAACATATAAGAAGAAAAAAGGGTCAAAAATATGAAAGGAAAAGTGGATAACCAACTACTAACACAAACTATTAACAGAAGACAAGTAGACAAGAATGGATTTAATTTTATTAAACTTAAAGGGAGAGCTAAATAATGGAAAAAAAAAAATCTGCCGATTTACAAGTACAAGGACATGCCTAAAAGTATCATCCCAAGCACCTTACCGGGCTTTAAATAGCAAATATTTTTGATGATTTTAATTTTTACAATATGCTTTTACTTGTAAAGTTGGAAAGTAAAAAAATGACATCAAAAATCAAATTTGATATGGTGGTGAGATAAAATATACTCTATTTCATTCAGAGAATTAACTATCTTTATTTCCCAAGTGAAATGTTTTATTTTTCTCTCCAGTTAGTACTATCTAGGACACTGAATCTGGTAGTAAGGAAGGATATTATCTATCAAAACAGTCTAGAGGGCTTCCCTGGTGGCGCAGTGGTTGAGAGTCCGCCTGCTGATGCAGGGGACAAGGGTTCGTGTCCCGGTCCGGGAAGATCCCACATGCCGCGGAGCGGCTGGGCCCGTGAACCATGGCTGCTGAGCCTGCGCGTCCGGAGCCTGTGCCTGTGCTCCGCAACGGGAGAGGCCACAACAGTGAGAGGCCCGCGTACCGCAAAAAAAACAAAACAAAACAAAAAAAACAACACAAAAAAAACAGTCTAGAACCTTTCATTCCTACCATGACTATGTGTAAATGGCACAATTCTAAAAGTCATTGCTAACACTTTAAATTTCACAATTTATGCAATAACTGTTGTCAAACCCAAGGTTATGTGCCCGATGCACAGTGAAGCCAAACAAACAGTGAAGCAAAGGAGAACAGGTGGCTCCATGATCAAAAGACACTTAACTCTAGGGTGGGTTTTCAGGGAAGAATTTTTAAAGGCAAATATGGCGGGAGGGCTGCAGAGTATGAGACCTTCTTCTGATTGGTTGGTGGTGAGGTAGCTGGGTGGTGCTCCAGGAATCTCAGTCATCAGCCTTCTGTTTCCAATGAGTCTGGGTTCCATGTGCTTGGCTCAGCCTGAAGTTACCATCCTCCACCTGCGTCAGGGCCTTAGTTCCTTTATAAGAACTCAGAGATATGTGTCAGGTTGTTATATATATGTCCCTTCAGGAGGAACTAGGAGTCCTGTGACTCTGTAGTTCTAATTATTAGCTGTTTTAATCTGCCTTTTGGAACTCAGGGAAGGTCTAAGAGGCTGAAGACTTTTTCCTACAAATAAGAAATGGGGTACATGGAAACGCTTTTGGACTCAGGAGGTCCCCACAGGGTCCTGCTCAGTTTCATAACGATTATTTTTACAATGTGTATAAAATGGTAATATATTTATGTATATATATACACATATATAATTATAAACACACACAAGTAACCTTAAAGACTTGCATTTTAGAAAGTATGATGGCATTTTATTAAATTAACTAATTTCAAAATGGCATACCATTTTGAAACATTATAGGTGTTTTATAAATCAAGGCATAATTGATATATAATATTATGAAACATTATAGTTTTTGACTCAACTTCACCTTATCCTCAAATGAGAACCAGTGAGCTTGATGCAATGTGCTTAAACACCCATTTTTATTTTATTTCTGCTAAGTCAACTTGCTGTTTGAGGAAGCTACATGCCTAGCTATTTCAATTGAGCTCATTGGCTGGGCAAGGACACCATCTTTGTTTCACTTCTGCATCAGTGCTCAAAGCCCAACTGTAGCCTATCCCCATTACTTCTTTTTCTTTGCTTTCACTGACTATCAATCTAACGTATCTAAAGACATGTCCTTATCTATTTCTATCTTTATCGGTTTGCATTTTTCTTCATTCAAACAAATCACAATATAATCTTGGGAAGCTCTTCTATTATAGGACACTCAGTAATATTTCTGTGAAGTTTTACTGCCACTGAGATTTTACAACTCCTTGGACATAATATACCTTTAGGTTAGAGGATGAAAATGATTGAAGCTGAAAACATTACACCATAAAGCCAGACTCTGCCTAAACTCCATTGGCTTGAGCCTAGTATTAAAAATTTAACACATAACTTAGGCAAAGCTTCTTTTGAGACAATATGTAATAGCCCTCAGAACCTATGATACTGCCCTGTAGAAACCCGATCCTCTTCTGTCTAGATTCCCTCACCATTGCCTATAAATGTCAAACTTAAAGCAACTTAAGTGAATAATCCAATAATAGTAAATTGGATTTAAATTAGATTTAACAGTAATCCACAATATTTTGACTATCATCTTGCCTGCATACCTAGCCACTTGCCTGTCTGCATTTTGATCGTCAAATTATTAAAACTGTGAATGACTATCAGTAATTGTAGAAGCAAAGGTGCGAGCATATTTACCAAGAAGTATTTTACAGATAAAATGAATATGATTTTTTCTTCAAATTTTCTTAGTAAATAAGGTCACATTATATAATATTCAGTTGGACACTGGATAAACCTTGTAAAGCTACTTGGCTAAAAATGTGCAACTAAGCTGTCTTACGATATTACAATTAAAAAGAAAAAAAGGAACAAGTAACCCCTTCCTGCTTTTTCCAGTATCTTCTATTACTCATGAGTTAATTTCTAGCACATTTGTCAATCCACTTCTAACTGTGTAGTTCCAGTCTGACATACATTTCAATAAAAGTAATAGAATTATTATTTGTGTGTAAATAAAATAGGTCGATGTCTTTTTTTTTTTTTTTTTTTTTAATGCGGTACGCGGGTCTCTCACTGTTGTGGTCTCTCCTGTTGCGGAGCACAGGCTCCGGACGTGCAGGCTCAGAGGCCATGGCTCACGGGCCCAGCCGCTCCGCGGCATGTGGGATCTTCCCGGACCGGGGCACGAACCCGTGTCCCCTGCATCGGCAGGCGGACTTTCAACCACTGCGCCACCAGGGAAGCCCTGACGTCATTTTTAACTAGGAGAGAAGGAAATTAAAATTATGTGTAAGAATCATATTCACCGAGTAAAATATAATTTAAAAATTTGACACCAAAGGAATAAGCACTATAAACAGAACTGAAATATGAATAAGGCATATATAAATAGAGAGAAGGAAACTGTAATGCTAAAGATTCAGGTATAATATGTTTTATGCCATTAACAAGAGATTATGATTCTTTTAATCTATTAGTGCCTCTACATGTTGGTTCAGTCCAGAGGAGAGAAACTGGCATTTATTGAGTGCCTGCTATTTGCCTTACTCTATGTCAGTTATTCTCCCCTCATTTCCATCACTGAAATGTAAGGTCCAGGGCATGTCTGATCACTGCTGAATTCTCTGTCACTGATGAGTGCCTAGCATAATGGATATCCCATGTATATCTGTTAAATAAGTGAATTAATTCAATCCGTATAGTATTCTGCTAGTGTGATACCATTAGTACAGTTTACAGATGAGAAAACTGAAGCTGAACACAGGGTAATAGAGTTAGTAAATCCCAGAGTAATGATTTCGTTCCAGACCTCCTTGCTTTCAAGTATAAAATGCCATTTCTTCATGGTTTCATATGCATAAAATATATAATCCATATTTATATGAAAAATCATTTAATGTTTTCAGTCTATTCCCACACTGTATAGTCTCATGAAAAAATACATTTCTGAGTTAAAACTTTAAAAGTGAACAGAGCTTAATTTAAAAATAAAGCCCTTTTTTTTCTAATCAAATTAGTGTTGCACTACCTTGATTCAGCAGACAAAACAACTTCCCACACCAGAAATAAATGAAACAGGATACATGATTTCAGGAAATTGACAATAATCTTCATGCCATCCCTAAGGCTTTAGAGTGGGGACTTCATTGTCTCTCCTCTGCTTTAGAAGCTCTCAGGCTTAAAGGAAGTCATAACAGTTATTTCAGCAAAATGACAGGAGCCTGTGCTGGGGGCAGCCAGGTGATATTGCCCAGATCTTTACTCTCTCAGGGCTGTGGTAGTTTCTGGTGCCTATAATCTTAGTGCCAGATTTTTTTTTTTTAATTTTTGGCTGCGTTGGGTCTTCGTTGCTGCGCACGGGCTTTCTCTAATTGCAGCGAGCGGGGTCTACTTTTCGTTGCGGTGCGCGGGCTTTTCACTGTGGTGGCTTCTCTTGTTGCGGAGCACAGCCTAGAGCTCGCAGGCTCTAGAGGGCAGGCTCAGTAGCTGTGGCGCACGGGCTTAGTTGCTCCACAGCATGTGGGATTGAACCCATGTCGCCTGCATTGGCAGACGGATTCCTAACCACTGCACCACCAGAGAAGCCCTTAGTGCCAGATTTAACAGCATTGCACAAATAGCCTTCTCCATAGTAACAGCTTTCAGATTCTGCCCCTCACATTGAGTTTTTCTGGGCATGAACTTCAGTTTTGGTTACTGGAAGATGACACATCCTAAAGAGAGCCAAAAGGTCCCACAGGCAGAAAGATTAAACCAAGTCCATGATCTCCACCTCAGAAAAATTTACTGTAAGTGATTGAAATCCACAAGGGGCACTAATTCTGATTCCATTATGGGCTGCATCATACATTATATGACTGCATTATATGCATCATAAAGCATTTATCATGTAATATCAGTACTGCTACTAGTACTACAACTAATACTAATGGTAGCACAAATGACAATCTATTGATACTAATACTATAAATAATAATAATAATCACTACTATATGTCTCAAATAATTTGTGGGTTGTAAATAAGCAATAATAACATTAAATATTTATCCAATACTAAACATGGCTTTTACAGCCACAGATTTTTTTATGCTTTGGAAAAAATATGTATCCTTAGATATTAAGGTCACTTTTTCAATGAGGAAATTCCATTTGAAACTGGTTTCTCTCTATTATTCAAAGTAAGATAACTGGTAAATGGGAGTGGGTAGTTCAAATCCAGCTCTCTTCAATTCTTTTCAATCTATATTTCTACCTATCCATCCATCCATCTAGGTTCCTTCCCAGTTACCTGTAGGTGATCTGAAGTATTCACACTCCACTCTGTAGTGAGTAATATTTCAAAGAATCATTAAGATGTAAAACTCCCCAGTTTTAAGAGTTTTGACTTTTCCACTGACCTTTTCTAGCAGGTTGTACTGTACATGAATAGATCCCTTTAAAAAGACCTCATGTGGGCAATCAACCCCAGAACAACTTTCAAGTACCAAGCAATGTCAAGGGCCCCTGTAGTGAGTCCTCTGTTTCATTTTCAACTTTCATGTGAGACACCAATTCCCAGGTTGAATTTTCTTGCACAAGTTATTTTCAATACATTACTGAATTATTATTTTTGTATTATTAAAACCTAGAAACTATTTCCTGGGGATTGCATTCACATATTTTGTGTGAAAAGTGACACATCTCTGACATTTCTAACAGTCATTGAGGTGATATTCTCTCTCAAAGCTAATGATAGGAACTGTTTGTTTTAAATTTGGACCACAGTGAGCCAATAACTGAAGTATATGAGGGTAATTGGGGAGAAAATAAGCTTGGCCTTTTAGAAATTCTTTCAGAAATTACGTAAACAAGCCTAAAGATGAAAATGATACCCTTTTCAAAAGTGAAATAAAAGGGATTCTGTGAACTAGGGATAGTGAAGATTGATGTTAATCAAAGGCAAATTTCCAGAATGGCATATTTTTCTTAAGGTATACATAAGAATTTAAGAAACAGTACAGTCTTTAAAAAGTTTTTTTACAATCTTTAAAGTTTACTTTCCATTTACCATTATTACAAAATATTGGCTGTATTCCCTGTGTTGTACAATACATCTTTGAGCCTACCTTGCACCCAGTAGTTTGTACTTCCCACCCCTCCACCCCTATAATGCCCCTTCCCACCCACAACTGGTAACCACTAGTTTGTTCTCTGTATCTGTGAGTCTGCTTCTTTTTTGTTCTATTCACTGGTTTGTTGTAGCTTTTAGATTCTACATGTAAGTGATATCATACAATATTTGTCTTTCTCTGTCTGACATACTTCACTCAGCATAATGCCCTCCAAGTCCATCCCTGATGCTGCCAATGGAAAAATTTTGTTCTTTTTTATGGCCGACTGTATTCCATTGTGTGTGTGTGTGTGTATATATCACTCCTATTTATCCATTCATCTGTTGATGGACACTTCTGTTGCTTCCATACTTTGGCAATTGTAAATAATGCTGCCATGACCATTAGGGTGCATGTATCTTTTTGAATTAGTGTTTTTGTTTTTTTCAGATATATACCCAGGAGTGGAATTGCTGGGTCATTTTGTAGTTCTATTTTCAGTTTTTGGAGGAAGTTCCATACTGTTTTACACAATGGCTGTACAAACTTATACTCCAGCAGCAATGTACCAGGGTTCCCTTTTCTCCACATGCTCACCAACATTTGTTATTTGTGTTCTTTTTGATGATAGCCATTCTGACTGGTGTGAGGTGATATCTCATTATAGTTTTGATTTGCATTTCTGTAATGATTAATGATGTTGAGCATTCGTTCATGTGTTTGTTGGCAGTCTGTATATCTTCCTTGGAGAAATGTCTATTTAGGTCTTCTGCCCATTTTTGGATTGGGTTGTTTGTTTTCTTGTTATTGAGCTGCATGAGCTGCTTATAAATTTTGGAGATTAATCCTTTGTCAGTTGCTTCATTTGCAAATATTTTCTCCCATTCTAAGGGTTGTCTTTTGGCCTTGCTTATGGTTTCCTTTGCTGTGCAAAAGCTTTGAAGTTTCATTAGGTCCCATTTGTTTATATTTGTTTTTATTCCCATTTCTCTAGGAGGTGGGTCAAAAAGGATCTTGCTGTGATTTATGTCGTAGAGTGTTCTGCCTATGTTTTCCTCTAAGAGTTTGATAGTTTCTGGCCTCACATTTAGGTCTTTAATCCATTTTGAGCTTATTTTTGTGTATGGTGTTAGGGAGTGATCTAATCTCATACTTTTACATGTAGCTGTCCAGTTTTCCCAGCACCACTTATTGAAGAGGCTGTCCTTTCTCCACTGTACATTCCTGCCTCCTTTATGAAAGATAAGGTGACCATATGTGCGTGGGTTTATCTCTGGGCTTTCTATCCTGTTCCATTGATCTATCTTTCTGTTTTTGTGCCAGTACCATACTGTCTTGATTACTGAAGCTTTGTAGTATAGTCTGAAGTCAGGGAGCCTGATTCCTCCAGCTCCGTTTTTCATTCTCAATATTGCTTTGGCTATTCGGGGTCTTTTGTGTTTCCACACAAATTGTGAACTTTTTTGTTCTAGTTCTGTGAAAAATGCCAGTGGTAGTTTGATAGGGATAGCATTGAATCTGTAGATTGCTTTGGGTAGTAGAGTCATTTTCACAATGTTGATTCTTCCAATCCAAGAACATAGTATATCTCTCCATCTATTTGTATCATCTTTAATTTCTTTCATCAGTGTCTTATAATTTTCTGCATACAGGTCTTTTGTCTCCTTAGGTAGGTTTATTCCTAGATAGTTTATTCTTTTTGTTGCAATGGTAAATGGGAGTGTTTTCTTGATTTCACTTTCAGATTTTTCTTCATTAGTGTATAGGAATGCCAGAGATTTCTGTGCATTAATTTTGTATCCTGCTACTTTACCAAATTCATTGATTAACTCTAGTACTTTTGTGGTAGCATCTTTAGGATTCTCTATGTATAGTATCATGTCATCTGCAAACACTGACAGCTGTACTTCTTCTTTTCTGATTTGGATTCCTTTTATTACCTTTTCTTTTCCGATTGCTGTATCTAAAACTTCCAAAACTATATTGAATAAGAGTGGTGAGAGTGGGCAACCTTGTCTTGTTCCTGATCTTAGTGGAAATGGTTTCAGTTTTTCACCATTGAGGACAATGTTGGCTGTGGGTTTGTCATATATGGCCTTTATTATGCTGAGGAAAGTTCCCTCTATGCCTACTTTCTAGAGGGTTTTTATCATAAATGGGTGTTGAATTTTGTTGAAAGTTTCTCTGCATCTATTGAGATGATCATATCGTTTTTCTCCTTCAATTTGTTAATATGGTGTATCACGTTGATTGATTTGCATATATTGAAGAATCCATGCATTCCTGGAATAAACCCCACTTGATCATGGTGTATGATCCGTTCAATGTGCTGTTGGATTCTGTTTGCTAGTATTTTGTTGAGGATTTTTGCATCTATGTTCATCAGTGATATTGGCCTGTAGTTTTCTTCCTTTGTGACATCCTTGTCTGGTTTCGGTATCAGGGTGATGGTGGCCTCGTAGAATGAGTTTGGGAGTGTTCCTTCCTCTGCTATATTTTGGAAGAGTTTGAGAAGGATAGGTGTTAGCTCTTCTCTAAATGTTTGATAGAATTCGCCTGTGAAGCCATCTGGTCCTGGGCTTTTGTTTGTTGGAAGATTTTTAATCACAGTTTCAATGTCAATGCTTGTGATTGGTCTGTTTATATTTTCTATTTCTTCCTGATTCAGTCTTGGCAGGTTGTGAATTTCTAAGAATTAGTCCATTTCTTCCAGGTTGTCCATCTTATTGGCATAGAGTTGCTTGTAGTAATCTCTCATGATCTTTTGTATTTCTGCAGTGTCAGTTGTCACTTCTCCTTTTTCATTTCTAATTCTATTGATTTGAGTCTTCTCCCGTTTTTTCCTGATGAGTCTGGCTAATGGTTTATCAATTTTGTTTATCTTCTCAAAGAACCAGCTTTTAGTTTTATTGATCTTTGCTATCGTTTCCTTCATTTCTTTTTCATTTATTTCTGCTCTGATCTTTATGATTTCTTTCCTTCTGCTAACTTTGGGTTTTTTTTGTTCTTCTTTCTCTAATTGCTTTAGGTGCAAGGTTAGGTTGTTTATTCGAGATGTTTCCTGTTTCTTAAGGTAGGATTGTATTGCTATAAACTTCCCTCTTAGAACTGCTTTGGCTGCATCCCATAGATTTTGGGTTGTCGTTGCTCCATTGTCATTTATTTCTAGGTATTTTTTGATTTCCTCTTTGATTTCTTCAGTGATCACTTCGTTATTAAGTAGTGTATTGTTTAGCCTCCATGTGTTTGTATTTCTTACAGATCTTTTCCTGTAATTGATATCTAGTCTCATAGCATTGTGGTTGGAAAAGATACTTGATACAATTTCAATTTTCTTAAATTTACCAAGGCTTGATTTGTGACCCAAGATATGATCTATCCTGGAGAATGTTCCATGAGCACTTGAGAAAAATGTGTATTCTGTTGTTTTTGGTTGGAATGTCCTATAAATATCAATTAAGTCCATCTTGTTTAATGCATCATTTAAAGCTTGTGTTTCCTTATTTATTTTCATTTTGATAATCTGTCCATTGGTGAAAGTGGAGGTTAAAGTCCCCTACTATGAATGTGTTACTGTTGATTTCCCCTCTTATGGCTGTTAGTATTTGCCTTATGTATTGAGGTGCTCCTATGTTGGGTGCATAAATATTTACAATTGTTATATCTTCTTCTTGGATCGATCCCTTGATCATTATGTAGTGTCCTTCTTTGTCTCTTCTAATAGTCTTTATTTTAAAGTCTATTTTGTCTGATATGAGAATTGCTACTCCAGGTTTCTTTTGGTTTCCATTTGCATGAAATATCTTTTTCCATCCCCTCACTTTCAGTCTGTATGTGTCTCTAGGTCTGAAGTGGGTCTTTTGTAGACAGCAAATTTATGGGTCTTGTTTTTGTATCCATTCAGCCAATCTGTGTCTTTTGGTGGGAGCATTTAGTCCATTTACATTTAAGATAATTATTGATGTGTATGTTCGTATTCCCATTTTTTTAATTGTTTTGGGTTCGTTATTGTAGGTCTTTTCCTTCTCTTGTGTTTCTTGCCTGGAGAAGTTCCTTTAGCATTTGTTGGTTCGGTGGTGCTGAACTCTCTCAGCTTTTGCTTGTCTGTAAAGATTTTAATTTCTCCATCAAATCTGAATGAGATCCTTGCTGGGTAGAGTAATCTTGGCTGCAGGTTCTTCTCCTTCATCACTTTAAATGTGTCCTGCCAGTCCCTTCTGGCTTGCAGAGTTTCTGCTGAAAGATCAGCTGTTAACCTTATGGGGATTCCCTTGTGTTTTATTTGTTGTTTTTCCCTTGCTGCTTTTAATATGTTTTCTTTTTATTTAATTTTTGACAGTTTGATTAATATGTGTCTTGGCGTATTTCTCCTTGGATTTATCCTGTATGGGACTCTCTTTGCCTCCTGGACTTGATTAACTATTTCCTTTCCCATATTAAGGAAGTTTTCAACTATAATCTCTTCAAATATTTTCTCAGGCCCTTTCTTTTTCTCTTCTTCTTCTGGAACCCCTATAATTCGAATGTTGGTGCGTTTGATGTTGTCCCATAGGTCTCTAAGACTGTCCTCAGTTCTTTTCATTCTTTTTTCTTTATTCTGCTCTGCAGTAGTTATTTCCACTATTTTATCTTCCAGGTCACTTATCCGTTCTTCTGCCTCAGTTATTCTGCTATTGATCCCATCTAGAGTATTTTTAATTTCATTTATTGTGTTGTTCATCGTTGTTTGTTTCATCTTTAGTTCTTCTAGGTCCTTGTTAAATGTTTCTTGCATTTTGTCTATTTTATTTCCAAGATTTTGGATCATCTTTACTATCATTATTCTGAATTCTTTTTCAGGTAGACTGCCTATTTCCTCCTCATTTGTTAGGTCTGGTGGGTTTTTATCTTGCTCCTTCATCTGTGGTGTGTTTTTCTGTCTTCCCATTTTGCTTATCTTACTGTGTTTGGGGTCTCCTTTTTTCAGGCTGCAGGTTCGTAGTTCCCATTGTTTTTGGTGTCTGTCCCCAGTGGCTAAGGTTGGTTCAGTGGGTTGTGTAGGTTTCCTGGTGGAGGGGACTAGTGCCTGTGTTCTGGTGGATGAGGCTGGATCTTGTCTTTCTGGTGGGCATGTTCACATCTGGTGGTGTGTTTTGGGGTGTCTGTGGACTTAATATGATTTTAGGCAGCCTCTCTGCCAATGGGTGGGGTTGTTTTCCTTGCTTGTTGTTTGGCATAGGATGTCCAGCACTGTAGCTTGCCGGTCGTTGAGTGAAGCTGGGTGCTGGTGTTGAGATGGAGGTCTCTGGGAGATTTTCGCCGTTTGATATTATGTGGAGCTGGGGGGGTCTTGCTTGTTGTTTGGCATAGGATGTCCAGCACTGTAGCTTGCTGGTCGTTGAGTGAAGCTGGGTGCTGGTGTTGAGATGGAGGTCTCTGGGAGATTTTCGCCGTTTGATATTATGTGGAGCTGGGGGGGTCCCTTGTGGACCAGTGTCCTGAAGTTGGCTCTCCCTCCTCAGAGGCACAGCACTGACTCCTGGCTGCTGCATCAAGAGCCTTTCATCCACATGGCTCAGAATAAAAGGGAAAAAAAGTAGAAAGAAAGAATTAGTAGAAGTAGAAAGAGAGAAAGAAAGAAAGAAAGAAAGGAGGGAGGGAGGGAGGAAGGAAGGAGGGAAGGAAGGAAAAAAGAAAGGAGATAAAGTAAAATAAAATAAAGTAAGATAAAATATAATAAAGTTATTAAAATAAAAAAATATTAAGAGAAAAAAAGAAAAAAAAGAAAAAAAACAAAAATAAAATGGATGGATAGATCCCTAGGACAAATGGTGAAAACAAAGCTATACAGACAAAATCTCACACAGAAGCATACACATACACACTCACAAAAAGAGGAAAAGGGGAAAAAATAATAAATCTTGCTCTCAAAGTCCACCTCCTTTATTTGGGATGATTGGTTGTCTGTTCATGTATTCCACAGATGCAGGTACATCAAGTTGATTGTGGAGCTTTAATCTGCTGCTCCCGAGGCTGCTGGGAGAGATTTCTCTTTCTCTTCTTTGTTCTCACAGTTCCCAGGGGCTGAGCTTTGGATTTGGCCCCGCCTCTGTGTGTAGGTCGCCGGAGGGCATCTGTTCCTCGCTCAGACAGGATGGGGTTAAAGGAGCCACTGATTCGAGGACTCTGGCTCAGGCCGGGGAGAGCAGGGGCACGGAACGCGGGGCAGGCCTGCGGTGGCAGAGACCAGCGTGACGTTGCACCAGCCTGAGGCGCGCGTGCGTTCTCCCGGAGGAGTTGACTCTGGATCCTGGGACCCTGGCAGTGGCGGGCTGCACAGGCTCCCCGGAAGGGGGGTGTGGATAGTGACCTGTGCTCGCACACAGGCTTCTTCGTGGCGGCAGCAGCAGCCTTAGCGTCTCATGCCCGTCTCTGGGGTCCGCGCTTTTAGCCGCGGCTCGCGCCCGTCTCTGGAGTTCCTTTAAGCGGTGCTCTTAATCCCCTCTCCTTGCGCACCAGGAAACAACGAGGCAAGAAAAAGTCTCTTGCCTCTTCGGCAGGTCCAGACTTTTCCGCGGACTCCCTCCCAGCTAGCAGTGGTGCACTAACCCCCTGCAGGCTGTGTTCACGCAGCGAACCCCAGTCCTCTCCCTGGGATCCTACTTCCGAAGCCCGAGCCTCAACTCCCAGCCCTGCCCGCCCTGGCAGGTGAGCAGACAAGCCTCTCAGGCTGGTGAGTGCCGGTTGGCCCTGATCCTCTGTGCGGGAATCTCTCCGCTTTGCACTCCGCACCACTGTGGCTGCGCTCTCCTCTGTGGCTCCGAAGCTTTCCCCCTCCGCCACCCACCTCTCCTTGTTTCTTGATTTATATTTAAGAAACATGTTGTAACCTTATTTGAACTAATTTACTGGTAATTATTGAATAGTCACTGGTAACTCTCTTTGGTGTGCCAACAAGCTAAATAAAGGAAAGATTATAACCTTAAAAAAAAAAAAAAGACAAGCCACAGTAATCACTAAAACCCATCTTGATGTCAGAAGAACAATATGACAACTAGACGCATTTTCCCTTTTTATGTAATTAGGAGATCATCCAACATTAAAATTGCTGTGGTTCTATGTAGTGTATCTTGATTTTGGTAAACCTTTGTCAAAGTTTACTTCAATATCTCTTCAAAAAAAAAAAGAGAGAAATGTGAACTTATAATAGTATAATTAGATGGTTTTAATTGGTTGAGCAAACATATCAAAAAAGAACCAATTAATGAAATTACAGTAATAAATCTGTTAATAAATAGACTAATAGATTCATATTTATTAATGTTAAATAATACATTTAGTATTTGTATTAGCAACTTACGTCAAGATGGTAGTACGAGTTCAAGAATCTGTAGCTGATACAAGTCTGATTAGGAATCTGGTTCCTTGGATTTTAGAATTGTAATGTAGAAAATAACAGGGCATGAGAGAAGTGTCCGTATTAAATTTCAAAATGTCTAACTTGACAGTTACAAGATAGGGAAAGAACTAGTTTAACAGTATTTCCTGTGAAAAAGCACTGTACAAGTACTGACTTTAACTGCAAGCTCAATGTAAGCCAACAGCTTACATTGAGCTTGCAACATGAGTGCCAGACGAAGGGGGGGAAAAACTACAGTCATTTAGGTGGCATTAATAAAAGAATAATTTAATTGTCAGAATAGGAATGTCATGAACCTTTTCACACTGTCCTCATCGCGGCCTGGCTAGAGTGTGCTGCTAAGTTCAACATCCTGTTAAATTTTGAAATTATATCAGTTAGATAAATAAATTGTCTTGGGAAAGATCCTATTAAAAGAGTCTCGATAACTTATCTAAGTGACTCTCAGAGTACCTTAGTGAGGAAAAGATGAAAAGCGTTTAAATTTGGGTAATCCATACACACACACACACACACACACACACACACACACACACACACACACATATATATATATATATATATAATCTATTCAGGGATGAGGTAGCACATTACCTTGTGAACTGTTTGTCCCTGAAAATATCTACAAAGATCATTGACATTAATGATATATCTTTACATTTATATGGTATTTTTTTTCTAGAGTCAAAATAACCCCAGGAAATACATGTTGTTTTTCATGGGTCTTTTTTTAAGTTAATTGAGCTATATTTGACAAATAAAATTGTAATATATTTAAAGTGTGCAACATGATGATTTGATATATGTATACAATGTGAAATGATTCTCATTAACCTCACATGTTTACCTTTATTGTGGGGTAGGAACACTTAACTTGTACTCTCTTAGCAAATCTCAATTACACAATGCAGTATTGTCAAGTACACTCACTTCATACACATTAGATCCTCAGAACTTATTCATCTTATAACTGAAATTTTGTATCTTCTTGTCAACCTCTTCTTATCCCACCCCCCTCCCCAATCCCCTGGCAACCACCAATCTACTCTATGTTTCTATGAGTTCAACTTAAAAAAAAAATTCCACATATAAATGGTACCATGCAGTATTTGTAATCCTCTGTCTAGCTTATTTCACTTAGCATTATGTACACCAGGTTTACCATGTTCTTAAAAATGGAAAATTTCCTTCTTTTTTAAGGCTGAATAATATTTCATTCATATATGTGTGTTGTATATACATATACACACACATATATACATATATATACATATATATATATATATATATATGTACATCACATTTTCCTTATCCATTCATCCATCAATGGTTACTTAGGTTCCATTCATTGGCTATTGTGAATAACACTGTTATGAACATGGAAGTATAGATAATTTCCTCAAGATAATGATTTCATTATATATACTCAGAAGTGGGATAGATGGATCATATGGTAGTTCTATTTTTAATTTCTTGAGGAATCTGCATACTGTTTTCCATAATGTCTTTACCTGTTTACGTTCCCACTAACATTGTACAAGTGTTCCTTTTTTTCCCCATCCTCAACACTTGTTATTCCTCGTCTTTTTGATACCTTTTCCAACAGGTGATAACTCATTGTGGTTTTGATTTGTATTTCCCTAATTTTAATGATGTTGAGCAACTTTTATGTACTTGTTGGATGTCTTCTTTGTAAAATATCTATTCGGGTCCTTTGCCCAGTTTTTAATTGGGTTTTTTTTTAATTGAGTTGTATAAGTTTCTTGTATATTTTGGATACTAACCCCTTATCAAATAGGCAATTTGCAATCATCTTCTCCCATTTGTAGATTACCTTTTTTTGTTGTTGATAGCTTCCTTTGCCGTACAGAAGCTTTTTAGTTTTGATGTAATCCCACTTATTTATTGTTGCTTTTGTTGTCTTTGCTTTGCGTCAAGATTATCACCTATGTTTTATTTTAGGAGTTTTACTATTTCAGGTCTTATGTTTAAGTTTTTAATGCATTTTGTGTTGATTTTGTAAATGGTATGAGGGACGAATCCCGTTTCATTCTTTGCATGTGGATATTCAAATTTTTCAACCTCAACATTGTTGAAGAAACTATCCTTTCCACATTGTATATTCTTGGTGCCTTTGTCAAAAATCAATTGACTGTATATGTATTGGTTTATTTCTGGGCTCTCTCTTCCATTCCATTGATTATACATCTGTTGTTATGCCAATACCATACAGTTTTGCTTACCAGAGTTTGTAATATAGTATAAAATCAGAACGTGTGATGCCTCCAGCTTTGCTGTTTACTCTCAGGATTGCTTTAGCTATTTGTGGTCTTTAGTGGTTCCATAGGAATTTTAATTTTTTTAAAAATTTCTGTGAAAAATGCCACTAAAATTTAGATAAAGATTGCATTAAATCTGTAGATTGCTTTAGATAGTATGGACAATTTAAAATATCAGTTCTTCCAATCCATGAGCACAGAATGTCTTTCCATTTATTTGTGTTTTCTTCAATTTGTTTCATAAATGTTTTATAGTTTTAAGTGTACAAATCTTTTACCTCCTTGGTTAAATTAATTCCTAAGTATTTTACTGTTTTTAATGTTATTATAAATGGGATTGTTTCTTAATTTCTCTTTCCAATATATCATTGTCAGTGTATAGAAACACAACTTATTTTTTGTATATGAATTTTTCATACTGCCACTTTACTGAATTTGTTTTTCAAATCTAATAGTTTTTGGTGGAGTTTTTAAGGTTTCTATATAGAATATCATGTCATCTACAAAGACAGTTTTACCGTTTCCTGCCAGTATGGATGCCTTTTATATCTTTTTTCCTGACTGACTCCTCTGGCTAGGACTTCCAGTACTATGTTGAAAACAGTGGCAAGAGTTGTCATCCTTGCCTCTCTGATTCGTTGAATTCCACTGCCATGTCTTTGAGTTTAATGATCCTTTTTTCCACTTGACTGTCTTATGTTGAACACCTCTATTGAATTTTTAAGTTCAGTTATTGTATTCTTAAGCTTTGACTTCTGTTTGGTACTTTACAATATTTCTGCACCTGTGTTGAAATTCTTACTTTGTCATGCCTTGCTCTTCTGACTTAGGTGAACATCCTTATGACTGTTATTTTGAACTCTCTATTGGCTAAGTCACATATCTCCATTTTATTAAGATTGTTTTCTGGAGATTTATCTTGTTCTTTTGTTTGGAACGCATTTCTTTGTTTCTTCATTTTCCTTGTATCTGTGTATTGGAAAGATACACATGCATTAACTAAAACAGCCACTTGTATGCATTAACTAAAACAGCCACTTCTCCTAATCTTAACAGATTACTTTCATATAAAAGATGACGTTCTTTAATCATCCCTATCCAAGCTCCTGGTTGACTCTCAAACCTTTGTGATTGTCTAATACACTGTCGTTGTTCTTAGTGGCTCCCAGGAGTTGAGAGTGGGCCAAGACCCGTTGATGTCCCAAATAGGAGGATCTCACTGAGCATCTAAATGCACTCTGATTAGAATCCAGATTCTCAGTCAACAGGTGGGAAAGTATGCAATTAGACCTTGCCCAGGAAAGACTGAGATGGGCATTTTGCTGAGTCCTGTTAGGAGAGGAGTGGTGAATGCTTCTGTGCCCATATATACTGTGGGACTCATGAATGCATGCCTCACTGGCTATCAGAGTTAAGTGATTTGGAGGTCCATTCCTTGGGTGGCAGCCTTAAAAACTGGTGTGTCTGATGTGTGCTCCACGGACCTCTCACTGTTGTGGCCTCTCCCGTTGTGGAGCACAGGCTCCGGACGTGCAGGCTCAGCGGCCATGCTCACGGGCCCAGCCTCTCCGCGACATGTGGGATATTCCCGGACCGGGGCACGAACCCGTGTCCCCTGCATCGGCAGGCAGACTCCCAACCACTGCGCCACCAGGGAAGCCCCCTACCTGTTTTGATGTGGATATTTTCTCAGTCACTGGATATGCGGGGATCACTCAAGTACTTTCTGCATTTCTTTCAAAGGGAAATGTTCCATGTGTACCTGTATATTCCATGTCCTTGGGAAGAGGGAAATTCAGGAGCCTTTCTTATCATCCTCTTAATCCAGAGCCTGAATGAATGGAATTTCATGCTTACTTTTAAATGAAGTCTTAGGGTATAAGAAGTTAAACTATTTTCCCATGATGACATATCTGGTAAGCAGTTGATCTGTCACTCTCTATCTGTGACTCTCCCTTGCTAGTACATAGCTGTCATAGCTACATAACTGTCAGCTATGCGTGATTATTGCTATAGATTAAATCTGAGTCTCATGCTACTCTAAAATCCAGTAATGAATGGAAACATTTTAAATTTTATTAGTTTTAAGTGGCCAAATTAATTTCATTATTGAATTTCAGATTAATCAGTACATTAATATTATCCTTGCTTTATTATTGATTCACATACAAATTAGTCACAATATATGACATTTTCATCATTGGAGTAAAAAAACAATAATTTGTTTTAAATTTTTTTTCTAAAGCGGTCAAAATATTGTCATGATGTAGAGATTTAAAGTGATTGTTATGTATCATACAACAAGAAAACAAACATTATTTCCTTGAGGCTCATAAAAATAATTGAAAATGTATATGGTAACTATATATTTGTGAGTCAGCTATCTTTGATGTCAAGGACCTGAGGCTCAATTTTTGCTTATGACAGGGCAATTAGTTTTGGATGGCTTCCTCTAGACATTTTCCCCTGTCATAATATATTAGAACTTTATCTCCTTCAAGCAAAAGACGATAATCCATTTTTCAAGCCCTTCAAGTTTTTTCTCAGGTGATTTCTTATATTTGGCCTATCCCAAATTAACATTTCTTTGCATATTTACAAAGTATAAAGAGTTTCAGCTTGTTATCCTCTCAAATGAAATAAAGATTCAGTACATTTAGGAGAAAATGAACCTACAACATATGCCATGGTAAATTGAGCAATTAACACTAGATTTTGATGTTGAGATATTACTGTTGCTGGATATTCCTGAAAAATTGGAAGTGATTGGGAAGTATGTCCAAGATATGCTTTGAAAAGACTTGAAACTTATATATGTATAGTTAGGCTTTCAACTGACCCGTAGCAATTCTCACCAAGAAAGAGAGAGGTATGCAGCTTCTTTCTCCTCTCATTACCCTTTATTTTATTTTATTTTTGTGTGTGTTATATTTTCATTTTAAACTAGATTCTGAGATATATTTTTTGTCTGACTGATACTTCTTAAAAGAATTCTGATGGATGGAAAAGTGAAAGCATATTGAAAACTTCTGATTTTAAGCTACATCCTACTTTGAAAATACTGAGATGTAGAAATTTGATAAAACTCAGAAGTAGCAAGGCTGCTTGCTTCCTGAAGTCTCAAGAACAAACAATGATAAATTTTACTGAGTGCTGTGAGATTTGTTAAAGTCCTAACTTCCTATAGGATTTGAAGAGAGATGATGTATTAGTTAGTAATATTGTTTAACTCGCTTATATACATTTTAGGGTTTCCGAGTGTTCTCTAGCAGTTCTGATAGATCTATGATACAGTATTCAGGGAGCAATTCTCTTCTTCTCTCTCCCCAACTCCTGCTCCCAAACTCAACAACACTCCCTCTGTCTCTGTAGAATGAAAAGACCCGAAGGAGAAAATACTAATGTTACATGAAGAATTCTGTGTTTTGGTTCTTGTTTCTACAGAGATGTGTGATTGTCTTACAGTGAAAATACCTTATCAGTAAGTTTCTGATGTGATTAAAGGTAAAAGCTTCATGCCTTAAACAACTTCTATCTAAAATTTTAGGTTCATTGGTGTTGTTTAGGATATTCATTGCCTCTACTTAGTAAACACACCCCACTACTGCTCACTGAAGGAGCCACAGGGAGACAAATAAGTGGTAACTATTGTAATAGCAAGCCAACACCTACTCTTAGAAAAGTTTATCATCATGGCTTTTTATTCTGGGTTCATACTGAAGACCATGTGTTTTTGCCATTATATCACATCTTAATATAGCCAGCACCATCCTCTCTACTAGAAGCCCAAAGGACATTCATTATACTTTAGTTTTGCTAGTTCTAAAGCATGCTTCTTTATCTTTTCAGTAACTACTTAAATCCAACATAGCCTATATTGTCTATCATTCTCTAAATTGAAAGGTCATCTGTTTTTTTCATGGACAGGAGGGAGATACTATAATTTCTGATTATTAAGAAATTAAGCAGTTCTCAAAAAAGGAACAATTTATATTTGCTGAAGCTCAGAAAGTATACAGGCTATAGTAAGAGTCATCCATATAGATTAATAAAATGTTTTCAGGTCTATAAACCAGATGACAGGCTGCATGAAAATCTAGACCCAAAACTTACCCTCAAATAAAATCTCTCATTTATATCACAATTGTAAGGAAACCAAGGAATTGACTATTAAGACCACAACAGATTCTGAATAATCGTTTTCTTGGAAAATTGTAGGTATTTTTCTTCAGTATCCCAAGTCATTCTGAAGGGTAAATGAAACAGACACTTAGCCTTCAGTAAACAGAGATGGAAAAGCTCTCAGAGATATTTACTATTAGCATCTACAATAGATTAAAATGTTCTAGAAAACTTTATAAGACTAAGACACAAAATAAAATTATTGTCTATAGAATGTATGACTGAGTTTCTCAAAACAGCCATGGTAAGCTTTCAGTGAATATTTGGTAATAAATGAATAAGTAAATGCATAATTCCAATAAATGAAGATCCTTCGAATAACATTTTCTAGATATGAAATTCACTAGAGTTTGAAAACTAGCATTTTCAGAAAATATCATTAATGATACCACCCCATGGATCTAAAAAATTTAGGTTTAATAACTTAAGGAAGACTGAGGGAAAAAACATTTTTCCTTGAAGTGTCTAATGCTTAATAAACATATTCTAGTAGTCCCAAATAATTTGCTCAAAAGACACTCTGTAAGTATTAAAATTCTCTAGCATAAATTCATTTTAACATCTTTCCTTCTTCTCTTTAAAAGAGGATAATTGAACAGATGCCTTTATTTTTTAATTTATTTTATAGTAGGTCCTTGTTGGTTATCTATTTTAAATATACCAGTGTATACATGTCAATCCCAAACTCTCAATCTATCCCTCCCCACACCCTTACCTCCTTGTAACCATACGTTCATTCTCTAGGTCTGTGAGTCTGTTCCTGTTTTGTAAAGAAGTTCATTTGTATCATTTTTTTTGATTCCGCATATAAGCGATATCATATGATACTTGTCTTTGACACACACAGATGCACACATTCACATATATAGAGAATATAAATGATAAATAAATATGAAATAAAATGAAATTTTAAGAAATTCCAAAACATTATTAAGAAAAATATTTTCTCTCTCTATATATGTAGTGCTTATCTGTTGATCTTCTGCTCTTTATTTTAAATGAAAAATAAATGCTGAAAGATGTTCTGATACTGGCCATCTGGATTTTTTCCTCTGTTTTTGAGAAACTGTGGGAGGCTTGTGAACTCTATTCACTAAAATCATTGAATTATATTGTCACTTTTCAAATGAAGTAAACCAGAATATGTTTTTTATAGTAACCTTTGTTTACCTCATTCATTACTTTGCATGTTCTCTGGATCCAATTTCTTTCAGGGTTATGCTCTCTAAGTCTCTTCTCCTGAATCATTAGTTTCATCTCTCCCTTTGTCTCACTCTACAAGCTATCTCAATAATTTTTTTTAAAGAAAAACAAATAAAACCACCCCAAACCAAACATTTATAAGCATAACTCATATTTATTTGAGTACTTACTAAGTGTCGAGCATTTAACCTGAATTGAATCCCTTAACCTTCACAGCAATCCTATGAAATAGATATAATGTTATCCTCTTTGACCAATAAACTTATTGAAATACAGAGAACTTAATTACTGCTTACAACACTAAAAGTTGTCAGAGCCAGGATTGGAAACCAAGCTCAGATGCATTTTCTATGTGTTGAGTCAGTTAGCTCCTCTGTCCCCAGTGCAAAAAAAAAAAAAGAAGATTCCTTTCCAGACTGTTTTATTTTTAGACTGTAGTATAAAATAAGAAACATTTATTATATCATACTTTTCATGGGTCAGAAGTCTGGACACAGCTTGGTTGGTTTCTCTGCACTAGGCTGCAAAGAAAGTGTCACAGGACTCTGTTCCTTTCTCAAACTCTATATCCTCGTCCAAGTTCTCATGATTGTTGGAAGATTTTAGTTCCTTGCTGTTGTAGGACTGAGGCCACTGCTTTCTTGCAGGCTGTCAGCTGAGGGTTGCCTTCTGCTTCTGGAGGCCCTATTGGCCATTACTTCCCTTCCACATGGTCTTCCATAGGCCCTCTCACAACATAGCAGCTTATTTCTCCCAAACTAGCAAGAGAATTTCCCTCACCCGTCTGCTAAGACAGAGTCATATACCTTAACATAATTATAGAAGTGACATCTCATTATCTTTGCCGCAGTCTATTGGCTAGAAAAAGCACATGCACCTAGGGGAAGGGGATTGTATAAAAGTGCAACCCATAGGGGCGCATCTTAGAATTCCGCCTAACACACCAACCTCTCTGTCCCCCAAAGCTTTGTGCTTTCTTGTTCTGTTTTTAGTTCAGCCTCTCAAAGGAAGAGCCACTATTTGCAGTCTTGAACTTCTTGAACATCTCTGTGAGTTTCCACCTATTTAAATCTAATCCCTACTCTCAGTTTGGTAGCATGCTCTGTTTTGTTTTTAACCTACATTCTATTTAACCTCCTCTAGTTCATTATGTGATAATATTTGACCATGCTATAGAATTGATTATCAAGGTCAATTTTATTCTAAATTGAATGTTAACTTTCATTGAACCTGGAATATAGTAACTACTAAGTTTTATTTATTTGAAAAGATTTTCTTTAAATTCTCATCTCTCTTATCTTGGTTTATCTGCCCTTCTAACGCTCCTTTGTTTTCTTTACTAGCAGCCTGGTGTGTCATCTAAATATCAGTGGACTCAAGTTTTCTTCCCAAGTTTCTGTGGCTTCTCACTCTTCTTACTTCCTTGGAACATTCCATATGCAATGATTCCTGAAATGCAAGCTCTAAATTCAGATTTCTTAAAAGTCCATGGCAGCGCTCATCCCAAATCCAGTTCAACATCTTCTCTATTTTCCTTCTCACAACCTACTCCTCTCCTGGAACATTCTTTGATGGGCTTCTTTTGCCAGATGTAGATATTCAAAGCTTCCCCATTTTTTCTATTTCTCTCCTATTTACATTTATATAGACATCAAATCCAATGGTTTTACCACACAAGTGGCTCTTCAATCTTCTCCCATGTCATTCAGAGACTTCTGCCTTTCTCATAAACTTTCACTTAGTATATACAAACACGACGTCACATTTTTGTCCACATTTAAATATTTGGTTTTGTTTTTAGGACATGAACATAAACAAAAGTCTCCCCCAATCATTACTGACTGGATTTATGGCTCTCTAGGACTCTATATTGATATGATACCTCCATGAGTTACTTCTAATAAATGCGTTGAAGAGATTCCTACATGAGCTCCTCATTTATATGCCTGATATGTCTTGTAGAAACAATCTTTAAAAGCATACATTGTAAAATTTAAATATAACAATATGACAATAACTAGTAATCATGTATGCAGAGTAATAGAGCTGAAAACTCTAATGACATACTAGAAAAAAAAAAAGGTAGAATCAACCACTTAAGTCTCAAATATCAAATTGAAGTTTGGAAAGTATAGTCTGTGGACCTCTACATTTTTGTAATGCAAAATAATCTGTGGAAAGCAATGCTTGTTAAGCCTTTGTTCTTTTCTCTGTCTAAACCTAATACCCCCATTTCCAAGTACCATAAATTAAGCTATATTCTTAGATTAGGCACTCATGCTTTTTCATTTGGGTGTGTAAGTCTATTTTCAAACGTACATACAGCCAGCCATCATATTAAACCATTATAATTCATCTACATTTATTACAGAAACATGTTTTTGTAATCTAGTGATCAGATTAGAACTAGCAAAACCTCTTAATGGCAGATCACAGGACAGGTCATTTTGCTTACGAAAAGCTCCTGAAGACTCAGCATCTGATGTGTGGCCTGGGGAGAAGGAATGATCCAAGGAATTTTAGCAGAAAATGACTCACAATAGAATAGTCAGACAGAGAAGAGTTATAGGATTTCAAAACTTGAGAGGTAATGAAGTGATAAGAGGTAAAAGGAGAAATGTCAACACCTTTATTTTTGCCTAGGATCGGCCCTCTCTGACCCTCCAAAGGAATAACTTATTCCACGTGGATAAATCTTATGGATATATAGAAAGTGTCATTCTATTTTATGTAAATGACCTCCAAAACACAACTGTAATTTTCAATAGAAAACAGACTTTTGCTTTACAAACTCACAGATACACATATGAACACACATAGACACATATATTTTATCTCCCAATTAGTAACCATCTGGGTCTACTGTCATTTTAATACAAAATAATAAAATATTGACTGTTTCATGAAAACCATTACCATTTTAATGAATGTCACTTTTTTTGCTTATTTTTATAATAAAAATATGACTTCTGTGTGTATTATGGGAAAAAATACAATTCTTCCTTGGTAGGTTTAGAGACATTATATGTTGACCTTTCATTTCACAGGTGTCCCTGATTGCGGGGACAAAGTCATCTGACCTTGTGTGACACCAATTAGACATTTCTATTGTATTAAATGTCTCATGTCAAACAGAAAATACATTTTTCTCTATTCTTTTCTGCCCTCTAAAAGAATGATGTCCTTCCTAACAAAATTAGAAATAAGAGCTATGAAATGAAATGGTCCTTAATAAATAAAGGTTTTGTTTTTTCCCCCTCAGTGTATTTTTTTCTCTCTTCACTATTCAGAAAGAACAAGATTCCAAGATATCTTAGACAATACAATTTGGCTTAACTCTTTTGCTGCTTTGCATGCTTGAAAATCGCTTCCACAATCGCTTTGAGACAATGAATACATAGCTGGAATAAGTGAAATTCAGCATATGTTGCAGTGTCTTTTGAATATTTTGAAGTATTAAACCTTGCCCATTTGTACAAACAGTATCGCTAGTGGAGCTAGAAAAAAATGACTTGATATGCTGTATATTTTCACTGTCAAATATAGACACAGAATTTGACAGGGTTTTTTACACGTACAATTTTTCACAACTGAAAAGGAAACATTTTTCCTTATGTCTATGTTCTACAATCCAGCTTGTCTAGGATACTTTTGAGCATGTATTCGATGCAATGTGTTGTTAGATGGTCAGAATGTTAATGCAGTTATTCTTTGTAGTTTCATGAGATGTAAAGCCAACTTGGAAATTAGAATACAGCAGAAATAGATAAATCCTCAATTAAGAGCATGAATTTTCTTTTGCTTTGTTTCCAAGTACTGACATTAAGAGTGAAAGGGGAAAATTTTTTCCTAAATGCATTTAATATCTTGAAAAACATGATATTTCACAGTAGTATATGTGATATTAACCACTTGCAATTGAATTTATTAATGCTCATTCCTTCACTATGAGTTTCACACTTGTTAATTCAGTTTGTTTATCTTGATGAGCTCAACTGCTTGTGATTACCACTGTTTTGAAGTTAGTTATACACGTGAAATGCTTTACCTAGATTGGAGAGTGTAGTTCTACCTTTCCAGGGTACTGATCAGTGATACTGTAAATTTACTTCTTTCAGTTTGTTTTGTGTAATTAATGTAATATAGTGGAAATATAAATTTAGATTCCTTTCCAGATAAAAATATATTTTTTCATGAAAGTCATATGAAATCAACATAGTAAAAGTCTCATCATTTATATTTCTAAGTATCATCAGATTGAACTTTTGTCTCCTAAAAGCAAATATTCCAATACACTTCCTAGCTTTCTTTTTTGTTGTTTCATATTATGATTTTTATTTATGTCATAACATCAAATGAATACAGGTTTCAGTGCAATCAAAAGAGGGCTATATTTTGGCTATGATTTATATGTTAACATTATTTGTGTATACAAATTTTTTTCTGAATTTTGCCAAATTCTAAGTGATATAATTTTTAGGGCTTCAGCCAGTGTGATTCTCCCACCTACAAATATAACATTACTATTTCCTTGAGGGTTAATTTCTGCTGCTGAGACATGTGCCCTGGTTTTCACTGACATTGAAATATTACCCGCAGCTATAAATCTTGTGTCAATTTCCTATGACTGGCATTCTACAGGTACAGCATATATTAAGCCTGCCTCCCACTTAGATATTGGTCTTCCCACCATGCTTTATTAAGTTACAGGTTTGGTTTATGCTGTTTAATGTAAACTGACCTCTAATTTTCTTATAAACTGTTATATTTGATCACAAGTTAGAGTGATGGAAACCTCATTTTCAGATTTGGGATGAAAAGACTTGCTGTGTTCTGTTATTAAAGGACATATCAGACAAAAGAGAACATTGTAATAATTATAATTGAATATAAGTCCATCTATTTCTTTTTAAAGCCTCATTAAGCTGAAAAATAATAAATGGAAACACATGTATTTCTGAGGTCTAAAATTAAGCGATCAGATAAAATATTTAAATATATTTTATGAAATAATATTTGATTATTTGTTGCAATATGAATATTTAAAACTTTTTCATATGTATTCTCTTTTTGGTTAGATTGGAACCTGAGATCTATTCTTAGTAAAGGTAATCTATGGTCTTGATAATTTAGAAACTTTTCAAAATCTGAGTTATACAATTCTATGTTATACATTCCAATTTATAAGTATCACCCCATGATGAGTTATTATAAGCTAAGACTATTCTAAAATACTGCATATGGGGACATAAACCTAGATTACGTTTTTCTCATAAATTATAAATGGTGTTACTTTACACAAAAAATATGTTCACTTCAATTTTATATATGTGTGTGTGTTGATTAACCAGTAAGATAAAAATCCTATAATCTTAAAATAGTGGAATTCATTGAAATACTGCCTGTTTTCCTTTTTACTGATAATTTTTTTAGTAAAATTTGCATCCCTGCTTCTTTATGACCTATGATTTGGATAGCATTTCTTTATTATAATTAAGATCAACATTGCAAAACTTGTTTTCACTGACATCATCTGCTCATTATTGTGAAATTTTGTGCTTTGTATTGAGAAAATAAATGCATTTTATGGCGATGCAAAAATAGCGAAGTGAGAAAAACACCATTTAATTTGACTACTGGATAAAAAGTTACAATAGTAGCATGCTTTACTTGTGCTACATTACTAGGAAGTTTCTTTCACATTTATTAATATGGTGAGCCTCATGACTGAGCTAAGTAAAGTATTATTTATGTACATTTACAAATGGAAAAATGAAGGTGGCAAGAGCGCAAGTAATTTGGCCAACGTAGAGTAATGCCCTGAGATTTAGACTCTAGACTATGATGTATAACGTGTTTCTGCTCTCTTTCCTCTCTTCTAAAGCAAAAACAAAACACACTCACTCTGCAACTCTATCTTCTCATTTTAATTCCACTTCTTTATTCCTTCACTTTCTGCCTCTCCTGGATCTGTACTTACAGAACACCACCAACCATATGGGGATATGTCTCTTGATTCTTCATATGGAAACCCATTTCAATTTTGAGCCTTTACACCATTAATTTCCATACTTCCTATTAAGTAACTTATGCCATAAACAAAATTTATAATCTTCTATATGGATTTCTGATAAAAGATGAGCATTTTATAGTCAAATAATGGCCAATGGATAAAATTTACTTGATTTTTCTGTTAAGGAAAAAGTCAGTGTTTGTGAACCTAAACTACTCTAAAAAATGTCTTAATGAGAAAAAAAAAATCAGTGTAAAGAAGTAAGCATTCTTCAATATTGCCCAAGGTGACATTTTTCCATGTCATGAGTGGTTTGAAAATATTTTTATAGGAGTAGCAACACACATGCACAAATGTGTGCATGTAATAGAATTTTTAATTGTAATACAATGAATAATATGATTGGAAGTAGATCTAGTTTAATTTCTATATTTTTAAGGGATAAAAAACATGAAACGTATGGAGTATAGAATTGTTCTAATTCTGAAATGTTTGCAAATTTGAGGCTGAATGCTCCACTCTATAAGTTAAGCTTTCTAAGATGGTACACATCTCATGAATGATAAATCATCACACCGTTGCTGATCAGTTACAGATGTGACTGTATTGCAGCAAGCAATTGTCTCTTGCCTAAAACTGATTATTCTTATTACCTGACAAGTCACTTCACAATTTTAAATGAGAACTGAGGACCAACTATACAGATTGGTTGCACTCTTAGGGTGATTGATAAGGATTTAATTATAAATCATATTTTAATTGAGTTACTCTGTTCAACCAAGTATAGCTTATGCAATTTAATGTATAAAATATTAATTCATGCTATAATTGAGTTTGTAGTTTCACAAGGGCTCACTGCCCCAGAATGCAGTGGATGACTTCAAAAACGATAGCTCCCTAACCTGCCCAGTGAATGAGCCTAATAAATAAATCCTGCATCATCAATATAAAAGGCCTGTGTATGCAGTTTCTTCATTTCTCATCAAAATATAGCAGAGACAAAACTGAAATAAATCTGATTTCAAGTTCTTTAGAAAGACAAATTCAAAATGCTATGGGTTTAATAACTGATTTTTTAACCTGTGTGTACATCTCAGAGAAGTTATCATCGTCATCATCAATTTACATTTATTGAGTTCCCACTTGGTTTTTGGCACTGGAGTAGACTGAGCAGAGAAAATAATGATATAAACTATTTCTAGAGTGCTAACCTTCACAAGAGTATTATTTCATGCATTCATAAATAATATTAAATCAAAGCAGATTATCATTTTTAAAACTGAAATATATTTATGAAACTTCCAGTATTTTTAAAAGAATTTTTTTCTGCTGCTTCCGATATTTTTGCCTTTTGAAAGGTGGCCTTAGCTCCATGAGTGGAATCCTAAGCTGATGCCTTTTGAGAAGCTTTTGAAGACATATTGCTATGCTTCTCTTTCAGAAAACCTAAATGGCCTTTTTAGTTTTCATTGTCTGCTATGGTTTTTAAGTGCTTTGCAAGTTTTCCTGACTTGCATCTTCCCCAGGAAGCATCAGTGAATACGGGAAGTGTGGTCGCAGTCAGGAAAGTCAACCTCATTAAAGTGATGTTCTGAGGTTGCCCGTTTATTTGCTGTTTATAAAATGCACACGGTATTTGCTTACTGTGTAAAAGTCAAAGACTGATTGTTCTGTCAGGACTGGAGACACAGCTTTTGATCTGATATTTAGTTCTCTACATTTTTGGTCTCTCCTAATCATCATAATAAGGACTTTCTAATTCTGAGCTTAACCTACAGGTGCTTTAATGATAGTTTGCCGCTTGCTATTCTATACCAGGAGGGCATGTGAATAAAAGATCTGCACTGAGCTACCGAAAAAATAAAGTGAAAATTTTAACTCAGTCTATAGAACAACAAAATGCTATTGAAATATTAAAATGCAAATAATGTAGTAATGCCTTTAGTATTAAATGCTTTGTTTTGAAAGACAATGAATTTCTTCTTGTCCCCTATCAGTTGTGTGGCCCTTTTACTAAAATTAAAGTTTCATAAAATGAAAGTTATTTTATTATGAATCCTTGGTCGAAAATATTTACTCACTATTTATTTTATGCCAGCTACTATGGAGCAGCACAGAAGTATTCAGAATGATTTTCTTGCTCTCTGAGAACATATGATATAGCTGGACTATAATGCTTTATTTTACTATTATTCAAAATATGATCTAGCAACATCTTAGGTGGAGACTCTTTCACCAGACTGGAACCCGGAGTGAGGAGATAAACAGGTGTTGTAAGCAGCAAATAAGCCTTGGTGGTGAAAAGCCCCAGAGATCGTACAATGTAGCCTAAGCTAATTAACACTGGGAGAAAAGTTACAAGAGCTCATGTAAAATTTTTAACTTTAGATCTCTTTCTCATGTAGAGTTGAATACTAAGTACATGAATAGTCAGCAAATAAATATGGTGGATTTTATTCCTGGGGTTTTGCTTGTTTGCTTGCACTCCACCTAATATGATTTGCTTCAAGAATATTCAATATATAGTTATTCTAATTTATAAATAAAAACACAGGACTCCTATTTTATAGTATGCTTCATTAAATTATATTAAATAGAAAAAATTCCAGGCAATTTTTAAAACGATGAATTTATATTTACATAAACTGCAATTTTCCCATCCAAGGTAGTTAAATAGAGTGACTTTGATGTGTAACATCTCTTAATTATTTTAAAGATGCATATTATTTTTTAAATCTCCCCTATGTCAGAAATTAATCATGGGGAGAGAAACTCAAACTCTCCTCCTGGGTCAGAATAAGGGAGGACCTAAGTGGGTTTAGTTCTGAAAGAGTTGTTTTAGTTTAAGGCTGAAGGCATGAGAATCTGGTCCCCCAAATATCTTCCTACTTCTCAACAGATAGAAGCCTCAGTTTCCCTTCCCTCCTCCTCTCTAACCCTATCTCTGTAGGAACCCTGGAATGAGCTCAATTAGTCTAATAGTTCATAAACCCTTTACTTTAATATGAAATTAAAATTAAACTGAAGGATTCACAAATAGAGCTTGTATATATTTTGAAGAACATTTTATTAGCCTAATCACATAAGTTTCTATTAATTTTCATTTCCATAATTAAACCCATGATTTTATATAGTTCTCCTGATCCACGGTCATACCGTAAGCTATTGCAGCACACCAAGCAGTGGAACCCTGTGAAGCCAACTATATTCTTAGCAATTAAGAAGTTGAACATTCAGGTACAGGAAAGTAAATTTCCACAGAGTAATGCTAATATCTGTGTCAAGTCTGTTCTCTTTCATCCCTGCCTTTCCCAAGTAGAATTTTGGCCCTGAGGTATTTTGTGAGTCCTACTGTTCCCTTTCTAAAAAGGTAAGAGAAATTGGTGGCCTAGCTTTCTAGTGAAACTTTTGCTTCTTCTATATTCCACTCATTGTTTTCTCCTGTTTCTAGAGTATCACCAACGATTCTATTTCTGTTCTAATTCATATAATTGGAGCATCCATCTGCATTCCTTATCCTTCCTTTAACTCACAGTGCTGAATTTAGCGTCTTTAAAGTATTTCCTGACTTTAAATCTAAAATCTAAGTAGCTCTAATATTTCCATGACTTTGCTACATAACACAGACTGGCTTTGAGGTGAAAAGTCCATTTTCTCTTGAAAACTGAGGTTATAGGAACTCACATTACATAAGATTGTCATAAATGGTCATACATTTTTTTTCCAGAACCTCAAAAATTTAAGAAATGTTTTTCCCTATGCAGAGACATCTACGTATAAAATTAGTATGTAAAGCCATCAACAACTCTTTCCCTACTGGACATATATATTTCATGATTGATTTACATAGGCCTGAGGATTTTCATCGATGAATAATTAAAATAGTTTCAAAATTTGAGAAATATTCCTGTATAAATACAGATGTAATTATATAGGCATATGTGTGTGGACAGACAGGAAAAACTGAAAGGGATTCCTTCTAAAGGCAAATTACAACGGTGGCCTTGCAGGTCTCCTAGAAGAAAATCTACCCTGGGTAAAAATCAAATCTGTCATGACCCGCCTTAGCCGGAGGTCTGAGAGGACAATGGCTTCAGGTACAGCATGACACCTATTACTCGGATTGCCTCAATCCAGACACATTCAACTTTTGTAAGCATTCACTGGAGAACAAAATTATAATACTTTGGAGGCCATGCAATCTTCAAATGGAAATTTGATAAATAATACAGAGGACTAAAAGAGCCTCCCCTTACACCTTTCATATGGGAGTAATGAGGTTGGATTCCGAGTTGACAGTTTGAGGGCAGCAGGGCACCTACCTTCCTGAATGGTATGTCGGCAAAGCCGTGGGCTAATCATGGCAGGAGGCAGGAAGTCAGGAGCTGGTGCTATCAGAGGCAGCCTGAGAAGGCAAACTGGCCAGGTTTATTAGCGCCTTGTGATTTCTCTGCAGACTGTGAAATACCAGCACCAAAGGTAGCTGTACATACATATTAACAAGAATTTCTTTGTTCCCACTGGCAAATGAGCCCTAAACTCACAAGGAGTGCTTTTTAAAGTGACTTGATTTGACAGTCTGCTTGGCACATAGAAGTTACTCTACTGATTATTTTCAGAATGAAGGCTATTTCGGTTCTTTGATTTCCTCAAAGCAACTGAAACGACTCTTCCCTATTAAGGCATGCTGGACACAGTAAATTAAGCTGGGAGAAAGAAGAACTTGTAAGGACAGGTTCAGAAAATGCAACATTTGCCTTAGTCTCTTGGATGATTATGGGACTTATTATCTAAACACTGAGGTGCAGCTCTGACCAAACACACTGATTAAAAGTGAATTTTCTGGTGCCAGCTCACAGCTCTCTTAAGTACACTCACTGCTTTGTGTATAGAAACCAAATTTGAGTGTATGCCTTTGCATCTGGAATATTATAACATCATTAATTTTATTATAATTCTATTATTAGTGTCATCAATGGCAGAACGAGGATTATTTGTTGCCCAAATGCTTATTACACTGAGTTTTTAAGTTAAAATGACCAGCATTGTAGGGAATTCTCATCTAGATCATAATCAGTTTAAAAAAACAGTACAAATATGTGACATTCTATGACTTTCTTGGTATTTGTGGCTATATTACTATTTTTTTAAATATATGTGTGTATATATGTATGTATATGTATATATACTTTCATTGTGTATATATATATGCATATATATACCCATACGTAAATATATATATCTGTGGATTCGAGTTTGTTTCCATTAAAAGGTGCAAATAATATTTGTAATAAAATATTTTTTAGGCTCTCGTTTACCACTTGGTCTATGTTCTGAAATTGTGCACCAAACTCTTTAAGGTGGTACAGGTCTCTTCCATAGAGTAGCAATATGCTTCCTGGCATCTGGACGCATATAATGTTCCACTAACATTATCTTTACATTAAAAAACAAAATTGAATATCCCAAGGCGTAGGGAATAATAATAAATTATGTAATTGACCCATAGTACCTGGCACATGTTATTTGTTTAATTTCTGTCTGTTTCCCTACTTATACACAATTATGTATCACGATTATAGAAAACCTAATTATAGACTTTGCACAGATCTATATAGTGGTACATCATTTCTTTGTCCTTCTTTGTTTTAGTAGTTTAAAAATTGAACATCGTTAGAGTCAATTCCATGGAGTATGGTAGATACAGAATTAACTTCTGAAATCTGAAAACATGAAGTATATTTATAGAGTAGTGCACTGGTTTCAAAAGTAAATAAAGAGAATCAGTCGCATTATACATTAGACTGGTATTCAGGAATCAATCTTTTAATTTGATAGCAAAATTCCCTTTAGTTCAGTGAAAGCATCATTCAGTCAGTCTTAAGGGAACAAACTAAAATGATATTGGAGTTAAACTGAGCTAAGGGATTACATTAGCGCTAGTAAGATAGATGAAATTAATGCAAAATATATTTTTATGTTTTTCAATGTAAAGAAGTCCTTCTGCAAATTATCCCATTTAAATATATTCTACGATGTTTATATGTATTTGGTTTTGTGTGTGTGTGTATGTGTGTGTGTGTGTGTACACAGGCTCATTTGAAAATTGATTATTTTTTATGTGAACCTTATACTAATGAGATTGTGACTTATTTAATATATTAATAGTAAAACTACAAATTCTTTAGCATTTGCTTAAAATCTTAATATTATGTGAGTATGTGTTGGAGATAGTTTAATAATTTTGGCATCCTCAATTCATGTCGTTCATTTCTGGCTGGTGCACTTACCGATATTGATCTACCTGTCTAAAAAGGCTTAAATAATTAATAATAAGATCTGGAGGTGGCATACATCACGTTCTTTTGTCAGGACATTGTCTTTTTTCACTCCTAGCTAGAAAAGAGCTTTAGAAATGTAACCTCCAGGTGGGTGGTTCTGTGCCCACTTAAACCCTAATACTATGGAAAGAGAGAGAGATTAGCTGTCTTCAACAGGATTTGAAAAAATGGAATTTTAAATTTCTGTTCCAAATCTCATTCATGGAGTTTGCAAAAGATGCTTGGCAATGCAGTCACCCAGTTCCTTGAGTGCAAACCCTGAATATGACATCCTTGATTACTTCACTTCCTGTTTCCCTACCAACTTGCAATCTTTCCCGTGACCTCAGTGACCTCTTATGTTTATGATCTTTCTTCACCTCTTCTTTTGGCATCTACATTCTCTAGGTTTCTATTTCATCTCATCAGGTGAAACTTTTCAATCCTCTCAGGCAACCTTTGGCCCCTATTCCCACTGTGTACACTTTGGAGTACACTTTTCTCATCCTCCCATAGCCGGCAAACTCTCTCTAGATGGGATACCGTCCAATACCATCTATATCAGTTTGCTAGAGCTGTCATAACAAAATACTACAGACTGTGTGGCTTAAATAGCAGAAATGTATTGTCTCCCAGTTCTGGAGGCTGGAAGTCCAAGAACAAGGGTTTGTCAGGGTCGGTCTCTCTTGAGGCCTCTCTCCTTGACTTGGTACATGGCCACTTTCTCACTGTGTCCTCACATGGCCTTTCCTGTGTGCATGTGCAAACTTGGTGTCTCTTCCTCTTCTTATAAGGGTACCAGTCATATTTGATTAGAATCCCACCCTAAAGGTCTCGTTTACCTGAATTACCTCTTTAAAGAGCTTATCTCCAAAAATGCTTATATTTTGAGGTACTGAGGGTTGAAACTTCAACACATGAATCTTGGGCGGTGGAGGGCGCAATTCCACCTATAACACTGTCATTTTTGAAAAACCTGATTACTCTCAAACTTAGGTTCAGATTTCTTAGCTCCAGATATATACAATGTCTTTTGACTCTGCAGGTGTGATGTGTATTACATATCTCACTTACTGGGTAGAGACTGTATTTTCACCAGTAGAATGTTCAGTGTTTGGAACAACAAGTACTGCAGAATAGGTGCTCAAGCAATATCTGCTGAATATATGAACTGAGACAGAAAGGGTACGGTGGTGTTTGCTAGAAATCAGAAAATAACATTTACAAAGAAGTAAATACAGACGTTTCCTCTCTAGCTTGACAACATACTGTATATAAGTTTATCATTATTATTATCAGCGTGTGATTCTTGCAGCATTCCAAATGGATAATAAAGCACAGTGAATGAAATAATCCCAGTGAATAAACTTCATCAAATACCCTTTTCAATCCACACACCTATAGGTAGAGTGAAAATAAAACTAAAAGCCTAAGAACACATGAATAAATGAATAATAGTGAATGTATATATTAATGAATAATAGGAAGTTAAAATAAAACAAAAAGCAAAGGTCCATTTATTTTTTTAATTCTTATTTCGTGGAGTCATCTAACTTTTAAAATTAATGTCTTTATTTTGAGATGATTTCAGATTAACATTCAGTGTAAGAAACAGTACACAGTTTCCATGGATCCTTTACCCAGTTTACCCCAGAATTTTGCAAGACTACAACAAAATATGACAATATATTTTGATACAAACAAGATTCAGAACATTTCTGTCACCTCAAGGATCCTTCGTGGTGCTCTTTTATAGCTACACTCACTTTCCACCGGCCCCCATTTCCTTAGTCAACCCCTAGCAACCACTAGTGTGTTCTCCATTTCAACAATTTTATCATTTTAAGGTTGAAGATCATTGTCTAAATGGAATCTGAAATATGTAAACTTTTGGAAATGACTTTTTCTTTTTTTTTTTCACTGAGCATAATTGTCTGGAGATCCACCTAAGCTGTGGCATGATCAGTAGTCTGTTCCTTTGTATTTCCTGTGTAATATCTCATCATTTGGATGTACGGTATTGTGTTTAGTGATTCATCCTTTGCAGAACGTTTAGGTTTTGTTACAGTTTTGGGCTGTTACACATAGAGATGCTGTGAATGTTTATTTATAAGTTTCTGTGTGAATGTACATTTTCCTGTCTCTGGCATAAATGCCCAGGAGTGCAGTCTCCAGGTCATAAAACAGTTGCATGATTGGTTTGGTTTTGTTTTTTAAGAAACTTGCAAACTGTTTTCCCGAGTGTCTGTACCATTTCATATTTACACCAGCAATGTTTGAGTGATTCTGTTTCTTGGGAGCCTTGCCAAAATTTTGGTGTTATCAATATGTTTTATTTTATTTTTCATAATTTTATTTTAGCGTTATTGAGATATATGAAAAATTGCACACATTTAATGTATACATTTTGATGAGTATGTATATGTATAGATACCATCACCAGAATCAATGTAATAAACATAGTCATCACTTCCAGAAGATTTATTGTGTCCCATTAACTTTGCGTGTGTGTTAAGAGCACTGAGCATGAGATCTACCCTCTTAATAAGTTTTTAGGTGAACAACATTGTATTGTTAACTGCAGGCACTATTTTATGTGGCAGATCTCTAGGTGTTATGCATCTTTTATCACTGTAATTTTATACCCCTTGAACGACAACTCCTTTCCTGATAGTTGTGTAGTGATAACTTGTGATTTTAATTTTCATTTCCTAATGAGATTGTGAATTAGTGCTGTTTTATTAACATTTTTGTATTTCTCCACCGAAACTATCAGATATTTCTTTTTGGGAGAGGTTTCAAAAGTACATTTCAATTGCCATAGAAATGTAGAGGGCTATTCAAATTATCTGTCTCATATTGGATGAGTTGTAGTGGGTGTGTTTCTCAAGGAAACCATCCATTTCATCTAAGTTTTCTAATGTATGTATTTAGAGTTCATAGCATTTTCTTTTTTTTGATGTCTGCAAGTTCTGTTGTGATATCCCCTGTTTCATTCATGATACTAATAATTTGTGTCCTCTTTTTCTGTCAGTTTTGCTAGAAATTTTTCAGTCATATTTGTCAATCAACTTTACAAAGAATCAGCACATTTCTACATTTGTTTCTATATATTTTTTCTGTTTTCAGTTTCATTGTTTTCTGCTCTTATTTACATTATATCCTTCCTTCTGTTGGCTTTGGATTTATTTTACTTTTTGTAGTTTTTTCAGAATAGAGCTTGGGTGATCATTTCGAGACTTTTCATTTTCTTTAATGTTTTTATTTAGTGCTACAAATTTCCCTCCCAGCAATGCATTAGCTATTTCTAACAACTTTTGATATGTTGTATTTTTATTTCAATTCAATTCAGAGCATTTTGTTATTTCCCTTGGAGCTTCCTTTTTAGCCCACAGATTTTGTAGAAGTGTGCTGTTTTGTGTCCATATGTTTGAAGCTTTTCTATTATCACTGTGTTCTGAGGACACACCCTTTATGTTTTTAATTATTTTAAACTAGGTGAAGTTAATTTTATGGCCCAGAATATGGTGTATTACTGTTGTTGCATACCATGCTATACGAGTTAATTAGATCCTGTTGGTTGGTTGTGTTGTTGAGTTCTACATCCTTGTTGATTTTCTGTTCAGATATTCTATCAACTGTTTAGAAAGGAATGTTGAATTATCTAACATTAACTGTGGATTTATCAATTTTTCCTTTTGGTTCTATCAGATTTTGCTTCACATATTTTGAAGCTCTGTTGTTTGTTGTATATCAATTTAGGATAACTACGTGTTCTTGTTGGATTGACCCTTTAGTCAGTATGGAATATCCCTTTGTCATTTGTAACTTTATTTTCTCTGAAATCTTCCTTATATGATATTAATATAGCAATTGCTATTTTATTTTGATTAATATTTACATGATAATTCTTTTTCTAGCAGCCAACCTAAATCATTATATAGGAACTTTCTTGTAACATATATGCAATGTTTTTAAATCCATTCTGCCAACCTCTGTATTTTAATTAATGTATTTAGGTAATTTATGTTTAACATACTAATAAGTATAATATTGTTGATATGTTAGGGCTGCCATTTTATTTTTGTTGTTTGCTTGTTCTCAGGTTTCCTTTCTTTCTTTTAGTTTCCTGCCTTTCTACGGGTTACTTGAACATCTTTTACAATTCCATTTTTATATACTTAACAGTGTTTCTGAGTGTGTCACTTTGTATAGTTTTGTATTGGTTTCTCTGGGTATCTCACTATCTATCCATAACTTATCACTGGTGTGATATTTCATCAGTTCAAATGAAGTGTAGAAATCTTCCTTCATGTGCCTTAGTTTCCTCCATTTATAATTGTCTTAAATATTTACATGTAATAGAATACACCAGACAATTTATAATTTTTGCTTCAACAATCAAAGATGCTTTAGAAAACTAATGAGGAAAAGGTAAATGTGTATTCATATGCTCTTACCTTTCTATCATGTATTCTTCCTTTATGATGTTTGAAGATTCCTTCTTCTATCATTTATTTTCTAGTTTGAGATGTTTCTTTAACCATTCTTTTAGGATAGGTTATTGGTGATACATTTTCTTACTTTTCATTCACCCAGAAATGTTTTGATTTCTCTATAGTTCCTGGGGTATATTTTACTGGATATAAAATTCTGAGTTGACAATTCTTTTCTTTCAGTACTGGAAAAATATTGTGTCACTTTTTTTCTGGCCTCTATGGTTTCTAATGAGACACCCACTGTTATTCATCTTGGTTTTCTTTTATAGGTAAAGTATCATTTCTCTTTTGCTGCTTTTGAGATTTTTTGTTTGTATTTGTTTGTTTTTAGTTTTTAGAAGCTTGGTCATGATGTGTTTTCAGGTGGATTTATTTGGGCTTATCTTGTATGGAGTTCATTCAGCTTACTGAGTCTATAGGTTTATATTCTTTGCCAAATTTAAGAAGCTTATAGTCGTTGTGTTTGAGCACTTTTTCAGTTTATCCTCTTTCTTCTCTTTTTCTGGGATTCCAGTGATGTGGATACTAGATCTTTTGTTATAGTCCATGGGGTCTTGAGGCTCTGTTCACATTTTTTCCTCTATTTTCTCTTTGCATTTCATTCAAATAGCATAATTACAACTGTTCTGTGTTCCAGGTCACTGATTCTTTTTTCTGTCCTCTCCATTCTGCTGTTCAGCTCATCCCCATTGTTTTTTTTTAATTGTGTTTTTCATTCCTAAAATAGCAGAGGTTTCCACTGAGACTGTGGGTGGAGTAAAAGTCAGTTTCATTACCATCAGTGAGGATGAAATCCATGCTCCCTATTTGACCTTCTCTGACATAACTGTGCCAGAAGGGATGGGGCACCTGGTATAGCCTGACAAGTGTAGATGTCTTGAATACCCACTCAGCCTTTCCTGGGATGAGTGAGATGGGGCAGTAACTTTTTTTCTGTGGTATTTTGCTGAATTACAGCAGTTATTACCTAAAGTTTCTCTTTCACTTAACTGACCCTTTTCTGGTCCTTTGGTTGGAAAATGCAGGCTTTTGCTGAGGATTTTTCTCTGTACCCATTGGCACTTCTGGAGCGCCAACTCCCTTAGCTCCAGTCTGTAATACACAAGGCCAAAAGGAAAACCTAGAGAACATATCATTGTGTCATTTCGTGGGTCTGAGATCCCTAGTTTATCTTCCTTTTCTCTCCACCCTTCAGAATCTTCTATGTTCATTTTGTATATAAATGCTTGGGATTTTTATTTGGACTCAGTGGGAGGAATAGGGAAATAGACATCTACTCCATCTTTCTGGAATCAGAGGTCTGATCAAATCATTTAATTTGAAAACTTGATATAACTTTAAAAGTTCAACACTCCAAAAGCTGCTAAAGGTCATTTTATACTTTAGAAAACCCAAGCAGTAAAGTGAATTGTCTAGTCCCTGTCTCAGGGGAACTTGTTAACAGAAAAGATCATGACATTGTTCAATAATTTTTTTTCTATATCATCCTGTTTCTTTAAAATTTAAGATAAAGCTAATTATAGACAATGGTACAGTTTTATTAAAGTCACTTTTCATTGCACAGATTCATATACGCCATCTTTGTTTCTCTCTCTCTCTTTATTCTTTTTAGTCCTCTTCATCATTGCTTAGAGTAGTTACGTGATGCGAACAACTGATTACTAAAACCTTTAAGAAAACTGTTAGTCCTACAATCCTGGGTCCTGAAACTAGAGAATATAAAGCCAAGCTTCTAGTGTTTCTTAATCTGTAGGAAATAAGCAGTATCATACAAAGGCAATTACGTTTACTGGGTCAACATAGCCCAGTTGGTTTACCCCTTCAGATTCTGGAAACACGGTATAGAAGCTAATGTTGTCAGACTTGGATTTTAGTTCTCATTCTGTGTGGGGTTTAAACGTAGCTGTTGTGCAGGCTATGAACTCCTCTTCTCCATAAGGTTCCAGTAATGACTGTCTTCAGGATTATTAAAATGATTAAATGAAATGATGTTTGTTAAGCACATAGAAAAAATTACAAATGTAATAAATGGCAGATATCAGACATTACAGTCATTTTAGGGTTTTTTTTTTTTAATTTGGAAAGTGAGATGATACATAATATAAGAAGCTTTTGTTTGATTGTAAGATGTTTGTAACATCTTTAAATAGTACAATTGGTTGAATCTATATGTGTTTTTGCTATGAGAAGTTTTAAAAATTTTCTGGATTCATTAATTGACAGAAGTTAATGATACGAAGTCACCCTGAAAAAACATGTTTTTCCTCAGCATTGATGTTTTAGAGACTTATTATAATGGTAAGAAAATGTGGTAATGTGATAGGTCACCACAAGGCAAGTTATAGTCCCTGACACTGACCAGCTGTTCAGCTTGTCATTAAAAAGAAATTACTTGGGCTTCCCTGCTGGCGCAGTGGTTGAGAGTCCGCCTGCTGATGCAGGGGACATGGGTTCGTGCCCCAGTCTGGGAAGATCCCACATGCTGCGGAGCAGCTGGACCTGTGAGCCATGGCCGCTGAGCCTGTGCGTCCGGAGCCTGTGCTCTGCAACGGGAGAGGCCACAACAGTGAAAGGCCCGCGTACCGCAAAAAAAAGAAATTACTTTACAACATAGAAATCCATCCTATCCCTTCATTCAGGATATACCTGCCCCATAAACCAGTCAATACATTTGTAAAGAGCATCTGATTCCACAACATATCCACTCAAAGTAACCTATGTTATCTCATGATTTCTAAACATACAGTTTATTTTTAACTACAATATATAATATTTTAGCAACGATGTATTTCTGAATGAACTCTCTTCCTCCAGCCCCCACTTTTCTTGAGAAAAGGAGTGCATATCTACTTCTAAATCCAGTGTAGTTAGGGAGCCATTCTTAAAATGTTTCAAAAAAGAAACTAATCCAGTTATTTGTGTATTTGCTCTTTTTCGCTTACATCTTCTAAGCTGGCCCTTCGTGCACATAAAATTTTTAGGGACACATCATACTTGGATGTATAGACACCACTTATAAGTCTTGTAAAATGAATACAAAACAGGAATGTATTTTAAAACATTACAGCCTGCCTTCTTCCAAAAAGAATTTCAGGCAAATTTAGTGTGTTTTAAAATGTGACAAAATAACATAAACTAGGGAAATAATATTTTAAGAAAACTTAAAAAAAGACCTGGCAATAAAGTAGAGGGTTTTTCAGCTATAAAATATGCAAATAATCTAAGAATTACATCCATATAATTAACCAGAATACCATCTGAGTTGCCAAGGAAAATAATTTTCATTTTCATTACTGGGTAAGAAGGAACATCTGAGACTTCAGATGGTGAAAGGGTGACTTTGCTCTAATTCATGAAGATCAGGACAGCACATTTCAATATGATCCAATTAAAAGGAGCCCAGGGACCATCCATGACGATAAAAGGCGACTACGATTAAAGCTTGTGTTATTTAGACATTGTTATTCACACCATAAGTATCACCATGTGCTCTGCAAACTGCAGTGTGCCCTCAAGGTGGTCATATGGATCACAAGATCAAACTTTTTCTATTAGATGCATGCTATGGGACAGGCTTGCTTAAAATGAAAGGAAATTTCAACATGTCGAAAAGGATAATGTCAAACTGGGGTATTACCAAATTAGACATAAAAGTTTTGGTGAAATGAAACACTATACCATGATTTATTATATTTTGGTCTGTTGTTTTTAAGTCTTGATATTTATTTTTGTCTGTTTGTCTGTTTGTTTATTAATGGGAGGACTTGGGAGCCAGAGCATTTACGATAGCTTTTTTATTTGATTCGGTCTCCTCAAATGAAAAATCTTGTTGAAATGGCTAATTTTGGAAGAATGTTGACCAACAGAAATTATCTAACAAGGTACTTGTTGGTATTTGGGGGAACTCACTTCGAAAGAGAATTCCCTGATGACCTGCTCTAACCCTAAATCATTGTACATTCAAAAACTAGAGTTTAAGGCTCGTTGGTTATATCTGAAAGCTTACTCACATTTGTGTTTTAAATATTCCAAGATTTACATACTTTTATGCACTATTTCTTGTATTTTGCGCTCTTTTCTCTCCCTTTTCACTTTCTCTCTATTGTATACCTGTGACTCTTAAGCATATACATTTTTGTTTTTTTTATTAATCCTCTACATTCTTGAGATATTTAGAAACATGCATTGTCTTCTGATTTTTGCTAAACTGATAGGTTACACAACAACTTTAGAGAACAGGGAGATGTTTTGACTACTCTCTTTGTTACTGGAACTAAATTTTCAGGCCAACCTCAGTACATAAACGGCACTGACCTTTGTATTTCCATGTGAGTTATGGTGTGGTACTATAAACCTTGTTTGTTAAGTGACTTGCAGCTCTCCCATTATTGAATATGTTCTATTATATTGTATAATATAATACTTTCTCTATATCTGCTTTTCTCTCATTTAGAAAATATTATTTTTTTTGTGGGTGTGTGAATATTTGCACTTAGGGCATTATGATAGGCTGAATAATGGCCTTCCTGATATGTCCATATCCTAATTCCTGGAACCTGTGAATGCTACCTTATTTGGAAAAAGAGATTTTGCAGATGTTTTTAAGTTAAGCGTCTTGAGAGGGAGATTATCCTGAATTATCCGAATAATTAAAAAGCTGAGTCAGAGTTGGAAGAGAAGGTGATGGGATGAGGGAAGCAGAGATTGGGGTGATGTACTCTGAAGATGCAGGAAGTCAAAGAATAATAGTGGCCACTAGAAGCTGAAAAAGGCAAAGAAAGGGATTCTCCTCTGAGTCTTCAGAAAGCATCCTCCTTGTTGACACATTGACACTAGCCTGGTAAAACTGCCTTCAGAATCCTTCAATCCAGACCCAAAGAGACCAAATGTCTGTTGCTTTAAGCCACTAGGTTTGTGGTAACATGTTACGGCAGCAACAGGAAACTACTGCAAGCATAATTTTTTTTTTTTTTTTTTTTTTTTTGCGGTACGCGGGCTTCTCACTGTTGTGGCCTCTCCCGTTGCGGAGCACAGGCTCTGGACGCGCAGGCTCAGCGCCATGGCTCATGGGCCCAGCCGCTCCGCAGGCATGTGGGATCCTCCCGGACCGGGGCACGAACCCGCATCCCCTGCATCGGCAGGCGGACTCAACCACTGTGCCGCCAGGGAAGCCCATATTATTTTTATAAAAGGAAAAAAAGGCTTTATTGAAATTTAAATAAATATTTCTTTTAAATATAGTATATTTACAGAGTTGTGCAGCCATCACCATAATCTAAATTTAGAACAATGCTATTACCCTTAAAGAAATCCCATGTCTATTCTTAAGAATATGTGTTTTTTTTAATCAAAAATAACATAACTGCTATTTAACATAGGTGGTGGCATCCCATGAATAATTAGGCAAAATAATTCAGCTTTTGTTAGGAATCGAGTAGGGAAGGGTATGGAGGTGAAGGTGAATAAAAACCTTTAGGGAAATCCCTGTGGTTCTGGGCCACTTAGAGTAATTCTGTTTCATCTACAACACCCACTAATAATTACAAATTCAGTTTAATCTTAGAATAGAGAGTAAATTTAGGTAAATCTTTTTCTATACATCTTGCTTGTTTCAAAAAGAATTTCAGATGTCTACCAAAGAATCCAAAATAAAAGCAGGAAAAACATATAGAAATTAAAATCTCACTACAAAATGTGGCAGGGACTCAAGCTGAAACTTCACACCTTAGTGATCCATATTAGTTACCTGAGTTGGAACAAAAGTTTGTCACCAAACTTTTTTTTTTTTTTTTTGCGGTACGCGGGCCTCTCACCGTTGTGGCCTCTCCCGTTGCGGAGCACAGGCACAGGCTCCGGACGCGCAGGCTCAGCGTCCATGGCTCACGGGCCCAGCCGCTCCGCAGCATGTGGGATCTTCCCAGACCGGGGCACGAACCCGTGTCCCCTGCATCGGCAGGCGGACTCTCAACCACTGCGCCACCAGGGAAGCCGTGTCACCAAACTTTTGAAGATTAACGTGAAAGGGAACTCTTTTTCATCAGAGTCTTAAATAACCTCATATAAAAATAAGCTAATTGTCCAGGGAAAACATGATACTTTTTGGTATCATAATGAGAGAAGTATTTATTCTGAATGCTCACCTGATGAAGACACTGTAATAAAGTACAATCATTCATCCACAAATATTTATTCAGCCTACTATGTGCCAGACATGGACACTAGGTGCTTGGGATGCATTAAAGAAGATGCAGATAAAATCCCCTGCACTCAAGGCCCCCAGATCCCTTCTGGCAGCCACTGTAAAGTCCTTTAAAGAGATTTGGCAAAGAGTCACCTAAAGCTGGCAGCACCACCCTACAATCACAACTTAGTAAAACCAATTATAAAGACAGACCGGACTGCGTCCTTGAAAATCATTTAGCGTCATAATTCTTTTAGTAAATTTTGGCCGACATTGATTTGAGATGAACTCCTTGGCAAATGCCAGAAATAGAGCTCTTTTATGTAGCCATGGGAATTCAGAGCCATGTTCCTTAGAAATAGTCAAGGTGGGGTTAGGGTTTTAATCCTTTTACGGAGGCTTAAAATCTCAGTAAGGCCATTTGGGGTGAGCCGTGGGGTGTCCACATTCAGAGCTCAACTTCTTTTGAGAAAATTGTTTTGAATCAGCTTCACCCATAGAGCTGTGGTGAGAAAGGATTCCAGATCCATTCTGTAAAGCAACTTTGTTTCGCTCAGAAATAGTATTTGTAGTAGTGCATAACTAAATAGGGTTGAATGAAAACAGCACCTTAATAAAACACCCACAGAATTTCACATTAAAAAGTGATATTTTTCTTTATGAAAAAATAGCCAAATTTAAAAATGTGGCTGCGATTTTAAAACTCTAAGATTTTTAGTGCAAGTACATTTCAAATTGTTTTCCTCACTGTCTTTATCCCTCATTTTTAGCATATTATCTTATGTAGCAGTGAGGTACTTGATTTTTCATATAAATTTTTGAAATAACTTGTTTAAAACAGGTTAATTATTTTGCCAGTAGGTAAAGTAGCCAGACATCTCATTTATCTGACCCCACAAACCAGACTTGTAATAATTATAATTTACTGAGTACAAACTGTGTGCCAGAAACAGTAAGTGACTTGAATCCCCATTTAATTTCTATTATCAACAATGTTTTACATGTTTGGTAAATAAAACTCAGAGAGGTAAAGTAACTTTGCTGATGTCACACAGATGGTTATTTGGCAAGCAGATTATTTAACATTTTTCAATGACTAAAAACACCTCATTTGGGGGACTTCCCTGGTGGTTCAGTGTTTAAGTCTCTGTGCTTCCACTGCAGGGGGTGCAGGTTCAATCGCTGTTTGGGGAACTACTAAGATCCCACATGCCACGTGGTGAGGCCAAAACAAAAACAAAACAGAACAAAACAAAACAAAAAAACCCACCTCGTTTTGAACCAGTTGATTTTTTTGTACGTCCATTTCCAAACTCCTCTCTTTCTCCCTCTCTCTCTCATGCTCTCTGAATCTCATTTTCCTTAAGCCTCAAGTCATGTCAGTGCCCACATATACCAGGTAGTTCACTAGGCATTGTTCACATAGATGTTACACTAGTATTACTAAAGAGACAAGTTAACTTGCTGAAGTTTTCGCTTGGTATGGAGCTGGTTCAGAGTTGAAAACTGTAAACTATAACTGTTGGGCAGAAGTGTTCTTATAAGAGAGTACACCTTTACCAGGCTGATGTGAAGGTGGCATGAGAAAACATTAGTGTCAGAAGAAAGAGCCTGAAAAAAAAAGGGTGAAGACCTTGAAGATCATGGCACAGAGACAGGATTAAAGTTCAACTGGTCCAAGAACAGGTGTTTAATTAGCCAAAGCCAGTGTGGACCTATCTAAAAGGCAGGGGGGCATTGGTATGTAATTTAAGAAGTGCATCAAAGAAGAACTTTCACGCATAAATGAGGGCAAGAAAATGGGCACAGATACGAAGAACAAAGACAGCTGAGATTAAGACAGCAGCAGCGAAGCTATAAAAGATGTAGCAGAAAAAAAAATTAAAGCCTCAACATTTATTAGACCTACTGAGTGCATGCTTCGATATGAGAGTGAGGTGTAAATGCAATAGACTCGGTGACGTGTTCGCAGACACCCTTCAAAGAAGGACTTGGTGTCCAGCTGTGGCCAGTAGACTGCCTGCAGCTGAGAGCTCCTTCAGGCTACCCTAGCTGCACAGAAGACTCTTCCCCTGAGATCACACCCTTCCCAAGGGCAGCATGAATCTAGTGACTAACCAAAGAGGGGGTAGAAAGGTCCAGACATTTGAAGCTGGCTGAGAATCTTTTGATGCTATTCTAGATCCAGAGCTTTGCCTGAGACTTCATCCACCAGCAAAAGGCATGCCATGCTTCTCCCTCTGCTTTGCTCCTTTCCTTTAACAGAGGACCATCCTTTAAAAAAAACAAAAAACGAAAAAACAAAAAAAACACACCACAAACACCATCTCAATATCTACTGTCAGAGAACGCAACCTGTGATTCTGCCGAAGTATCTGAACTGAAGCTTCCTTATCAAAATAGGGAATACCAAAGGGGAAAGTGGTGAAAAGTAGTACATTCAGTTTGAATATATTGTGTTGGAGGGAACAGTGGATAAACTAGGTGAAAATTCCTTGAGGGTAGAAAGATATTCCAGACTGTAGCTCAGGAGTTAAGGGTGAGTAGAAATTTGTATATGGGGAAATATTTTTGAACAAATCCAAAATATCTTTCATGTTTTTCATATGTTGTAGATATATTTCAGAGCCTATTTTCCCCAAGATTCTAATTTTAAACTAAGAAAAACTATTTTGTTTGTAATATGAGCAGATTTTAGCAGTCTTTTTATTGTTCAGCTATTTGAATATTTATAAATCAGTTCTGCTGTAGGACTTGGCATCTTCTAGGGATCTTGAAGACTTAGAGCAGGCAAGTCCAAATTGAAGTCAAGCTTCCATTCCCTTAGCAGCTTTCTTAGAATGTGGCAGCCCTATGTCAAGCTATTTTCTTTATTACCCAATTTATACATAACTGACAAGGTGTCCCAATTGCCTGGTTATGATATCCTGGCTTCTTCTTTGATGGGAAAGTGATTATGTTTTAAGGGGCTTTCTACACACACATTTGTCAGCTTTTAGCTGTTGCTTATGTCCTCAGTTTGGATATATTGATGCCCAAGGGTAACTTGCACATTTAAATGGGAACACTCAGTGATTATTCACATCATATCATCTATAAACACAGGAAGAGATACAAGAAAGTTTATTTCTTCACCTTCATATCTCCCACATATGTATTTGAATGCTGAATGCAATCATCAGGCTTCTTTACTTCCCTTTAGCCCTTTTATGCTCTTCTGATTTCACGTTTCATTAGTTAATAGTACTGGATGTGTGCCAACTAAGTAATATATACACATATGACTTTGGAGTTAGACTTAAGAGAGCATCAAAACAGAGGCATCTGCTACTAATAATCAAATGAAAATGAGGGTGTGCACTCACATACACATGTGCACACACACACACACACACACACACACACACACATACACACACACACACTACATTCTTTCTGTCTTAAAAATGGGATATAGAGAGGTTGCTCCCATAAAGAACACTGGTAGTTAAATATTTTACAGAAAGAATTAATGTAAAGAATGCTATATTCTCTTATATTTAGTAAAACAGGCAAAGATATTCAATTGAATGTGCCCTGTATTTAGGAAGACTGTATCCTAGTTTGCCTAGGACAGTCCTGCTTCATGCCTGCCATGGTTCCCACACAGTCCATTATAGCATTTCTTTAACTCTCCAAAATATCCTGGCTGGCAAATCAAATCATGTGGCCACCTTACCAAGAGTACTTTTTTTAAATTAATGAATTAATTTGTATTTATTTATTTATTTTGTAATATCTTTATTGTAGTATATTTGCTTTACACTGGTGTGTTAGTTTCCGCTGTATAACAAAGTGAATCACCTATACGTATATGTATATTCCCATATCCCCTCCCTCTTGCATCTCCCTCCCACCCTCCCTATCCCACCCCTCAAGGTGGTCACAGAGCACCTAGCTGATCTCCCTGTGCTCTGTGGCTGCTTCCCACTAGCTATCTATTTTACATTTGTAGTGTATATCTGTCCATGCCACTCTCTCACTTTGTCCCAGCTTACCCTTCCCCCTCCCCGTGTCCACAAGTCCATTCTCTACATCAGCATCTTTATTCCTGTCCTGCCCCTAGGTTCTTCAGAACCATTTTTTTTTTTTAGATTACATATATATTGTTAGCATATGGTATTTTTTTCTCGTTCTGACTAACTTCAGTCTGTATCACAGACTCTAGGTCCATCCACCTCACTACAAATAACTTACTTTCATTTCTTTTATGGCTGAGTAATATTCCATTGTATATATGTGCCACATCATCTTTATCCATGCATCTGTTGATGGACACTTATGTTGCTTCCATGTCCTGGCTATTGTAAGTAGACCTGCAATGAACATTGTGGTACATGACTCTTTTAGAATTATGGTTTTCTCAGAGTATATACCCAGTAGTGGGATTGCTGGATCATAGGGTAGTTCTATTTTTAATTTTTTAAGGAACCTCCATACTGTTCTCCATAGTGGCTGTATCAATTTACATTCCCACCAACAGTGCAAGAGGCTTCCCTTTTCTCACACCCTCTCCAGCATTTATTGTTTGTAGATTTTATGGTGATGGCCATTATGACCGGTGTGAGTTGATACCTCATTGCAGTTTTGATTTGCATTTCTCTAATGATTAGTGATGTTGAGCATCCTTTCATGTGTATGTTGGCAATCTGTATATCTTCTTTGGAGAAATGTCTATCTAAGTCTTCTGCCCATTTTGAGATTGAGTTGTTTATTTTTTTTGATATTGAGCTGCTTGTATATTTTGGAGATAAATCTTTGTCAGTTGCTTCATTTGCAAATATTTCTCCCATTGTGAGAATTGCCTTTTTGTCTTGTTTATGGTTTCCTTTGCTGTGCAAAAGGTTTTAAGTTTCATTAGGTCCCATTTGTTTATTTTTGGTTTTCTTTCCGTTCCTCTAGGAGGTGGGTCAGAAGGATGTTGCTGTGATATATGTCTTAGAGTTTTCTGCCTATGTTTTGCTCTAAGAGTTTTATAGTGTCTGGCCTTATATTTAGGTCTTTAATCCATTGTGAGTTTATTTTTGTTTATGGTGTTAGGGAGTGTTCTAATTACATATTTTACATGTAGCTCTCCAGTTTTCACAGCACCACTTGTTGAAGAGGCTGTCTTGTCTCCACTGTATATTCTTGCCTCCTTTATCAAAGATAAGCTGACCATGTGCACATGGGTTTATCTCTGGCCTTTCTATCCTGTTCCATTGACCTATATTTCTGTTTTTGTGCCAGTACCATACTGTCTTGATTACTGTAGCTTTGTAGTATGGTCTGAAGTCAGGGAGCCCGATTCTTCCACCTCTGTTTTTCTTTCTCAAGATTGCTTTGACCATTCAGGGTCTTTTGTATTTCCATAGAAATTGTGAAATTTTTTGTTCTAGTTCTGTGAAAAATGCCATTGGTAGTTTGATAGGGATTGCACTGAATCTGTAGATTGCTTTGGGTAGCATAGTCATTTTCACAATGTTGATTCTTGCAATCCAGGAACATGATATATCTCTCCATCTGTTTGTATCGTCTTTAATTTCTTTCATCCATGTCTTATAGTTTTCTGCATAGAGGTCTTTTGTCTCCTTCAGTAGGTTTATCCCTAGGTATTTTATACTTTTTGTTGCAGTGGTAAATGGGAGTGTTTCCTTAATTTCTCTTTCAGATTTTTCATCATTAGTATATAGGAATGCAAGAGACTTCTGTGCATTAATTTTGTATCCTGCTACTTTACCAAATTCATTGATTAGCTCTAGTAGTTTTCTGGTAGCTCTTTAGGATTCTCTATGTATAGTATCATATCATCTGCAAACAGTGACAGTTTTACTTCTTTTCCATTTTGGATTCCTTTTATTTCTTTTTCTTCTCTGTTTGCTGTGGCTAAAACTTCCAAAACTATGTTGAATAATAGTGGTAAGACTGGGTTCCTGATCTTAGTGGAAATGTTTTCAGTTTTTCACCATTGAGAACAACGTTGGCTCTGGGTGTCATACGTAGCCTTTAATTACGTTGAGGTAAATTCCCTCTATGCCTACTTTCTAGAGGGTATTTATTATAAATGGTGTTGAATTTTGTCAAAAGATTTTTCTGCATCTATTGAGATGATCATATGGTTTTTATCCTTCAGTTTGTTAATATGGTGTATCACATTGATTGATATGTGTATATTGAAGAATACTTGCATTCCTGGGACAAACCCCAGTTGATCATGGTGTATGATCCTTTTAATGTGCTATTGGATTCTGTTTGCTAGTATTTTGTTGAGGATTTTTGCATCTGTGTTCATAAGTGGTATTGGCCTGTAGTTTTCTTTCTTTGTGACATCTTTTTCTGGTTTTGGTATCGGTTGATGGTGGCCTCATAGAATGAGTTTTGGAGTGTTCCTCCCTCTTCCATATTTTGGAAGAGTTTGAGAAGGGTAAGTGTTAGCTCTTCTCTAAATGTTTGATAGAATTCACCTGTGAAGCAATCAAATTCACCTGTGAAGCAATCTGGTCCTTGGCTGTTGTGTGCTGGAAGATTTTTAATCACAGTTTCAATGTCAGTGCTTGTGATGGGTCTGTTTATATTTTCTGCATCTTTCTGGTTCAGTCTTGGAAGATTATGCTTTTCTAAGAATTTGTCCATTTCTTCCAGGTTGTCCATTTTATTGACATATACTTTCTTTTAGTAATCTCTCATGATCCTTTGTATTTCTGCAGTGTCAGTGGTTACTTCTCCTTTTTCATTTCTTTTCATTTCAGTTCTATTGATTTGAGTCCTCTCCCTGGTTTTCTTTTCCTTTTTTTTTTTTTTTTTTTTGCTGTTCGCGGGCCTCTCACTATTGTGGCCTCTCCCGTTGCGGAGCACAGGCTCCGGACGCGCAGGCTCAGCGGCCATGGCTCACAGGCCCAGCCGCTCCGCGGCATGTGGGATCTTCCCAGACCAGGGCATGAACCCGCGTCCCCTGCATCAGCAGGCAGACTCTCAACCACTGCGCCACTAGGGAAGCTCCTCCCTGGTTTTCTTGATAATCTGGCTAATGGTTTATCAACTTTATTTTCTCAAAGAACCAGCTTTTAGGTTATTGATCTTTGTTATCATTTCCTTTATTTCTTTTTTATTTATTTCTGATGTGATCTTTATTATTTCTTTCCTTCTGATAACTTTGGAGGTTTTTTATTCTTCTTTCTCTAATTGTTTTAGGTGTAAGGTTAGGTTGTTTATTTGAGATTTTTCTTGTTTCTTGAGGTAAAATTTTATTTCTATAAACATCCCTCTTAGAACTGCTTTTGCTGCCTCCCATAGTTTTTGGGTTGTCATGTTTTCATTGTCATTTGTTGCTAGGTATTTTTTGGTTTCCTCTTTGATTTCTTCAGTGATCTTTTGGTTATTTAGTCATGTATTGTTTAGCTTTCATGTGTTTGTATTTTTTACAGTTTTTTTCCTGTAATTGATATCTAGTTTTGTAGCATTGTGGATGGAAAATATAGTTGCTATGATTTCCATTTTCTTAAATTTACCAAGGTTTGATTTGTGACCCAAGATATGATGTATCCTGGAGCATGGTCCATGAGCGCTTGGTAAGAAAGTATATTCTGTTGGTTTTGGATGGAATGTCCTATAAATATCAATTAAGTCCATCTTGTTTAATCATTTAAAGCTTGTGTTTCCTTATTTATTTTCATTTTGGATGATCTGTCCATTGGTGAAAGTGGGGTGTTAAAGTCTCCTATTATGATTGTGTTACTGTCGATTTCCCTTTTTATATCTGTTAGCATTTGCCTTATGTATTGAGGTGCTCCTATCTTGGGTGCATAAATATTTACAATTGTTATATCTTCTTCTTGGGTTGATCCCTTGATCATTATGTAGTGTTCTTTTTTGTCTCTTGTTATAGTCTTTATTTTTAAGTCTATTTTGTCTGATATGAGAATTGCTACTTCAGCTTTCTTTTGACTTCCATTTGCATGGAATGTCTTTTTCCATCCCCTCACTTTCAGCCTATATGTGTCCCTAGGTCTGAAGTGGACCTCTTTTAGACAGTGTATATATGGGTCTTGTTTTTGTATCCATTCATCTAGTCTATGTCGTTTGTTTGGAGCATTTAATCCGTTTACATTTAAGGTAATTATTGATATGTATGTGCCTATTACCATTTTCTTAATTGTATTAGGTTTGTTATTGTAGGTGTTTTCCTTCTCTGTGTTTTCTGCCTAGAGAACTTTTTTTTAGCATTTGTTGTAAAGCTGGTTCGGTGGTGCTGAATTCTCTTAGCTTTTGCTTGTATGTAAAGGTTTTAATTTCTCCTTCGAATCTGAATGAGATCCTTGCTGTGTAGAGTAATCTTGGTTGTAGGTTTTTCCCTTTCATCACTTTAAATATGTCCTGCCACTCCCTTCTGGCTTGCAGAGTTTCTACTGAAAGATCAGGTCTTATTCTTCTGGGGATTCCCTTGTATGTTATTTGTTGCTTTTCTCTTGCTGCTTTTAATATTTTTCCTTTGTATTTAATTTTTGATAGTTTGATTAATACGTGTCTTGGCATGTCTCTCCTTGGATTTATCCTGTATGGGACTCTCTGTGCTTCCTGGACTTCATTGACTATTTCCTTTCCCATATTAGGGAAGTTTTCAGCTATAATCTCTTCAAGTATTTTCTCAGTCACTTTTTTTCATCTTCTTCTTCTGGGACCCCTGTAATTCAAATTTTGGTGCATTTAGTGTTGTCCCAGAGGTCTCTGAGACTGTCCTCAATTCTTTTCATTCTTTTTTCTTTATTCTGCTCTGTGGTAGTTAATTCCACTATTTTATCTTCCAGGTCACTTATCCGTTCTTCTGCCTCAGTTATTCTGCTATTGATTACTTCTAGAGTATTTTTAATTTCATTTATTGTGTTGTTCATCATTGTTTGTTTCATCTTTAGTTCTTCTAGGTCCTTGTTAAATGTTTCTTGTATTTTCTCCATTCTATTGCCAAGATTTTGGATTATCTTTACTCTCATTACTCTGAATTCTTTTTCAGGTAGACTGCCTATTTCCTCTTCATTTTTTTGGTGTGGTGCATTTTTACCTTGCTTCTTCATCTGCTGTGTGTTTCTCTGTCTCCTCATTTTGCTTAACTTACTGTGTTTGGGGTCTCATTTTTGCAGGCTGCATGTTCGTAGTTCCCTTTGTTTTTGGTGTCTGCCTCCATAGGCTAAGGCTGGTTCAGTGGATTGTGTAGGCTTCCTGGTAGAGGGGACTGGTGCCTGTGTTTTGGTGGATGAGCATGGATATTGTCTTACTGGTGGGCAGGACCATGTCCATGGTGTGTTTTGGGATGTCTGTGAACTTATTATGATTTTAGGCAACCTCTCTGCTAATGGGTGTGGTTGTATTCCTGTCTTGCTATTTGTTTGGCCTGGGGTGTCCTGCACTAGAGCTTGCTGGTCGTTGAGTGGAGCTTGGTCTTTGCATTGAGAGGGAGATCCTTGGGAGAGTTTTTATCATCTGATATTACGTGGAGCTGAGAGGTCTCTGGTCGACCACTGTCCTGAACTTGGCTCCCGCACCTCAGAGGCACAGGCCTGACACCCTGCCAGAGTATCAAGACCTTGTAATCCACACAGTTTTTCTGAAGTCTGACGTCTTCTGCTAGCATTCAGTAGGTGTTCTGTAGGAGTTGTTCCATATGTAGACGTACTTTTGATATATTTATTGCGACGAAGGTGATCTCCACATCTTACTCCTCTGCCATCTTGAAGGTCCTCCCGAGAGTACTTTTTGATTATTAAATAATTTAGCTTATCAATATGCTGGGTAACATGTGACCTGTCCTAAAACTTTCATTAAATAATTCTACTCGATTAATCAATTGTTAATCCTAGAAGGATATAGTGATTTGAATACTTTGGGGATCATTGTAAAATTTTTATTATAGTTAATTTTATATGGAGTTTTTCATTTAAAAAGTAGAATGGTCTTAAAATGTATCAATTCATGAATATTGTTTCATCAACATGGTGTGGTAACATGATCCCTGATTCACAATTTGGGATCCCTGATCTCAGCAATATTATAATTTACTGTGTGGTTTTGATGAGGTCCTGGACTTCAGTATGCTCTAAAAACTTGATTAAACATAGTAGAAATACTGTTTTCTAAAGTAGTGTCTAGATCCAAAAGCTTATATATCCATTTGATAATCAGTCATGAGCTGACTTTTGTGGCACAAATCCCTTCAAAATGTACATGCTTCTAGGAGTACTTGGATAATGAAGATACAGGTGCTGATAAATTTCATTGCTTTTCTGAACCTATATTGGCTTTCGTTTTTGTTACTTCTGACTTTACTGTGTAGAAATCATGATATTGGTAATAAAAATTTTATCTTTATCGTATATATTTATTCACATTTCTTCCATTAATTCTATAGTCATCACTTCCTGGAGAGAAATATGCTCTATTTCCAGATAGTATGTGTATTATAATTTTCTAAATTTTAAAATAAACATTGCATTGACATTATAAGCACTCTCAGTGTACTATGATGGTAGCTTCATGTTGTTATCAAAACAATGTGAATACAAGCAGTTGCTTAATTTACACATACCCAATAAACGTAGGTAATAGATATTTTTAGTGAATTGATTTTTATACTGAAATAATTATAGGTTTGTCATTTTGTAGACAAAAGCCATCTGATCGTTTTCTCTTGGTATACATGTTATTGAGAAATTGTCCTGTGACAATAGTTTTACTTTTTATAAATTATCCTCCTTTAAGGATTTTATATATTCCAATGATTTGAACTTCTATGTAGATGATTCCACACTTTTTAGACCCTCCTAAAATGAGAATTGCATTCTGACTGCTTCCTTGACATCTCCATCTGGAGTCCCTGAAAACAGCTTAAATTCAACACACCAATAATTCAATAAATACTTCCTTCTCAGAAAAATGTATCCTGGGATAACCCTGCTGAAGTAATGTTGGATGACACCTTCTTTCTCACACCCTACATATACTTGGTTGCCAAGTTATATATATATTTTCAATTTTTGCAGTGTCTGGTTTAAATATTTCTTTATTTCTAACTTCTTGAAACATGGACAAATTTGCCTATTCCCATTTGTGTGTGTGTGTGTGTGTGTGTGTGTGTGTGTGGTGTGTATTTCCTCCTCTACTTATACACTCTATAGAGAACTTTGTAAATTTCTTTCTTTTTTTTTTTTTTTTGCGGTACGTGGGCCTCTCACTGTTGTGGCCTCTCCCGTTGCGGAGCAGAGGCTCCGGACGCACAGGCTCAGCGGCCATGGCTCACAGGCCCAGCCGCTCCACGGCATGTGGGATCTTCCCATACCGGGGCACGAACCCGTGTCCCCCGCATCGGCAGGCGGACTCTCAACCACTGCACCACCAGGGAAGCCCTGTAAATTTCTTTTTTACATTATTTTTTACTCTTGTTTTGTTCATTTTTAATTTTGAGTCTCAATTGAATTCCCTTTTTTCAAATTCAATCACAATCTTTGCATATAAAATAAAAAACTCACAAGATAATTTTTATATTTTATGAATTCAATTATTGAAATTAAATAAATTATTTTAACATACACACTTGCAAAAAGTGAGTGAAATATGTTTAAGTAGTTAATAAATTCCATTATTATAAAATGAGAGGTGCCAGTCACAACTTTATGTTCCACTGGAGTTTTGCAGCATATCTTGTCATTGCCTAAACTTTAGTTGACTGTTTTATAGACAGTGATATTTTTCATCATCTCTTAATGACACTTGCTTCACCTGGCACTTTAGTTATTTTTGTTTATGCATCAAACACTACATATTTGATGAAAGTAAATGCTGCTTATTATTCTTGTCATCAAAAAGAGCTAAATCAGTTCTGGGAATGGCATTGTACCAGTTTCAGGTGCCTGGGATGCCCTTGAAAACTGTTTGTGGAATAAGTGAATGAATGATGTTTTTCTTCAGAGAAACTCTCTTGAGGACAAGGTCAATATTTTTACATGCCATAATAGTCCCTATATTCTAGCACCTGTGTAACAGTTTTTTAATAGTCATGTGTAGAATTCAAATAGTCCTGATAGAAAATCTTGTTCAATAAAATATATATTACTGAACCTAATCTCTGAAATAAAAGGCAAAATTTATGAAATCTAAACAAAATTTCTTTAAAGTTTTCTACCTGCTATTGTGAATGAAATGAATTTAAGTTATCATTTTATGAATATGATTAGTGATGCCAAAATACTATTAATCCTATGCAAAATATTAACCAGATTTTGTTATTTGTTCATATAAAAGGTATTACACAAGTAGTATTTAATTGAATATATATATATTTTTTAATATCAAATTCTGTACCTTGGAAAATAACTTTTGAGAGAAAATTGATAAAACTCAAGAATGCTATTAGTTTTCTATTTCAGTTCTATACATCAGGACAACACTAAACCTATTTAAGAGATAGATGAGTTTTGTACATGACCATTATGGATTCTGTATGGAAACAGCATTACACATGTGAAATACAGAATCAGATTCATAATGGCCACATTTGAGAAATGTTTCATAACATTTCACAACATTGTGATAAAATATGGTGTACTGAGAATTGAGCTTTATTGCAGAAAGTTAAAAATGTATGCCTGCAAAATTGTTATGATTCATGTTTTTCAACTGAAAACTGGAATAAAACAGGCTGGCAATCAGTTCTCCAAAAGTGACAGCTATAATAACCTGGTAGGGAATTCTCAGTAGTTCATGATTTTGACCTTCGGAAGGTATAGATTTAAGGTGGGATTTAATTTGGAACCACAGATGGAAGAAACATCTTCTTTCCTCGGCTAATATTAGCCACTTAAAAAATCCAGAGGAGCCAACTCTAAGTTTTGCACAGAGAGAGGAACCAGTGTATACATATTGTGGGTTCTTAATAAATGTTGTTGTCATAGCTGTAGCTTTTACACAGCCAAAGTGCATACCACAGACCCAATAGCACCCAAACTTTTATTTTGTGGCTTCTGGCTGTCCACAACTTTAATGCAAATAGTTGTGCATTTTAGACAATGCTAGTTTTGTGGGGAGCAATTTCATTTTCATCCAAATGTCATTCCCTTTAGCTTTGATTCACTCCTACTACTGTTCTATATTATAAAAGAATGAATTCCATCTACCTTAGCTTAAATGAATATATATATATATATATATATATATGGATTTTAAAATGTGGGATTATAACCTCTCAATCTATTACCATTCTCAGTACTTATGCAATTCAATGAAAGTCATCTGTAAGCTTTAGCTAATTTGCTTGGGATTTAATTTTCTGAAAAAGTGTGTGAATTTGCAAAAGAGCAGAAAGAAGAAATAAAATGACTATCTAAAATTATTACTATATCATCTCCTATTACCAAACTAAAATTGTTTCCTAACCTATTGTCAAGAATTTTAAAAAAGGAAAGAAAAATGCCTTTTTCCCAAATAACAAAAGATAGTTTGACAAAGCAAGTAAAATACAACTACTGGTTTATCTGTCTAACAACTTGAACAAGACATAGGGAGTTCAGAGCCATAGCAATTTAGACCTGGAGGAAACATTGGAAATCACACTGGCAATCTCTTTCAGCCAATAGAAAGCTGAGGCCAGAGACGCTTAGTGACATTTTCGGGTTCACAGAACTAATTAGTGTCAAACATGGCAATCCCATGGCAAAAATTTCCAAGCTCTTTTTTTTTTTTTCGCGGTACGCAGGGCTCTCACTGTTGTGGCCTCTCCCGTTGCGGAGCACAGGCTCCGGACGTGCAGGTTCAGCGGCCATAGCTCACGGGCCCAGCCGCTCCGTGGCATTTGGGATCTTCCCGGACCGGGGCACGAACCCGTGTCCCCTGCATCGGCAGGCGGACTATCAACCACTGCGCCACCAGGGAAGCCCTCCAAGCTCTTTTAAGGAAGTTCTTTGCATTACACTACATGATGATTTATATAATATTTATATATTATATAAATCATTATTTATATTTAAATATATAATATTTAAATGCCTTCTTAGCAGCAGCAATTCATATTTTTTATTAATTTGTCCATAAGTAGCCTGAGTACTCCAGAAAATTTCTGTCTGACCTTACCTCTTCCTTGCAATAAACCATTCACTGGCTCCCCATCTTATTCAGATAGAGCCAAGATTTATCCAGCGCCTACATGGTCTGAAGAGACCCATTCTACCCCTGCTCTCTGTACCCCATCCCTTATTTCTCCCTCTCATACAATTTGCTCCAGCTGCTTTGGCTTCCTTAGTTCACGGCAAACAACTGTCTCATGCTCCCACTTCTAGGGTGTGCATTTCCTCTTTTCTTTCCCTGGGACGCTCTACCCCCATGTATAGGTATGATTCAGTCCCTTACCTTCTTTAAGTCTGTTTAAATCTCACATTCTAAATGCATCTTTTCCTGACCAGGCTACTTAAAGTGTTTGTTTTGTGTGTTTTCGTTTTGATTTTTTAAAAAATTCACTGCCATATCCCTACCTTAAGAAATGGTAACTCAATCATATGAGGTCATCAAACATTTTGTTGCTGAATTCATAAATAAAAGAATAAAAAAACTGTTAACTTTATCCAAAGAATAAACCATAAATTATACAAGGCTAAGTGGGAGTGTGAATCAAATACTTCTTTGTAAATATGCCAAAGATTATACAGTGAATTATTAGCAAAACACAAAAAAATCTTGGCATATTTGAAACCTTACCAATATTATTTTCCCTGAATAACTGTTTCCTGTTTCATTCCATTTTATAGCATTCCTGCTTCCTTTAGTCAATAATTTTAGCAGCTAAGTGATATTCAAATCTCTTTGTCATCACTAGTATAATCAACTAATGGTATGGATGAGAACAGTAAATATTTAAAGAAGTCTTTATTCTTAAAAGGACACTTGTTATATCTATATTTAAAAACTAGATGTACTCTGTGAAATTTAGATTGATACTTGGAGATAAAAATAGCTTCAAATTTAATTCACATCTTCCATCTGTAGTATCCATCCCTGGAAGAAGAGTAAATAGACAAAATGTGGTAGCCACATGTAATGGAGTACTATACAACAGTATGGAGCAGCAGATCAGATGTGCCCCTAGATGCACAGAAACATGGTTAGAACTTAAACAAATAATAGTTTTTAAAAATATAAAAAATAACATTATACATACATATATATATGACATGTGTATATATGTGTATATACATACAGGTGTACATGTGTATATAAACCCATAGTGCTTACTGGAAAAGAAAGATCATTATATGTATGTGTGTGTTTGTATACATGCATGTTTAACAAGCATGTGTACACATTCATACAGACAAATATATAGATATGTAACCTTTATGCATGTCAATTAAAAATATGGATAACAATAAGAATATATATTTTGAAAAAATATATGCAAACAAAATATAGTGTTAGGCTTCCCTGGTGGTGCAGTGGTTGGGAGTCCGCCTGCCGATGCGGGGGACGCGGGTTCGAGCCCCGGTTCGGGAGGGTCCCACGTGCCGCGGAGCGGCTGGGCCCGTGAGCCATGGCCGCTGAGCCTGCGCGTCCGGAGCCTGCGCTCCGCAACGGAAGAGGCCGCAATAGTGAGAGGCCCGCGTACCGCAAAAAAAAAAAAAAAATATAGTGTTAAACACATGAAAATGTTTACCAATGATTAAAGAAAGAAACAGAAAATGAGGAGATAAATGAATAAGCAAATGAACAAATGAAGAAAAGGACATTTCAGTAATAAATGATAATAATGTGCACTGATCCTATGAGAATAATTAACTAAGATCAGTCAATAATCAAGGTTTCTATTACAATTAGGATATTTCTATGTCTAAGAGAGAAAATATCAAATATATATTAATTTTACATTGTCAAAGCCATTTCTATTAAAAACAGTACAGCAAAACTTTAATAATATTTTTTTCTTTTTGACACATTCTAATTGAATGAATCAGATGTGTATTACACCAAAGTTGCTACTAATGTAGATTTTGTAACTCTTTTTATTAATTTATTATTACTTTGTGATTAAATACTTAACATAGACAATGACTTCCAAATTTATTGGTGCTTCCCAAAAACAACTGTGGGAAGTTTCCTGTCCTTTTTTTTTTTAACTATTGGTCTATACAATTTAGTAAGGTTTCAAAAAGAGAAATACAAAACGAAATTCTGGGATCAATTTAGTTTAAGATTCGTATATATATGACATCTGCCCATACTGGGAAATATCATTTTGTAGGGAATATTCTAAACAGCTAGGGGTGTGGGGACAGGTAAAATAGCTCAGGTGTTAACTTTATGCCCCACTGTTTATTATAGACATAATAATTTAAAAGGAATAGTTTTACCAGACTATTGTTAGAGAAAGAGGTAATCTGAGAACTGAAGTGATATCCCTCACTGCTAATTATAACAGTAACATTCTCCTCTACATGTTGAACTCTTCATTCATTCATACAATAAACAAATATATATTAAGCACTTTTATACAACATGAACTCAGGTTCTAGGCACTGGAGATACAACACCAAAAAAAAAAAATTTGCAAAATCCCTGCCCTCATAGAGTATGTCTTATGTAAGTTAACAAAATAGAAATATACTTTCTGAAAAAAAAGATTAAATTATTTTTGAAAAGTAAATAATTTAAGTCAAATTCTGGTATATAGCTGTATATAAAAAGAAAAAAAAATGTAAATCTTTTGTATTTGGTTAGTTTAAATGCGTCTCTTGAATCTACTCATTTGTGGAGGAAATAACTAAATAGGCTTGATTCTTAGAAAACAAGAACAGAGGTAAAAACATCCTGATTCCATTAAAGTTTCTCTATCCTATAAAACTCTTGTCTTAGGAATGGTATATTTCTTCCATAAATTCTCTGGTCCAGCTGTCTGTAATTCTAAGTTTCTTCCTATGGATATAGGTACACCATGTTGAAAAGGTTATGGTTCTGTAAAGAAACTCCACATTATTTAAGTTTGTTGATAATTTCTAAGCACTAAAACTTATTCTGGGAGTAAAGATTCTAATTGTAAGTTTTATATTAAATAATACTATGAAATACAAATTAATCAATATTTAATTAATTTTATGCCATTATTTTTACAGAGAGATATAAAGCTAGGTAACCACATACAATGGAAGTGTGGCCATTAGACACTGAAGAGCAATTAACTAGGTTTTATCTTATTTACAGTCAACAATCAGGGAATAATTACATTGTTTAAAATCAACATCTCCCATCTATGCTTGCATAAAAAATTTATTTCAAAACTTGAAGATGAGAAACAGGAATTACACAGAGATTAAATTATTTAATTTAAAATCAGCAGTCTGTTGTCTCCACTTTAAAATCATTTTCCATATTTAGCTTTAATCCAGCAATCTAAAATGATGTTTGAAAAATATTTTTATCCCATTTAATGTACTTAATAATTGAGCATAAATTATGAATGCATATATAATTTGCATGTCATAAATCAGGTTTAGAAGCAGCTGCAAGACAGTAAGGGAGCACTTTTCACCATATATGTTGTGGATTAACAGATCAAATCTAGGAGTGTGGAAGGAATGCATATAAAATACTGAATTGTGATTGTACTCTAATCAGATATCAACATAAATACATATGTTTTAAAAGCTTCAGACAATTTAAGTATATGGTGTCATTTAACTAATTTAGAAATACACATACAAACACAGATGCACATACATCCCTCATTTTGCAATTAAAATATAAATATATGTGACAATCTTTTGCTTTTTAAAAGAGAGTACTGCCATCTTGCATGCTTTCATAAAGCTCTGTGTTCATGCTTTAATAGTACTGTACTTAGGAGTGAAGCTAGGCTGCATTGTCTTCAATATTTAATTGTTTATTGAACAAGGTGGCAAAACTTTATTGCTTAGAAGGGTTTACAGAGAAAGGTTTGCCGAAATCATTTGGAAGCTCTTAAACGAGAATGAACTTCACTCTTCAGATTAGCACAATTGAATTTCCTCTGTTAATAAAAACTCTATTTCTATAAAATAAATAAATAACACATGTACTTGAATCTATAGAAATCAAATTAATTAGGACACTCTAATGTCTATCCAATAGCTCTTTTTTAGAAATATTTCATACTTAGTAGCTTTAATACTGTTTTACTATTTTGGAGCTTAATTATAGGAGCTTGTAGTAAACTACAAAATAAAGTTTCTCTCTAATTTGGTTAAGTATCCATCACAAATCAAAAATCATTACATCTAAAAAATATTTACTTTAATATTCATCATCTAAACTGAAAATCATATTCAATTGATCCTGGTTCCTAATAAGTGCTTCACAAGCATTGAGGAAAGTTAATACAAAATGGCCATTACGTGATACCCTCACATCTTTCTTAATTTAATGGATACATAAATTAATCATTTAACTAATGGGTCAAGTTCCAAGGATATATTTTGGAACAGGATTCTAGTTTCTGAGTTTCCTCTGAGACAGATCCTCTAACACAGATGAGCAAATTAGTTCATATGCCCTGTAGTCTCATAAGTTATTAGTTTGATATTTTGCTACTGTTATGATGAACAATGAATTAGATAGTAGGCTGTGTTATGAAACAAACACATTATAATTTTTCATATATATTTTTATAAAGATATACCTTGTTGGTTTTTTTCCCCTTTTTAAGCCCAGTTTTCTCCTATAGGTATCATAAACTTAGTTTCTGTTAAATATTCCCATATTTTACCCAACAAAATTGGATTTTCATTAAAAATGTTTTGTGATATTTTAAAATAATAAAATATGTGTTTTTCTATAACTATAGAAGTTATACAAATTTTTATTAAAAGATGCAATTATTAGTTGGTCCTTCTTTTGTTTCCCTTACTTCTCAATGCCTTAGGAAACCAGTATTAGCTTTCTGGTATCTATCCTCTATACATCTGTAGAAACATACATAGATATTCTTGTATAACTTGACTAAGTTGCATATAACATATAACATGCAGCAATTTATTGCTCTGAATATTTCATTTATCCCTCCAGATCAGATTTTAGTATTTATTTTTTTTCAGTGTACCGAACATCATCTGTTATTTTTATTAGCTTCAGTCTATCCATATGTAGATACAATGCATATTTATGCAAAATATTGCCATTGAATGGAGCAGTTAATTTACATGTTCTAGCCACTAAAATAACATTTTAATAAATATATTTATGTATATGCCTATAAGCATTGAGACTTTTATTTCTATAGCCTAGATTACTAAATGAGGTATTGCTGAGTCAATGAGTGTGAATCTGTAATTTTGATATATAGTGCAGATTTATTTTCAAAAACAGTGTAGCTGTTTAGACTCCATTCAGTGATGCCCATTTCCCTACATATTTGTGCACCATAGTTAACACTCGAATCTTTAACCAATACAACGTTTGGAAGAAGAAAACTTGTGATTTTAATTTATATAGTCTTAATTAGGAGTGATGTGAACTATAATATCACTCATTATCTTCATGAATTAAGATACTTGCCTTGAAATTTATTATCAATTAAAAAAAGGAAAAAAATTGCACCAGTTGTAACAGACAAGGAAGACTTTATTCAATAAAAAAGACAGACTGAATTCAATTTTGCTGAAACAAAAGGTAGGGGACGTTTCAGTGCTGGAGTGAGCTTATTGAAAAGTATTGGAGGACATTTCTAAGGAGGTTGGTCCATGTGGTGACATCATCTTTGTTTACTAATTGGTGCTTATTGAAGTTAGCCTCCTACCCTCCCATAGAGACTGGGAAGTCAAGCCTCTACATTTCTTGATGATTGCATTTCAAAGAAATGGCTCCCAGGTCTTTGAGAAGAAAAAAAAATATATTTGCTGGGTTGTAAAACTGGCAAGAGGCTGAGAGATTTATATCTCAAAGGGGTAGAGAAATAATTTACAGGTGCAAGTTTTCTAAAGTAAATGCTCTCAGAAAAGGGAGGTCAGGGAGTGCACAGTCAGGAAGAAGCCTGTCTAAAGTTTAGTCAAGCTGAGGAGAACCTTAAGGCCATCTTGATTTCTACAAACAAAGTAACTTGTGCCTGTGGCTACCTCCTCCAGAGACAATTTACTTGCCTAACCCTCTCCCCACCTGCATGAGAAATTTGTAGCTTTTAATCCTTGCCCTCCTTCTGCATTTTGCTGAGATTATCTATCTATCTATCTATCTACCTACCTACCTATTCATCTATCAGTCTTCTATTTAACTTATTCTCTCATAAGAATTTAATTCTGGGCTATTATGTATTTACTAGGAGTATAACTCATCTAGCTCAATAATTTTTAAATAGCACATTACTATTAACTAAAATGTATGTTTATAAATATATTACAAAATGTGTTTGCTGTATTTTCTTCTTTTTATTTTCCATTAAAAGAAACAACAACCAACAACTGTGTTCTGATTCTATAACTATTTGTACTTTCTCTAGAATTGTCCAAAGACACCCAGGGGGCAAAAGCTCTGACTTTTCACATGTTTGATTCTATCTTACTTTTTATGTTGAAAATGGAACTGTAAGAGTTGGCAGTATTTAACGTTCCTGAACAACAGATACCTTCTCTCCATCAGCCACGGATTTTATTCCAATGTTCTTCAGTTTCTACCGTGCAGATGAGTTCTATGGTTGGCAGATTTTCTCTTCCTTTTAAGGGAAAATTTCCTTCTATTCTGAAGATTATAAGATTTTCTCTCTTTTTTTTTTTCTGAATTGAGGATTTCTATCAGGGTATTATGAATTGTATGTGATTTTTTAATTAATCCTGTCTGGGACTTGATAAGCACTTTAAATCTCCAGGCTCAGAGAATATGCATCTCTTATTGGTTCTCCTTTTCTTTGGTTCTTTTTTTCTTTCTGGAACTCTTTCCTCCATCCCCTGTTATTACATCTGCTTTGTGGTACAAGTCTCTTAGAATTTCCTTATGGCTTTCCATTCCTTTTTATAGTTCTTCAACATTAAGTGCTATTTCTTTTCTCTGACTCTGTGGAACATCATTTAGCTTTTAGCTGTGATTATCCTATATTTTCATTTAAAGATACTTTAAATTCAAAGTTTATTAAGACTAGATATCACATTTACATACTTCGTCCATTTCTTCCAGGTAAAAATGTCAGCTGCCTCCTAACCCCCAGGAATGTAGACAGTTTAGTTCACCATCTTAGCACCCAGCCAGCAAGATCAGGAAAGTCTCCCAGAGTCCCTAGTGTAACCAACTGCTGTTCCACAGGTGGCAGTTCTCACCCCAGCTGTCCTTAGAAAGCATGAGATTGTTCTTTATACCTTCAGAAAAATCCCCTCCTCTCCTTCTGATTTTCAATCCTTATCTGGTTCCAGGGAGAACGTTGGGATATACTTTTTATATTCTGCCACATTTCCCACCAATAGAAGAAAAGGGAGTCACCAATATCTCACTCCATCCTTTACCTTCTGGAAACCAGATTACCATTTTAATATTGGCAATGTTTACTGGAGTGGGGTTGGGAGGATTTTTCTTGACTAATGTTGGAATTTTCTTTTAAAGCAAGGCAAATAGAGTGCTCAGCTTTTTATGTTATACGGGTTCTGTTAGTTCTATAAATGGATGTGTGATAGTTTTCAAACAACTTAGCATAAATGCAACAGGGGTATTTCTAATACTCAGGGTTATATTAGATCTTTAGTTTAAACCATGACAATTTTAAGCTGGAACAAGACATTAAACAGCAAGGTTTTCTCTAACAGCTCCTGGCCTGTATATCTCAGCATCTTGTTCAAAAACACAAATTGTGCACAAAAAGGCAACTCATTCAGATCTGTCATTACCTTATTCTCTTTCTCTTTTCCCCAAAAATCCAATCTGTCGAGCCTAACTAATAATATAAATAGAGTAGAAAAGAGATACAGATACAGACATAGATATGAAGCTTCATTTTTCATCAAACAGGGTATGGTGATATTGTTTTGTTTGTTTGTTTGTTTGTTAACATCTTTATTGGAGTATAATTGCTTTACAATTGTGTGTTAGTTTCCGCTTTAGAACAAAGTGAATCAGCTATACATATACATATATCCCCATATCTCTTCCCTCTTGCGTCTCCCTCCCTCCCACCCTCCCTATCCCACCCCTCTTTTGAAGAGTCATCTGGTGAACTACAGTTATATAAAATGCATTCAACATTAATAGCTGTATATTTATATTCATATATAATTTTTTAAATTGTCATAGATATTTTTTCACTTCCCTATTAACCAATAGATTTTTCCTAATCCTTCCCATCCTCAAGTCAAGACAAGTAAGGTTCCTACAGGAGATGTAAGGAGGCATATTTGTATGTGTTGTCAATGAACCAGAGCATGGATCTGGTTTTATCCAACAATCAAACATTTTAATTATGGAATCCAAGGAGACCGTCTTATTGCACACTAAAATCTGAAATTACCCAGAGTCATAATTAAGTATAACTTACACATAACACTTTGTGTACCATCTAGAATGCATTTAGTTGAATACTGAGTATTCTACCCACTCAACTAAACATTCAAACTAAACATTCAAACATGCTAAACTATAGGGGCTCAACACAGGCAATAGCTATATCCTAGAAAAGGAACTGAGCATGGTTCTCTGGAAACCCATTACTAATCATTATCTTGATAGCAGTTTTTCTCAGAATATAACATTGTAAAGAATCTCTTTTTGTATTATTTTTTACTGAAGTATAGTTGATGTACAATATCATGTTTAGTGTGTACAGCACAGTGATTCATATATATATATATATGTTTATGTTCAGATTATTTTCCCTTATTACAAAATATTGAGTATAGTTCCCTGTGCTACACAGTAGGTCCTTGTTGGTTATCTATTTTATATATAGTAGTGTGTATATGTTAATTCCAACCTCCTAATTTATCCCTCCCACCACCCTCCTTTTGCTTTTGGTAACCGTAAGTTTGTTTTCTCTCTCTGTGATTCTCTTTCTGCTTAGTAAATATGTTCATTTGTATCATTTTATTAGATTCCACATATAAACAATATCATATGAATCTTAAGCCCAAACTAATTTGTAAGTAATTTATTTTATATTTTATATAGTATGGTATACTTTATATAAAATATTATTTTATATTATAAATTGTATTAATTCATAATTAACAAAACAATTATAATTTCTTTAATTTCATATTTATTTATATTATGCAAAATTTATATTTGGAAATATAAGTTGCCATTTATATTATCAAATGTAAGCCTCTTTCTGAGTTAAACCAAAATAATGTCAGAACACCTAGTGGAATATTAATAAAACCTATTATTTAGCTTCCTTTGGGCTGTAGGTGAAAAGCCCCAAAGCAACCAGACTTAACAGAAGGAAAATACTGTTATAAGGATATAGGGATGTGTCACAGGATCCAATGGTAGGAATGTGGCTAAGTGTCTGAAAGGTGGAACAAAACATTAGAGGCAGAACCAGACTCTGTTTTTCACTTGCACTGCTGTCTGTACCTCTACTTCATTATTCTCTTGTAGGGAATTGACTTCATTTGTCCTCTGATCTACACAGTGAGAAAGATGACCTCTGGGACCAGTATAGGGCCTCCCCCACTGTAATGCTTGTTCAATCTTCAGACTTTTCTTGGGGGTCCAAATGGTTATTAAAACAAATTGAGGGACTTCCCTGGTGGCACAGTGGTTAAGAATCCGCCTGCCAATGTGGGGAACACAGGTCCGATCCCTGGTGCGGGAAGATCCCACATGTCGTGGAGCAACTAAGCCCGTGCACAACTACTGAGCCTGCGTTCTAGAGGCCGTGAGCTACAACTACTGCAGCCCGCGCGCCTAGAGCCGGTGCTCTGCAACAAAGAGTGGACCCCGCTTGCCGCAACTAGAGAAAGCCTGCGTGAAGCAACGAAGACCCAACGCAGCCAAAAATAAAATATAAATTTATTTTTAAAAAGTTTAAAAACATATAAAACAAATTGTATTTTTGTTTTCTTTAATGTCTAATGAGTCACCAAGGGACTTTCTAACTCACAGAGACAGCAAGGCAAAGCGTCCAGTACAAACTGCATTATGTCACTAATGTATCAGTATCACCAAATCCAAAATATATATAAACAGTGGTTTTGTTAGAACTGATTCAAATTATTTTCAAATGATTACATCAAATATGTGGTCATATCAATTCAAATGCTGAAGTTAACCCTTGACTGTCAATCAGTGACTCACCACTCAATGTAAGAGCGAAAAAAGAAAAAAATCGTGTGATTTATTTGTTGAAAATGCTGTGTAGACAAACTTCTTCCTATGAGAGGATTTCTGTTATATTCATCATTCTTGACATTCTGCTTCACATTTCCCTTATATTTCATGAAACAAGGATATTACTTTTGTTCCTCACCTTGACCATTTAACATTTTTGCAGAACATGAAACCTGACTCTGCTTTTCCTTAGCCTTGTGTGTCTAGAATTTCATTTTATACTTTTAGGTTTATATGATAGAAGTGCTGCAAGGTAAAGAATGGCCCATCTACTTTAGGTGCCAGCCAAGACGGATGGCTTGTCTTCGATGATATATACTTTTTCAAGCCAATTGAGTGTCTGATTAATTGAAGAGAGAAAATTATTGCAAAAATTGCCACCATGCCATTTATTCTCTTTCTGTTTTACGTGACTTGCCTTTGTGAGAGTTATATTTTTGATTTAATTTCTATCTGTATTGTTTTGTCTGGAACATTACATCTATGACATTTTGATTCTACAGAAATTGGGAAGTGATGTATAAGATAAAATCCAGGAAGAAATCACTTAGGCTACAAGAAATCAGTAACTATCAATGGTATATTATAAATCAAACTAAGAATATTTATATTGCCAAAATGGTATAAAGCTGCTTATTGATGTTATGTAATAATTGATAATTAAAATTATAAAGGTAAAGATAAATATATAAAGATAATTCCAAGTAGAGTGTGTAATGCGTTTATCCCATGCATGCCTACACATGTACACAATGTCATTTCCATGAGACAGCGCTTCCTTTTTCTTTGCTTTGTCCTCAGAAGGCGGCCTCATACAACAACCAGTAATTAGTGAATACATGAAGGACCTGACAATCTTTTAATACCCTTTCCAAAGTTTTCAGCTATAGCAAAAGAAAAAAATAACAAATTAAAAGAATAAAAGATTTTCACAACTGAAAATCGACTTTGATACTAAGATTAAGATTTTAAAAAACAAAATTTTCCCTCTAATTCAGTTTGATATGGGGTTTATATAACTCCATATAATACTACTTTATTCATTCAACAGATGTTTAGTGGGCATCACTTAAATGTTCAACAAACTTTTAAGTAGTTTTATTGTTAATTCTCATAATACTCTGAAATCATTTTTTATTTTCATCCTTTAACATTAAGGAATAAGGCTCAGCATATCTCTTCCAAAGCTTCACTGAATTCATCAATTACTTGCAAAGAATTGTGTAATTAAAATATTGAGAAAATGCATGTATAGCCTTCCTACAATGTAGCTATTCATACACATGGAATTCTGACACTGAGTTAGGAACAGAGCACAAATATATACCACTTACAAATCTTCACATATTTTATAAATTTTGGTAAAAGCTATTATTCATGTAGCCGTGACCAAGGATTTTTTTCCAGGAAAAATAATTTAGTTTTTCAATTTTTAAAACAATGGGCATGATAGGTATACAATACGTATCCTTTTCTCCATTCTTATTCAAGTAGAGAAATATTTATCCACTTATAAAATATTCTCCACTGCCTCTCCCCCCTCCCATTTTGAGTGAGGACTAATTGATATTTTGGTGACTTTATTCCATGACCACGTAAGATATTTCTCAATGCATACTATTTCAGCCTCAATAATAGACTTAAATTTTAATGAATCACTTTTTTTCTCTGTTTAGCTTTAATTGTACTTCCTTCCATTCATTTTGTTTTCCATTTCTCTTTTCCCTTTTTTCTCCTTTGCCTTTATTCTTTTCATCTTATTTTTCTATTCTCCCCCAATTCTCTTTCTCTTGGCCTTTAATTGTTTTTTATTACTTTTCTGTTTTTCATTACTTAAGCAGATCCTTAAATAGAATGTGCTTAAGTTATAGCAGGCAGACACTAAGTTGTCTCTCAATCATTCCCACCTCCTGAAACACACCTTTTGTGGAATCCTCTCCTTGTGAATGTGGACTGGTTTGGGACTTGTTTCTAACCAATAAACAATGGCAAACATTTTGAAATGTAATTTTCATGGCTAGGTTACATAAGACTGTGACTTAACACTTGCTAGCAGACGCTCTCTACTGCCTATTCGGCTTTCGTGCGTTAATGAAGCAAGCTGCCTTGCTATAGGGGGCTCACATAGTAAGGGATTGATGGCAGCCTTTAGCTAAGAGCAGGTGGAAACTGGAGCCCTCAGTCCAATATCCCTTGAGAAACTCAATTGTGCTAAAAAGCTTATGAGTTTAGAAGTAGAACCATACCCAGTTCAGACTGAAAATGAGACTGCGTGTTTTGATTAGAGCACATAAGAGGACCCAGTTAATCTGTGCTTAAATTACCCACCCAAAGAAATTGTGAGGTAATAAATATCTATTGTTTTATCCTAAGTTTTGTAGCAATTTTTAAACAGGAACAAATAATAAATATATGTTTTCCTGTGCTACTTGCTATTTTTTCTCCTATCATCTTTTTAAAAGATAAGCAGTCCTTCAAAGACATATAAAATATGTCCTATAGAAGCAAAGAGATGAAGTTCGTGCTCTGTCATGCTCAAGTTTTAAGTTTTTAATTTTTTGTACTCAACATTAGTTTGAACATCAACTTTGTTACCCATAAAAATGTAGTCAGTAACTCAGTTTATATATTAAAACATTTATGAAAGTAACAATGGCTTTTACTTTGAATGGCAGAATATATAAAATAATATTAGGTACGTTTGCCATGACAGATTGAATTTCTAAATTTTTTCTTTGGTACCATGTTCTGAGTGAAAATATTGAAATCTTATTGGAATTAGCAATTTTTTTTTTATTTTGAAGTATATAATCACAAGGGCTGAGATTTGTGTGAGGCAAATGAGGTGCTTTAGGGCATAACATCTGAGGAGACACTCGCTCTAAGCGTCATGCAAGCGTTGACTCTACATTTGTACATTTGCGTGAGATAATCTTGTTCTATTATAGAGTCAATAATTAACTACCATTGCTTCAGCATTTGTACATGTATCAGAAATCATGAAATCAAAAACAGTGCATTTAATTTAGAAGAAGTATTTATTTAGTAAAATATAGACTCACTCACAAAGCAGTCTATAAATACATCTTTTGTGGATGCACATTTTAAATGTAGTCTTGGGGCATAATCTTCTTAAAAATAACCAGTAACTTTTAAGTCAATGTTAATGCCTCTTCCACAAATGCTTAATTTCAATTTTCCATGTTACATTATTATCAAACCCATGGCATATACTGGACAAATATTTTGTGCAAGTTTTTTATTCATCACCACCTTGCTTAATAAATAGAAATTTAATACTTAATTTTTCACTGGACATGCACATGCTTAACTTATTAAATGGCAAATGGCTTATTATAATTTTTAAAATGTGGAACCAAGCAATACACATACAAATTTCACACTTTGCCCACTGACTACTCCAGTGAGCACCTTGGCTGCTTAATTTACCTGGAAGTTGTTGCATGGGTTGTAGTATCTGTCTGTAGGAGCATCAGATATCTGCTCACCATCAATGGAGACAGAGAGAGTACCTATCCAAGTGTATTTTGTTTTATCAGCGTGTATTCTCCATGCTGTCCTTTAAAGCCCAGAGCATTTAGAAGGGGTCAGGAAAAGGAGATGTGGGTTAGCATGGGTCATCATTCACATTCAGCCATGTGTTAAGGTGAGAACGCTTCCTGATACGTTTGTCTCACAGGCTACTAGACATGCCCATGTAGAACCTGGAAGTACAAAGTTCATTCGTTCATGGAGATGCAAACCATTCTAGGTTGTTTTATTGCAATTGTTACCAATAATCCTTTGTTTAAAAACCTGGTTCAAATATGCTAAATCAGACAGGACACCATGACAACAGGCAGAAACAAAGACAGACCCAGTCACACAAAATGTACTTTATGATGTTCATGAAAGTGAGTCTTATTACGCCTATTTTACAAGTAAAGCAAGTATCTTAGAGAAACCACACATCCATCAGATAATTAGTAATAGAGCTAAGAATTGAACTTAGATTATCTAGGTCCTGAACCCATATTTTTTTTTAACATTACACTGTTCCATAAAAAATTGAAAACTCTTTAGGAGATGAAAGTTTTAAATTTAATTTAATTTATTTATTTATTTTGCGGTACGCGGGCCTCTCACTGTTGTGGCCTCTCCTGTTGCGGAGCACAGGCTCCGGGCGCGCAGGCTCAGCGGCCATGGCTCACGGGCCCAGCCGCTCCACGGCATGTGGGATCTTCTGGGACTAGGACACGAACCCGTGTCCCCTGCATCGGCAGGCGGACTCTCAACCACTGCGCCACCAGGGAAGCCCCTAGAGATGAAAGTTTATTACTTACTAGGTTTCTTTAACTGTAATTTCCTTGTCTATAATATCATGTTTTCATAACTTTTCATTGATATGCATTTAAAATTATGATATACAGCATATGTACCATATGTAACGTGTTTTGTGACTATTTTTTTCATGATGAAATGTATAATAATCAAAATTATGTCCTTTAGGAATTAATGAGATGTAATCAACATATTTTTTTCTTTTGGATTTAGAGTAATCATATACACTAAATTCATATTAAAAAAGGTATAGAAAAAAACTATTCTTCATCACCTCAATATAATGGAATAAATTGTAGTAATTTAACATCCAAACTAAGTTGACTCTAGTTCATAGGAAATGAAAGAAAAATAAATAGAAAAAACCTAAAATTATCAAAAATAATGTTCTAAGTAAAATTTTATAACATCAGAGATTACCACATAGTTTCAACCAGTCATAACTTCTACTAACTTTGAACCTAAAACCTGTTGAAGGTAATATGTGAAGCTAACATATCACATAACAGTCCTGGAGCCTAAAATGTCTACTAAACCCAACTTATTATTACACTTACATTACTTTTCGGTTGTTTCCAGGTTTTAGTTGGGATGCCTGAATTTCTATGGGTGGTGAAAAACATATGAATTTTAAGTACAGATAAATATTTATACATATTGCAAATGTGTAAATATTTATCTATAAGTATGGAAATATTTGTCTATAAGTTTGGATATAATAGATACCACATTCATATGTGCGATTACTTTTTTGCTGATTATTTTAAATAACAAAAGTTTGGGAACTTTGAAGTGAAAATATTTAGATAATTTTTTTCTGTAACTTGTACTTTGTAGCATCCTTGGAAATACACTCAAAGATCTTGTTAACTCATCTAAAGAGATTTGAACAATGTTTGTACATTTATTTTGCTGTAATTTTGGCTTACCCTGGTCTCTTTAGTAATGACCTCTACGGCTACCTTCCCCTCTGCTCTTTGGAAAGCAAAGTTATTTACTCTTCAAAAGTCGGACAGGAAAACACACACTTTGAGATTGGGGTATATGTTAAATAACCCATCCAGAATTATGTATATTAAGATTAAAACCACAAAGAGTTAAGATATCATGGAGTAATAGTGAATATGTACATCATATTTAAGAAAAAAGATATTCTACATAAGTGAATTTTCAGATAACATAAAATTATCCTTTCAAGTGCTGAAATCTGACTAAAGAAAATATGGCTAGAAGATTTCTAAAATGCTTTATACCACCCTACTTCTCTTTCAGCTGAGTCAGGTCACTTGTGTCTTGTAATTTGTGTAACTCAGCATTTTGCAAGGAGGAAGAGTTAGATACTCATTTGAACACTGTCTACATTGTTTCATTTATTTGATTCATTTTTCCCATCCTTCTGGCTGACACAGGTTCAGTAGCTAAGCCAGGTGGTGGAGCCAACAAATCTGCAGTAGAATGTAAATGTAAATGTTGGCAAAATCAACAAAGCTCAAATCTTAAATGTCGTACCCGTATTTTCATTGACATGATTTGCTTTATTCAATTAAATGAGAAGTCACTTGGCTTGTGCATTACTGGTTTCTGTGATCATCTCTTATTTTTAGTTATAATATATAAAATATCCTCTGCTTGGGACTTCTCTGGTGGTGCAGTGGTTAAGAATCCGCCTGCCAATTTAGGAAACATGGGTTCGAACTCTGGTCCGGGAAGATCCCACATGCCGCGGAGCAATTAAGCCTGTGCGCCACAACTACTAAGCCTGCACTCTGGAGCCCACGAGCCACAACTACTGAGCCCCTGTGCCACAACTACTGAAGCCCATGTGCCTAGAGCCTGTGCCCCACAACAAGAGAAGCCACCACAGTGAGAAGCCGGTGCACCACAATGAAGAGTAGCCCCCACTTGCCACAACTAGAGAAAAGCCCACGTGCAGCAACGAAAACCCAATGCAGCCAAAATAAATAAATTAATTAATTAAAAAATATATATATCCTTTCCTCTCAGTAAGGGCTATTGTACTGGTCTATCATTTGCTATTTGGCGATTAAGTCAATAAATAGTCCTTCTTATCTGTTTATAAGTGAAATACCTTGTTTTCCAGAGTTAAATCTTCAAATTCCCACATTCCAACCATTAGAAGTGCAGTCTCTATTTCTGCAAGGTCATTCCTGTAAGTGTTAATATCCAACTAATCTGCTGTGCTGTTCACTCGTGTCCAGGATAAGGGAGGGAATCCCTGTGTTGCATTAGTTGGGTATTTTATCAGAGCATCTGTCTGTCATGAAAGTCACTGGCCAAGGCAGAGCAACACCAGGTGTCTCTCGGAGAATCTCTAGGCAGAATGGTCCGTCCTGTCCTAGCCACCCCACCTTCCCAGGATATGTTCAGTGATGCAAGACTTCTACCGAACTAGCCAGGACCTTCATAGCCCAGGACTTCTCTAGTAGAACGGGTTGAAGAAAGTTCTGGATTGGGCCATCTGAGTGGTGGGTGACAGCAGAGACATAAGCTCAGCTGGAGCCAGTAGGCCTGCCACTGGCAGTAATCCTGGCAGAGGAGTACAGGTCATTGTTTTAGGGAAGCAGAACAAACTTTGGCAGAGCTGTCTGGCAAGGTTTGATGGCTGTGGGTGGGAAGCAGGTTTCAAAGTCTATTGTCCAAGTGGGGTTATTGGAATCAGTCTGCTACTTCAGCAGCCAGGACCAGGATTCAGATTAAGGGAATGCAGAGACCCGAGTAAGATTATAAATATTGAAAATGGATTTCTTCACTTGAAATTCTGGCTGTATAAATTAGCTGCCCAATCTTGGGCAAGTGATTTTATCTCTTTTTGCCTCCTTTTTCTCATCTATAAATGGGCACAATGTTTGTAACTCACATGATTATTGTGAGACAAATTATTGAGATAAAGTGTTACAACAGTGTCTGATACATCATAATTACTAAATAAATATAATAATTATTATTTGCTCAGATGCAGCACTTCTAATGTTAATATTCATTTGCAGAATAAATGATTATTTCTCCTCTAGGTGAGTGAATCATGTCACCTACATGATGCATTTCAAATTGTAGTTCTTTCCTCAAGAGCATGGGATGTAACTAGTGGATGTGCTATTGCTTCTTTTGACACCAATATTTGTTTATGCCAAAACAGATACCCCATTATATATAATATTAGTTCAAGACATTTTGAGCTGATAAACATATCGTGGCTTTTTTTTGACTGTTTTTTTTCTACACTTTAAACCTTTATTTGTTATTTAAATTTAAGATACATTATGAGATTTCTCTTAACTATCCCCAGAATCTTTCCTTTAATGCCCTATTGTCCGAAGATTCTGCTTACACTTAACAGGGTAAAGGGAATCATTCAAATGGCAGTCAGAAAGTGCAATGTTGCTTTTTGAAATAATTCAATTTTAGAACACTGAAAGCTTAATACAACCTCAGTTTAAATAACTTAGATAATGATTAAAAGCAACGGATGTGGTCCAAACTCTCTATTCAATTCCAAGAATGTCATGCCGAAGATCTGAAAAACAATGTGATCCTTATAGACTTCTCCATATTTCATTATGACACAAGTTAATTTTAGGTATCGAATACATTTGCTATGTAGAATTTTTCTTTATCTTGGTGAAAAGAGCCAAATGGGCAAAAAACTAGGGGTAGGGATTTCTCTTCATCTAAACTGGCCTTTCCATGTCTTCAAAGGACTTCTACCAACTCTCACACCTTTTTTTACCAGCCTCATGAAATCCGATATGTATAGTTCTTTCTATAACTTTAATGGAAGCCACACAATGAAAGGGGTCTCAACAGGGCTTTTCCATTACTCAACAACATGAATGAGTTTAAGCTAATTTTTAATGATTGAAATGAAGGGATAAAAACAAATGATCTAAGATGCTTACGTTTGGAATATTTTTCAGACCCCGATTCCAAATCTTCTGACACCGATTTTAAAGCTTTTAATACAGACACCATACTTCCATGATTAAAAACTAATTGTACATATTGCTCTTCTCATGGCTAAATATTTTTGTATTTCTTCCATTCCCATAACATGATTGAGTTTGCTAAAAAATAAAATATGAGTAAATTCTTACTTTTGGTGTTTTGAAAAAGTAGATGTTATTCAAGGAAGAGTTTTATCATGAGATACTGCTGCATATTAGGATTCAGAAGTTGGTGCACATTTCATAATGTCTAATTTTACTCTTTTACTGAGTTAAAGTAAAAAAAAGATTCTTAAGGGATTCATTCATATTGGATCTCATACAATGCACTGTAAAATCTAAGTTTGGTTATTTGTTTTGATTAAGGCTTATTTTCAAAAAGCACCTGAAATTTAGCTCAAGAAATGAAAAGCATAGATGCATATAAATTTAAGGTCTCACTTCTGAATTTTATTGTAATTTATCAGGTAAATTCACTTCTGGGCAGTGAGATGATAAAATCTATTTCCAGACTAAAAGACACTTATTAGAGTATCCATGTAATTAATCTTACAGATCTATATGGACTTTTGTTTCTATATTGCTTTTATATGGGTGGGCAATACTTAACATGAAATGCGGATGAATAAGGATGTGTGTGTGCCTGAGTTACTGAAAATGGTAACCCAAAAATTGTAAAAAAGAATACACATAAACTTATATGTATCTTTAAATACTTGCTTTTTGTAAAATCTATCCATTTAAAAAACTGATATTCAAAATCTAAAGCCCAAAACAGAATTGTGCCAAGATTTCAGTTAGAATTTGTTGTTCAATAAATCTTTTATTTATTTTTTAACAATTAAAAAAAATTTATTGGGGTAGAGTTGATTTACAATGTTGTGTTAGTTTCAGGTATACAGCAAAGTGAATCAGTTATACATATAACCACACTATTTTTTTAGATTCTTTTCCCATATAGGCCATTACAGAGTATTGAGTAGAGTTCCCTGTGCTATACAATAGGTCCTTATTAGTTATCTATCTTACATATAGTAGCATGTATATGTCAATCCTAATCTTCCAATTTATCCCCTTCCCCATCTTTACCACTTTTAAGCAAACAGTTCAGTGGTAATAAACACATTCACAACATTGAGCAACCATCACTACCATCCATCCCCATGAACTCTTTTCTTCTTCTAAAACTGAAACTCTATACCCATTAAAGAGTAACTCTTCATTTCCTCATTCCCTGCCTCTGGCGACCACCAGGACTATGTTCTTTTAAAATATATCTGGACAACCTATGTTTTCACCAATTGATCAAAAGGCAAATTGGATGTCTCTATTAATGGTATCATAAAAACCTCAAATACTAGAATACTATGACAGTCAATCTAGAAATCCTTAACGTAGGTGTCAGTATGTGGCAAATCTCTTTTTGTATGTCACTGAAAAGACGTACAGCTAGACTTCAACTGTGACGCTCATTCAATGGTGGTTAACCTTTCATGTCCCTAAACCTTTCTGGACCATCTTGTTTTCACTGACACCAATCTATTTTTTATTTGCTTTAAAATATTTTATTGGAGTCCTTTTGATAAGACCAGGTAAAGGCCGCCTAATTGATTTTGGCCCCCAAGTCTTTGGCAGTCCCCTTCCCTCACCCCTAGGAGGTTGACAGCTGCTCACGCCGGTTAATGCAGGAAAGATGTGAAGTTCCGAGGGTCTGTCCAACACCAGGTAGAGAGCATCCTTTGTGTCAGCAAAATTCACAGTACCCAGGTAGAAGGCACGATGCTCTCCACTTTTTGTCACAGCTTGTTGATGAAGTGGCAGGAACCATTACCTGGGCATCCCAGCCATCCCAACAGCACTTCTCCAAGAGAATTTGAAACTTTAGGCCTTCAGTCACCAGGCTAGCCCTGAATATATGTGAAGGGGCACTGCCCCAGCTGGGCTTCCAAAGCTCTCAAGCTAAAAAGATGAAAGCAGGACCACCGATGAGAAATACAAGCAGAGAGTTACAGCCCTCCCATTGGCTCTTCTCAAAAATCCAAGTATCCAGTTCCCCAAATGAGTCTGTCCAATAAACCTTATAAGTTAATTTTAGGGATAGTTCTAAACAGTAAAACGTAAAGACAGTATGTGGCAAATCCTTTTTTACTTAGATAAGGAGTTCAATGAAATTGAATTACAAAAATTGTAATATTTATTTTGTTATGGTTTGTATTATTAAAATTACCTTGGAAATATTCAAACAGATTTTCTTTTACTCCTTTCATGTAAAATCAAATGGATTTTCTTTTACTCTTTTCATCTACTTATCTTAAAATACATACTTTAATAAAAAATATGTGACATATACTTAGCACAATACTGGGAACAGTATAATAACTAAATGATTGCTCACAATATTTGTTAAAGTGCTATTATAACTAGGAATAATTGAAATAATGTATATCATTTGGCTAATACAGTACCTGGCATAACAAATTCTCAATAGATATTAGCTACTATTCTCTTTTTATTTGTTGAAGCCCTATGTATTTGTAGCTATGGTTATTAATTCAAAAAGAGTTTGTAAAACTCTAAAAGTTCCAGGTTAATTATTTTTGATGAGTATTTCTTATTATACCACTTTACTGCTACGGTTTTATACAACTTAAATCAAGAACGATCGAGTGCTTCACTGCAATAGATTTCTATTTCCTCACCTTTAAGGATCAGAACATTTAAGTTCTGATCTTCAGTGGAAGGAAGATTTCTGAGTAGGTACAGTAGAGGTGAGGAAACAAGCTAATCAATCTTCTTATTTTGCTCATAAAATCCAAAGTGAAGCAACACATTTTGGAGACTTTCCTGGCACACCTGAAAAGTGGAGGTAAAAGATTAATCTTTATCAACACAACTTCTTCTTTGGGCAATAAATGCAGAAGAAAGGTGCTAAGACCCTCAGAATGGGAGAAAATATCTGCAGATGAGTCAATGGACAGAGGATTAATCTCCAAAATATAAAAGCAGCTCATGTAGCTCAATATCCAAAAAACAAACAACCCAATCCAAAAATGGGCAGAAGACCTAAATAGACATTTCTCCGAAGAAGATATACAGATTGCCAACATACACATGAAAGGATGCTCAACATCACTAATCATTAGAGAAATGCAGATCAAAACTGCAATGAGATATCACCTCACATCGGTCAGAATGGCCATCATCAAAAAATCTGGAAACAATAAATGCTGGAGAGGGTGTGGAGAAAAGGGAACCCTCTTGCACTGTTGGTGGGAATGTAAATTGATACATCAACTATGGAGAACAGTATGGAAGTTCCTTAAAAATCGAAATATAGAACTACCCTATGACCCAGCAATCCCACTACTGGGCATATATCTGGAGAAAACCATAATTCAAAAAGAGTCATGTACCACAATGTTCACTGAAGCTCTATTTACAGTAGCCGGGACATGGAAGCAACCTAAGGGGCATCGACAGATGAATGGATAAAGAAGATGTGGCACATATATACAATAGAATATTACTCAGCCATAAAAAGAAACGAAATCGAGTTCTTTGTAGTGAGGTGGATGGACCTAGAGTCTGTCATACAGAGTGAAGTAAGTCAGAAAGAAAGAGGAAAACAAATACCGTGTGCTAACACATATATGTGGAATCTAAAAAAAAAAAAAAAAGGTTCTGAAGAACCTAGGGGCAGGACAGGAATAAAGACGCAGGTGTAGAGAATGGACTTGAGGACATGGGGAGGGGGAAGGGTAAGCTGGGACGAAGTGAGAGAGTGGCATGGACATATATACACTACCAAATGTAAAATAGATAGCTGGTGGAAAGCAGCCACATAGCACAAGGAGATCAGCTCAGTGCTTTGTGACCACCTAGAGGGATTGGAACAAGATGGAAGAGGGAGGAGACATGCGGATATGTGTATACGTATAGCTGATTCATTTTGTTATGCAACAGAAACTAACACACCATTGTAAATCAATTATACTCCAATAAAGATGTTAATAAAAAAAGAATCTCCATTGATCAAATGGAAATATACAAGCTATTTCATAGTTATGGTAAGGCTTAGTTAGTGAGTTTATACACATACAGTTTCCAGAACCTTAAATGGTATTATTTAGTTTCTCATCCTATATAAGGAGTCAGATTGCCACAGTTTTCATTTACTGCGTGAGGTGTTCACGTCACATGAGAAATGTACAAATATTTTGTAAAGCAGTTTATAAAAGTTCAGGTAACATAGACTTGACTAGTCAATTGTGAAAAATTCTTTTCCTTGTGAAATTTTTTATTTTCTAAGTTTTGATAAGAGGAGTTTCAGTTAGGGCAAGGATTTTCTCAAGGCCAGAAACTGAGTTTACCCAGAATATACACTGTTCTTTACAACTTTCGAATAGGGAAGAGCAGAAAGTTTAAACTCTAAATTAAAAGAATAAAAAAAGAGAGAGACACATTTGGCCACAGTAAAAGAATGATATAAAGTGAAGATTCATTAAATTTATAAATTCCTCAGTGTAAGACAACACCATAAACAAATTTAAAATCAAGTCATCTAGACATGGTTTCAGTATGAAACTTTTCTCCAATTTCATATAGATAATTATGTTAGTTGGCTAGAGCTTTCATAACAAAATACCGCAGATTGGGTGGCTTAAACAACAGAAACTTATTACTGTTCTGGAGGTTAGAAGCCCAATACCAAGGTGGTGGGGGCAGGTTTTGTTTCTTCTGAGACCTTCTCTCCTTGGCTTGCAGATGGCCACTGTCTTGTTATGTCTTCATACAGTGTTTTCTCTGTATGTGCATTCCTGTGTCCCTATGCATGCCCAAATTTCCTCTCCATATAGACACCAACCAGATTGAATTAGGACCCCTCCTTTGGTCATTTTAACTTAATTACCTCTTTAAGGACCCTATCTCCAAATATAGTAATATTCAGAAGCATTGGGGGTTAGGGCTTCAACATATAAATTTGGGGGGAAGGTGTACAAGTCAATCCATAACAGTAATATAAAATGATTCAGAGCATAAAAGTACATTTTATTTCAATTTTAAAGTAAACACTGAAAAAATATCAAATATAAATGAGATAATCATCTAAATAAGACCTGAAACACTCAGCCATATTTTCAGTCCACTTAAACCAAATAAAATTGGTACAAATTCAGTTTGTTGACCTTAAAAACGCAAAAAGGCCCATTTATTTCACCAGCAAAATTAGTTTATTTGGGAATAGCAGAGGAATTACAATTTGGGACGTGCAAACTATGATGAACCATAGGCAGGTCCGAGGAGACAATGGGAAGGTCAGCTTTTATTAGGTTTTTGGAGGAAATCAGGAGGGCTGTGGTGGTTCTTGTTGGTTGCAGTAGGTGGGCGACTTGTTGATGGATCAGAAGGCAATCTTTCTGCTAGGGTCAGTAAGCTGCAGTGAGTGATACAAGTGTGAGAAATTCCTGACTCCATTTTAAATAGTTTATTTTCACAAGTGTCATACTACTACTACTGGGGGTGGGGGCAGGAGGAAATACTTCAAACCCACCAGCTTGTTGCTGATGTCTTAGCGAGTGAAATCCCAGTCTGCTTCTGCAGACCATGCATGGGTGTTAGTACTATGTCCCATTCTTAGAGACTTCACATCTTCTGAAATCACCATGGGCTGGCTTTGATATCTTTCTTCCTTTCCACCACCAGGGCACATTTCTGTCTTTCGTATCTGGCTATATATTTAAAATTGTATATGTTATATTTTAGTGAGCATGCTCTATGTGTTTTTAGCAAGATATAGATTATATGTACCAGCAAATCTTCCATGAGGCCTTAAATCTGATTTTTCTTCTTTTCTCCTGCAGGTTGTTTGATATTTTTTGCTTATGTTCTATGGTCAACTTGCAGAGTATTGGGGAGCAAAAACAGATATCTCACACCATAATTTGCTCCTTTTATTTCTCCAACTACTTTTCATATGTTATTCAATATACAGTTTGCCTTTAAATTAAAGAAACTACTAGTGGAGTTCACAACACCACCATCTCATTAATTAAAAATATAATGATTTTTTTTCTCAAACTGAAAACCTGGTCTTGAATCTAAAAGTAAATTCCTCTTATTAAAGAAAAATATGATGAAAAAAATATTTGTTCCCAGAACAAAGGGTGTGCTATTCATACAGCAGAGAGGAAATAAAGTTAAAATGAAATTAAAATATTTTCCAAACTATGTTATCAGACAGGAAATATACTTGAAGCCAATTTATAAAATTTATTCAAATTTTAGTAACCAGAAAGATATGAATTCAATGGAAAGAGGACTACACATGCTATAGTTTTTCTCCTGAAAATGTAACATTGTGAGTAAAGTGAGATACAGGAAAAGACAGATAAGAAGACATTTAAACAATGAGCAGAATACCAAATTCCCAGCCCTTCCCACAGATAGCTTTAATTTAAAAGACACCTTAATGTAAATGATGAATCACATGACATAGAATAAAAAAGGACTTCAAAATATATGAATATGTATGCAATTATCCATACTGAAATATGTAGAACCAATCACAATTTTACAATTTTGAAGTATCTGTCCAGGAAATGCTTGTGTCCCGCTGATTGTGATTTGGGTTTTTGTTTTTTGTTTTTTTTAACATCTTTATTAGAGTATAATTGCTTTACATTGTTGTGTTAGTTTCTACTGTACAACAAAGTGAATCAGCTATACTTATACATATATCCCAATATCTCCTCCCTCTTGCATCTCCCAACCACCCTGTCTATCCCACCCCTCTAATGGTCACAGAGCATCAAGCTGGTCTCCCTGTGCTATGTGGTTACTTCGCACTAGCTATCTATTTTACATTTGGTAGTGTATATATGTCAATGCCACCCTCTCACTTTCTTACAGCTTACCCTTCCCCCTCCCCGTGCCCTCAAGTCCATTCTCTACATCTGCATCTTTATTCCTGTCCTGCCCCCAGGTGCTTCAGAACGATTTTCTTTTTTTGGATTCCATATATATATGTTAGCATACGGTATATGTTTTCTCTTTCTGACTTACATCACTCTGTATGACAGACTCTAAGTCCATCCACCTCGCTACAAATAACTCAATTTCGTTTCTTTTTATAGCTGAGTAATATTCCATTGTATATATGTTCCACATCTTCTTTATCCATTCATCTGTCGATGGACACTTAGGTTGCTTCCATGTCCTGGCTATTGTAAATAGAGCTGCCATGAACACTGTGGTACATGACCCTTTTTGAATTATGGTTTTCTCAGGGTATATGCCCAGTAGTGGGATTGCTGGGTCATAGGGTAGTTCTATATTTAGTTTTTTAAGGAACCTCCATACTGATCTCCATAGTGGCTGTATCAATTTACATTCCCACCAACAGTGCAAAAGCGTTCCCTTTTCTCTGCATCTTCTCCAGCATTTATTGTTTGTAGTTATTTTCATGATGGCCATTCTGACTGGTGTGAGGTGATACATCGTTGTAATTTTGATTTGCATTTCTCTAATGATTAGTGATGCTGAGCATCCTTTCATGTGTTTGTTGGCAATCTGTATATCTTCTTTAGAGAAATGTCCATTTAAGTCTTCTGCCCATTTTTGGATTGTGTTGTTTGTTTTTTTGATATTGAGCTGCATGAGCTGCTTGTAAATTTTGGAGATTAATCCTTTGTCAGTTGCTTCATTTGCAAGTCTTTTCTCCCATTCTGAGGGTTGTCTTTTTGTCTTGTTTATGGTTTCCTTTGCTGTGCAAAAGCTTTTAAGTTTCATTAGGTCCCATTTGGTTTTTTTTGGTTTTTATTTCCATGTTTCTAGGAGGTGGGTCAGAAGGATCTTGCTGTGATTTATGTCATAGAGTGCTCTGCCTATTTTTTCCTCTAAGAGTTTTATAGTGTCTGGCCTTACATTTAGGGCTTTAATCCATTTTAAGTTTGTTTTTGTGTATGGTGTTAGGGAGTGTTCTAATTTCATTCTTTTACATGTAGTTGTCCAGTTTTCCCAGCACCACTTATTGAAGAGGCTGTCATGTCCCCACTGTATATTCTTCCCTCCTTTATCAAAGATAAGGTGACCATATGTGCATGGGTTTCTCTCTGGGCTTTCTATCCTGTTCCATTGATCTATATTTCTGTTTTTGTGCCAGTACCATACTGTCTTGATTACTGTAGCTCTGTAGTATAGTCTGAAGTCAGGAAACCTGATTCCTCCAGCTCTATTGTTCTTTCTCAAGATTGCTTTAGCTATTTGAGATCTTTTGTGTTTCCATACAAATTGTGATTTATTTTTTTCTAGTTCTGTGAAGAATGCCAATGGTAGTTTGATAGGGATTGCATTGAATCTGTAGATTGCTTTGGGTAGTATTCATTTTCACAATGTTGATTCCTTCAATCCAAGAACATGGTATATCTCTCCATCTGTTTGTATCATTTTTAATTTCTTTCATCAGTGTCATATAGTTTTCTGCATACAGGTCTTTTGTCTCCTTAGGTAGGTTTACTCCTAGGTATTTTATTCTTTTTGTTGCAGTGGTAAATGGGAGTGTTTCTTTAATTTCTCTTTCAGATTTTTCATCATTAGTGTATAGGAATGCAAGAGATTTCTGTGCATTTATTTGTATCCTGATACTTTACCAAATTCACTGACTAATTCTTGTAGTTTTCTGGTGACATCTTTCGGATTCTTTATGTATAGTATCATGTCATCTGCAAACAGTGACAGTTTTAATTCTTCTTTTCCAATTTGGATTCTTTTATTTCTTTTTCTTCTCTGATTGCTGTGGCTAAAACATCCAAAACTATGTTGAATAATAGTGGTGAGAGTAGACAACCTCGTGTTGTTCCTGATCTTAGTGGAAATGGTTTCAGTTTTTCACCATTGAGAACAATGTTGGCTGTGGGTTTGTCATATATGGCCTTTATTATGTTGAGGTAAGTTCCCTCTATGCCTACTTTCTGGTGGGTTTTTTTCATAAATGGGTATTGAATTTTGCTGAAAGCTTGTTCTGCATCTATTGAGATGATCATATGGTTCTTATCCTTCAGTTAGTTAATATGATATATCACATTGATTGATTTGCATATATTGAAGAATCCTTGCATTACTGGGATAAACCCCACATGATCATGGTGTATGATCCTTTTAATGTGCTGTTGGATTCTGTTTGCTAGTGTTCTGTTGAGGATTTTTGCATCTATGTTCATCAGTGATATTGGCCTGTAGTTTTCTTTCTTTGTGACATCTTTGTCTTGTTTCGGTTTCAGGGTGATGGTCGCCTCATAGAATGAGTTTGGCAGTGTTCCTCCCTCTGCTCTATTTTGGAAGAGTTTGAGCAGGATAGGTGTTAGCTCTTCTCTAAATGTTTGAAAGAATTAGGCTGTGAAGCCATCTGATCCTGGGCTTTTGTGTTTTGGAAGATTTGAAATCACAGCATTTTGTCAGAGGCCAATTCCCATATCTCTGCTGTTCTCTGGCCAGACCTCTGGCCTGATTTAATTTGTTGTCCTTGAAGTTGGTGGCTAGTTTCTCAGGTAGCCAAGAAAACTTGAGACTGACAGAAGCTATTCAGAGAAATGTTATTGTGAAACATTTTTTTCAGTTCCCAAACTGAGGATCTTTTACAGCAACATGGCCTTTACAAATGTCCACAAGTTAAAGGATGTCTCACCGTAAATGATCTGGGGTGACAGGCCTATAACACACTGCAGACACAGATTGGATTCCCAGCAGGGCTCATGCCAGCACACGCTTCTTGCCTCAAATAAGCAATCCCAGAAATGTTACAGTTGAGGAAGAAGAAATTTCTTTGTGATATCAAGGAAGCAAAATTTTGTATTGCAACCAGATACGTGAAACATGGTCTCATAGTCAAATTGCTATCAAATTTCAGGTCAAAATCTACCATCATATACAACAGAGGGCATTCACTTGTAGCCATGGTATCATGAGTGGTAATATTCTTTGTATAAGTAAATTTCTGGGGAAAAACAGCCCTTTGGGAGCTAGGTATGAAATAGGATTGGATATAGCCTTTTGGAATTAATTAAGACCCCCAGTGCCTACTCTGACCTCACTGAACTGACTGGATATAGAATGAGAGAGAGAATTAGCTCTTGTTGCTTCTTGTGCTCACATCAGTCTCCACCATCCCGATACTTCTATCCTGGTCGGGTCCTTATTGTCTGAATTTCATTTAAATCACATACTTCCTCAGGGTCTCTTACCTTCAGGGGCTCTGACCTCTTTTCAAAATAATGTTTTTAAATTCATCAAATGAAATACTTAGTTTTTTTTAAAGGCAGATTTATCTGAAATAAATTCATCAATATTTGAAACATGTGACATAGTAATATATGCATGTCATTATTAATATATATTTTAAAAAACAAGTCCTAATCGTGGGTCTAATAATTACTACAAGTATAAACAGTATTTTGAGATATTTACAACAACTGTAGGTGAAATCAAAATAACTGAAATTGTTTTAGTGATAAAAGTCACAGATATTGACACTATTGCTGTGGTTTGAGAGCTAAATATTTAATTGAAAGAAGCACTAAATTTCAGTTGGAAATTGGGAAGAACAAAGATGTGTTTTCCACCCAAATTTATGAACCCCCAATTGTGGTCTGTGTACCCTGGAGTAGGAGGCAAATCCTTTGTGTTTACATTCTCATCTAGAACCAGTTCTCTTCCCCAATGCAGCCAGATTCACTATTCAAGATCTGAGCTGTGATTGTGTCTCCAATAAGCTCAGTGAGGTGTGATTTGCTATCAAGATATTCAAAGTTCAAAACTACTAGCACATGAAAATTCCTGATCTAGCCATTATGATCCTTCCCAATCATATCTCCTAATGATGGCCTCTGACAAATACTTAATAAAATTTAAGTCACCTTACTCAATAAAGTTTAAGCCAAATTAAATTTCTGACTTTTTCTTGTATGCACTGAACATTTTTATACCACTATACTGATTTCTCTGTTTATGAATATAATTTTACCACCGTTAAATCTTGTAAATTTTACCACAAATGCAAGTTAATTTACTAAAGGTGATATGGAATTAACAAAACAATAGGAAGTTTGGTTATAAGCAAAGTGAACAACTGAATTTACTTAAACGTTTAAAAATGTTCAACTTCACAAATGATTAAAAAATGAATGAGGTTCCATTTTATAACTATTCAAGTAGAAATGTGTGCCTGCATGTGTGTGTACACATACACACACTTAATTCTATATTGACAGGGATATAGATTAATAGTTATATGCAGCATGTACACACTGCTGTATTTAAAATAGATAACCAACAAAGACCTACTGTATAGCCCAGGGAACTCTGCTCAATGTTATGGGGCAGCCTGGATGGGAGGGGAGTTTGGGGGAGAATGGATACATGTATATGTATGGCTGAGTTGCTTTGCTGTGCACCTGAAACTATCACAACATTGTTAATCTGCTATACTCCAACGTAAAATAAAAAGTTTAAAAAAATGTTACATTAGGTAAATAGAATACAATCAAAATATATGTAAAATAAATTTATACATTTTTGTGTCGATAATACCACTATCAGTCATCAGTTGCAAAGAAGTGATAGATATCCAGTAAACCCATATGTAAAGATGTTCAAAGCAATGTGGTTTCTTAAAAGAATGACAGGAAACAACCATTCTTTCTAATAGCAGAGAAATGAGTTTTAAAAAAGACTAGCAAATGACATTGAAATGAGAAATATCTAACATAGTGGTGAGGAACACATTATATAGATATGCTGCCTGGCTTTGAATCCTCTGTTTACTGTCTCATAATCATGAGACCTTGAGCCAGTTACTTAAACTCACTAACTCACAAGTTTCCTCTTGTGTATAAAGTAGAGTTAATAATACTACTCAACTTGAAAGTTGTTTTGACCATAAAATAATGCTACTTTAAGCACATAGTGAGAGCTATGGATGTTTTAACTATTATAATGATTATGATTTTTATCATTATTATGGCTATGTAAACACTATAAAGTTTTAATATAAGAATGTAGTAAGATCAAAATAAAAATTATATCATTACATCTCTGATAAAAACATGGATGCATGTACTCCCCAAATGGAATAGAATTATAAAAAGGCCAGGATGTTATTAGGGTCATGAGATTTTATTTGACTTTTAGCATATATTATAGTGCCTGACTAGTATTTAATAATAAACTCCGGAGCTTAAATTCTTTATAATAATTTTTTCTATATGAGTGGCTTGTCCCGAATTTTCCAGAATGGCAGTACTCCTATTGCAATGGAATACTTTTTCTTTTATTTCTCCTACCCTTTTTTTTCTTTCCATTCTTTTCTTTCTTTTTATTTTTTTCTGGTGTTTCTTTACACAAAAACATTCGTGTGGTTTGAAAATAGTCACCTACAGATTCTGTGAATGATTTTAGTAGGAAATGTCTTGAGATGGAGCACAACATTTTTCTTTCCCAAAGCCTTAGTTTCTGGATCCAATCATGATATAAACTCACTTGTTTGTCTCTTTTTTTACTTTTGGAAGAATATCTAAAGAAACAGGATGAGAATTGTATCACCATTGATATAAAACCATATAATAGTGTTATATAAATTGTTACCTTTTGGAAATTTCAATGTTACATAAAGTGAGAAAATCATTTGTAAGTTCTTGTAGTATTTTTCAAATGGTTTTGGAAGGTTATTGATATGACAGTTTCTACCTCTAAATAGAGCCTTAACATATTTTACATAGTTGTATATGTAAAATACTGAGAGATCGAGCTGGTGTTTGAGGGTAAGCCATCTGCCATGAAGGCTATTTATTTTATAGCCACTTATGTTAGTGTTGGTTTCTTGAAAGAAAGCCATCATTTTTTGCCTTCTCCCTCCTAGAACTAATCTTTCAACACCTGCGTGGGACACATGCAAATTTAACAACAACTAAAGAACTTGAAAATAAATATCAGCCACATGGTTATGATTATTTCGGGGATTACATTTCTTTAGTGTTTTGTTTATGTTTGCATCACTTAGAATATTAACTACATTAATTTGCTTGAAAATTGGTAAAGCAAATTTGCTTCAGGCTATGACCTTTTATGCCAAGATGAGCCCGGTATGAATTTTTACAGTTGAGTTATAAACCTCTGAAGAGCAGTTTTTACTGTGAAAGTGCTGACTACCTCTACTGTAGCAGTGTGAATGATCTGGCTATAATCTTGTTAAAGAACAGATACAGGTAAAGTAGCTATTAACAATCAGAACATCTTGAAAGTAAAATAATGGAGGATGGAGGGGGAGAATCTGAAAAGAGAAATGATCACAGAAAATAAATTATTGAGAAAAGTGAGATAATTCAGAGGTTAAATAATCAAGCGTTTAGGTATTTGTTGCCAAGCCAGATTATACATATGAACTATACTCTTCAGTTTTTGTGGTGTTATATGTAGTATTTTGTATGGGTTCTATTGAAATACGGTCATTTTATAGTTTGTGATAAAAATGTTCTGTAGCATGTAACACATTAGATTGTTTCAAATTTGCATAGAAGTGTTAAGTTTTTAACATTTGTACAGTAAATTAAATTATTTGTCATAATGCCCCTTGCTTTATACACGTACATTTTTACTTAAGTAGAATACATGTATGCATATTTTCTTGCAGGATATAAATTTGTCTCTGCACTTATGGTGATTTGCCTAGCCAAAATATACTCTCAGTTTTTGTTGTGCTATTATTACAAGAACAGAACTAAGCTACTAAATAATTTAGAATTAAATTCTATGGGTCAGAGTTGTTATCCCTTTTGAAAGCTTTTCCCACTTTATAAAGTTTGATTTTTATTAAGTGATATGGATTATATCATAATCCTAAGGCTTAAGTATCTTAAATTAGTCAATCCCTTAACTCTCTAGCATTTGCACACTTCTAGCAAAAGTGACTTTTTCAATCTTCAGTCGTTTAATTGTTAAATCTCATAGTCCCTTACTTTCTTCCAATTTGCATGTCATAATTAATTGCTATAGATACCTAAATAAGTGGACCTGAATAAATACTAAGCAAATACATACACCTCAGTGTTTATATGACTATTAGCACTTAATTTTATACCCAAAGGATACATTTTTCATCATACTTGAAGTTGAAAGGTTTTTTTTTAATTTAGTCACAGCTGTTATTTACTGAATATCTATCATGGTCCAACAGAATGCTTCCTGTTTGATAAACGTTATCTTATTTAAATCTCACAATAACCTTGGATTTGAAAGTGAGAAACCTAAGTCCAGAGTAGCTTCATCATATACCCAAAACATACAACTGTAGATTGATATTGCTTCGATTTTAATTAATATGCATTGATTATTCATTCCTACACTGTAAGTTTTTTTTTTAATCCGTAAAATAGTATAGATGGTTTGTTAAACATGCAACTCTCAATAGCTGAGAAAAGTAAAGACATTTACCAGGAACAATGAAGCATCTTTTAAGTTTTCAAATATATTATAAATAACCACAGGTGTTTAATATATGAACACTGGAAATAATTGTAAGGATGCAAATATAATTTCTGCCTATAATATGTTTTTCTTAGCACCTTCATTTCTTAATATAAACACAGAAATACTATGCTCTTCGGCATTAAGAAATTAAAGAATCGTTAAAAGGCAAAAACTTAATCTTGTTTGAAGGATTAACTCAGCGATCTCTTTGATCTTTTATTTCTTTTGTGATGTTAAAATGTCTTCTTTGAAGGTAGTAACTGATACCTGCCTTGTTTCAATTTAATCTCCAGAAACTGAAAATTAATTCTATGCTGGTGAGAATTACATTATAAGTAGTTACAGCAAAACTACTAATACTAAGAAGAATGGGTAGCCTGATTTTTGTTTTAATGTTGTTGTTGTTTTCATGTGTCTCTTCCTGGAATAAAAAATTCTGAAGATTTATTTAAAATGTGGGTTGTAAAAATTTTATCCTAGCCTCAGGAGTTTGGTGTTAGTCATATTCAGCGAAATTAATCCTTTGGAAAGACAAATACAGCATTATCTCACTTATATGTGGAATTTAAAACAAAAACAAAATCAAATTCATACAAACAGAAAACAGATTGATGGTTGCCAGAAGAGGGGGTTTGGGTGAAGGTGGTCAAAAGGTATAAACTTCAGTGATAAACTAAATGTCACGGAGATGTAATGTACAGTACGGTGACTATACTTAATAATACTGTATTGTATATTGGAAAGTTGCTAAGAAAGTAGATCCTAAAAGTTCTCATCACAAGAAAAAAATTTGTCACTATATGTGGTTATGAATGTTAACTAGACATATTGTGACGATCATTTCATAATATATATAATAATCATGTTGTATGTTGTACACCAGAAACTAATATAGTGCTATACATCAATTATATCTCAATAAAAAGAAAAAAAGAATACATACTAGCAAGAGAGGGGGTGGAGCTACATTATACAAAATGATCAGTTTCAAATAAATAAAGCAGTACTGGATAATCTTATTTTATTATTAGAGAGTGTAAACTACTACCTTGACATTAAATTTTACACCACACACACGCACACACAAACAGATTTAAAAGGGAAGGTGGATGTCACTTGCTCAAAATTCACATATAGTTCAAATTTAGGGAGAATCTGCACTAAACAATAAAATTTTAAAAATCTATATGACATAATGTAAAGGATAATCCATGTTTATTTTCTTATACAACCAGAGATGGTGTTTGATGGTGTCTTTTCTGGATTTAAAAGGACACACAGGTTAACTTTGGGCAGAAATATTCCAAACCATATATTTCTAATAGTGCTACTGCCCCATTTTTTCCATCTGTTAAAGAACAGTCCTGCTCACCTTTAGAGTCTTCTACTACTAATCTTTGTGTATGTTTTATTATTAATTTGCCAGAATTTTGATCTGAGGATCCTCAATTCGGTCAACTTCAAAGATTATTTCAGCAGATACTGAATTAATTACACTTGAATAGTTTATTCTCCAATAACCTGCAGATCAAGGAATAATATGAAAGAAAAACAGCAACAATGCAGGTATTTTAGATATATTTATGAAAAGTCACTGATTGTTTCATTATTCTTAACTTCAGGCCATTAAAAAATAGTATGATTTCTTTGGGCTCAATCAATTAAAACCTAAAATTGATACTGTTGATATATACAGTGTTCCTTTGCTACTGGATAAACTGTCCATAGTTAAAATTATGACTATTGACATTCTCACTGTGTCGTTTTGAAATGTTTCAGAGCTGGGAAAGTATTTCTTCAATCTGAAATAACCAACTTATTTATTGGTTTAGTCCCGACCCAGTCTTCAAACTGTAGTATTAACAACCTACTGGGGCATGGTAAGAACATTTTAAAGCCAACAGTAATATATATTTCCCCCATCAAAATTTTCTTATTGTTGCAGATCATAATAAAAATAACTCATTGGTTATGTAGAATATGCATATATCTAATTTCAAAAACTCATGTATTGGACATTTGAGGATCAAAATTAATTAGATGAATACTTCTCAGGTTATCTGGGTGAAGGACATTTTGCTTGTTTTTGTTCTAATTTTGAATTAATCATTGGCTAAAATTTGGGTCTATATACTGTTCAATGAGACAAGACCACTGATCACTGTAACTTGTGCTGTTTACCTACAATGTCCAAGTGAGTACATTAAAATTTTACATTTGTGTGTAGAGAAAAAAATATTCAAATTGGATGAACACATTGACACTAACCATATCTGAGATTTGATTTAGAATAATACAGTATGTAATGTGATATTTTAACATTAGGTGATTCAGTAGTATATATATTTTTAAAATAAAATATAATATTTGGAATATTACATGATGTTTGAAATACATTATAGTATAAAGAAAGATGAATATATTCCTTGCAGAAATATCATTATTTAGCTTTAGTTTATAGCTGATAAACAAAACTGTATACAATTTACATATTTATAATTCTCAATGTAAAATTAGAAAAATTTCAGTAATGATACTCAAAAATTAATTGAAATAAATAAGGGACACAGCTACCAACCTAATTGAAATAATTATAATTTATTACAAAAGTACTTATCTGAATAATGTGATAAATGACATGTTTCAAATCATTTACATTTCTTCCTGTGCATTTTATCCTTTTGCTCAAAGGCTTCTTTCATATTTTATGCATATAGGCCATACAAACACACTTTATTTACATTGATTTGCAAAATATTGACTAACTTCTTACCTTTCTCTACATTCTTTTTCAATTTAGTTCCAAAATTTCTGAGATCCAGTTGCTCTCTCCTCCCCCCTCCTCCCCCTCCTCCCCCTCCTCCCCCTCCTCCCCTCCTCCCCCTCCTCCCCCCTCCTTCCCCCCTCCTTCCCCCTCCTACCCTCCCTTCTCCCCCTCCTCCTTCTTCTTTCTTTGAATTCTTAGGCTATTCTCTCTGGGTAGAGGTAAATGGAATGATGGTTAGGAAACAATGAGACATACAAATAAGAACAGAACTTATTTAAAAAGACAGTTTCGGAATCAGTGAATGGAAGCAGTATCACTGAACATGTATATTATGCATTTACAAATATTTCAGGTCTCTCTCAAACATCTACAAATTAGGATCACAGGGAGAAATCAGGTACTGGAGATGATTGTTTTGGAAAGGAATTTGAGCAGGAAAATGAAATGGAGAAGCAGCTTGTCTTGCCTTTGCAGTGAAATTAAGTCCCTGTTTCTAGTCTTGCTCCAGCTTGTTTCTTCTCTTGCTCTTTAATATAACCTGATTGTGCTGAACCTTTCTGGCAACATGCCTGAAGAATTAGGTTTAGATAAACATGAAAGAAAACTACCATCATTCCCGCACTAAATGAAGGTACAGAGTGAAAAACTTCTTGGAACTCTTCTGCTGAAATTTGGTAACTCAAGGTCAGGGGAAATTACTGAGTAAAGAAACAAAGATTACACAGATGAGAAAGAGTTATTCAGAAAAGAAGAGGCAGGAAAGATACTCCACTGAGAGGCAACAGCAAGCACACAGCCTCGTGGAGAGGAGGAATAATAGTCTAGATCAGGGATTGAAGCCAGTGTGGCTACAGCCAAGAGACTCGGGAGATGAGTGGAGTTTGAGGAGGGTGGGGAAGGAGGCAGGCAGTAGCTCAAGCAGGGAGATGATAGGATGAGAATTACATTTGAAAACTAAATAAGTTAATCATTCCATCCAAAGTCAGGAGCACAAATTAGGAAAGAGCAATGTGTCCAAATGTAGCAGCAGGAAGCTGTTACTATAATCAAGGAGGGGCACTGGCAGTTCACCTGGAGACGAAGAAAAATGGTGGACTTTGGGGGAGATTTATGAAGGGGAAGGTTTTGAAGCTTGTGTTGATTTAGATACAGGCTGTGAGAGGGAGAGTAATATAAAAGATAAGCCCTACACTTCTTTTTGATTATTTGGACTACTGAGTATACCATTCAGTGAGAGAGGAATATTGAAATAACAATTTTGGAAGGGGCAAATAAAAATTAAAAATCTGGATAGAATAAAAGAAAGTGCTGGAAGCCAGCCAATTTCCGACCTCTTTTTTTTTTTTTTTGCGGTACGCGGGCCTCTCAATGCTGTGGCCTCTCCCTGCTGTGGCCTCTCCCGTTGCGGAGCACAGGCTCCGGACGTGCAGACTCAGCGGCCATGGCTCACGGGCCCAGCCGCTCCGCGGCATGTGGGATCTTCCCGGACTGGGGCACGAACCCGTGTCCCCTGCATCGGCAGGCGGACTCTCAACCACTGCGCCACCAGGGAAGCCCCCGACCTCTTTTTAATCTTTTTTTTTTTTTTAACTAGGCAGTCATGACATAGCCACAATGATGCTATAGAAAATTATGCTCATTATACATAGACAAAATAATGTTGTTCACTTATTATGTTTCCTCATTCTATTTTTTTATTTTAACATAATTTTTAAAAATTAGGATGCATCTAACACTAGATAATCAACATTATTATCATAGTAATTTCTCCATAGTAATTTTCTCTTTTTCTGTTATCTTTTGTCCCTGAAAAGATGTTCTTATGGATGTCATATTTTAGGAAATATGGCAATTGGGAACCAAGAAAATTATTTATCAATTTCTTTGAATAATGAGGGGTTGATCATAGAAATCACCAAATATATTTGCTTAGGTAGTGTCTTAAAGAAGAAATTTAATAGTAATATGTCTGTGTGTTAAAGAAAATATGTTATTTTAAGCTAAGACTATATTTGTGGAAGTTTAAAAACTACTCATATGTTCATTATTATATGGTATATTTGGGAATGTTTTAAAATATTTTAATCACAAGAAAATAATCTATTTTTTCCTGCTGTTTAGACAATGTTCAGCTCATTTAAAAAGTATTTTGTTAAGTAATATTTTCTCCAAAGGGCAGGATTAACACAGTTCTGCTAAGATTATTCTGATGTAGAGGTGATGGCAGCAATAGTCAATGCCTTCCTTTCCTGTTGTCAGAGCACTTTTGGTTTTATACAACTATTTGATTTAATAAGATTGACTAATGTTTATATGGATGTACTGTGTGTGAGGCACCAGCTTAAATGTTTTCCTTAAACTATTTAATAAACAGCATCCCCATTTTACAGATAAGGAAACTGAGACAAAGAGAAGGTAATAAATGAACCCATTTTTATGTAAGAGATAAGGAAAATTTCCTGTTCATGTACCTTACTTTTCAAGATATACATTAGTTTCAATGTATACTGATATCTTTTTCCAAACTCAGTAATTTTCAGGATATTCTTGAGCAGATTACCCACTTCAAAAAATCATGCCCCTCTCTCACCTATACCTTTTCTGAACCTGTGCATAGCCTTACCAGCATCCATCAGTCACAGTAGAAGAGTGTCCAACAGCTGACTCTTCCTCTGGTGTTAGGACATATAGGAGCCTACGTTCTCCAGTCTTGCCATTCCAATATAACTTCAGCCTCTTGCAGTGACATCTCAAATGGACCCATTTTAAAAGAGACAAAAACAAATGAAATGAAGTATTAGCTTTTAATCTGTATCCTCTACCTACTTATTATCCAATCTTCTCCGATCCCTTGAGTCCCTAACCTCTTTATTTATAGTTCTCAAGTTTCTAATGTTCCGTTAGTGTTGGAAATTGTTTCAATCTGGCTTCCTCCTTCAGCATTTAACACTTGCTCTAAGATTGTTTCCAAATTCTGTGAGAAACTTCACTCCTTATTTTACTCTTCCTCTCCATAGCATTTGCCTTTGAAGGTCCCTTCCTCTCACCTGAAAGTCATCTGACCTTTTCCCCACATTCCCTGCTGTAATCCAATGTGTCACTGTTACTTTCTGTGATGGCTTTTTACCTGGTCTCCCTTCCATTAAACACACGCCCTCTGGTCATTTCTCCCCAAAGCTGCCAGAAAGTGCTGTCTGAGCCAGGTACATGCTAGTGCATCCTGTGCATTTGAAAGTCGTTGGAAGACATTCTACCACTTTTAGTTTAGAAGCAAAGCAATAGTACCAGGTTTTATTTTTCAAAGATGGTATGTAACTGAAAGTGGGGATCAGGCTGCTTGCCATTCAAAAGCCATTAAAGAGGAAAGTTGGTGGAAAGGAAAGTTTGTTTTATTTGGGATTCAGGCAATGGGGCAGGGGAAGGGGAGGGTAGATTCCTGTCCAGAAGCCAACTCCCTCACCCCCGACAATCAGGGGGCAAGAGTTTTTATAAGCAGAGGGAGGGGGCTCATGCAGAAACAGCACGGTCAGCTCTGACAGTTATCTTGCAATTGGTCATTGGTGATATGATCAGCATCATCTTATTGTTTTAAGTACAGTTAATCTTCAGTTCCAGGGTCAGTTTGTTCCCATTTCCTTGAGGCCAGTTCTCAGAGCTGTGGCATCTTATGTCATGGCTACAGGCTGGTCGTCATGTAGCTAACTTCTTCCATCTGGTGGGAATTTTAGTATCCACAAGATAGCTCACAGTATATGGCTCACGATATTATTTATAGCCCTTGAGAAGGAGCTAAAGGTCCTTGACTTTGCTTAATGACTAAACTAGTATTATTTGGTTTCCTTTGACTGTTTTTCTTTGTTTCTGTATTTTCTCACTTCTCTGACTAAACTTATTCTTTGGCTTAAGTTTTTCCACAGATAAAAGGCAAGAGGAGGGCAGGAGGGGTAAAGACCATAGGGTCCTGTTATGTTTCAGTTATGGGAAAATATCCCTTTTATATGCTCTTCTTATAATGCGTTTTACACATTTATACATTGAGAGACAGTCAAATTTTCCTTCTTGTGCATATAGACTGGATTTATTGACTAACTTCTAATGAATAGCATGTGACAAAAGTAACAGTGCATGACTTCTAAGGCTGGGTAATAAAAGGCAATGCCCATCATTTGAACCCAGCGTCTACCTGTAGGGGTTCTGATCAGAGCCCTAACCGTGGTCTCAGCTGACTGCCCACATCAACTGCCCAATACATGAGTGTAGAGCCTTCAGGTGGTTCTGATGATGCCAAATTTGGCAGAGATGAGTTGTCCCTGCCTAGCCCTGTCCAAATCGCAAATTCATCAAGACAAATGTTCTCATTGTTTTAAGCCACTAAGTTCTGTGTTTTTTCTTTCTTAGACAGTAATAAACAAAACAAATATTTTCTTTTTTAAAATTTAGCCTAATCCACCACTATCTAATGCATCCTTAGCTCAAATATATTAGACTATCTGAAATTCCCTATAGATAACTGTGTTTCTTCAGATTCGAAGGCTTTTGCAAATTATATTCGGTTATTCCTGGAATACCTCCCAATCACGCCACTTTTTTGAGTGGAGCTATTATTTAAGGCTAAATTCATGACACTTCTTCTAAGTGGTTTCTCATTACTCCCTGTTTGCATTAGAATTCCATTCTTTCTTTTGCCTTAGAATCATAGATAATGCTATATAGATGTTGGATTAATATAGGAGTAAATTAATAAGCTGTAGATACATTTCATTGCAATTAATATACATAATATACCAAGATATAATAAAAATGATGAGAGAAATGTCTTTCCTACCCTTCTAGTAAAAATCAACCTCAGGTACTAATGTTAATTTCAGAATCTATAATTTGAGCTGACAACAGCAAATAGCGTTAGTAGCGTTAGTTCTGCTGTGTTTGTGTTTCCTACCCTTTGGGGAAACACACTTGTTTGATGATTCCATCCATGAATTGTAATCGTATCATTTCAGACACCTAGGAAGTAGCGACAGTACTGGCATTTTATTGTTGCTTTTGACTTGTATGAAAGAGTAAACCATCTCCTTGAGGCTCTTTGATGTGTAGAAATGTTCTTCACCCAGATTTGACTTATGGGTAGAGATCTTGCTTTGTAACCCTAATCTCTACACAGTTGGTCTGTTCTGTCAGTGCTTTCATTATCTCTCACTCCGCCTCCACTTCTCTGACCTTATCTCCTCTCCCCATGTGGCCATCTCCAGTCACACTCTTTTGAGACTATTCCACTCTTCCACTTTCTATCTTCACTCTCCTTCTCCATACCCTCTGGGTCTACCTGTGGCAAATTGTTCTGCTTCCTGTAAACATGACAGATAATTCACAGGGAGCTGGGAAAGAGCTGTATGGTTCTAACATTCACAGCTGTTCTATGAATTTCAAATTAATTGACAGTATGCTTCAGTGATACTTTCTGTCATTTTTTTCCTCAGTAAAAGAGATACCAGTCAGGTAATCACAATTGTATGGTGATATAGTATTTTCTTTGGATATCACAGAAAAAATTGTATAGAGTTTATGGATTCATTACTACATCTAAGTCCAAAGTATTAAATTTCATCTTTACGGAGTGGCAAATTGTAGGAAGAAAAGAAAAAGAAAATGTTGAGTAAAGTTGTGAATAATGAGAGGTTAGATTTCTGCATAATACTTTTTTTTTTTTTTTTTTTTTTTTGCGGTACGCGGGCCTCTCACTGTTGTGGCCTGTCCCGTTGCGGAGCACAGGCTCCGGACGCGCAGGCTCAGCGGCCATGGTTCACGGGCTCAGCCGCTCCGCGGCATGTGGGATCTTCCCGGACCAGGGCACGAACCCATGTCCCCTGCAGCGCCAGGCGGACTCTCAACCACTGCGCCACCAGGGAAGCTCTGCATAACATTTTTATTGAGAGCATTCTTATGTTTATTTGAAATATAAATGATTAAAGCAAACAGTATTTTATAATCATGTTTAGTTATTTTTCTCATAAGCGTGAGTCCAAATTTGGGGTGCATGATAATTTATAAATTCGGCCACAGTTAATACACAGCTATCAAACTTAGAGAATGTGAAAAAACCTTGAAATACTATTGGGTAAATTCCTTCGCAAACATAACAAAAGTATGATCCCCCAAATAAGTATTCTGGTCCCATAGCTTAAAGTTCTTTTTATTTTCAGTTTATATTTCATTTGTTGGGGTTAGCCACAAGTCTATCTAGAAATGATCATGTCCATGCAATCAAGTGAAAATAGACTTTTCAGCATGTATTTATGCACAAGTACACTTGTGTAAAATGAGAAAGGGCCAAGGAGGTTTCAGACACATAATTTTCTCTCTGATTTGAAATATACCCTGAAATTGTTCAAGAAGTCTGAAAATACTCCTGGGAGTCTCTTGGTATTTAGGGTTTGAAATATTAATGATTAAAAATAAACCAAAATTGGAAAATGAGATATTCCTGATATCAAAATGACCTATCTTACAAAAGGTGGATTATCAAGTTTAAGCTCTTGGGGCTTCCTGTAAAGATGCTGAATTTTTCATGGACCCATGCAAGATTTGTTCATTTAAATGTCAAGCATATATCTGCCCACATACCCCTGTGCATTTGTTTAGAACTGAAGCTTACATGTAATTTTTGCTCCTTGTAACTATTCATTTCGATAATAAAAGAATGCACTAGATACTAAAAGACTTATAGAAATTTTTCAGTCATAGCATTTATTAATATGGAGGAACTATAGTCACTTAGATTAACGATTCTAGGATAAGAGAAGAACTAGCTGTGTGTTTACTGGTCATTTGCTAACCCTATCAGGGTGTAGGTAATTTTCCCCTTAGCTTTGATTCTGGCACTAACCACTAAATTTCATTGAATAAGTCATATAAACTCTCTAGACCTATTTACATCCCCTGGGACTGTTCTGAACCAATATCAATAGTCTTTTTAGCATTAAAAGCATATACATCTTAGATTCTTAACTGTGGATAACCCTAGGCATGCCTTAAATTTAGTCCAGAAATTTATTTATATAATTGAGATGATTGATATGATTACATCATAGAGTTTAATAACTCTATTAAAGGCTTTGGAATATGAAAAGCTACCCTTCTATTACTTTTTAACAATGCCAACCTTATTAAATAAAAATGTGACTCATTCTTTTGAAGAATACAAAAAAATTAGGATAAATTTATGCAAAGTTTTATAAGTAAACAATATTTCTAATAGATACATGTAATTTCATTTTGAAGTAACTTTAGTTGAAAACCTGTCATATGTCATTACCAAAGCCAGATTCAAAGCTCCTTATTGAAATCATGTATCATAAGGGTATTCTATGGAGCACAGTTAATAATCACTTCCTAAGGAATTGTGTGTTTAGCTGAAATGCAGATTTTGTTTTAATAAAAATAAAATGTTGACTCTTGGGCATTTCTCTGTGTTCTTTTCAAAGATTCATCTAAAGTGACTTAAGCATTTTATCTTTGAAATAATGCCTGGGAGATTGAAATTATACTTCATTTTCAGTACTCTCTTCATTTCCTATTTCATGATTTTCTTCAGAAGTATGAAACTTGAGTCATTAAAGTAGGGCTGAAATTTCAAAGCATACACTTTGGAATGGGTTTTATCCCTAGTTTTAGTTCAATTATATTCTATTAATTTCTGTAATTTATTTGTTATTCAGATTACCAGACTTTAGAGCTTGATGTTAGCTTTATATGGAAAATAGAACAAGTCATTTTAGACTATAAAACAGTGTTAAGGCTGGCATTATATCTTACTGATAGATGTTATTTTCTCCAATGCCTTATACAGAGTATGTTGTTAACAGCCATTTTTACTTGAATTAATTAACACGGAAGTATAATGACAGAACTAGTCCAGTAGACTTCAAAAATATGATTCTTCTTTAAAACATAAAATATCCCCTGTGTGATTGATGACATCAAAATGGTGACATAAAAGATTCTTGAATTTCCCTCATCCCATGGAATCACTGATTATACAGGTATACGCTGATCAATTCCCTATGAAAGAAATCCAGAAACTAGTTGAGTGATTCCTACACATCAGGTGACTGAAAAAATGCTTGCATTGAAACAGATAGGAAAAGCTGAGATACACTCTTGCCAAAAACCCCACTTCCAGAATAAAACCTGAGGACTGGCATTTACTGATGGACAGTGGTCAAAGCCATCTTCATCTTTTATTTGAAAAATAGTCTCCAAAATCATCCAGCTGTCATTCTGGACCCTCTCTATTCATGTTTTCACAGTAGCTGGATTTTAAACTGGAATGCATCCATCCTCTTCTCAAACACTTCCATGACTTTTCATCTCTCCAGGACTAAAATCCAAGATCCAAACTATAACCAACAAGGTTGAGCATAGTAATCATCCTGATCTTTTTCTAACATCTTCTCTAGCTCCTCCTCTCACACACTGTGTTCTAGCCACGATGACCTCACTACAGTTCCTCCAACATAACGACCTACATCTACCTCAGGGCCTTTGCACTTACTGTTCCTTCTGCCTAAAGTGCTTTTCTCCATATATTTGCATGTTTTTCACACACGTTGAGTAACTTCCCTTCAACAAACTTGATTTTTTTCTTTTGAAATATTCATTACTAGAAAAGCTCTAATAAATTTATGGTAAGAAGGATATTCACTGAACTCACATTTCCATCATTTAGCTGTTCACTTTTCCATATCAGTCCACCTAATTCAAAATACTGTTATGAGTAAATGAAGGGATTATGCATTCTTATGTATTAAACAAAGGATAGAAAGAAAGTTTAAGAGATTAATATTTGAGAGAGAAAATCTTTTGGAGTGCTTCAGTCAAGAAATAAAACAAAGATGAGTAAATCTTAACAGAGGGCATTTAATACAGAGAATTAGATGTACTAGACAACTGGAATAAACAAAGGAAAAAAAAAAAAACTAAAACATGCAGCAGGAAGCATCTACCACAGGAGACAAGACTGAACAGAAAAGGAGAAATGGTTAGCTTTATCAAAGTTAGTAGCTCCGCAGAAGGATCCTACAGAGTTGGTGCCCTGTTATTTGTGGAAAGAGCTTTCCCTGGATGTGATTGGAGCCTTTGAGAGGTATGATAGCATGATATGATTGGCTCAGATAGAGCTAACAGAAGCTGGAGGTTAGAGCCAGCCACATTGCTTGGGATATACTCCCTCTGCTGGATATACTTTTGTGCTGGCACAAAAATAAGGAAGAGGTCATTTTACTTCTTGCCAAAGCCCTCTAATTCTCCCAATCATCAGCTAGGAAGCCAGCTGGCAAAGGAGTCAGGAAATGAGGTTTACACATGATACCCAGTCCTAACATCACAGTACAGACTATGGAAGAGTGGATTTAGAGACAAGAGATTAGGGATTAGAATATGGACATCTTCATTGTCTGTTCTTTTGGCACGACTATGTTAAGTTAAATAATCAGAAAGCTAAGTACCTGAAATGTATTAGTTCTGCCCCTTGCTAAAATGAATGCAGAGATTCATGATTGAATATGATAGTCTCAAATTAAAAAAAAAATGAAAGAGGTAACAGTGGCATTTTAGGATAAATGTAAATACATGCATACATATCTGAGAATCCATGTATAAATGTAATTTGGTAAAATGGTTTACCATCCAGTGGTGTTTAAATATCTTTATAAATATTGGAATAGCTTTATAATTATTCATATTTTAGCACCCATTCTATACTCTTTGAAATATTCTTCCTGATTTGCTAGTATTTAATACAAATGTAGGAAAATACTCACTTTCTGATTAGGAGTATGATAATTTATAAAAGTAGATACAAATAAAACATATAATGAATGTCAGTGGTGCTACTTTTAGAGCTTATTATAGAAACGACACTGTTTGATTCATTTTTTAAAAAAAATAGGTGAGAAAATGTTGGTAAAGACCTTATCACCATACATGTACCCATTAATGACAGTAATAACTACAGTTACACCTTTCCATATATGAAGTAAACACTATGCAAATTTGTAATGAACCACAAAAAAAATTAATTCCAGACTTAATTTTTAAATTAAGTACAAAAAATTAAATACACAATTTATGCAAAAGTCCTATTGTTTGTTTTCTTATCGCAATTCAAAGGCTATAAATTCGGTTGAATTTAGTTTAAACTGTTTATAATATATATTTGTGGATATTTATCACTGTTTTATTTAACCGTCTCGTATAACAGATCTTGTAATTGTTCTCATACAAACAATTTCTTTTTGTTTTTTTCTTTTTCCATTATGGATTATTACAGGATATTGAATATAGTTCCCTGTGCTCTACAGTAGGACCTTGCTGTTTATTCTGTATAGAAAAATTTGCATCTGCTAATCTCAAACTCCCAATCCATCCCTCCCCATTGACAACCACAAGTCTGTTCTCTATTTCTGTGAGTCTGTTTCTGTTTCATAGATAAGATCATTTGTGTCATATTAATACAAAGCAATTTAAATCAGAGGGTCTTTACTCTTCTACTATGATTTAGTTGTAGCACAACAAACTCTAGGAAATAGTAGAGAAAATATAATAATTAAATAAAATACATTTTTAAAACACTATTTTTATTTTTTAAAATAGTAATTACCAAAATGCAGACCATTAAATATGTGAGAAATATTTGTATTTGTATTTTATAATTCCAGAATAATGCAACAATTTAACATGTGTAACACCATGCCATTATAGAACTGCTCTGAAATATAGCATTATAGAACTCTTCCTGAAACGTCTATTCTTTCTATTCTATTCTATTCTATTCTATTCTATTCTATTCTATTCTATCCTATTCTATCCTATTCTATCCTATCCTATCCTATCCTATCCTATCCACTATCCTATTCTATTCTATTCTATTCTATTCTATTCTATTCTATTCTGTTCTGTTCTATTCTATCCTATCCTATCCTATCCTATCCTATCCTATCTACTATTCTATTCTATTCTATGCTATTCTTTCCATTGTTTACCTCTTCCTCTTCCTTCTTTTCCTACTTCCCCCTCTCCAACCTCCATCTCCTCCTCTCTCTCCATCTCCTTCACTTCCTTTTCCATCTCCTCTACTACTTCCTCTCCTTTCTTTCTGTGTTTTTTTTTCTTCTGAGTTGATCATAACCTATGGTGTGAAAAATAACTGCCCTAGGGTTATGTTAACAATAATTACTCTAGAAATGTTATTTACCCATCTTCTTACTCATAATAATACAGATTCCGCTTAAATACTTCAGTGAATTGGAGGATTTTGTCTCTGTATTTTTGTATATGGCTTCTAGGTTTTGAGTTTTCTTCTTGTTTATCACAAGCTTGGTGATGTTTAGCTTATCAGTTGTGTGTCTGTAATAAAATATAATTACATGACACTAAATTATATTTTATTTTGCATTATTTTTCTTTCTAGTGCTCATTTTTGTGTATATGAAAGTAATATTGGTGAAAACAATCACAATTCAGTTATCTAAACAAAACATGATAATTTATAGATTTTTAAATCTCATTTAAAATTTTAAATCTATTTTAAATCTCATTTTAAAATAAACAATATTTATTATTTTTATGAGTATCTAAATATTCCAGAAAGAGTGGATGGAGCTCACTCTGGAGTTAAGAGATCTTAGACTGGTATTTGAATTTTTATGAGTAAATGAATTCTCTTGAAATGTACATGTGACTAGGCACAGAATAAATAAATGATTCTGAATAGCCAAGGGGCAGGACAGGCATAAAGATGCAGATGTAGAGAATAGACTTGAGGACATGGAGAAGGGTAAGGGTAAGCTGGGACAAAGTGAGAAAGTGTCATGGACTTATATATACTACCAAAATAGATAGCCAGTGGGAAGCAGCCCCATAGTACAGGGAGATCAGCTCGGAGCTTTGTGACCACCTAGAGGGGTGGGATAGGGAAGGTGTGAGGGAGACACAAGAGGGAGGAGATATGGGGATATATGTATATGTATAGCTGATTCACTTTGTTATATGGCAGAAACTAACACACCATTGTAAAGCAATTATACTATAATAAAGATGTTAAAAAAATAAAATAAAAAAGAACGAGGGGAAGTAATTTTTAAAATTCCTTTAAATAGGTACATGTTACCACATTTTATATTAAGGAAGATAATACATTGACTGTAAGAAGTAGTATTAGGATAGATGTTCTGATATTCTTCTGCAAATGTTGTAGAAGGAAATAGTTTCCTATTAATTGACATGAATCCTAAGGTTTTAGTTAAAGTAAAAAGGAAATTTTAAAAAATGACTAAAATTTGTTAGTCTTCTCAGGGATTCTGTGTATCTAATACCTGTTGGCTCCTCACTCTAATATTGGATTGTTTTACTTCCGGACACAGTAAATTTAATTTATCTTGAAATTATACCTATGCTGGCAATTCTATCTATCTATCTATCTAGATAGATAGATAGATATAGACATAGATATATAGATATATACATATATTCTTAGAACGTAGTGAATCCTTCAGTCATAATTTCAATTTTAGTATACTTTAACATTTAAATCTTAGTATAGTGCATACTGTGAAGGCCTATGTAGCATTGATTCCCCTCTTCCTTCTTCCTTCCAGAATCTCAGTGTACTCATTATTCTTCTCTCCCCCACAGGGTTCTGTACCTCAGTGGATGTTTATCAATGCACATCTCTCAGATTATTTTGTCTAACAGTAATCCTATTTCCTGGAGGGTAATTGGTTTAAGAAAGGGCTTATACCCAATTCCAATCAGTTAGTGTTGTTAGGGAAATCTGTTGGGAGTTTACTGAGGAAATATCAGTGCTTGAGAAAGAGAGTAAGCTGCAGGAATAAATCATCCCTCTTCTTTCTACAGATATGGGTGCATCTCAGGGCTATATAGTCACCCTCCCAAAGAATTAACATTTTTACTAATTTTTGAAATTAATTTGCATATTTCTTATGATGACACTAATTGGTACAAAACTATATTTATTGCTAGAAATTCTTCTATGTCATTTAGCATTTCACCAAATAATATTTTCTAAAGAAGTTCAAAAAATGTATTTCCTTCCTCAACACCTAGATATAATATGTAGTTATTTTGAGAAGAAATATTCTCAGGATCTTGTCTAATGCCTAAAAATTTTGGCATAACTTGATACCTAAGGCTGCTATGCATTTGGAGTTTGCTAAATAGCCAGGTGTTCTCTTTCAAAATGGACAAGATGACCATCGATGTGCAATTAACTGAAAATATATGCAACAGGGATATTACTGTGATATTGTATTCCATGAATTTTGTACTCCGTCCAAAACATATATATTCTTCCCGGCACATTTGGAAATAGTATGGCCATTTTGATTTAAAATTATCAAAAGCTTTCTTTCACATCTATTGGATAAAAACATTTTTGATGACATTTCTTACATTAGTCCTTGCAAGGAAAAATCTTCCCAATACCTTTTCTTTCCCACAATCTTCCCTCTTTTCAAAGTAATTCTCATAGTAAGGTCTTCTGCAGCTTCACCTGCTTTAAATCACGGTCTTCTTTTCAGTACTCAAAAATACTCTTGAGGATTTTGTTTACACTGAGAATTGTTGGAAAAGTTTACAAGTCACTCAAGATTGTTAATTATCCATTTGAATTCTCATAATTATCAAGCCCTGAAAAAAGGTGGATTGTTTGATTAGTACTCCAGCTGCTTTCTCTAAGAAAACTCAATGTGTTGCACAGACTTTACCAGGAAAAGTCATACAGGTGCCAAACGGCAATGTTCGCCAACTGTTAAACACGTGTAAACTCTTTGAGAAGTTCTTCCCATTTGCAGCAGGTGTCTAGCTGTGTTGTGCTGCTTAGAAGCAGAATCTATTTTAAACATCACCTGGAGAGGTTGGTCTGCTCTTGAAGCTCCTTCAGGAGTTGGCATTCAGAACAGGGTCAGTCATGAAGGATTCTGGCTCCTTGCCTGAATCTCCTGTTATGTTTAGTTCCATTAGATTCAAATATACAAAACATGCCAGTGAGACGAGAAGGTCAATCATTCAGCAATTACATTAGCTGTATCTTGGATGTAATTTTTTCTGTGTCCAGACTACCTATACTACAAATACCAGAATTAAGGAGAGCAGTGTAATTGACTGTTTGCCATCATATGGGAAAAATATATTAGAATCAAGTCAAAAATTTATATATAATAATAAGGGATACCTGGTGTTATAAAGTGTCTGCTCAGCATATTGCCTTCACTTTTTTTCTGTTTCTGAGTGAATTCTCTTTCTAAACTATATGTGTACCTTGTGTTTTGCAAATGGTTTCACCCTTAAATTTTCACAAGAGGTGTAAAATGGAAAACATTTGGGGCAAGTCACTTGAAAAGTCAAATCATCAGCATTATTTTATTTACTCAAACTCAATATGTACCACTCTCTTTTTTTTTTCTCCCGTTATTCCTTTATTTTATACTGTCTTCATCCATTCTTTATACCTGCTATCATTTCTTCTAATATAGAAATTTAAAATTTAAAAATATTGCCCAAATTAATGTTTACAAGAAGAGTTGATTTGAAGGAAGATTTATACAATATTTTGTTTTATAACTGAAGATATTGATCTGTTTTTGTTTACTATATATACTAATATTCACATGGCATGTCATATTATACTGATGTATTTTGACTTAGTGTAAATGCATATGTTCATTTTCCTCTATGAATCATGAGGTTTTAAATTTCGACAGATTAAAGCAGATTACATAGCATATATACAAGATGATGACCTAAAATTCAGGTATGTGTAAATAATAATGCATCATTTCTGGAGTATATTCAGACGTTATTGCATATGCTTACAAGCCATTTTGAATGAATCTTCTTTGCTACGTCATGTACTATACTTGTGTATTTTACCAAGTTTTTGATCAAGTTATCTGACTTTGTTGATTTGTATGAACTTTTATATAGTAAAAATAAATAAATATAACCCATTTGTGTTTAAAATGGGAAGAAAATATTTTATAGTAAAAATAAATAAATATAACCCATTTGTGTTTCAAATGGGAAGAAAATATTTTACTTTCATTTATATTTTTAATTTATGATTTTGATTTTGATATTGATGTATTTGTCTATGTGTCTATGTGAGTTTTCTATCTTTCTTAGAAAAATGTAGATAGGTTTGAAATATATAGAGATACACACACATATATGTACACACTCATAGATATGTAGATATAGATTCAAGGCGGTATAGATATACCTCACTCTGTATGTGTAATGTTTCCTTATATTGTCGTTATACTTTATTTTTTACAAAGTAAGTATTATTTAAGGTAATTAAATTAAATATCTTACAATAATACTTAAAGATTTTTTCTTTTTGCAGATAAACAAATGAGTTTTCAAACCTACAGGTTTATTTTTAAAAGGAGAGAAATTAGTAACCGTCACTTTTTACTTTATTTAAAAATTTTCATTTCAGCTTATAAAATTGTAGACATTTGGTGCACTTTCTTTTGTATAAACTAATTAAAATCTTATAAATTTAATAATAAATGCCACCATTGGGACTATAGATTAACAATTATTTTAACTGATGGAATTTTGTTACTTGGGTTGCATGTCAGTGTACTTACTGGGATTATAGGACAGAAGAGTGTCAACCAATTTAATTCCAAGTAAACTTCTGTAAAATATGAGCCACATTTCTGTATGTTGTCTTAAAATTTATAGGCCTTATCTAGTTTTCCTTGTCCCAGTTTATATCATTTACTATCAAAAATGTAGCCATGACACAGATAAAATTTTGCTGTTCACATTGTTCAAAAAATACTATACCTTGGGAAGTCTCTCTTTAAAACACCATTCTGACTCTGAAGAATGGCATTTGGTGTTTGATCACTCACATTAATATTGTTTTATTTTTATATCAAACAGTAAAAAGGCAGTAACATTGAATTATTGATGACATTTTTATTAGCAAACTGTGACTTGAGATGATGCTTCAAGTTTACTGGACAGGGTACCAAGCTAACAAGTTAGAGTGTTTGAACCATACAGGGGCTTGTACAGGAATACAATTTTCTTTTAACCCCACCATGAGGTCCCTAAATACTATCTAAAGTAGCCACATACAGAAGGAGATGGATATTTCTTATAATAGAGCCTCAGTAAATATACATTGAAATACAAATGTAATTACTAGGAGTCCAAGAAAGAAGGAGAAAGGGAAAGAGAGAGAGAGAGAGAGAAAGAGAGAGAGAGAGAGAGAGAGATGCTGAGAGAGGGAGGGAGAGAGGCTTGCTTCTCAACTATGAAGATAAAGTATTTCATTTTTTACAATGTATTAGAATCATCTAGAAATTAAAATAATCATTTTCAGCACAGCATTGCAATACAAAAATAATTTCATTAGACACTAAAAATAACTAGTCATTAAAAATTTGTAATGTTATCTTACTAACCATTCTTTTAGTGTTATTGATGTTCTCCCAAAGGTAAATGCTAGACGCCATGGTTCTCTGTTCATTAGGCAGGTATTGGTAGAAAATAAGGGCATTTATAGTTAATGTACTAAATACATTTATCATTTATAGTTCTTTAAATTTTTATTTTGCTACTGTTTCCAGGAAATGACTTATAGTTCTATGATTTTAGAGCTCAAAGTTGCTTTCAGGGTTGTATAGAAAATGATTCCAAGTAGATTTTTAAAAAATATTATTACATACAGCCCTCTGGGAAATAATTAAAATTCACCCAAAACGTTTGCTATTGCTTTGAAATCCAAAAAGAACCCCAAAATGATTGACATATATTTGTTAAGACAAAATACCAGGCTTTGGCTTCTGGAACACATGGGGCTGAGTCCATGCTGACTGCCTGGGGGCTTCGGGACAACACGGGGTCAAGTTCATGCTAATGGGAGCCAAGTCTCCTCAGGACTTGCTGGGGCTTCAGCTTCGGGACACTGTGGGGTCCAGTTCATGCTGACGGGAGCCCCATCTCCTCAGGACCTGCTGGAAGGTGACGCGGCTGAAGGAAAAGGTAATCCACAGGACCCAAGACATGGTAGCTACTAATATACTCTTCCCATGGTGCTTCTTAATACCACGTGGACTCCTACAAGGGAAAAAAGTATCACAGCTTTGGTTGAACTTGGGCTGGCCGTGTGGTTGATAGTGTCTTGGTGCTCCTGCTGGGTGTCAGGCCTGTGCCTCTGAGGAGGCAGAGCCGAGTTCAGGACATCGCTCCACCAGAGACCTCCCAGCTCCATGTAATATCAAATGGCAAGAGCTCTCCCAGAGATCTCCATCTCAATGCTAAGACCCAGCTCCACTCAACGACCAGCATGCTACAGTGCTGGACACCCCATGCCAAACAACTAGCAAGACAGGAGGACAAACTCACCCATTAGCAGATAGGCTGCCTAAAATCATAATAAGGTCACATACACCCTAAAACACATCACTGGGCGCAGTCCTGCCCACCTGAAAGACAAGATCCAGCCTTATCCACCAGAACACAGGCACTAGTCCCCTCCACCAGGAAACCTACACAACCCACTGAATAAACCTTACCCACTGGGGGCAGACAGCAAAACAACAGGAACTACGAACCTGCAGCCTGCGAAAAGAAGACCCCGAACACAGTAAGTTGAGCAAAATGAGAAGACAGAGAAACACACAGCAGATGAAGGAACAAGGTAAAAACCCACCAGACCAAACAAATGAAGAGGAAATAGGCAGTCTACCTGAAAAAGAATTCAGAGTAATGATAGTAAAGATGATCCAAAATCTTGGAAATAGAATGGAGAAAATACAAGAAACATTTAACAAGGACCTAGAAGAACTAAAGAGCAAACAAACAGTGATGAATAACACAAAAAAATGAAATTAAAATTTCTCTAGAAGGAATCAGTAGCAAAATAACTGAGGCAGAAGAAAGGATAAGTGACCTGGAAGATGAAATAGTGGAAATAACTACTGCAGAGCAGAATAAAGAAAAAAGAATGAAAAGAATTGGGGACAGTCTATGAGACCTCTGGGACAACATTAAAAGCACCAACATTCAAATTATAGGGGTCCCAGAAGAAGAAGAGAAAAAGAAAGGGACTGAGAAAATATTTGAAGAGATTATAGCTGAAAACTTCCCTAATATGGGAAAGGAAATAGTTAATCAAATCCAGGAAGTGCAGAGAGACTCATACTGGATAAATTCAAGGAGAAACATGCCAAGACACATATTAATCAAACTATCAAAAATTAAATACAAAGAAAAAATATTAAAAACAGCAAGGGAAAAACAACAAATAATATACAAGGGAATCCCCATAAGGTTAACAGCTGATCTTTCAGCAGAAGCTCTGAAAGCCAGAAGGAGTGGCAGGATATATTTAAAGTGATGAAAGGGAAAAACCTACAACCAAGATTACTCTACCCAGCAAAGATCTCATTCAGATTCGATGGAGAAATTAAAAGCTTTACAGACAAGCAAAAGCTAAGAGAATTCAGCACCACCAAACCAGCTTTACAACAAATGCTTAAGGATCTTCTCTAGGCAGGAAACACAAGAGAAGGAAAAGACTTACACTAAGAAACCCAAAACAATTAAGAAAATGGTAATAGCAACATATATATCTATAATTACCCTAAACTTATATGGATTAAATGCTCCAACCAAAAGACATAGTCTGGCTAAATGGAAAATACCTGTATATATGCTGTCTCCAAGATCCCCATTTCAGACCTAAGGACACATACAGACTGAAAGTGAGGCGATTGAAAATGATATTCCATGCAAATGGAAATCAAAAAAAGCTGGAGTAGCAATTCTCATATCAGACAAAATAGACTTTAAAATAGACTATTACAAGACACAAAGAAGGACACTACATAATGATCAAGGGATCTATCCAAGAAGAAAGTATAACAATTGTAAATATTTATGCACCCAACATAGGAGCACCTCAATACATAAGGCAAATGCTAACAGCCATAAATGGGGAAATTGACAGTACCACAATTACAGTAAGGGACGTTAACACCCCCTTTCACCAATGGACAGATCATCCAAAATGAAAATAAATAAGGAAGCACAAGCTTTAAATGATACATTAAATGATATGGACTTTACTGATATTTATAGGACATTCCATCCAGAAACAACAGAATACACTTTCTTCTCAAGTGCTCATGGAACATTCTCCCAGATAGATTATATCCTGGGTCACAAATCAAGCCTTGGTAAATCTAACAAAATTGAAATCATATCAATATCTTTTCCGACAACAACTCTATGAGAATAGATATCAATTACATGAAAAAATGGGTAAAAATGCATACACATGGAGGCTAAACACTACACTACTTAATAACCAAGAGATCACTGAAGAATTCAAAAAGGACCTCGAAAAAAATCTAGGAACAAATGACAATGAAAACACGACGACCCAAAACCTTTGAGATGCAACAAGAGCAGTTCTAAGAGGTGAGTTTATAGCAATACAATCCTACCTCAAGAAACAAGAAACATCTCAAATAACAACCTAACCTTACACCTAAAGCAATTAGAGAAGGAAGAACCAAAAAAACCCTAAGTTAGCAGAAGGAGATAAATCATAAAGATCAGATCAGAAATAAATGAAAAGGAATGAAGGAAACAATAGCAAAAGCCAATAAAACTAAAAGCTGGTTCTTTGAGAAGATAAACAAAATTGATAAACCATTAGCCAGACTCATCAAGAAAAAAAGAGAGAAGATTCAAATCAATAGAATTAGAAATGAAAAAGGAGAAGTAACAACTGACACTGCAGAAATACAAAAGATCGTGAGAGATTACTACAAGCAACTACATGCCATTAAAATGGACAACCTGCAAGAAATGGACACATTCTTAGAAAAGCATAACCTTCCGAGACTGAACCAGGAGAAATAGAAAATATAAACAGACAAATCACAAACACTGAAATTGAAACTGTGATTAAAACTCTTCCATAACACAAAAGCCCAGGATCAGATGGCTTCAGAGGCGAATTCTATCAAACATTTAGGGAAGAGCTAACACCTATCCTTCTCAAAATCTTCCAAAATATAGCAGAGGGAGGAACACTCCCAAACTCATTCTACGAGGCCACCATCACCTTGATAACAAAGCCAGACAAAGATGTCACAAAGAAAGAAAACTACAGGCTAATATCACTGATGAACATAGATGTAACACTCCTCAACAAAATACTAGCAAACAGAATCCAACAGCATATTAAAAGGATCATACACCATGATCAAGTGGGGTTTCTCCCAGGAATGCAAGGATTCTTCAATATATGCAAATCAATCAATGTGATATACCATATTAACAAATTGAAGGGGAAAAACCATATGATCATCTCAATAGACACAGAAAAAGCTTTCGACAAAATTCAACACCGATTTATGATAAACACCCTCCAGAGAGTAGGCGTAGAGGTAACTTACCTCAACATAATAAAGGCCATATATGACAAACCCACAGGCAACATTGTTCTCAATGGTGAAAAACTGAAACCATTTCCACTTATATCAGGAAAAAAGACAAGGTTGTGCACTCTCACCACTCTTATTCAACATAGTTTTGGAAGTTTTATCCACAGCAATCAGAGAAGAAAAAGAAATAAAAGGAATCCAAATTGGAAAGGAAGAAGTAAAGCTGTCACTGTTTGCAGATGACATGATACTATACATAGAGAATCCTAAAGATGCTACCAGAAAACTACTAGAGCTAATCAATGAATTTGGTAAAGTAGCAGGATACAAAATGAATGCACAGAAATCTCTTGTATTCCTATACACTAATGATGAAAAATCTGAAAGAGAAGTTAAGGAAATACTCCCATATACCATTGCAACAAAAAGAATAAAATACCTAGGAATAAATCTACCTAAGGAGACTAAATACCTCTATGCAGAAAACTATATGACACTGATGAAAGAAATTAAAGATGATACAAACAGATGGAGAAATATACCATGTTCTTGGAATGGAAGAATCAACATTGTGAAAATGACTATACTACCCAAAGCAATCTACAGATTCAATGCAATCCCTATAAAAATACCATTGGCATTTTTCACTGAACTAGAACAAAAAATTTCACAATTTGTATGGAAACACAAAAGACCCCGAATTGCCAAAGCCATCTTGAGAAAGAAAAATGGAGCTGGAGGAATCGGGCTCCCCAACTTCAGACTGTACTACAAAGCTACAGTAATCAAGACAGTATGGTAGTGGCACAAAAACAGAAATATAGATCAATGGAACAGGATAGAAAGTCCAAAGATAATCCCATGCACATATGGTCAACTTAATTTTGATAAAGGAGGCAGGAATGCACAATGGAGGAAAGACACCCTCTTCAATAAGTGGCTCTGGGAAAACTGGACAGCTACATGTAAAAGAATGAAATTAGAACACTCCCTAACACCATACACAAAAATAAACTCAAAATGGATTAAAGACCTAAATGTAAGGCCAGACACTATCAAATTCTTAGAGGAAAACATAGGCAGAACACTCTATGACATAAATCACAGCAGGATCCTATTTGACCCACCTCCTAGAGAAATGGAAATAAAGACAAAAATAAACAAATGGGACCTAATGAAACTTAAAAGCTTTTGCACAAGAAAGGAAACCTTAAACAAGATGAAAAGACAATGCTCTGAATGGGAGAAATTATTTGCAAATGAAGAAAATGACAAAGGATTAATTTCCAAAATTTACAAGCAGCTCATGCAGCTCAATATCAAAAAAACAAACACCCCAATCTAAAAATGGGCAGAAGACTTAAATATACATTTCTCCAAGGAATATATACACATTGCCAACAATCACATGAAAGAATACTCAACATCAATAATCATTAGGGAAATGCAAATCAAAACTGGAATGAAGTATTACCTCACACCAGTCAGAATGGCTATCATCAAAAACTCTACAAACAATAAATAATGGAGAGGGTTTGAAGAAAAGGGAACCCTCTTGCACTGTTGGTGGGAATGTAAATTGATACAGCCACTATGGAGAACAGTATGGAGGTGCCTTAAAAAACTAAAAATAGAACTACCCTATGATCCAGCAATCCCACTACTGGGCCTATACCCTGAGAAAACCATAATTCAAAAAGAACCATGTACCACAACGTTCATTGCAGGTCTATTTACAATAACCAGGATGTGGAAGCAATCTAAGTGTCTACTGACAGATGAATGGATAAAGAAGATGTGGCACATATATCCAATTGAATATTACTCAGCCATAAAAAAAAGCGAAACTGAGTTATTTGTAGTGAGGTGGTGTACCTAGAGTCTGTCATACAGAGTGAAGTAAGTCAGAAAGAGAAAACCAAATACCATACGCTAACACATATATATGGAATATAAGAAAAAGAGTTCTAAAGAACCTAGTGGCAGGACAGGAATAAAGATGCAGAAGTTGAGAATGGACTTCAGGACAGAGGGATGGGGTAGGGTAAGCTGGGGTGAAGTTAGAGAGTGGCATGCACATATATACACTACCAAATGTAAAATAGATAGGTAGTGGGAAGATGCCACATAGCACAGGGAGATCAGCTTGATGTTTTGTGACCACCTAGAGGGGTCAGATAGGGAGGAAGAGAGGGAGATGCAAGAGGGAGGAGATATGGAGATATATGTATACGTATAGCTGATTCACTTTGTTTTAAAGCAGAAACTAACACACCATTGTAAAGCAATTATACTCCAATAAAGAAGTTAAAAAAAAGACAAAATACCGACTAAACAAATTTAACATAGTGATTTTTCCTTTTAGTTTTTCACTGTAATCTTGTATATGAAATATAATGAAATACACAATTTTCTGTGGTCCTTAAGAAAGTAAGTGATCAATCCTTAAACACTATATATAAAGGACTATTATCAAAAAGTACCTATATTAATAGTGTAAGGAATCTCTAAAATATCTTCCAAATTAGCTGTATTTTTGTTTATTCTCTTCCTTCTCCGAGAAGTGTGCCTGTTTTCTCATGTATGATATAAATTCACACCCTCATTTCGATCATTTTAATAATTATTTTAGATTGGTATATGGATGATGTATGCATAATGGTGGTTGATTTTGTCATTGCAATTCAAGAAGGTGAAGCAAAATTTTGTTTATATTTCTATATATAATAAAGCTAAAAAAAATTTTAAATATTCTACTCTATTTAGCCACAACTTTTAATATCCCATAAAGAGTATAATTTATAATTTAAAAAAATTCTTTGTGTTTATACCTCTATAGGGAGAAAGGAATAAGTATTCCTCAGAGTATAATAGTTTTCAGAAGGACTATCTTGTAAAATACTGTTTTCATATGTATTTCTTGGTACTTACTTAGTAAAGAGTTATTTTAGCACTAGCATTTTTCTTATGTGTGCTACTTTAATGATACTATGCATCTTTTTTATTTAATTTCATTAGTAGTATTAAACATTAAATCCCCTAATGAACAGTTTGTTGAATACCCATTAAATTAAAAAGAAAGAAATAATCATTAAAATAATTAAGAAAACTATAGCTATTCTTCATAAATTCTCTCTAACCTGTGTTTAATAATATCCCACAAATACAAATCTGAGCTAATAGACGTTGTTTTTTTCAAAATTCTTGGTCTAATTTATAAGCTATAACACTATTGCCAAGGGAGAATTTGCCTTTTTGTGTTTGATTTTCAGATAATTCTGTTGCTTACTGACATAACACAAAGAGATGTTAAAGTGGAATGTAAAAAGGGTCTATAGATTAGAATTTCGTGCTTGTCATGAAATGGTTCTGTTTATGTAGTTTCCCAGTATGATCAATATCATTATCTTGAGGTTATTGAGTATATAGTCTTGTTTTGCCATATTCTGTACACATTGCAATTTGAGTCACAAAAGATGGCATTGTTTTGTGAAACTATAAGAGAAGATGCTAATCTGACAATTTCAGTGTGAGTTACTAACTGTTATTACTCCATTTTACTTATTCATAAATCTCATAAAGATGGTAAGTTAGCATTTCACCCATTTCTTACAATAGGGTAGAGGAAGTAAAGGAGATGCGCAAATCCTTTATGCAGTTTTCTTCCATGAATCATCTTGGCTATTAAAGATTTGTGAACTCTCATTTTTGTGACAATAGTTCGTAAACAAAGCAGAAACTAGTTTGGCATGAATCTATTTTCTAGTGAATGGAAATAGTGAGAATATGAACAGGTCAGTCTGTCCAATTCTAATGTAATATGAAGAATATTGGAAAAATAAAAATAAGATTATTATGCATTGTATCATAACAATAAGGTAGCCCAAATAAGGTTCCTTTAGTAGCTGCTTGGCAATTTGCATTTCATTCCTAAAGTACAGAATAAAAAGAAACATTATTTCATCTCTTTTCCATTTGGGGGGGAGATATGTGTGTGTGGATATTCTGCATATTCTTATTAACAAATTGAGGCTCTTATCCAAAACAGCTAAATAATTTTGAGCCATTATTTTATATTTTTGAATTTCCAAATTATTGTCTCAAATTGATTTTCTAAATTAGTGTATCTTTATAGCATCATAATCACACCCTCATTCATTTATCAATAGATATTACTTTTTCACTGAGTTTTTTTATTAACCTTTAAATTGTCACTTGGGAATATTAAAAATTAACAAAATAAGTTTATTATTTGAAATAAAGTAAAATATGGATGTAAAGTAATGTAAAGTGTGTATGTGTGTGGGAATCAGAAGAAGTTAGACTACCTGGAATTAAGACTTTGGCATTCTTGACTCTGCTGACAGATTAAATAAAATGAATATCTGGAATACAGGATAAAGTACAGATGAAGAAGGGAAAACGACTACAAGGGCACACATTCAGGCTTGAAATGTAAGGTAAATCAAACAATGGTTTCTAAAATATCAAAAAGCGATGATGTAGGGCTTCCCTGGTGGTGCAGTGGTTGAGAGTCCGCCTGCCGATGCAGGGGACACGGGTTCGTGCCCCGGTCCGGGAAGATCCCACATGCCACGGAGCAGCTGGGCCCGTGAGCCATGGATGCTGAGCCTGTGCGTCCGGAGCCTGTGCTCCGCAATGGGAGAGGCCACAACAGTGAGAGGCCCGCGTACCGCAAAAAAAAAAAAAAAAAGTGATGATGTAGAATTACTGGGGGAAAAATATCTGAAAGTTTGCAAATTAAGGGAGAGTTACTCTGTTGAAATCTTAAACATTATCACAAACATAATATTTTACCAAATAACTGAGTAATTGGCATTCTATCTGAGACATTCATGTTATTTCCATGATTTTAATTTACTTTTGTGCCCTTTTAACATCATGCGAACAAAACCAAAATCTTACTTTAGATATAATGCCTAGTATTTTTTATTTTTTTGCAAAAGTAGAGAAAATAAGTTAGATTAAATTGCAAGTGTACGTGCTCCTAGAAGTGATAGCAAGATGATTAAATAGAAAAATGGGTATAAGTATGAATTTTCACTCCAATAAATGAGAATGGAACACACCGTAATATTATTCTGGGGGAAGTTGAAATCACATTGCTAGAAATAAGAAAATTCCTCACAATGACTAAAAAAAGAGAAAACATTTACAGAGTTGCAAGGAGGGGGTGATAATTCCAGTATGGATTTGATAGTAGATAATTCTTCAAAATACTAGTGGTTTTGGTTGGCGAGCTACTCAATTCAACAATTAGAGTGCCTGTAATTATGAATGGACAACTTAAATATCCCCTTCCAAGGAGATGTAAAAGCAGTTTTATTAATATAACTATTAAAATAGTTTTATATATTGAGAAACGGGTGTTTCTTTGATGAATTCATTTTATCTTTAATTATGTTACATTTGTTATGGAAGCTATAATTCTAATTAGAAGACATAATTAGAGAAAATAATAAGGTTTTTATTTTAGGATAGGATAAATTTGGCAAGGAAATGTGGTAACCAGCATTCATCTTTCACATCTTATTAAAGGATTTATGCTTTTCCAAGACACATTCAGGCTAAAATCATGCTTGTGTTTTCATTAATGGGAGCAGAACAGTAATTCTTCAAGCTCATGATAAAAACATGTATGCTGTGTTGGGCTTCCCTGGTGGCGCAGTGGTTGAGAGTCCGCCTGCCGATGCAGGGGACACGGGTTCGTGCCGCGGCCTGGGAGGATCCCACATGCCGTGGAGCAGCTAGGCCCGTGAGCCATGGCCGCTGAGCTTGCGTGTCCGGAGCCTGTGCTCCGCAACGGGAGAGACCGCAACAGTGAGAGGCCCGCGTACCGCAAAAAAAAAGAAAAAAAAAAAAAAAAAAAAAACGTATACCACGTGATATCAAGTTAGGATACAGTTTTGATGATCAGAGGTCAGAAAAGTATTCACAGTTTTCCTTTATGAAAAATGAGTTTGTTTACTTATTTTTACTAGGAAGGAAAAATGACACACAGAGACAATCTCAGTTTCCCTTTGGAAGCATACTTTACCCACTAATAAATGTTAAAATAGTAACATTAAAATTCTGCAAAGCCCTATTTATTTTTAACAGGAAAAAATGATGACAGAAATGGTCTAAAATGTGAACATATTATATGCTATTTCAAAGTTAAGTTTGGACAATGTCCTTTTCAGATCCTTTTATATTTGTATGTAGTTTTTCATGAAATATAGCTACTTGTTATTAGAACAATATTAATAATAACAGTGTAAATAGCTACCATTTTTAAATAACTATTACTGAGACTTTACTGAATGTCTTACTGAAATTAGTTAAAGATCCTAAATTAGGTACTGTTATTATCTCCATTTTACAATTTTTTTCTTTTTTGCGGTACATGGGCCTCTCACTGTTGTGGCCTCTCCCGTTGCGGAGCACAGGCTCCGGATGTGCAGGCTCAGCGGCCATGGCTCACGGGCCCAGCGGCTCCGCGGCATGTGGGATCTTCCCGGACCGGGGCACGAACCCGTGTCCCCTGCATCGGCAGGCGGGCTCTCAACCACTGTACCACCAGGGAAGCCCTCCATTTTACAAACTTAAAGATTGAGGTTTTGAAAGTTTAAATCACTTGTCCCAACTTTGCAGTTATTAAGTAGCAAAGCTGAGACCTGAAAAAATTCTAACACTGTCCAAGTCTATGCTATCTGCAAAAAGAGTGACAGGTGTTGAAATATTAGGAACTTGAATTCCACATTACTTATGGAAAAAATAACCAGGGGTGGCATGTCACTGCAAAGGAATTGCTGTGTTGCCAGATGAGAATGGAGTTCTCATTTCGTAGGCAGCCTAATGGGCCTGTTATGGCCACAAAAGTGTTAAAGTTGGGAAGTGAACACAGGCAACCAGGGAACTAGAGAAACATAACCTTTCCACAGGTTTTGTTTTAATATCTTTGAAGTTTCTTAGTATTTTGAACAGTGAAAGAGAATATATTATAAATAATTGTATAAAATGTCTGTTGTACTGAGATGCCCTATGTTTCCTCATACAAAGGAATATTCTCAGAGGATCTAAATTATAGTATTAAGGTTTTAAGTAGAGCTGCTCTTCAAAGTTCTCACTATGCGTCATTTGCAAATTAATCAACCTCAAGAAATACAAAATCACACAAACATTTTCTTGGTCAAATTGTTTCTGACATGTCCAAAATTAAGTCACAATTTATATGTTTCTAACTTTAAAAGGAAATCTATGTGGGACCTTATTCACCTACATAAACTGATTCATCTATTCTTTAACCTCTGGATCTCTGAGTACCCAGATGATCCCCTTCTCCCTTCTGCCTCCAAGTTGTATATAGAGTTTGCCTGCTACATAAGTAGAACACTTATCATATTGGGATTAACACAAACTAGAGAAGACCCAGGCTTCTGGACAACTCCACTCTAGATCCATCTAGTTCCTTTATAATTCATGAAGGCCACTGGGATGCCTTTCTATATTATCCCAATTTTCCTAGTTCTGATTAATTTAGTTATGTTAAATTATACAATATGTCACACAACAAAAAATAAATGAGATATGAATGCACATGGTCTGAGACATCATCTCTGAACATTATCTTCAAAACTGGAAATATCTAGTCCTACTCTTTATTCTAAATGTGTTACACTGAGTCAACACTTATCAAAATGTGGGGGAAAAGCCAGTCTAAGTAAAATCATTAAAGATTGGATTTTAAGGTCCCCTGTGGCATTCCCTTCATTCATACAATTAACTGCTATGTATTGAACACACATTTTGTGCTGGGCAATGTACTGAGCATTTGTGATTCCACAAGAATTAAAAAGTGTTCTCAGTACTAGAGAGACTCAAATACCTTGCAATGGACTGTGTCAGTTTCCTTATGCTGTGAAACAAATTACTACACACTTTGTGGCATAAATGAACATCCATTTATTATCTCACATTAATGTATTCCAGAAGGCTGGGCAGGCTCAGCTGGGCTCTTTGATTTTAGGGTATCACAAGGGAGAAGTCAATGTGGCCTCTTAACAGAGGGATGGAGGGAGAGTCAGATTCCAGGCACATTCAGGTTGATGGCAGAATAAGTTCTCATTGTAGGATTGAGGTCCCATTTCCTTGCTGGCTGGCAGCTGAGAGTCTCTCTCAGATAGTAGAGGCCACCTTCAGGTCCTTCCCACATGGCGTCCTCCATCTCTAAGCCAGGAAGAGCTCCCTGTTTTTCCAAATCTTTGACTTCCTTTTCTGTCCCCTGTTGGAAAAAAAATTCTCTGCTTTTAAATGGTGCATTAAATTAGATTAGGCTCACTGGGTAATCTTTTTATTTACTATGAGTTGTAACCGCACTTACAAAACGTTGTAACTTCAAAAAATTCTTTTGCTGTTACAAAGAGTGAGGGTCATTGGGGTCAACTTAGAATTCTACATACCACCAACACAGGAGTAGACTACAGAGAACAGACTTTGCAGAGATACCTTACATTCAAATTTGATGCCACACTACTCAGTAATGCAAACATAAAAAGAAATGTTATAAAACAAAAGGAAAAGGAAGACTGTGGGAAAGTAGCTAAAGGGGGTGCCAAGATTCTCTTTCCCACACTGAAGCTATTTAATAGTCTTATTTCTGAACTTGTTATTCCATATTCCGTTTCATGTTATACTCTTGATCTCTAGGTGTTTAGTTTTTATTGCTGCTACTGTTTATGTTGTTGTTGTTTTTGTTAGCCAACTGTATGTATTTGCTGTTAACATTATAAAAGATTTACTTTCTCTTGGGGAATTTTGCAGAAAGTTTTTAAATCTTTAATCAAGTGAGTGTCTCTGTGTTATCAGTCAGGGTTACACTAGAGAAAAACAACCAGTGGGTATATATATACTAAAAATTTTATTGCCAGGAGTTGGCTTATGAAAATGTAGGATCTGGTTAGGCAAGTCCAATATTTGAAGGGTAGGCTATGAGAGGGCAGGCTGGAACTTTGGGGCACAGGCTGAATCTGCTGTTCATACGTTGCATTTCTTTCTTCCTTTTCTTTCTTTTTTTTTTTTTTTCCTTAAGGGACGCTTCAAGCCCACCTAAATTATCACAACTATAAATACCTTCACAGCAGCACCTCAATTTCTGTTTGATTACATAGTTGGGTACTGTAGCCTAATTAAGTTGACATACAAAAAACACCATCACTAGTTCTTGTTTTTGTCTCTAAAGAAACAAAGACACTTGCTTTCTTTGCAAAGTGTCATTACACCACACGCTATTGAAACTAGCCCTTCCTTTTCACACTGATTTCCTCAAATGCATATTAGACCATCAGACACCCATCCAGAAGCGTTGTGAGCAAGTGCGTGGTGGCCTTGTGCATGACTCAGCCATCATGATAGTTTAGAAATGATCATCCACTTGCCTATTTTATTTTGAGGAACAAAATAGGTAGACGTGAATAGCACAAATAACACTACTCTACATATTTTATAACTTTGTTTTGACATTGCAGTAAGTTCAAAATCAACTCATACTTTTAAGTTCTAGAGCTGTTCATTGGTGTCCATAGTCAGGGTAGTAAAATGGTTTCAGGTCAAAAACAAAGTGCTACACTCTTGCATATTGTTTCTACTCAATTCTGTGTTTGCCCATATCCAGACAAAAGACCTTGAAGATGCTACAATGTAGAAAGGCAATGCTTATTAACTTGGCAAAGTTTTGTGCTTAGCTTGGTTCTGGGCAAATCTGTGGTTTTTCATGTAGACTTAGATTCCAAGCCTTCCCTAAGATTACTTCAATTCATGTATCATACTATAGAATGACAAATTGACACTTTCTTTCCCCTAGGTAATTTCTAAGTGTACAGATAAGAAGAGAAAGCAAAGGTCATCCATTTACTTACAAAAATGTTCAGTCAATAAACTTTTCTCTAAGAAACTATGGTATTGTCTTGAATATTCCAAGATAAAAAATATTAAAAGCTTATTGCAGAGTTATAATCCTTTTTAGGTATTTTTAAATGTCATTTCAGTTGTGTTACCAATAATTGCTGTCACTGTCTTCATCATTTTTTTATGCAGGTTACATAGGTCTGGAAAACTGGGAGGACAAAATGACTAGTTTTAATTGTTATATGAAAGAGCATATTGACATTTTTTTGTTTTCATATTGAATAATCATTCCCATTTATTTGTATTTGAGTCTTTATCCAAAGCTTACATGCTGAGGTCAAATTCTTCCTGAGCAAAAAATACATTAAAGAGCTATACTTTTGGGCGTCCCTGGTGGCGCAGTGGTTGAGAGTCTGCCTGCCGATGCAGGGGACACGGGTTCGTGCCCCGGTCCGGGAAGATCCCACATTCCTCTGAGCGGCTGGGCCCGTGAGCAATGGCCGCTGAGCCTGTGCTTCCGGAGCCTGTGCTCCGCAACCGGAGAGACCACAACAGTGAGAGGCCCGAGTACTGAAAAAAAAAAAAAAAAGAGCTATGCTTTTGTACTTTTATAAGCTTAAAATTCCTTTCTACGTTACTCCAAGAAAATATCATAATTAAAGTTGACACAAAGTCATTAATGTCTGGAAATATCACAGACAGAGTAAGCAATCATATTTTTATGGTGGAGATTTCAGATAGATAATGCCTTTGGTCTATTTTGGGGAATGCTATGAGATGTACTATGTGATTATTTCAATCCACAAATTTTACCTATGGAGAAAAGAATTAAATATAAATCAATTTTAATGAAATCATGATAATTATATTTTGGGAGAAGATGGATTTGACAGGTTTTTAACTGAAATCAATGTGTATTAATCTATACAAAATATAGAAATAAAATTTAGAAACATTATTTTATAAGTTTATGGATGTCACCATATTATTTCATAACGTGTTCTGTGTAAATCAAGATTTTATTTTTTTTAATCTTTATTGGAGTATAATTGCTTTAAAATGGTGTGTTGCTTTCTGCTTTATAACAAAGTGAATCAGTTATACGTATACATATGTTCCCATATCTCTTCACTCTTGCGTCTCCCTCCCTCCCACCCTCCCTATCCCACCCCTCTAGGTGGTCACAAAGCACCGAGCTGATCTCCATGTGCTATGCAGCTGCTTCCCACTAGCTATCTATTTTACGTTTGGTAGTGTATCTATGTCCATGCCACTCTCTCGCTTTGTCACAGCTTACCCTTCCCCCTCCCCATATCCTCAAGTCCATTCTCTAGTAGATCTGTGTCTTTATTCCTGTCTTACCCCTAGGTTCTTCATGACTTTTTTCTTAAATTCCATATATATGTGTTAGCCTATGGTATTGTCTTTCTCTTTCTGACTTACTTCACTTTGTATGACAGACTCCAGGTCCATCCACCTCATTACAAATAACTCAATTTCGTTTCTTTTTATGGTTGAGTAATATTCCATTGTATATATATGCCACATCTTCTTTATCCATTCATCCGATGATGGACACTTAGGTTGTTTCCATCTCCGGGCTATTGTAAATAGACCTGCAATGAACATTTTGGTACATGACTCTTTTTGAATTATGGTTTTCTCAGGGTATATGCCCAGTAGTGGGATTGCTGGGTCATATGGTAGTTCTACTTGTAGTTTTTTAAGGAACCTCCATACTGTTCTCCATAGTGGCTGTACCAATTCACATTCCAATGAGCAGTGCAAGAGTGTGCCCTTTTCTCCACACCCTGTCCAGCATTTATTGTTTCTAGATTTTTTGATGATGGCCGTTCTGACTGGTGTGAGATGATATATCATTGTAGTTTTGATTTGCATTTCTCTAATGGTTAATGATGTTGAGCATTCTTTCATGTGTTTGTTGGCAGTCTGTATATCTTCTTTGGAGAAATGTCTATTTAGGTCTTCTGCCATTTTTGGATTGGGTTGTTTGTTTTTTTCTTATTGAGCTGCATGAGCTGCTTATAAATTTTGGATATTAATCCTTTGTCATTTGCTTCATTTGCAAATATTTTCTCCCATTCTCAGGGTTGTCTTTTGGTCTTGTTTATGGTTTCCTTTGCTGTGCAAAAGTTTTGAAGTTTCATTAGGTCCCATTTGTTTATTTTTGTTTTTATTTCCATATCTCTAGGAGGTGGGTCAAAAAGGATCTTGCTGTGATTTATGTCATAGATTGTTCTGCCTATGTTTTCCTCTAAGAGTTTGATAGTTTCTGGCTTTACATTTAGGTCTTTAATCCATTTTGAGCTTATTTTTGTGTATGGTGTTAGGGAGTGATCTAATCTCATACTTTTACATGTACCTGTCCAGTTTTCCCAGCACCACTTATTGAAGAGGCTGTCCTTTCTCCACTGTACATTCCTGCCACCTTTATCAAAGATAAGGTGACCATATGTGCATGGGTTTATCTCTGGGCTTTCTATCCTGTTCCATTGATCTATCTTTCTGTTTTTGTGCCAGTACCATACTGTCTTGATTACTGAAGCTTTGTAGTATAGTCTGAAGTCAGGGAGCCTGATTCCTCCAGCTCCGTTTTTCATTCTCAAGATTGCTTTGGCTATTCGGGGTCTTTTGTGTTGCCATACAAATTGTGAAATTTTTTGTTCTAGTTCTGTGAAAAATGCCAGTGGTAGTTTGATAGGGATTGCATTGAATCTGTAGATTGTTTTGGGTAGTAGAGTCATTTTCACAATGTTGATTCTTCCAATCCAAGAACATGGTATATCTCTCCATCTATTTGTATCATCTTTAATTTCTTTCATCAGTGTCTTATAATTTTCTGCATACAGGTCTTTTGTCTCCTTAGGTAGGTTTATTCCTAGATATTTTATTCTTTTTGTTGCAATGGTAAATGGGAGTGTTTTCTTGATTTCACACTCAGATTTTTCATCATTAGTGTATAGGAATGCCAGAGATTTCTGTGCATTCATTTTGTATCCTGATACTTTACCAAATTTATTGATTAGCTCTGCTAGTTTTCTGGTAGCATTTTTAGGATTCTCTATGTATAGTATCATGTCATCTGCAAACAGTGACAGCTTTACTTCTTCCTTTCCAATTTGGATTCCTTTTATTTCCTTTTCTTCTCTGATTGCTATGGCTAAAACTTCCAAAACTATGTTGAATAAAAGTGCTGAGAGTGGGCAACCTTGTCTTGTTCCTGATCTTAGTGGAAATGCTTTCAGTTTTTCACCATTGAGGACAATGTTGGCTGTGGGTTTGTCATATATGGCCTTTATTATGTTGAGGAAATTTCTCTCTATGCCTACTTTTTGCAGGGTTTAATCATAAATGGGTGTTGAATTTTGTCTAAAGCTTTCTCTGCATCTATTGAGTTGATCATATGGTTTTTCTCCTTCAATTTGTTAATATGGTGTGTCACATTGATTGATTTGCGTATATTGAAGAATCCTTGCATTCCTGGAATAAACCCCACTTGATCATGGTGTATGATCCTTTTAATGTGCTGTTGGATTCTGTTTGCTAGTATTTTGTTGAGGTTTTTTGCATCTATGTTCATCAGTAATATTGGCCTGTAGTTTTCTCTCTTTGTGACATCCTTGTCTGGTTTTGTTATCAAGGTGATGGAGGCCTCGTAGAATGAGTTTGGAAGTGTTCCTCCCTCTGCTATATTTTGGAAGAGTTTGAGAAGAATAGGTGTTAGCTCTTCTCTAAATGTTTGATAGAATTTGCTTGTAAAGCCATCTGGTCCTGGGCTTTTGTTTTTTGGAAGATTTTTAATCACAGTTTCAATTTCAGTGCTTGTGATTGGTCTGTTCATATTTTCTATTTCTTCCTGATTTAAATCAAGATTTATGTAAGTTTCTTCTACATATAACACAACTTAAGTGAGTCTGAGAGATGTGTGATGATGTAACACTATTCAATTCATCACTGTTAGATTAAGTTGCTCTTGCAAATAACCATTCAAGCAAGTGTTGCTATAATCTGGGTTGATAGACTATGGCCAGTGGGTCAAATCTGACCTACTGCCTGTTTCTGTATAGACCACAAAGAAAGAAAGCTGTTTCATTTTGAATGGTTACATCTAAAATTATTATATAAGTACCTACATAATATCCTCAATTTTGCCTTTTTACTGCAAACTTTAAAATATTTACTATCTAGTCCTTTAAGAGTCTGCCAGCCTCTGTGTCAAATGAACATAGAACAATGAGGAAACAGAAAACCTGAATTCTAGTTTATTGTTTTAAAATTATTATCTATGTGACCTCAGACAGGATGCAGTTATGTTAGACTCAATTTCTTCATCTGTGAAATGAACATAATAATATGATTTGCTCACCTCATACATGCAGTAATTCCCAAAGAAATCATTTGTATACCATCTCTTTGAAAAGTATATAACACTGTAATATGGATATATTATGCAATTAGAGTACACATAAGGCTTGTCTTTAAGAGCAGGCTCTGGAGTAATTGCTGAATTCCTATCCCAGATAAGCCACTTCCTAACATTGTTGATTTAGGGAAATTTACCTTAAATTAATCTAAATTATTCTACCTAATGAACTGTCTATAAGCTGTTTTTTGTTTCTCCCAAGTTGAAGCCCTGTTAAAATATAGCTGTTGGCAGGTCCCTGTTTCCCTTGATTAGTTCTTATTTGCTTCCTTCCTGGAAATCTGCCTCCATTGCCCACTGGCAGTGAAAAATTTTCTGATAATGATTGATCTCTTCTGGAATTTCCTTCTTATGGAATTGACTTTCTTTGTGGTTCAATTGCCTGAGAAACACTCGACCCTGATCTTGCCCTGCAATTTGGTCGCTGTGTCTTTTATCACCAGCATATTGCCTCTCAGGCCAGTTCTTATAGATGTATCAGTTTTTCATAGCTCCCTCCTACACTAACTTGAGGGTCTCTCTTTCTTGTGACTTAATCTCCTCTCCAGTAGTCCTAAAATACTGAGTAGCTATTGCATATAGTGCTTGGGTGTGCCAAGTCCCAACATAGAAGTACAAATAGATTAGGGCAGATTTCCTATTATAAGAATCCCACTCTTCCTGTGTGAATGACATAAATCTCACTTGCTTGCATGATAATAATAATCCGGGGATCTAACATAAAACCTAGGAATGAAATCTTTCTAGTGGATGTTTCCACACTTATGCCAGGTCACAAAACTCAATGGTAGAGCAGCAGTCCTAGGCTTGCTTTGTCTGTGGACCATACTAGCAAAAATCCCTCATAAAAACAACCCTACTGCACCAAATCAAATACAGACATTTGTCTTAGACTAATAAAATCCTGGTTTTTCTGGATGCCTTCTATATGCTCAAAAGATTATGTCAGCTTTCATCTTAGGGCAACTCAGTGGATATCCCTCACTTCAGAGAGCTTCAGGGCTCTGAGTCATTTATGTTTACTGCCAAATTTCACACCTGCTAAGCATTCAGTATTTACCCCTAAAACATCAGGTTGTTAACACATCTATGATTTTGAACCAGCCTGTCTATTTCCCTAGCTCTTCTAAAACAGACTGAATTTAGTAGATGATCGTAAGAGGGCTGTCTCAATGGAGATCATTAACTACAATGTCCGTTCAAGGATATGTCAGAACTCAATTCAGAAAAGCCTGAATTTTTCCATCAAGTTGCTCACTTTGAAAGCAATCAAAGCTCACTAGAACAAGGACAATAGTTTTCCTATTAAATATAAGTATTGGAGAGAAAACATGAATTTTGCATCATAATGATTCTCGAATAATTAGACTTACTTCAAGCTATTTATAAAAGGGTTTCTCAGGGGGCTTCCCTGGTGGCGCAGTGGTTGGGAGTCTGCCTGCCGATGCAGGGGACGCGGGTTCATGCCCCGGTGTGGGAGGATCCCACGTGCCGCGGAGCGGCTAGGCTCGTGAACCATGGCTGCTGGGGCTGTGCGTCCAGAGCCTGTGCTCCACAATGGGAGAGGCCACAACAGTGAGAGGCCCGCGTACCGCAAAAAATAAAAAATAAAAAATAAAAATAAAAGGGTTACTCTGGTTGTTTTTAGTAAAATTTTTATGTATTTAAATTGTTGCTAAATCATATTGCTTTAGAGTGATTTTTATAGTTATGTGAATTTTTTTCTTAATTAAAGCTAGTAAAATCAGAGTGTAGCAACTTAGTTTTACCACAATCCACCATTTTGCAACTAACTGCGAGTATGTTTGTCCTCTGTCATTAGTATATTAAATTGTATGCTTTGACTATAAATGAAGATATAAATTGTGAACTATTAATTTTTTCAAGAAATATTTATTAATAATATACGATTCTCGTATTTTCATATCCATTTCACTGAGTTTAAAATTAGTAAAAAAAACACCTTAAAATGACCATTTTATGAAATGAAAAACAACTCATTTTAAAGTGAAGAGTATAATCTCAGTGAGACCTAAAAATATTCAATTAAATTGTAAAGTTGGCTTATCATTATAAACCATGACTTATCTAAAAAGGCACCTTAAAATAACTAGTGTTTCCTTCTTTGGAAATCAAGAACCTAATTCCTGGTCTTTAGATAAGAAAAATAACACTATGTGATAAAGGTAAACGGTCCTTACTTTGTAGCCCCTTTGAGACAGCTGCCATGAATGAAATAGTTCTGGTGTGGTGAATTGTGATAGCTTTTCATATTTCCAAGCAGGACAGAAGCATCTGGAAATCAAATTCCCCAAAGGTTTTGTCTGTGCTGCTTTTAAACAGAATAGTAAAATGATGAAGCATGTACACATCTGCCAGTAACAGAAAACCAATATTTTGTTCAATTGGGCATTATACTGAGTGTTCAACAAATATTTACTGAGTGTCTAGTTTGTATCTAGCACTTGCATTAAACATTGAGAAAGCTATCACATAGTATAGGTCCTTTTACATAAACACGTATGAAGTTTGGAAAGAAATCAGACAAGCCCCAGGAATAAAAACCTAGAGACTGGGAAATTACATTCTGATAACAATTAAAGTAAAGAAACCAGCTTTCATCTTTGACACTGTGGGAAATCACTTTATAGGCAGATCAAGGAGAAATTTAATTATAGGCAAGAAATTTGCATTTTATACAATAAGCAACTGGGGACTATTGAGGTTTCCTTGACCAAATGAGTGATATATCAATTACTAAGCTTTGTAATAACTAATATATCTTCCAATACTCTTCTTGACCACAATCAATAGGACACATTGGGAGACTGGGGTAGTAGCTTCTGGAATCAAGTTTAAGGTATTATTGGTCAACTAGCCTCCTTGTGAGGGCTGCTGTAAAATGACATTCACAGTCTATACTACTAGAGGGAGTTAATGCAGTCTATATACTGAAATCTCATAAGCTAGATTAAATTGTTAAACTAGGCGTATTAGCATTAGTCACTTAAAGCCAAAGCAAGAGAAAACATCCTGAGATAATGATATTATGAATATGTTGTAGTGGAAAAGCAAGGAGCCCTTATCTTTTACACAGCACACTGAAATATTTACAGATGAGAAAATATAAGTGTCTAGGACTTGCTTCAAAAGTATCCAAGAGGAAGTAAGAGGACAAAGTGAGAGAATATAGAGGAAACAAGATTGGCCACAATTTGCTAAATAAAGAAGCTGGATGATGGAAACATGGTGTCCATCAATACTGTTTCCTTTACTGTTTATATTTGTCTGAGATTTTTGTAGTAGAAAGTTGGAAAAATTACAAACGAAATGAAAGAAAATAGTTTGTCTATTTCTACTCCAATGCCCGACATGAATCTCAGATTCCTTCCCTCCAATACAAAGACCCTTCCGAGCTCCTTCAACAGTGAAAAGCAGACTACACAAAAGGGATTTTGCTCAATACTATAATATATTTTTCTGGCTCAGGCTTCTTCCTAGAAGCCACACTTTTACACAGTAGCTGATCTGTTTCTCTGTGGTACTGGAATCAGTTTTCTTGATTTTTACCCGTTCTTGATGGAAGGAAATGCAGTGAAAACAGGTAATACCCCTCATCAACCAAAAGACGTCGGTTCTGATATATTTTCAGTTGATGCAACTGACAATGTCATTTGAAACTCATCTGTGGGAGAATCAACATCCACTCTAAAAGAAGTCACTTATCTATCTCTTTAATTTAAAGTACTTAAATCTGGATTTTATAAAAGTATCTAAATTGTAGCTTCCCTTTCCTTCTGTTTATATAGACATATACAAAAACAAGAAAGAATTAGAGGAGGAAATGATAAATAAAACAACTTAAGGATTATTCTTTTTCTTTATTTTCTCTAGCTTACAATTTTTACAAACAAGAAATGGTGAGTTAACCTACCAAAATGCTAATGTCTAGAAAACATGTTTAGTTTCTCAAGATTCATAAACTTCCTTTAAAATCTATATAGAAACATACTTAGGTGGTATTATGATCTCCTTTCTTTTCTATTAAAAATCTGCATTCATGTATTACACTTTCATGTTTATATCTAATCAATAATACTGTAATTAGTGTTTAGTTTTTCACAGTTATAAACAATGATGTAATGCACAATATTTTCTTGGTAAATATCTGTATACACACATACACACACACACACACACATAGCACAGGGAGATCAGCTAGGTGCTTTGTGACCACCTGGAGGGGTGGGATAGGGAGGGTGGGAGGGAGGGAGACGCAAGAGGGAAGAGATATGGGAACATATGTATATATATAACTGATTCATTTTGTTGTAAAGCAGAAACTAACATACCATTGTAAAGCAATAATAAAAAGAAAACAAAAGAAAACAAAAGAAAACAAAAGAAAAAACAAAATTTTATTTGGGGTTTACATAGTGCATATATTGCATGTTTAACTAATAATAGTGGCTGATATTTATTGAGCCCTTATTTTGTAACATTACCTTCTTGGTGCTACATATCTACTAACTAATTTAATCTTATTTCTACATATATATGAACTAATTTCACATTATTTTATTCTCTTTTATGATCTGAGGAAACTGAAGGAAATATGGATAAAGCAACTAGTCCAAGGATTCACAACTGCTGTTTGCTATTGTCATGTTGCTGTGTCACTTCCATTTCAGGGAGTGAGTCACCAAAGTTCCTGATATTTTTCCCACTGCACCATTACTACAAAAACTTTAGTCCATATATTTGATGAATGCAAAGTAGTAAAAGTGTTATTTCAGACGATCCACAAACAGTCTAAGAAATGTTAAAAGTCTGTATTACTGTGGAGAGTTAACATTATTTTTAATAATGTTAATAATTATGAAATATATTTTTAATTATGTTAAATTATATATTTTTAATTATGTTAATAATAATGAAAATAGAGTCAGCAAGGCAGGTAGAAGTCACCTATTCTTTATGTTGTGGAAGCAAATTATTGGCTTTGGCCTAGAGTGTAAAGGAGCAAGTTGACAGGAGCGGAAACTGGATATTACAGTCAGTGTAACTGAGAATAGGATGAAACTCAGTATTCAGAAGTTAACAGAGTCACTATGAAAGCCAAAGAAAAACTTCAATTTAGTAAATAACTAGATAGGAGTAAGAGGGAGATCCTTTTAGAGCCACTTGGTAACAATATCAACTTTATAATGCTATATAAAGCATTTCCATCTTAAGGCCTGTCAAATGCAGTTAGAGACTGAGAAAGCCCAATTATTTTTCTGTAATATAGAGTTACTTGCTGTGGCAAAGATGCTGAAGTTATGCTATGGTGAAATTTCAATAAGCATTAAAGAGAAACAAATGGACAATGATATATGTGTACCAAGAAGTACTTAAGAAATTCACAGCAATCATTGTTTCAAATGGAATGGCACTTTATTTCCCCATATAAAATTTTACTGAACTATTATCTGTATAGGTACTAGGATATAAAGTTTAAAGTTGTCTTAAACTTTGATTGAATGGGAAATGCTCTCTACAATTTAAGAAACCATTAGAAATATAAAGTAGGTGATTTTATCCCATCTTCAATATGATTCCTTTAGAAAATAGGAAATAGGATGAAAGGCAGGCAGACTGTTATCTTATTATGGATATAATGTGGCATTGACAGTTTAATTATAGTAATGTTCAATTAAAGAATAAATGAGGAAGAGATGTATTTTTGTAACTTTAGGTATAATGTAAAATAAGCTGCACATATTTAAAGTATAAACTAGATGAGTTTTGACAAATGTATACACCTGAGAAACCACCACCATATCCAAGATACTGAACATTTTCATCCTCCCAAATGGCTTCTTGTTCCCCTTTGTTATCCTTTATTCCACCCCCATCCTTCAACCCCACTTTTCTGCCATCTGTCACTATGGTTTTATTTCCATATTTTTAACTCCTCGTGAATGGCTTTTTTCTAGTCAGCACAATGACTTTATGGTTCAGTTTTGAGTGTACTACTAGTTTGTTCCTTTTAATTGATGAGAAGAGTTCATTATATAAATGTACCACAGTTTATCCATTCACCTGTTGATAGATGTTTGGATTGTTTCCATTTTTTTGCTATTATGAATAAAGTCAATCATTTGTGTACTAAGCTTTCTCTCCCTTGGAGTAAATACTTTGGAGAGAGATAGCTGCATCACACAACAGGTATATATTTAAGTTTTTAAGACACTACCAAAATGTGTTTTAAAGTGATTGCACTATTTTACATTTCCATGAACAGTATATGAGGGTTATAGATGTTCTGCATCATTGTCAATACTTAGTATTATTAGGGTGTTTTTCTTTGCATTTTAACTATGCTAATAGGTTATGCTGGTAGAAAGGACTTTAAACAATTATATAGTTTCAAATTCATATGTCCATCTAAATTAGGATTTTTTTAATATTAGGAATTTTGGGTGAACAGCAAATTAATTTGATAGTTTATCACATTAGTGCTTCCCAGTCTTTCTACATCCCATTAACTGTACACTTACTCTGCCTTCCGCCCTTTCTGACTCTCCAACAAGGATAAACATATCTACTCAATAAATAAACATGCCCTTCTTTTTTTCTATTAAGTAATACTGTTCATTAAATAGTATTTTATGTATATTTGTTTAGCAACTTATTTTTTAATCATTGCTAAAAATGTGTGTGGTTTGGTTTTTATAATGCCTAATTCTAGTCATCACTAATATTCAATATCTTTAAGTGAATTTAATAATTCTTAAAGTTTAGATATTATTTATTTCATTTTGTTTGCACTTAATAACCATATCTAAAAGAAACAAAATAGAATAAATATGAACTAACAGGAAAGGGGTAAAATACCAAGCAATTATGTCTACTGAAAGCCATTTTTCTTTTAATTATGTACAGTGCTTTTCTGTTATTTTAAAATAACTGCATCCTAAAGTGGAAATGTGATTTTAAAAATACAAAATATATCAATATTATATGTCCATTTTAAAATTATGCTCCCTAGTTTAAGTTAATTCTCAGTCATTTTAATTAAACACCTTTCACTTTTAACTAGCCAGAACAATAAAGGAAAAGGCTAAGGATCCAGTTTAGATGTAACATAACAGCTATGTCCTTTAAAAGGAATGCATTATAGTTACTTTAAAAAAATTAAAGAATATTCTTGACCTTAGCAAATATTTTCACCTATCATGTACAATATCAAGTCGATGACTCCTGGCTGACTCTTAAAATACTCAAACTATGAAAACAAAATATTTTTTTCCATAATGTCATTTATAGAATAAAACTTAGGGCTGTTTCAGGATGAGAAAGGGGAGAAAACTTTATACAATCTTTTCTTCTTGACTGCCTGATTATTTATGAATTAAGTAGAAAGAATATCACAAATTTTTAGTCAAATGGAAAGCATAATTTTATAGCAGACTGAAATATTAGAGATAATATAGCCTAGTTTTTTTCACATTTTTCAATGAAATTATTAACTGGAAGCTTTTTTAAATGGCTCAAAGTTATAAAGCTAGTTAGTGCCAGAATTTTGACTATAGTCCAAGCTTTCTGATATCTAGACTAGCTTTCTTTATTTCCAGAAGTATATAGTATCTCAAATTCATGAGTATATATGAGTGAAAAAAGAGATCTGGCCTCAAAAATGTGAAAAGTTTACTTTAAAGACTGGTAAATTCAGCCTGTTAGTCTTCATGACTTACACAAAGGCAGAAATATGTATAATATGTGAGACCCTATTAGCATTCAGCAAACATTCCTGCATTAATATTAGCTCAGTGCTGCTGCTAAAAGATCAATTTCTTATTACTTTGTTAGCCTGCTTGTTTTGTTTATTATATTTAAAATAACACTGATGAATGGATACAGAAGATAAGGTACATATACATAATGGAATACTACCCAGAAAAATTATGAGCTTTCTGCCATGTGCAAGAATACAGATGGACTTGGAGGGTATTATGCTAAGTGAAATAAGTCAGACAGAGAAAGACAAATAGTGTATGATATCACACATGTGGAATCTAAAAAAAATATGACAAACTAGTGAATTTAATGAAAAAGAAGCAGACTCAGAGATATAGAAAGCAAGCTAGTGGTTACCAGTGGGGATGGGGGAGGGGCAATATGGGGTAGGGGATTAAGAGGTGCAAACTATTACATATAAAATAAGTTACAAGTGGCCCTGAACCAAGATGGAGGAGTAGAAGGACGTGCTCTCACTCCCTCTTGTGAGAACACCAGAATCACAACTAACTACTGGACAATCATTGACAGGAAGACACTGGAACTCATCAAAAAAGATACCCCACATCCAAAGACAAGGGAGAAGCCACAATGAGACAGTAGGAGGGGAGAAATCACAGTAAAATCAAATCCCATAGCTCCTGGGTGGGTGACTCACAGACTGGAGAACACTTATACCACAGAAGTCCACCCACTGGAGTGAAGGTTCTGAACCCCACATCAGGCTTCCCAACCTGGGGGTCCAGCAATGGGAGGAGGAATTCCTAGAGAATCAGACTTTGAAGGCTAGTGAAATTTGATTGCAGGACTTTGACAGGACTGGGGGAAAAAGAGACTCCAGTCTTGGAGGGCACACACAAAGTAGTGTGCACATCGGGACCCAGGGGAAGGAGCAATGACCCCAGAGGAGACTGAACCACACCTACCTGCTAGTGTTGGAGGGTCTTCTGCAGAGGCAGGTGGTGGCTGTGGCTCACTGTGGGGACAAGGACACTGGGAGCAGAAGTTCTGGGAAGTACTCTTTGGTGTGAGCCCTCCCAGAGTCCGCCATTAGCCCCACCAAAGAGCCCAGGTAGGTTCCAGTGTTGGGTTGCCTCAGACCAAACAACCAACAGGGAGGGAACCCAGCCCAACCCATAAGCAGTCAAGCAGATTAAAGTTTTACTGAGCTCTGCCCACCAGAGCAACAGTCAGCTCTACCCACCACCAGTCCCTCCCATCAGGAAACTTGCACAAGCCTCTCAGTTTGCCACGTCCACCGGAGGGCAGACAGCAGAAGCAAGAACTACAATCCTGCAGCCTGTGGAACAAAAACCACATTCACAGAAAGATAGACAAGATGAAAAGGCAGAGGGCTATGTACCAGATGAAGGAACAAGATAAAACTCCAGGAAAACAACTAAATGAAGTGGAGACAGGCAACCTTCCAGAAAAAGAATTCAGAATAATGATAGTGAAGATGATCCATGACCTTGGAAAAAGAATGGAGGCAAAGATTGAGAGGATGCAAGAAATGTTTACCAAAGACCTAGAAGAATAAAAGAACAAACAAACAGAGATGAACAATACAATAACTGAAATGAAAACTACACTAGAAGGAATCAATAGCAGAATAACTGAGGCAGAAGAACAGATAAGTGACCTGGCAGACAGAATGGTGGAATTCTCAACTGTGGAACAGAATAAAGAAAAAAGAATGAAAAGAAATGAAGACAGCCTAAGAGACCTCTGGGACAACATTAAATGCAACAACATCTGCATTATAGGGGTCCAGATGGAGAAGAGAGAGAGAAAGGACCTGAGAAAATATTTAAAGAGATTATAGTCAAAAACCCCCCTAACATGGGAAAGGAAATAGCCATCCAAGTCCAGGAAGCACAGAACCCATACAGAATAAACCCAAGGAGAAACACACCAAGACACATAGTAATCAAACTGGCAAAAATTAAAGACAAAGAAACATTACTGAAAGCAGCAAGGAAATAATGACAAATAACATACAAGGGAACTCCCATAAGGTTATACAGCTGATTTCTCAGCAGAAATTCTACAAGCCAGAAGGGAGTGGCATGATATACTTAAAGTGGTGAAAGGGAAGAACCTATAACAAAGATTTCTCTACCCAACAAGGGTCTCATTCAGATTCAATGAGAAATCAAAAGCTTTACAAACAAGCAAAAGCTAAGAGAATTCAGCACCACCAAACCAGCTCTACAACAAATGCTAAAGGAACTTCTCTAAGTGGGAAACACAAGAGAAGAAAAAGACCTACAAAAACAAACCCAAAACAATTAAGAAAATGATCATAGGAACACACATATCGATAATTACCTTAAACGTGAATGGATTAAATGCTCCAACCAAAAGACACAGTCTTGCTGAATGGATACAAAAACAAGACCCATATATATGCTGTCTACAAGAGACCCACTTCAGACCTAGGGACACATACAAACTGAAAGTGAGGGGATGGAAAAAGATATTCCATGTAATTGGAAATCAAAAGAAAGCTGGAGTAGCAATACTCATATCAGATAAAATGGACTTTAAAATAATGTTACAAGAGACCAGGAAGGATACTAAATAATGATCAAGAGATCAATCCAAGAAGAAGATATAACAATTATAAATATATATGCACCCAGCATAGGAGCACCTTAATGCATAAGGCAACTGCTAACAGCTATAAAAGAGGAAATCAACAGTAACACAATAATAGTGGGGGACTTTAACACCTCACTTACACCAATGGACAGATCATCTAAAATGAATATAAATAAGGAAACAGAAGCTTTAAATGACACAATAGACCATATAGATTTAATTGATATTTATAGGACATTCCATCTAAAAACAGCAGATTACACTTTCTTCTCAAGTGCTCATGGAACATTCTCCAGGATAGATCACATCTTGGGTCACAAATCAAGCCTCAGTAAATTTAAGAAAACTGAAATCATATCAAGCATCTTTTCTGACCACAACACTATGAGATTAGAAATGAATTACAGGAAAAAAACGTAAAAAACACAAACACATGGAGGCTAAACAATACATTACTAAGTAACCAAAAAATCACTGAAGAAATCAAAGAGGAAATCAAAAAATACCTAGAGACAAATGACAATGAAAACACAACGATCCAAAACCTATCAGATGCAGCAAAAGCAGTTCTAAGAGGGAAGTTTATAGCTATACAAGCCTCCCTCAAGAAACAAGAAAAATCCCAAATAAACAATCTAACCTTACACCTGAAGGAACTAGAGAAAGAAGAACAAACAAAACCCAAAGTTAGCAGAAGGAAAGAAATCATAAAAATTAGAGCAGAAATAAATGAAATAGAAACAAAGAAAACAATTGCAAAGATCAATAAAACTAAAAGCTAGTTCTTTGAGAAGATAAACAAAATTGATAAACCATTAGCCAGATTCATCAAGAAAAAGAGGGAGAGGACTCAAATCAATGAAATTGGAAATGGAACAGGAGAAGTTACAACAGACAATGCAGAAATACACAGCATCCTAAGAGACCACTACAAGCAACTCTATGCCAATAAAAGGGACAACCTGGAAGAAATGGACAAATTCTTAGAAAGGTATAACCTTCCAAGACTGAAGCAGGAAGAAATAGAAAATATGAACAGACCAATCACAAGTAATGAAATTGAAACTGTGATTAAAAATCTTCCAACAAACAAAAGTCCAGGACCAGATGGCTTCACAGGTGAATTCTATCAAACATTTAGAGAAGAGCTAACACCCATGTTTCTCAAACTCTTCCAAAAAATTGCAGAGGAAGGAACACTCCCAAACTCATTCTATGAGGCCACCATCACCCTAATACAAAAACCAGACAATGATACTTCAAAAAAAGAAATTACAGACCAATATCACTGATGAATATAGATGCAAAAATTCTCAACACAATACTAGCAAACAGAATCCAACAACACATTAAAAGGATCATACATAATGATCAAGTGGGATTTGTCCCAGGGATGCAAGGATTCTTCAATATACACAAATCAATCAATGTGATACACCATATTAACAAACTGAAGTATAAAAACCATATGATCATCTCAATAGATGCAGAAATATCTTTTGACAATATTCAACACCGATTTATGATAAAAACTCTCCAGAAAGTGGGCATAGAGGGAACCTACCTCAACATAATAAAGGCAATATATGACAAACCCACAGGAAACATCATTCTCAATGGTGAAAAACTGAAAGCATTTCCTCTAAGATCAGGAATAAGACAAGGATGTCCACTCTCACCACTATTATTCAGCATAGTTTTGGAAGTCCTAGCCATAACAATCAGAGAAGAAAAAGAAATAAAAGGAATACAAATTGGAAAAGAAGTAAAACTGTCACTGTTTGCAGATGACATGATACTATACATAGAGAATCCTAAAGATGCTACCTGAAAACTACTAGAGCTAATCAATGAATTTGGTAAAGTTGCAGGATAGAAAATTAATGCCCAGAAATCTCTTGCATTCCTATACACTAATGATGAAAAATCTGAAAGAGAAATTGAGGACACACTCCCATTTACCACTGCAACAAAAAGAATAAAATATCTAGGAATAAACCTACCTAAGGAGACAAAAGACCTGTATGCAGAAAACTATAAGACACTGATGAAAGAAATTAAAGATGATTCCAACAGATGGAGAGATATACCATGTTCTTGGATTGGAAGAATCAATATTGTGAAAATGACTATACTACCCAAAGCAATCTACAGATTCATTGCAATCCCTATCAAATTACCAATGGCATTTTTTACAGAACTAGGACAAAAAAATCTTAAAATTTGTATGGAGACACAAAAGACCCCGAATAGCCAAAGCAGTGTTGAGGGAAAAAAACGGAGCTGGAGGAATCATACTCCCTGACTTCAGACTATACTACAAAGGTACAGTAATCAAGGCAATATGGTACTGGCACAAAAACAGAAACATAGATCAATGGAACAAGATAGAAAGCCCAGAGATAAACCCACGCACCTATGGTCAACTAATCTATAACAAAGGAGGCAAGGATATACAATGGAGAAAAGGCAGTCTCTTCAATAAGTGGTGCTGGGAAAACTGGACAGTTACATGTAAAAGAATGAAATTAGAACACTGCCTAACACCATACACAAAAATAAACTCAAAATGGATTAGAGACCTAAATGTAAGACCGGACACTATAAAACTCTTAGAGGAAAACGTAGGAAGAACATTCTTTGACATAAATCACAGCAAGATCTTTTTTGATCCACCTCCTAGAGTAATGGAAATAAAAACAAAAATAAACAAATGGGACCTAATGAAACGTCAAAGTTTTGCACAGCAAAGGAAACCATAAAAAAGGCAAAAAGACAACGCTCAGAATGGGAGAAAATTTTTCAAACGAATCAATGGACAAAGGATTAATCTCCAAAATATATAAACAGCTCATGCAGCTCAATATTAAGAAAACAAACAACCCAATCCAAAAATGGGCAGAAGACCTAAATAGACATCTCTCCAAAGAAGACATACAGATGGCCATGAAGCACATGAAAAGCTGCTCAACATCACTAATTATTAGAGAAATGCAAATCAAAGCTACAATGAGGTATCACCTCACACCAGTTAGAATGGGCCTCATCAGAAAACTTACAAACAACAAATGCTGGAGAGGGTGTGGAGAAAAGGGAACCCTCTTGCACTGTTGGTGGGAATGTAAATTGATACAGCCACTATGGAGAACAGTATGGAGATTCCTTAAAAAACTAAAAATAAAATTACCATATGACCCAGCCATACCACTCCTGGGCATATACCCTGAGAAAACCACAATTCCAAAAGACACATGCACCCCTATGTTCATTGCAGCACTATTTACTATAGCCAGGTCATGGAAGCAACCTAGATGCTCATTGACAGACAAATGGATAAAGAAGTTGTGGTACATATATACAATGGAATATTACTCAGCCATGAAAAGGATCGAAATTGGGTCATTTGTTGAGACATGGATGGATCTAGAGACTCATACAGAGTGAAGTAAGTCAGAAATAGATAAACAAATATCGTATATTAACACATATATGTGGAACCTAGAAAAATGGTACAGGTGAAATGGTTTGCAGGGCAGCAATTGAGACACAGATATAGAGAACAAACGTATGGACATTAAGTGGGGAAAGCAGTGGGGGGTTGGGGGTGGTGGTGTGATGAATTGGACGATTGGGATTGACATGTATACACTGATGTGTATAAAATTGATGACTAATAGGAACCTGCTGTATAAAAAAATAAATAAAATAAAATTCAAAAATTAAAAAAAATTTAAATAAGCTACAAGGATATACTGCACAACACAGGGAATATACACTATATTTTATAAGAACTATAAATGGAACATAACCTTTAAAAATTGTGAATCATTATATTGCACACCTGTAACTTATATGATATTGCACACCAACTATACTTCAATTTAAAAAAGAAAACAATTAACACTAACATTCTGAGATTTCCTCTCTCCCGATAACTAAATCACCACAAAAAGACAGAGAGGTAATATGTGAATCTGACATTGAAAGAGAAGCAGGAGGAGATTCATATAAGAATCATAAGATCAATATCTAAACAGTTGTCTTAATATAATTATAGTTAACATCAAGAAAAGTCTATGAGAAATCCAAGTGGAAAGATTCCTGTACATACAAATTACAAGCTTCCTACCACTCAGAGTACTTTTTCCTACATTACGTCACAGTTCTGACTCTTTAGAACAAACTCAAATAAATAAAGAGCAGCTTCCGTTTAGATATCCATTGAATTCTTTTTTGACTACAACATGACTCCAACAACCATATTTGTTAGACATGGTGGAGAGCAATAGCCTTGTCTGGAAAGGAAGACATCAGGTTTTCCCCTAAGCATCAAAGACCAAAGGGACAATCACTTGCTCTTTTTATTCCAAAGTTCCCCTCATTAAAATATGAGTAAAATCCTTATCATAATGCATATCACATGATTCCTGTAAGAATCAAATAAGACATTAGGTGGAAATTTCTTGGCAGTTTAAGCGCTGAATTAATTTGAGTTCTTATCATTTCTTTTTAGATAGAATTTTTATTAGAATCCTTGAAAAAGCATGTTCACAACGTTTTTCTGTAAGATTGTGAATGTGTCTGAGAATTTCAACAGACCATATGAAATAGTGAGATTCACGTGAGGCTTAAGAAACTTCTAGATAAAGCTTGAACAAACTAGAAATGAATTTTTCAACTCCATAGTTATTTTAAGCTTTGATATTACATTACAGTACTTCTCTTGGAGAACTGATATATCAGAAATCATCTTAATTTTGGCCTAAATGTTCTTGAGATAGTCATATACTAGAGTAAGGTCATTTTCCTGTTTAAAAAAAAAAAAAACGAAACCAATAATTACTGTTTTAAGGAAGAGGGTAAAGGAATTGTAAAAGAAAGAAAAAAATTTGAAATTGACCAACCTGAGCTAATGAAATTACATCATTTGGAAGTTCTAGATTTAGTTTATTTTTAGGCTAACGTTTATTTTTGTTGAATTTCATTTTCTGCTCAAATATAGATAACTGTTTATTGTGACTAAGCTGTTACAATGTAATATTTTATCTGTCACAAAACACATTTTTAAGGATAAAAATGTTGTTTTGCAAATCATAAAAGCAATACAACTTCCCTATACTTTTGGAAGCAAGTATTTTTGTCGGTTTGGAAATTCCTAAGCTTCAATGTGACCTGAGATTTAATTCTGTATTTGCTATGTAGTGACTCTGTGGCAGTGATAAGTTTACTTAACTTCTCAGAGCCTTAGTTTAATTGATAAAAATTTTTAAGATAATAATGCATGCTTAATATGATTACTCTGAGGATTTCATGGACAACGGCTAGAGCTGAAGTATATTCAAAGCATCTGGCACATAGCAAGCACTTAATATAAAATAACTATAATTATCACTGCTGGTTCCTATCTACACTCCCTACAAAATAGTATTATTCTTCTGCTTTGTTATTCATGAGTGTACTGCCACATAAAATCAGTTATTTGTTCAACATAGGTCTAGAAATCTACTGCAGAATTACTCATACCGTCTGTAGAAAATATTTAGAGTAAAAGACCATTGGATCCTATGAGAACAAGAAGACTCATTATTTTGGAAGTTTCATCAGTGCAATCTGACGTAGTCAGGACTTTCCAGGTAGAAACTAACTACTATGGCACAAAATTAACTTAACTTAGAATGTACTAATTTTAGTTGGTGACCATCATTGCTAATGGATGGGGTTTAAGAAAATAAGCACTATCTTAAGGTTTTAAAAAGTTTTAAAAGTAAGTCACTACTTAAGGTACTCAGAATGAAGCTTAGACAAATACAAGACCAGAGTGTTTTAACTGGAAGACCAGCTAAACATCAGAACATCAGAACACTGGAATCCATCAGATTTTCATTCACAAGTGCTGGGCTAACAACTAGCCAGGATCCTTGCAGAAGAAATTAGTAGTTATATTTCCTGTTTACTGTTTATTTTCAATATATTTATGTGCATCAATTTGGATACAAGCAACTCTTTTCTATCAATAGTAGAACACTCTAATGCCAGTCAATAATTGAATAACGGGTTTCCTGCTTAGCAGTGGCAGAAGTTATTCTCCCTCTCCTGAATCTTGACTGGATTTCCTCACCTTCAGCTCTCACCCTCCACCAGCTGAGGGAGCAAGAGACCTCCTCTGAATGGGACACAGGATCAGCTCTCCTGGGGCTTCTCCCTGGTGCATCTCTATTTTAAATTGAAGTGTCTGCCCTATATAGTTGCACTGAAGTTTTATTTTGCCTGAGAAGTGTTACCATCAAAGAGCTTGTATTTTAACAAAATACTTTTTTAAAAAATTTACTTGATAATATAGAAGGCAAATATATTCTCCATTATGTATGATTTGTGCATCCCTTTACTGAAATTTGGGATTTTTCAAAAATATATGTAAATATTGCAAATATAGCCCCCCCCTCTCAAGAGCCCCCCCCCCCGACACACACAGTCTCTCTCTCTCTCTCTCTTTCTCACACACACACACACACACACACACACACACACACATATCAAGGGAATGCCATATGTCCCAAGTGAGACCTACTTGGAAAAGCAGAAATGCTGAACACATCACACAGTATCATTGTGACAGTACATTTGTCAGTTTTCTCCCTGGCAATGAGATTTTTCTCACCCTCAAGACATGCAAAGGACTTTTTTCATCTGTTCTTCTTATGTTAATAATTTTCTCCTATAGAAGTGAGAATTGTTCAAACTTAACCATTTGAGGCTTTGGCATTTAATTAGCTGACCTTTTTGAGAGAATTAGATCTCTGGGAGGAAGTGATAACTTTTGAGGTCGGAGGTGTTGAAGAGCTGCTCAGGTGGTCAGTGGATGGGTATCAGCAGGTTGTGAAAGGCGCATGCCTACATTTAATATGTTGTTTGACATTTTGTATCCTCTCATGCCCTTGCTTATTTTTGTTTTAGAAAATTAGCATTTCAACAATAGTAGAAGAGATGATTTAGTTAGGTGTAATGATGTATTCTCCTGTGCTACTCAGGTTAGTAGTATAATGCAAACATTTTTTTGCAAGTGTGATGCTAATTTAAAATGCTATTTGAGAAACTACATAAGAAACGCTGTATTTTCCATGTCTTGGCTTGAGTGCCTGTGTCTGTTAAGAACCTGCCAAACATGCTTATTTAGTATGAATACTTCCTTTCTTTTATAAATCAGAGTTGCACTCTGGAGGGCTGTGATCAACCTTTAAAAACATTTTACTTAGGCAAAGGTTGAAGTATGTACCACGCTTGGGGCAAAGGCAAGCCCAGCTATATCTTTTATCACATTGCTTTGGACATTTTTCAGCTTTCGTCCTGTCTTAACGAATCAGCTCTATCGGTCGATTAATTGTTTCACTGTACCTGCTATTTAACACGAAGGCACCTGGCAGAACAGCAGGAGAAAGAACGTTTATCTAAGTCCTTACGCAGCTGAACACTGTAGCTAATCTCCTTGCAAATTACAGTCAGAGTTGTAGTTCATCCATTAGGCTGGAAAAGACAAGAGTCCCAAGCAGCCCCGGTGCTTTTCCAGTTCCCAGGAGACCCACTAACCCTCGGCGTGTGTTGCCTGCGCACAGTAAGTGTTTCCTGCTAATCAGGTCAATGATTATCGCCCAGCTCCGGGGACCTGACAGCAGCCTATCACAGCAGTTAGGGAGCCACCAAACGCAGCACGCTCACCGAGGAGCTCCCGTTAAGAAATATCGCTTAGTCCTCATTTACTCACTGGAATCTCGGAGGATTTCAGCTTCTCTTTTTTGTTCTCTTAGACAGTGAGGGGCTCAGCATAAACAGGAAAAAGCAGCGGAGCATGCAGCTACTTGGAGGGTGTTGACTGAAAACTTCGCTTTCCCCACCCCGTTCACGGTTGATTCGACTGACTTCTCACCTCCTTCACGGTGAATATTTCAATTAAGGTAAGTGCCGCTTCATCTGAGTGACTGCGTCGAGCTGAATTTCTGCATTGAAAGTTCTAACTGACTATACTGACATTCTGCACTGCAGCAAGTGAGTGTGTCTGTCAGGAGAAGGCTTAGTTTACAAGCAATTGTCCTAGAATGAAACCCGGTGTTTGAGGATAATATTACAGAGCAATTTCTTTTGAAATCTAAGTATTCTGCCTTGCATCAAGAGAAAATGAAAGGAAATACGAAAAGAGTGAATTTCTCATTTTACCTTTTTAAATAATCTAGAGAACTGTGTGACGCTAAGGTAACTTGATTTTGATTGAAGTGTTTTGTTGATGTCATATGGCAAAAGCTCTCAGTCTAAAAGCTTCAAAGTTAAATCAGATGGAAAGAACATTTGCAAATGAGAGTTGAGATTTTGTGCAGCTTTTTACTTTAACAACGTTCCTGAGCTCCCTGTGGGTTGAAGGATTTAGGACTAAATCCCTGAATATTTTAATAGTGTCCGTTTAGCAATTAAAATTTAAATAAAGTTTCTGATGTAGCTGTTAAGAAAAATGAACCAAAAAGAATTATCATACCACTGATATGATTTATAGTTTTTATATGAGAGGTGAATTTTTAATGAGATAATTTAATAAAAAGAAAAGTAAAGAAAATTACCTTCTTTCTAAAATACTTACTTTTGAAGGGAGAATTATTCAATAATGGATTCAAATTAAATGTTTACTGACATCTTGGCTTTTATGTTTGAAGTTGTACTTTGTCATCAAACAAGAGTGAACTGAGGTTAAACTTGTATTTTACATGGCTTAGGACAATTATCTATGTAATTTACACAAACTAGTCCACGTTATTTCTTCTAAACCCTTTTTCCTCATAAGTTTGTTAAAAATATCTAGAGGGAATGGAAGCAACTCTTCCAAAGTTAGATTTAATTATCTGAACTTTTTCTTTTCTATTTTACTTTGCAAGTGTAAATATAGTCTGATGGTTTTCTCCCACATCATGGTAAATTTCTATATAATCAAAAAATAAAGTGATTTTATCCGTATCATTATGTATGACCAATTGATTTCTTAGCACTCTAACCACGTGAGTGAATAATAGCAAGCACTTATCTTCTTATGATGTAGTACTTATACTTCAAAATGATTTTCTAACAATGAGACAAGTGCTATTTAAAATACAAATGTATACTGTCATGAGATAACACTTACACAGGTTGAATTTCAATAACATCTGTTATGCTAAAGCACAAAGTAAAATGTTGCTGCTTTTGTGTAAAGATTTATAATGGTATCTTAACTGTACTTTTTAAAATGAGCACTCATACTTCATGAAATGTTGATTCTGCCCTCCTCCTATGGGTATCCTGAGATGGGACATTTTATAAAGATGTCAGAACATTGTTTATATTAATTGGCTAACCTTCCAAAATTCTCTAGAGAGCTTTTTAAGCGGATGCTATTGCTTCCCCCACAGGAATAAAATATTTTTAGGATACCCATAGGCACTGATGTGTACTAGCTGGTTGTCTGTGTGTTTTAGCCAAAGCCTAAAAACGTTTATTTCTCTCTGTTGCACTGAGACTTCTATCTCTTTTCTCCAGCGAGGCGGTTTTTCAACTGATTCAAGATACCTCAGAGAAGTGTTTGACTAGTTACTGTCATTGAGTCTTTGGCATCTTCTTTTCTTACATTTTAAACAACATGGATAAACAGGAGGAGGCAACATTAACCAAACCGGGTCACATTTGTTAGTAACAAACTTGTACATTGCTGATAACATCTCTGTATTATAAACTGTTCCTTGTGCCAAGTTCAAAATCCATGGTGATACTCTACCCAATGAACTTTTATTAGATGTACTTAGTTGATGTATGTGACCCTTGAAGGATGTGCTTAGTGTGTAATGGGATATTTATTTTAAGAAATGAAGGTAGCTGTAGTTTTTATTTAAAAAGATATGCTTAAAGTTTTTAAAGGGATTTAATCAGTGTAGTTGTTGTCTTAATTTGCATTACACAGGCTGAAAAGAGAATGAAGAAAATCTTGGTTACACTTGAGAATTAGGAGCTGTTTATGTTCGGTAGCTGCCTCAGTCAGACTTTTTTTCATATATTATCCCCAGGTTCCAGCTTACCTCTAGGTTCTAAACTGAATCCCATTTTTCATTTATTTTATGGTAATTTATTCCCTCTGTGACATCAGAAAACATCTTGTAGGATAACCTCACTTAGAATAGGCAGTTTCAAAATTTAAATTAAAAAAAAATCTGTTAGAGCTTTATAAAACTTTTCTTAAGAATTATAACTGCTCCTAGGTAGGTGGTATTTTCAATAAAAGTCAAGGGGGTGAGGCAGTGTTTACCATGACTCCTAAATGCCAGACACCTGGGGGTATAAATTTTCTATGTATAATTATATAATCATCAGGTCAAAATAATGACATTGGAGATAATTTACCCCAATTTTCCAGAAGAAGAGTTGCAGGCTGGGAGAGCAGGCTGGGGACCTATCATTCAAGCTCAGGTCAGACAGTATTTAAAGCTCGTAATCTTTACACTATACTTTTTATCACTTCATACATGGTGACCTATTCTGATACTCATGAATATCTGATAGTGCAACTTAATTATATCACCCTTAGAATAGTTTAATTCTTGGCTTACTCAAAATAAATGATTTTGTAAGCTCCATAGCCACCAGTGTTTGAAAGAAGCATATATTTTTTTCCTTTGAGGTTCTGAAGGAGGTTAGTGCTCAAGTCTTTGCATCAAGTTGATTCTGATTACTACTGACAGAAAAAGCACTCTACATAGGGATAATCAGTACAGAAATTTAGTATCTGCAGTATAAACATCTTTCCAAGAGAGGTAGATATACTCTCAGATAAAAATCAAATAAAGAGTAGAGATATAAATTCAATGCCACTTATATTGAAATGGAATTAAAAAGAAGTTAAGGAGAATTTATGTTCGTGGCAAAATACATTCACAATATTAGAAAAGATAAAGAAGTGAACAGAATTGAATGTTGGAAAGTAGACTAAAGAAAAAAAAATAGATTCAAATGTACGGGAGTCTATTTGTTCTACTGACTTTACATAAGCCTTCCCATATGTACACAGAGATTTGCTATAGCTAATTATGTGGATATTGTGACAGTGTTATCCAAAGCAAAATCTGGTTCAATCTAGGACAAAAAGGGAGAGATGTTGTAAAATTAGGATTGACCTGAAAAATCTAATATGATGAGCTCTCATATCCAAGGATGTGCTGAGACGTACTGGAAGCTGCATAGTTATAAAATATGATCCTTTCTTATGCTCCAACCTGTCCTCAAACACTTAAACAGATAATATGGAACCAGATACTGCAAATAATGGATTCAACAATGATTAGAAACATGATCAAGAAATGTATAATCTCCAACCACCAGCCAGTTTACTTTCCATTCGCTAGATTTTATGGTAAGCTATTGGCTTTTTCTGGTTGTATATAAGAATAACAGAAAAACAAAGTATATATAGATAATCTTTATTACTATTCCAAAAGAATGGACATGATCTATAAACAGTAGTATTTCAGAGGAGCTTGTTATGCTGAGCACCCACCATACATAGGCCTCCCCACCCAGAAAGTATGACATGTGTCTAGGCTCCACAAGCCACAGCAGATATGACCAGAGATGAATGTACCCAGATCTATGACAGCCATCTCTAGAGTAGCCAATGGCTACCATGTAGCCTTTCAAAATAACCATGTCAATAAAGAATGTTTTATGTAACACATAGATGATTTAATGACCTTAAGTGTAAATTCAGCATACTGTGGATAACCAGCAGTAGATGGGCAGGGGCAGAAGTTGAGAAACATAGAGATGATGGTCTGCAGAAATCATGAATAAACTGAACTCATGAGGTTGGTAGGAAGGAAAGAAAAGTTAATTCCCTTAGGTCAATTAGAAGACAAACATTTTCTGACTCACCATAATGGCTAAGCACAAAAATGAAGGCGTGCTCCCTGTACAGAAGCAGAAAGAATATGTTATCCTGGGTGGTATTCCAGACACACCATGCGATGGTGAGACTTCTTCCTGTTTTCCACATTTTTCTCTGTGGTTTCAGTTCCATTAACCAATTCAAGCTGAGCACATCTGTGTCTCTTACAAACTAAAAGCTTATAACTGGCCCAGCATCATACATATTCATAGTCTCAGTAGACAATGAATAAGGCAGAAATGTGTAGTGGCGGAAAGTACAGGTTCTGGGTTCAGCTACCTGGGTTCAAATCCCAGGGAGGGTACTTGCTAGCTCTGTGACAAGTCAGTTAAGGTGTCCAAACTTTATTTTTATGACTTTTAAACTGGAGCGAATAATAGTACTAATCCCACAGCAGTGCTGTGTGAAATAAAAATGATAATTAATATAACATACTTACAATTACTCAGGTGCTTAGGAAATAATAGTTGTGATTATAAACCAGAAAACTTGTTTTTAGTCCCTCACCTTACCTGTCAAGTAGAGAAAATCCAGGACGTTCTTTCTCCTTAGACAATGCACACTTGGGCCATACCAGGAGCTGGAACCATGTCCTGACACTGTGTTTATATCAGTACATTTGAATTTTAGGAATGTACACTTTTTCTTCTACTGGATTTACACAGATGTGTGGATGTTACTTTAAAGAAAGTAATTTGGGAGATGACTTAGAGAAAACTTTCTATTTTGTCAATGGCTGGTTACATGCTATAAAACCAGACTTGAATAGTTGACAACATAGAGAGTGTAGTGTGTGCATAGCTGAAATTATTCCCTATTTTGCCTTTTACAGAAAAAGTATGCTGGCTGCTTGTTTAGAAGAGAAACAAATTTATGAAACTAATTCATATGTTGTATGATTTTATTATGATCATAACAAATATTCTGTGGAATATTTGTAAAATATCTTGAAGATGACTATCTAAAAATCTATTTCCTGGTAGATTCAAGCCTATCATTTCCTCTTCTCTAACTTATCTATATCTTGCTATGGGATTTAAATCCTATAGTTACAAAGTTGAAAAGTTATCAAATACCATTTATACATATATATGTGTATATGTATATGCGGAAGTATTTCATATTTTATGTGTTGATTCAAGTAAGCCCCATAAATAAAAGGTATTTTCTGCAATGGAATTCATCGTTTTCCATCCTCCAAGCCACGGATTCTTATATGTTTTGCTATATATGGGAATCAGTGACTCTGTGCCTGAAAGTGGCAGATTCCTGAGGCTTATTCCTGGAGTACTGATTCTGTAGGTCTGAGAAAGGACCCAGGAAACACAGTTTTGAGATATATGCAGGTTATTCTGATAAAATCAGAATATATAGGAATGTGGCCTAACCACTGAGGTTTAAACAACTTCCCAGGCAATTCTGACATGCAGACATGGTTGAGGATAGCTGTTATAGAGCAGCACCTCCCAACCTGAACGGGCATGCAGATTACCTGGGCGTCTCGTAGGAAGGTTCCGTAATGGAGCCCAAATTCTGCATTTCTACCAACCTCCCAGGGCTACTGACACTGCTGGTCTATGAGAAATGCTGCTCTCATTCTCCGCCATACTGCTCTATGGTTTCCCCTAGTAGGTAATTATTCAAGGACCTACATAGGATACGACTTACAGCCCAGCTTACCTGGGCTAAAGGTTGATAAAACTTCTCAAGAAGCTCTTTTGATTATAGCAGGATGATGGGACGTTCTAAGCCAGGTGAAATTTGAGAAACATTTTTTTTTAATCTACCGTTGATTCCCACTACTCACTCTGGATATAGAGTAACTGGATGTTTTAGAAGGCAACGTATTTCTAGCATGTTTAATTCTTTGCATGGCTAACACTTGCTAACAATATTTAATTCAAAGCATTGCTAACGTATTTCATTCTTTGCAGTTAAGAAAGAGCAGGGTGATCGTTGCTTTCCCAGTCCCACTTCTGAATGTGTAGAAATTTTGGACTTTAGCACTCCCCAGGATAGCTATATACCAAGGTTCCAAACGCATCACAAAGGCCAACTTCTCAAACAGCATTTCAGTTCTCTTTATTCTAGGAATGCAGTCCTAAAGCGTCATTATTTGTCACTTCAACTTTTCTTCTTTCTCAAAACTAAATGGCAAGGATATAGATTTCAGCTTTCGCCTCTATTTAACCTTTTCTCTCTTTCTGTTCCCAGCTGCCACATTTCATTGTTATTATTCAAATCTACAAAATACAAAGGGAAATAGATTTCATTAGTATGGAAACAAATTTTGGATAATTAATATTTTTAAAATTACAAACCTGCCCATAGAACTCCGTTACTCTTCCATATTTTCTTCTAGAATGCTTAACATTTTATTAACTGTACACTTTTAAATTTATTTGATTGTTGGGGCTTCCCTGGTGGAGCAGTGGTTGGGGGTCCGCCTGCCGATGCAGGGGACACGGGTTCGTGCCCCGGTCTGGGAGGATCCTGCATGCCGTGGAGCGGCTGGGCCCGTGAGCCGTGGCCGCTGAGCCTGTACATCCGGAGCCTGTGCGTCCGGAGCCTGTGCTCCGCGACGGGGGAGGCCACAACAGTGAGAGGCCCGCGTACCGCAAAAAAAAAAAAAAAAAAAAATTATTTGATTGTTATTTGTCTCCCTCTCTAATTACACTCTAATTAGACATTAGAATGTAAGCTCCATGAAGGCAGGAGTTTTTTTGTTTGTTGTTTTATTCATAGCTGCAACCCAGTACCTAGAATAGGGCCTGGCATAGAATAGATTTTCATAAAATATCTATTGAACAAAGTATGAATAGATATTCCAAACGAATAAATTAGTTATAAGGGCCATGTGTTAGGATTGAGGCAAGTACCTAAAATATGATAATTTTGCTCAGTACTGTGGGTAAGATTCAAGCACATTTCCCCAAAGATTTACACTCACCCACTTAATGTACTTAGTTTTAGTGTGTCCCTCTTAAGTGTCAGGTACTGGGCTAGATGCTATGGATACATGTTGACAAGCCATAATTCCTTTGAATAATGTTCTGGCCTGTTGGTCGGGGGCAGACAAGGGAAAGACCAGTTGTAATACACTCTGGTGTGTAATCATGAAAAGATGTGTATGGGGTGTTATTAATGCCCAGGGAGAGCTCCTGACTTAACTTGGAGGGGCCATGGAAAACTTACTAGAAGTCTCCTGAGCTATAAATGAAAGGATAGCTTGAATTAAGACAGACAGAAGAGGAGGGGTTATAAGCTGCTACTAGAAGTGACACTGTGTCCAAAGGCACAGAGAATTCCTGACCCCCTCCAGGACCACGTTAGTTTGACATAACGTTACGATAAAGTGTTGTATGTGTAATAAGGGGCAACTACATTTTTCTATGTGAAAAGGCATTTGGATTCCAACCCAGGAACGATGGGGATCCATTAAAGAATTTTGAGAATGGGAGAGACAGAGTTATTGGTGCCCTATTCTGAATCTTGCATTATATTTTTCACTATTTCAAATCAAAAAATATATATACACATACATTAAAAATACCTATGAAGATTAAAACAAAAATATATCAGGGGAGAAAATGAGCTTTTGGTGGGCTGAAGGGAGAGAGAATAAGATATCCTTAAAATGCTGCACCCAGGATCTGTGGAAATTCATATGCAGGACTTGAAACCAAACCAGAGGTGGAATGAGTGTGAAATTAGCCAAGGTTCTATCCATATGTGGCTTTCAGGGGCTCTGTTTTGCAGGATTAGGAGAGAAATTTATTTCAGTTTCAGAGTTCAGGAAAAATGGCAGACTCTGAATGGCCACATCTGCTAGTACTGACATGGAGTAGAATTCACACTCTCCTACCAACTGACTAAGACCGAACAGAAAAACCTCTATGTCTGTCTGGATACTTGTAGGACAATCAAATTCAGCTATTCAAATTTAATGTCCCTGACATTCTTAGGAGGCTAACATTTTGACCCTTTCATTCTATAGGCATAATACTAGGTGTTAACTCTAGCAGAAACTGCTTCTTTTGTGCAGTACTTTGTGTTGTTGTTAACTATAGCTGAAATTCAAGAGGAGATGTCATTTACTCACAGTTTTTCTCTTACCGTTATACCCCAAATCACTCTTTTTGTTTCTTTTTCCTTGCTGTTAATCTGATAGTTACTGCTGATTTCCTGATGATGGTTTCTCCAGCAGGAACCATAATCTCTGTGAAGATTGGGACCTAGTTTTGTTCACTGCTTAAGCCTTAGCACCTACTTCAGTGTCTATTATATAGCTGGTACCGATGTGTTAAAGGAAGGAATGGAGGAAGGAAGGAAGGGGGAGAGAGAGAGAGAGAGAAAGAGAGGGAAGGAGGAAGGGACCAAGGCATCTTCCCATCTTGCTATCCTCTCTTTAATAGCTCAGCAAATGGCACTATAACCTACCCAATGGGCCAGGTGAGAAATCCAGCTATCATCTTTGCCTTACCACTTTTCACACCTTACACATCCAATCAACATCTGGTCCTTTCAGTTCTGCCCTTTAAATCTGTCTCACATGTGTTTGCATCCTTGCCCCCCCACGGTTCACACCTCCGTCATCTGTTACTTGCTTATGATCTCTATGTTATACCCTTCTTCTTCACAAAATAATACTCCTTACCATCAGAAGATCGACCTCTCTAGGACAGTCTTGATCACATGACTCCTATGTTAAAGATTTTCCTTGTAATTTCCGCTCTCTTTTAGGATATTATTCCAACCTTCATGAGGCATCCATTTTTCTGGAAGTTCTGGACGCCACATCCTCTTGAGTCTTGCCTAACCTCTAGCAGCTTATTTCCCAACCACCTTGGGTTCCTTATTCCTGAGATTTCACGTTCACCGCCTGTCATATTAAGTTAACTTTTTGCCTGGCTAGATCTCTTGACCTGTAGAACACAAGATGTCACTTCATCCGGATAGATTTTGGCCACTACCAGTCTAGTAAAATGTTCCTCCTATCAGTTTCCATAATACACGTTATGCCTCTTCTACTCCAATCCCAGAGCTCATCACACCGTTGAATAATGCTAAATTCCAAAGCCTTTGATGGCAGGCTCTATGTGTGTTTCATTCACTACCTTATTCCTGGTGACAGACACTAACCTATACAAATTCTTTGTAAATAAGGACAGGTAATGTACTTCTCTGAATTCAAGGACAATAATTTATTCATAGGCTTCTTCCTTCCACTTGGGCAGTTAAATTCCTGCCATTCTGAGGAGAATTTTGCTGCTCCATGTCACCTTTATGAAATGTCAGAAAACACAAAAATATAGTAACAGTTTGATTAATTCAAACATTTACCGTGCCAGTAACTACTGATATTTGTTTAATGCATTTCATACATCTTATGGACTATGTAGATACCTTATCCTTTAATGAAGAGTAAAAATTGTTCACACGCGTTTGGTAAAGGTCACCTATTTTCAATCAGCTCCTTTCTGTGTAATAACTGGCTGACATTTCTTATCCATTTGTGATCAATGAACATGCATATTTTAACTCAAAAGTCCATTCTCTTCAAAGTACCACTCTTATAGCTTCTTATTTCATAACTTGATGATGTTACGGGCAGGGTAACTACACTAATTCTTGTCCTTAGGCTTTTTTATCTTTAAAGCAAAATAACTGGTAGAACAAACAATAGAAATTGGCTATACTTGAGAATCAGTTGTCAAAAAGCACATCCTGAATAGATACGCTTTGACCTCATATGTTTAAGGAATGATTGCACTGTTACATTTAATATTACCATAAATAAACTGTACTTTATTGCTTGTCCTTTATATGTGGTGAGGTGAGATGTTCTAGAAATCCACAAAATTTAAACAACAGCATTAATTCTGGAAAGTATTTGTCTCACAGATATTTAGAAGCAATCTTCCCTGGAACCATAATCCTCAAAAGGAAATTGCAGTCCTTGCAGAAACACAGTTTGGGTCATCTGGGTCTAGGTCTCTGGATTCTTCTAGAAGTCTTCACAAGGCACAAATGACATTTTAAATATCTTGTCAGGGAAAGAAGTGATTTTTAATGCAGATCCACCAAATATAATTTTTTTAAACCAGTGGCCCCAAAGGCAAACATCTAAAAGGCAGAGAGAAACAGTAGCACCAAGATAAATGTCATGACTTGTGTCTAAGGAGGAACATCATATTAAGATAAAAGAGAAGTATCTCTTGTCAGAAAATAAGGAAGAGTAAACAGGTATAATACTTCATGGTTCTATCTGTATCTACTTGGAAGTATAATTAGATATCAGAATATTTCTTCTCTACTGGATGCTATGTTATTTTGTTTTTCTGATAATTTAGAAAAAAAAGAACAGATCTAATTATGCTCTGGTGTGCAGGCATGGGGAGAGGAGGACAGAGTTAGGCAGCAGCAAGTGAGCAGAGGTAACACGAAAGTAGGCAACGTAATGAAAGTGTCAAAATGATTCCTTTAAAGAAGTAAAGCTTGTTGTGTGATGGCCTGATGGTGTGTTACCCTTGCTCTTGACCAATATACCAATTTATGAAGCTACCAACCCTTCCACACTCCTGCTGTCTTCTAGATCTTTCTTAGTCCAGTTTTAACAAACTCTCGTGTTATATACCTCTCACACCTCTTTATGACCTATGACATAAAGCCTCTCCCTTGTCTTTTGTAGTAGTATCCTGCTCAAGAAGTTTGCTGATTCTGCTTTGAGTAGAAGCAGTAAAGTTAAAATGTGTTACTTCCCGAAGTAGCTCATTCCGCCTTTGGAGGAACTGATCAAGGAAAACTTTTCCCTATTTTGTTCTGTACTCATAGGTTAAATTCTGTACTCATACCTTCGAACCATGTAAATCAGGTATTAATTTTAGACAACATTAAGCTGGTTCTGAAAAGTGGGTATCAATCAATAAGCAAGGTAAAATCCTCTTTCACGTGAAAAGCCATTTACTTATCAACGGTGCCCAGGCCCTGCATCTTCGGTGCTTTAGTGCTTCCTACACAGTCTGTGGTTCTGCACTTCTCCAATGTCCCCTTTTGGACACATTGCAGAATGGGGCTCTTGAGAAACCATTCACTCTGTTTCCTCTGATCCATACCAAATGCAGAAATTACACCCTCTATTCCATCCATACCAAATACAGAAATTACACCCTCTGTTCCTTTCTGCTTGCTTTACAAAAATATTAAAACTTGTCAGAGTTGGTAAACATTTTAAAATCTTGAGGTTTGAAAAGGAGGGTGACCCTGCTAGCATTGAAATGTTTCAGAGGCTTGGCTTTCCAAGAGGAAATTCCAGAATTAAAAGCGTTTTTGTTTACATAGAGCCAGTACCCATGAGAGTAAAAGATACCTTCAAACATCAGCCTTGAGTTTTGTGTGCAAACTACTTGCTAGATATAGCAGAATTGTTGAAGTAAAGCAGTAATACGAAGTAGGCTTTTCCTAGGTCCTGGAAGTACTTATCTAAATCTGACAAGAGCATAACATGCAGATGGAAGGAATTTAGCATTTCGGTTGCTGGATGTATTTTAAATAGCAGACACAGTTTGTTAGGTGTTATGCTTTTTTGGCATTAGTTATGATTCTGACATAAAAATAAAAAATATTTAAGAAGATCAGAGATGCCTGTTTCCAGCATTTTCTACCAGGTAAACTGTCAGATAACACAATAGTCATCTCTATATCATGTTCATAAAAGACGATCATTTGGTGTGTAAGATGAATTTGAAGTGTAGTTTCAACACTGTTGGTAATTATATAAAATGACAGTACAATGTAAAAAATTAAAATGTTATAGCATTTTTCACTTAGCCAACATTAGGAGTGCTTTTTGAGGGGGCATTGACTGAGAAGGGGTAAAAAAGGCAGGTGTCTGAGGTGCTAGAAATGGCCATCTGGATATGAATGGTGATTACATGGAGATATAGATAGATAGATAGATAGACACATGCATAGTATGATTTTTAAATAATTAAAAAATTATCTATGCCACATGGTTAGCTAAAAACTTTCTTGTAATTATAAATAATTTGTTTCATTTCTTTTCAAATAATATTAAGACTGATTTCTATTATGAAGGAAATAATACTTAGTTTATTAGGTTATTTTTATTATCATAATAGATTTTGTCCCACCAATTTGCAAGTGAATATCTCCTAGAGATTTCAAACTGATTGCACACAGATACACAGAAAAAAAATGAAGAAGCACGTAAGAAATTTCTGCAAGAAGCATACAAATTTATAAATCAGAAAAACCATACTTGCTTTGTTACTTTATAAATTTTAAAGATAATTATTTTGTATACGAGGAGATCATATTGGGAGAGTTTGAAGCAGGAATGAAATAACCACCTCAAACTTTTAACTGGACAGATGTATCTTAGGAAAAAGTGATAATAACATCATATTTTAGATGAGGACCCTACAATATAAGGATACTTTACCAATACATGATTTCATAGAAAGTAATAAAAAACAATTTAGAATGAAAAAGAAGAGTCTCCTAATCAGAATATAAGTAATGCTGCTGGAAGCTACTTCTTTTCCAAATCATCTCCCTGGAGCTCCCTGGTTAAAAAATACATTTCCCAAGACTATTTCCACCCTTTAAATTGGGATACTAAAGGCCCTTGAGTTACACATGCAACTAGCAGTTTCTTACTAATTAGTATCTCATCATGGTATATTTTTATCTGACTGGCATTGAGAAAATGACCCACTCTGAACACTGTGTTGGTGAGAAAAGGAAAGGTCTACTGCATGAGATAATCAAAGGGAGAGAAGCCCCGGCCAGGAATGACCATGCGTCCCAAACTCACAGGTGCTTGACCCTGAGGGAGAGAGGAGCACAGAGGCAGCAGGGAAAAAGGAACAGAGAATCCTGGACTAGGCTGAAGATGCTTTAGGAATTGTTCGAGAACTGATTTGCATATTGGAGTAAATTCCCTTATTCCATTTTCAGATATCCATTTTTATGGGGACAAGTAAGGGGATTTTGAAAGCTGTGTAAATTCTTCCACCTACTTGAGGTCAATTCAAGTGATTATATATGCGGCCTGCTTACAAGATGCTACCTGGAATGGACCACTACAGATAGCCATAGAGAAAATTCTAATTTTCCTTCCAAATGAATAAAGTATATATATATTTTATATATATATATATATATATATATAAAGTATATATGTATGTTTAAGTATATATGTATATATACACAGGTACTGTACACATATATGCTTATATATACTTTTATTCATTCATACACATATAACACATATGTACACATATATTCTCCCCCTCTCTCTATATATAAATATATATATATTTGTAAATATATATATACAGACATACGCATGCACACACACTATTTCCACAGGACTTCTGTAATACAATATGCAAAGCAAGTTGTAGCATGTTCTTATGTTCTTTTTAAATTCCATCTAGACATCTAGAGTTAAATTCTGTGATCAACAAGAATGCATATTTCTTTTTTGTTATTACCAACAGGTTAACACTGAGAAAATGTGATTGTGTGGCTGTGTGTATGTGTGTGTGTGTGAGAGAGAGAGACACCGTACAGAATAAAGAGCCAGCATTATATCCCAAGGCTTTTCTTCCCTCATGTTGAACTAAATTCAGGAACAAGAAAGTAAGGGAATGAAACTGGCAGAACATGCTCCGTTTGCAGAGGTTTATGTAAGAAGAGAAATCCTCCTAAGAAATAAATTTAGTGGCGATAGAGTAAGAGTGAGAGGGCTCTTGGTTTCTTGGTGTTTAAAATGTGTAAACTATACACTTTATATTTCCTCATTGGTTTTTTTTTGAAAATTAAATGAGACAAAGTATGAGAGAGCACCCGTCATAGTACCTGATAAGTAGCTATTGCTCAAGGAAACAATAATCGTTTTTTCTTTGCCTTTGCCAAGCTTAAAGGGGTCACCAGGAAGCACATCCAGGACTGCAAAGTGTATCTGAAAGGGGTAGTGATGTAATGATGATTAAAAAGAATGGGTTTTTCAGTTCAACAGATTGAAATTTCAATCTGACCATGATTTCCTGTGTAGATCAGGGAATTTTATTTTTTAAGGGCCTGGTTTCCTTCTCAAGTATAATACAGGTAATATTCATGACCTCAGAGGTTGTTACACAATGAGACGCCATAATAAATATGCTTATCAATGCACCGGACTTATAGCAAACACCCTGCCATTGTGGATATTAGCATTTATTACATTAACCGGGTGGCCCAGGTCCCCATACTTTGCCGGCATTCCCTGTGAATTCTTTCAACCTCTCCAGGTTTTAGAGTTATCAGGGTCCCGGTTACAACCTTGACCCCCAGGGTCTCTAATAATTTCAAGCTAAGAAAGCCACTGGTTACCCAGAGGATGGAAAGCTGACTTTTATTGAGACCTATGAAAATGCAAATGTCTAAACCTGGGATAATAAAATAAGATCTTATTTTCATCAAGTACCACCTTTATGGTAGCTCAGGACCCACTGCCTCAAAGTCTCCCCTGGCTGTTGGTGAAAACTCCCAAAGTTGCTTTCAAAACAAGATTCTTGTGTTTCCCTCTCTGACCTCCTGCCTTCTGCCAGGGGAGAACCCTGCTGCTGAAGTCTCTTGGGAGATCACAGCTCCTCTGCACAACACTGTCCTCTGTCCTGGTCTCATTGTTCACACAAGTGCAGCTACAGGAAAAGCACACTGTCCTTCCCTTTATCGCTTTTTACTTACAACTTCAGCTTGTGCTTTTCACTAAGGTCACACAGCATATGCAGACCAAGTGGCAAGTTTTCTCATAAAGTAGAGAAACCATGGAAAGGAGTAGGATGCAGAAGACATAAACCAGGTGCCAGGCAAGGTGTCAGCTCTGAAGCCTGCAGGCCTGGTGCCTGAACGTTTCATCTCTGTGAACCCTCACTTGTCATCGGCCAGGGATCAGATCTCTGCTTCTAACCGAACTACTTTGCAATAGATCTTCCTGCACAGAGTCCAGGACCCAGCTCCAGTGAAGCATCAGAGACAGAACTTCAGACTCCATCCTGGGCTTTCATTTTGGAACCCCCATTTTCATTTCCAGATTCTAACTCTTGTGAGAATGTCCACTCATTTCAATTAAAAACCTTCTTCACTTCTGCCCACTAACCTATTCTAAATAGAAAAATTAGATGAAAATAAGCCTGCATCAATTCAATCTGTATTAGTCATTCTTTTTTTTTAAGTGTACAATTTAATGGTTTTTATTATGTTCATAGATATTTGCAACCATCATCACAGTGAGTTTTACAACATTTTAATCAGCTCAAAAAGAAATCCTGTATCTTTAGCTATCATTCCCCCATTCTTCGTCAGTCCTCCCCCAGCCCCTGTGGTAAGCAGCCACTAATCTAGTTTCTGTCTCTGTAGATTGCCTAGTCTAGACATTTTATATTAATGGAACCATATCACATGTGGTCTTTTGTGAATGGCTACTTTCACTTAGCATAATGTTTTCAAGTTTTGTCCTTGTTGTAATATTCCATTATATGGACATACAACAAGAGATAAGGGAACCCTCTTGCACTGTTGGTGGGAATGTAAATTGATATAGCCACTATGGAGAACAGTATGGAGTTTCCTTAAAAAGCTAAAAATAGAACAATCATACGACCCAGCAATCCCATTACTGGGCATATACCCTGAGAAAACCATAATTCAGAAGGAGTCATGTACCACAATGTTCATTGCAGCTCTATTTACAGTAGCCAGGACATGGAAGCAACCTAAGTGTCCATCGACAGATGAATGGATAAAGAAGATGTGGCACATATATACAATGGAATATTACTCAGCCATAAAAAGAAGCGAAATTGAGCTATTTGTAATGAGGTGGATGGACCCAGAGTCTGTCATACAGAGTGATGTATTAGTCATTCTTAAATGATACCTTGTGCAGGCTATCACTTACCCAGTGGTTGAACTGGGCCAAACCAATTTCTTATTCATTCTCTTCTGCAGTGAAAGTGTACAGTGGAGTCTGCTGGTCCATTCAGCAATCCTCTTGGGTCTTTGCTCCCGGAAAACAACTATGTGAACACTTGTAAAAACATGGATCTCCTCAAGAATGCACCTAATAAATTTGGCGGCTTAAATAAATTTTTACACATACAAAAAAAAAAAAAAAAAATTCAAAGAAGCAACCACCGACCTGAAAAGACCTAGCTCTAATCCCTAATAAAAATAGAATGATTAGCTTCTTATTCTACATTGTACATATTCAAAAAATGGGGTGATATTCAGACAAAGTGCAACTCTACCCCAAAGGTCTCTCATGAATCCATAGGTAATCCTCAATGCCTAGGAAAGCAACATGCAAAAAGAAGGGATAAAAACATAGTTGTTGAAAGCATAAAGGAAATAGGAGTTTATGCATCATCTAATATTTACAGCTTAAAAAGCATTACTTTGGGGCTTCCCTGGTGGCGCAGTGGTTGAGAGTCCGCCTGCCGATGCACGGGACAGGGGTGCGTGCCCCGGTCTGGGAGGATCCCACATGCCCCGGAGCGGCTGGGCCCGTGAGCCATGGCCGCTGAGCCTGTGCGTCCGGAGCCTGTGCTCCGCAAAGGGAGAGGCCACAGCAGTGAGAGGCCCGCGTACTGCAAAAAAAAAAAAAAAAAAAAAGCATTACTTTGGAGTCGAGTTTCAACCAAGTTACCCTGTTACATTTCTTTAAGCTCTTGGTTGGAATTCTGAATATGTTTTCTCAAAGAAACATTAAGCCCAAATTTGGGAAGTTATAAGACCTTTAGTTCACATTAGACTTTACATTCATACAAACTGGTAAGAACATTTATTGTTCAAAACAAACAAAAGACTTATATTTAAGACTAATATACGAGTTAGATAAAATAAAATGTATTTGTTAAACTTACCACTTTCCCAAGCTTGCATTTTTAAAACCTGAACGTCTTCTTAAACTGTGATAACTTTCCCCCAAACTTCCTCTCCGTACCATAGTTCTCAGTTTTCTCTTAACTGTATAATTGCATCTGCATATTTGCTGTTTTTCTCTTAAATTCAGGTCTTCATTCGAGACTCAGCCTCCTCTTCCATATCCTGGCCTCCATTCTCTTCTTTTTCACGCCAGGACCCCCTGCCGTGATCTGTGTAAAGTACAAAATTAACCTAGCTGTTTCCTACATAAAGCCTCCACTGGCTCTCTGTTATCTACAAAATCAGCTCCAGTCTTCCTGACATGGATAGGAGGACACAGCCTCAACTTCTCCCACCCCCGCCCCCATATCTCTTGCCATTCCTTCCTCTGTGCATTATCCTTTAGTCACTGTGAATAATTCGCTGTCACATGAGTAAGCATGTATGCCCTTGACCACACGCACACACACATCCCTAAGGACATTTTGGCCCTTGGTGCTATTCGTCCATGCTATGCCCATGAGATGTAGCTGCACTTTTCCGTGTTATCTGTATACTCCTCCATAACTTTTCTGGCTAATTCCTATTCTCTCTTCCAAGCTCAGAACTGACATTGCTTTCACTAGAACACTCTCTTTGATCTCCAGCCATCAGCCTCATTGATTATCTACAGGATACCTCAGAGATAGTGCAGGTTTGGTTCCAGACCATCGAAACAAGGCAAATATCCCAGTAAAGCGAGTCACACAAAGTTTTTGGCTTCCCAGTGCATATAAAAGTTGTTTATACTATTCTGTAGTCTATTAAGTGTGCAGTAGCGTTACATCTAAACAACAATGTACACACCTTAATTTAAAACTACTTTATTGTTGAAAAAATGCTAACCATTGTCTGAGCCTTCAGTGAGTTGTAACCTTTTTGCAGTAGGAACATCAAAGATCACTGATCACAGATCAACTTAACAAATATAATAATAAGATTGAAAAACTATGAGAATTACTAAAATGTGACACAAAGACACAAAGTAAGAAAATGATGTTGGAAAAGTGGCGCTGATAGACTTGTTTGACACGGGGTTGCCACAGACCCTCAATTTGTAAAAAAAAGAAAAAGCAACTCATTATCTGTGAAGTGCAATAAAAGATATGCTTGTATTTTACAACATTTGCCATACTGCTTCCTAATTTTCTCTTTACTGATTCGTGTTGCCTGATAGATTACACACTCTATGCAGGCCCAGAATATATCTTAAGTTTATTTATAACTTCTGTGTCCTGTACTGTCTATTGTATATTAATACTTGAGTGCTAATTTTGTAATACATGAATACACATATGAAAGAATATGTCTTTTAAAGGCTGTTGACTTGTGAGACCTCTCTCATCCTTAGTTGCTAGTTATCTATTTTGGACTTTTTTTGGACTATAATACCATCTTATGGTACATTGATTTAATAATGGAATGTGTCTTTTGTGTCAGAAACGGGGCCAGATCCAGTGTAACTATAAGCTACAATAATCACCAAGAAAGCATATGGATACAAGTGTGGAAAGTACCCTAAAAAACAACATGCATGGTGCTATGAGATTGTAGAAAGGGCCAGCATGGTTTAGTGACACAAAAGATGCCTGCTTGCAAGAAAAGATGTTTGAACCGAGATATGAAGATTTGCAATTTACCAGATGGAGAGGGAAGGAAGACTGTGCCAGGCTAATGGAAGAGTTCACTCAGTGGGGGGTGGGATGTTGCTGTACTCAAAGGATGGAGAGAACCCCGGGGGGTCCAAACAGAGGTGGAGGTACACAGCCCTATGAGCAGAAGTTGTGACAATTTTGGAGAATGAGGTTTGGAAATGGGGCAGGAAGGAGGATAGAAAACTATTATGTTACTTAAGAAGCGTATCAGGAGTCCCCACATTGTGGTGATGGAGAGAAATGGGTAGAGTTGAGAAATATTGAGAAAGAAAAGTCAGCATTATTTGATGGTGGCTTGGAGTGTGATGGTTACAGAGGGAAGGGGCGAGAAGAGTGAGGATGAAAACGATTTTCAGAGCCGGTGGGATTTTTCTGAGAAAAAGATGGATCGAGATGGACCAGCTTGGGCTTCCCTGGTGGCGCAGTGGTTGAGAGTCCGCCTGCCGATGCAGGGGATACGGGTTCGTGCCGCGGTCCGGGAAGATCCCACATGCCGCGGAGCGGCTGAGCCAGTGAGCCATGGCCGCTGAGCCTGCGCGTCCGGAGCCTGTGCTCCACAATGGGAGAGGCCACAACAGTGAGAGGCCCGCGTACTGCAAAAAAAAAAAAAAAAAAAAAAAAGATGGACCAGCTTCCGTGAGGGATCAGCAGAGAGGAGAGATCTAACAGATCTGCATTGGACTGTTGATTTTAGGTGACTTTTAGCACCAGATTTCTACCATGTGACATTTTGGAAATCACAGATGTGGGCAGATTGTGGAGAAAAGAAGAGAAGGAATTTATGGCCAAGCCATAAGAAATACTAACACTTGTAGCTCTCTGCAGACAAGAGAGAGGAGAGAGGTCATCCTCAATTTCTTTTTATATATGAGTTTTTATTATACCATAAACTTGGGGAGAAAGGGAAAAAATCCACTTTTAAAAAATGTGGTCACACAGCACCAAAACAATGCAGCAGCCAAAGTGGGATCCTTAAAAAAAATGTTGGTATGAATTGAATTGAAATAAGTACTCATCATCCAACAAATCACTATAAAATCTATGTGAAAAATGAAAATTATGTATCTGTACATAGTGTCTTTTTTTTTTTTTTTGAGGATTATTTATTTATTTATTTATTTTCGGCTGTGTTGGGTCCTCGTTTCCGTGCGAGGGCTTTCCCCGGTTGAGACAACCAGGGGCCACTCTTCATCGCGGTGCGCGGGCCTACTATCGCGGCCTCTCTTGTTGCGGAGGACAGGCTCCAGACGCGAAGGCTCAGTAGCTGTGGCTCACGGGCCCACTCACTCTCCCAGACCAGGGCTCGAACCCATGTCCCCTGCATTGGCAGGCAGACTTCCAACCACTGCACCACCAGGGAAGCCCCGATAGTGTCATGTTTTTAAAGAATACATTCATTCTGGGAGAAAGGTGAGGGATATATTTAATAATGCTTTGCTTTTAAAACTAATGATCTCAATTCGAATTAAGCATAGACCAGTGGTCATCATCCAGGACAGATCATGATGACTCAATATGAGGGTTAATTACAAAAGTAATCATATCCATTACCTAATTATTCAAATCTTAATTACAACTCTGCTGACCCAGTTAGTCAGGGCACAAGGCTACTGTTAGAGATGGCTGGATACTCAGCATCTGTGCTGAAGTGAGAGGCATCTGTTGCCAAGAGATGAAGTGATGGAAAGTGTCAACTCACCACTTGCGAAGTGAACAAGGCTTAGAAAAGCACACAGGAGTCTGTGCAGTGATTTAGCACACGGGGCAGGGGGAGGTGAGGAGAGGATGCACGTGTGCTCTCAAGGCATTTGTTATCCTCTGGATGGACTGTGGATTGCAAAACATTGCTTATTGCACAGTGGGGTGCTACCATTAAAAACAGAAAAAAGTAAAAATACATAAAATTGTCTTTTGCGTGTTAGATAGAGCCATAAGAAGAAATGAGCCAGCAACGCATTTTAAACATATAAACATGTTTTTATAAATTCATTAGAATCATTTATGGCCTCTAATATTTGCTTGAGCCATGCCTAATGAAAGAAATAGAATTATACAGATGAAATATCCACTTATTGTAAGTATAAATAATAAAATAATAGATTCCCTGATTGGCACCACCGATTTTGACTTTAGTAGCATCGAATGTATAATATCTCAGCATCTGATATATTTACATGCTATTATTGACTTTTGACCATATTAGATATGAAGGATTCTATTAATAATGCTATTGACTTTATATATATTTGTTGTATTTGTCAACCTTGGTATAAAATCTTTATTGAACTATAATCAATTGTTTAAAAAAATGTTAGTGGAGGGAAGAAGCGTATAAAGTATGACACAACTCATTAGAACTTTAAGTATGTCAACTTTTGACCCAGCTATGGATTCACTTCCACCATCCTCAGTGTCATAGGTTTAAGTTTTTATTAATTCACATTTTGGAATGTGCGAATGAAAGAATGTTGGCACTTATTGAAGTCACAATGTTAATTTACATGAAATGTATATACATCTTTCTTCTGAGTGTAATAGAAACGATTTCAACTTTTCACATTGGTTTCACAGAAGAAAATTACATTTCAACAAAATTTAAAGTGTTTGGGGAGCTTTTCCAGCATTGCATCTCCATGCTCCTTTGTTATTGAATGACAGTAAGAAATCCTGTTAGTTCTCTGCTACTGAGCAAATTGCTTTCCATAATTATGGTTTATGTTTTAATGGGGATAGCTTCACATTAGGAGAATTATACCAAACCAGCATTGCCTCTTGGTGCTGCACAGAGCAGCACCCTGCCTACTTTACAAAATCCATGTCTCTCGTGTTGCCTCTAAGAAAAATATATAAATAAATGCTTGCCAATCTTGCATCTGAGAGAGTTTTAATTGAGGATAATGAAACATCCCTAGCTCCAAAATGAGAGTGTGATGGCCACACAGCCCTTTAAAATGCTAATAGGCAGAAGGCATTTACAGAAGTTGTGTGAGATTATACAGCATAGTGATAGTGTAGGCAAATGACAATTTGTCACATTTAGCTGCAATGATCAGACGTATTTTCCCTCTTTCTACTTCTGAAGCCGACTTGAATGAATGATTTAGGATGTTATAAAGTCGACACCTTCAACACTAAGCATCCTGCCCTTTCAGCTATAGGGCATCTGCATACCACCCATTAAAAGAGGGGGAAGTGACCAGGAAGAAGCAGAACTGTTAATTTCACATGATTTAATGTTTCTAGGTCCCACTTCCTCTCCCCATTTCAGTTGTATTTCACCCACAGAATACTTCTCTCATTTTATTTTATTTATTTTTATTTTTTTACTTCTCTCATTTTAAATCACAGTGACCCAGTAAAACATGTGTATAGTTTAACTAAGCAACTTACCAATTCACGTGGGTTGCCTCAGCAGTAAGACGTGAACTTAGAAGTGATAAAGCATGGCACTGCTTAGTAAAATGCAATAAGAAATCACTCTGACAGAGCCTAGATTCTGGTCTGGGTTGCTAAATGTGTTTTGTTTTTTTTTCCTCTTTTTTTTTTTTTCTTCCTCTTTCGAGGTCGATGTTCTTTATTTTACGTGGAGTGTATCTTATGTGACAGCACAGGAAGAAATGTAGGCAGCCCAGGTTAATGTGTTTGGGGTCGAATGGGCTTCATAGTGAGGGGAATCAGCCCTCTTGAGATATTCAGCTAACATCTACAAGTTTAAAAGGAATCTTGTTTAAATGGCCACTGTTATGGTGAATGCCAAGAACTAGGAGAGGCATGAAAGGAAAACATGCAGTTGCTTATTTTAAAAAGGGAACCTCCTTATTTTCCTTTGACTGGGATACGGCACAAAGGTGTGGTTTAGAATGATTTCCCGATGCAAACTCTTTCACCTCAGGGATTTACAAGTGGAATATTTTCATTTCTGAGTTGAAAGTGTTGGTCTTTTAGATTTGAGATGACAAGTGTCTTTCCCCACCTTCATCACCTGCCAGTAACTTAAGCACCATCGGCCAAGGTGCCAGGCAATAGTCTCTTTCTCCTAGGGGACTTCACCTGCGTGTGCCTGAGTGTTTGCATAAGAGTAATCAGTCGCAAACTACATGCACTTATTAGCAACACCGTTAATTTATTAAAAGAAGACCTTAAAAAAAAGAAATCTTGAGTTAGCAACTGAAAACCAAGGTCAGATCCTAATGATTAATCTGTATATGTTTCCTGTTTTTTTTTTACTATGAAATTCCCAATCTGAATATCTACTTTGTTTTATAAACGTATATTTTAAATAAAATAAGTAGGATCACTTAAAGTTGGAGTTGAACAGCATTCTTTTCATCAAGAAATTTACTCAGATACTTTTCATTAATACTTCTTGCGGGCTTCCCTGGTGGCGCTGTGGTTAAGAATCCACCTGCCAATGCAGGGGACATGGGTTCGAGCCCTGGTCTGGGAAGATCCCACATGCCGCGGAGCAACTAAGCCCGTGAGCCACAACTACTGAGCCTGCGCGTCTGCAGCCTGTGCTCCGCAACAAGAGAGGCCGCGATACTGAGAGACCCGCGCACCGCGATGAAGAGTGGTCCCCGCTTGCCACAGAGAAAGCCCTCGCACAGAAACGAAGACCCAACATAGCTAAAAATAAATTAATTAATTAATAAACTTGTTAAAAAAAATACTTCTTGCATTATTAAATACTTTTCCTAACATACCTTTATTTCTACCTTACACTAAATTGAAGGATAAATATTCAAGTGTCTATCAACTGCATCATTAAACATTAATTTGTTATTTCCAGGTGTCTCATGCAGGTTTATAGAAAGCTATAGATTGTGTCTACTGAATGGCAGCTGTATCTTTCACACGAATGTAAAAAAGATACGTGAATAGAGTTTCATTTTCTTTATCTATAAACATTCAACGAGGTTTGACTGTATGTTAGAGATTGAATTCAAAACTTTTCCTTATGAAATCAAATCAAAAAGAAGTGGACAACTTGACACTTAAAATTTGAATCAGGGTTTTTACTCAATGACAATAGTTTTTGACTTTAAAAAGTTTCCTTATATATGTGTATTTTAAATTGACTTTGAAAGAGGCAGTGTTACTTTTGCCTAAATTTTATGCTCCATGTACAAGAAGGCAGTACAAAATTAAGATAACTAATAATGTTAGGCACTTAACTCTGCCAGAGAGCTCCTACTCAAGGGCACCTAAGGAGAAAAGATTCCCATAAGAGGATGCCCAGGTGAATTTCTATCAAGTGTATTTAGAACCAAATGAACGACTCAAGTGTGTTTCTTCAAAATGTACTGGGAATTATGAATGTGTTCAATTTCACTAGGATCTCCTATTTGTTGCTATAAAGTCCCTCAATATCATTTTGTACTATTTTTAGTGAAAATCACAAAGCATTCTCTTTCTTTTGTGTCTTAGAATATACAAACAGTTGCATATAGATGAAAATCTCTTTTGTGGAATAAATATAAATGGAACTGATCCCTCCACCTCCTTCATTCCATGTTCCAGTGATAGATTATCACTAAAACTCCTACTGCAATGTAAAATAAAATGCCTTGCTGCATTCTCAGATTACTTTCCCACGGAGCACTTCACTTACCTTACCATAAATAACACCAGCGTTCTCTCACTTATATACCTAAATATGCTTGAGACAGGAATGGTAAATAAAATCATCCATGTTCTGTGAAAAGAGACATACTGCAAATGTCAAGGTAAAGTTCTTTTTGATTCTAGAGTATACAGCTATTTCTTCCAAACAATTAAAATTCAGGTTGCATGCCGATAGCTCATGTGGGCTATTTCTGCAAGAAGCAGTTTAGTAAGAAGCCTTGAGGTATGCATCAAAGAGAAGGAGGATTCTGTTTTTTGGGTTTTTTTAAAGATGAGCAAATGGAATATCTTATTTGCAAAGAGTAAGAAGGAGGAAAAAGATTATAAGTAAATATCCTGAGATAAACTAAATCCTGACAGAATAACAAAACAATCAAAAAACATTTCTTGAATGCTCTTTACTAAACATTATGCTAATTAAACTAGGCTTTAAGGAAAAACTTGAAATGGCTTCGTCGTCCCCACAGAAAAATACCAATGGTGGGCTGCTTCTGGGGAGCATGACATTCACAGCACAGTGATGAGCATGGCAAGCTTAGGCCTTGACTTCGTCTAGCTCTGATACAAGAAACCAGTTTGAGAGCTCTATGTGAAAAGAGGGCAGAGTGTTCAAAAGATTGTTTTGTTTTTTCTCCCAGTTAATTGTCTCCTTTTTGGGTTAGAATTTGCTGCATTCATTTTTGTATATCAAAGGCACTCGCTCTTTATTTGCTTTGGGCCACTAGTTGTGCAGTTACTAGGAATGGAAATTTTAGATCCAGAGAAAATGTCTTGCTATAGCTGTTGAGGAATGAATGAAGTAGAAGCCCCAGGAAAAGGGTATTTATGGTTCTGAAATTATATTCTGCCTTGAACTTTAGTCCAGTGGAAAGTGAACATTTTTTTTAAATTCAATTTTTATTGTATATTGGAGTATAGTTGATTTGCAATGTTGTGTTAGTTTCAGGTATACACCAAAGTGAGTCAGTTACACATATACATATATCCATTCTTTTTCAGATTCTTCTCCCATATAGGTTATTACAGAATATAGAGTTTCCTGTGCTATACAGTAGTTCCTTGTTGATTTCCTATTTTATATGTAGTAGTGTGTACATGTTAATCCCAAACTCAATTTATCCCTCCTCCGCCACCTTTCCACTTTGGTAACCATAAGTTGGTTTTCGAAGTCTGTGAGTCTGTTTCTGTTTTGTAAATAAGTTCATTTGTATCATTTTTTTTTTAGATTCCACATATAAGTGATATCGTATTATATTGGTCTTTCTCTGTCTGACTTACTTCACTTAGTATGGTAATTTCTAGGTCCATCCATGTTACTGCAAATGGCATTATTTCATGCTTTTTTATGGCTGAGTAATATTCCATTGTACGTATGTACCACTTCTTCGTTATCCATTCATCTGTCAATGGACATTTAGGTTGCTTCCATGTCTTGGCTATTGTAAACAGTGCTGCAATGAACATTGGGGTGAATGTATCTTTTTGAATTATGGTTCTCTCCAGGTATATGCCCAGGAGTAGGATTGCTGAATCATATGGTAGTTCTATTTTTAGTTTTTTGAGGAAACTCCCTACTGTTCTCCACAGTGGTAGTACCAATTTACATGCCCATCAACAGTGTAGGAAGGTTCCCTTTTCTCCACACCCTCTCCAGCATTTATTGTTTGTAGACTCTTTGATGATGGCATTCTTACTGGTGTGAGGTGAGACCTCATTGTAGTTTTGATTTGCATTTCTCTAATAATTAGTGATGTTGAGCATCTTTTCATGTGCTTTTTGGCCATCTGTATGTCTTCTTTGGAGAAATATCTATTTAGATTTTCTGCCCATGTTTTGATTGGGTTGTTTGTTTTTTTGATATTGAGCTGCATGAGCTGTTTGTATATTTGGGAGATTAATCCCTTGTTGGTCGCTTCATTTGCAAATACTTTCTCCCATTCTGTGGGTTGTCTTTTTGTTTTGTTTATGGTTTCCTTTGCTGTGCAAAAACTTTTAAGTTTAATTAGACAGCTACACGTAAACTGGACAGCTACATGTTAAAGAATAAAATTAGAACATTCTCTAACACCATACACAAAAATAAAATGGATTAAAGACCTAAATGTAAGGCCAGACATGATAAAACTCTTAGAGGAAAACAGGCAGAACACTGTTTGACATAAATCACAGCAATATCTTTTTGGATCCATCTCCTAGAGTAATGAAAATAAAAATAAATAAATAAATGAGACCTAATTAAAGTTAAAAGTGGACATTGTAATTTTTATTAGTGACAAATAACAGATATTTTTGGAAATGAAAAACTATGTTTAGTTTCAAAAACAGAGGATCAATTTTATCAATCTATCTCACTATTTTTTAAACTCTATGAAGAACAACGATTTTATCAGCCCTTAGGAATGTATTACATGCTAAATATTTTAGGCATGTGGCCTTATTTAATCTTCCCTGAAATCTTAAGGGTAGGCATTATTGCCCGTTCTATAAATGAAGGAAGTGAGTTAGAAGGCATTCAGTGACTTGCCTAAAATCAAACCCCTAGTGATTCGCAGATCTGGCAAGTCAGGCTCAGGTCTCTCTAATTCTAAACTTTGTGGTTTTTAAATCACTAAGCTATTTATACTCCCTTTTCAAACTAGCCATCCTTTATATATTAGGTAAGAGCATAAAAATAAGCCATTTGTAACTCCTTCTAGTCTAGTGATTGTCACATAGTGTCCTCCTTAACTATTGAGTCCCTTATTTATTTTCTTTTGGAGGTGGGCACATTTCTGATTTCTTAACTGCTTTCTTAATCCTTTCAGTTTAATGACCTTGCAGAATGTCTTTTGGCTTTCTGAATTTTTTTTTTTGCGGTACGCAGGCCTCTCACTGTTGTGGCTTCTCCCGTTGCGGAGCACAGGCTCCAGACACGCAGGCCCAGCAGCCATGGCTCACGGGCCCAGCCGCTCCGCGGCATGTGGGATCCTCCCGGACCGGGTCACGAACCCGTGTCCACTGCATCAGCAGGCAGACTCTCAACCACTGCACCACCAGGGAAGCCCCTGGTTTTCTGAATTTTTAATGTTCAGCTTGAACTTCAGTCAGTTCTGTTTTGCTCTACTGATTTAGTTTGTCCTATGGGTGAGTAAGATTCTCCCTGCTGACCCTCCACAGTACTAATAGAGTAACCTCTTCCTTCCCATTGCAGGAGCAGGAAGGGACCTTGGTGACTAGCATGCGATATAATAAATGCTAAATACGGTTAAAATATTTGGGTTTCATTGAATTTCACAAGACAGAAACACCTACCTCCCTTGCTTTCTGATCTAGCTACCACCATATTGCTCTCCTCTTTTACAACTAAAAATATTTAAAGAGTAGTTTGTACTATAACTTCTGGTGCTTTCTGTCCTGTTCACTTTTCAACTCAGTTTCATTTCTATCTCACTCCAATAAGGATACACTGGATAATTCCAGAAGGAAATTCTGATCACCAAATATTATGGACAATATTTTATGTAAGCCGCATGTTGATTCACCACGTTCTTCTTGACTGTCTCACTTTGTTTGTCATTATCCACCTCTCTTCTTGTTTTCTCTCTATACTTGTAGTCATTTCTTATTCATTTCCTTGGGCTCAGATCCCTCCATTCTCCTGAAATGTGAGTATTTCCATGGCTCGGTCTTTCTGTGTTCTCAGCACATCCATGGCTTTTTCTGCTACCCGTACCAATGACTCCTAAATTTGTTTCACCAGGCCATTACTCCTTCGAGCAATCTGTTTTATCTCTATATCCTTCATGACTTCTCCCTGTCAAACAACTTAAATTCAGTCTTTGTAAAATGTTAACTAAGAATTCACCACCAATTCTTCCTTCTCCTCCACAACTGATAACTTACAAGGCCAGTCATTTGCCCTGTGGCTTCCCTTTTCTCTGACCCAGCTCAGCCAGTAAGAAACAAGCCATGCATTAATTTCATAAATATTTCTCAATTTCACCTTCTCCTCTTTAATTAAATCGCTCTTGCCTTAGTTAATACCCTATGTCTAGGCAAGAACCTAGACAATTAGAATAACCTCCTAAGCAATTCCCCTCTCTTTAAAATACCCTCATTCCTTCAGTTTCTCTTATTTTCCTGCTGTGTATAATTTTAAAAAACAAAACAAAAAAATTAACCTTGTTCCTCCCCTGCATAATCTTCAGTACGTTTCATTACAACAGATTAAATATTCATTCTTTCCAATGGGCACTTACAGAGATTGAACTATCTACCAGGCTAGGTACTGTGAAACTGCTCTTAAAGGGTAGATGAGAGGGGCCTTAATCAAATAACCTAGCAAACAAATGTAAAATTAGAACCTAACATGTGTTAGGAGCATATACTGAAGTGACCTGAGGAATCTGGGAAGTCAGGCAAGGAGAATTTAAGTTGAAAACAACAGAGTGATAAAAGCTAGGTTTAGAAAAAAAAAGAATTCCAAATATACAAAACACATTGAACACAATCCCTTAAATAGGAAGAGACTCAGAAAATTAAAAAAAAAAAAGGCCAGTATATGTGAATACAAAAAACAAATAGACGAGTGTAACTGAATATTTAGGGCTGTAAAAGCCATAAGTCTGGTCTTCATCCTAAATTCAAAGGAAATAAGTTGAAGGGTTAAGGGTAGAGGGAGAAGTGATATGATTATAAAACAAATTGGAAGAGACCAAGGTGGACATGGGGAGACAGAATAGAAGGTATTGACAAGAGATAAAGATAGCTTAGGATACAAGGATTGTAGTGATTATAAAGAGAAGCAGCAAAACCTAAGGGATATTTGAGGAGCAGATTCTTAATCTGTGCCTAAACATTTTAAGGTACTTGTTAATGGATTTAATGGAAGAGAAGAATCAAAGAGAGGGAGATATTAAGGATGACTCCTAGATGTCTACTTTGCAGAAACAGATGAATGTAGATACCATTCTCTGAAAACAGAGACCAGGAGAGAAGGTGGGTATTAGAGGGAGAAACTGGGCCAGATTATGATGTCTGCTTTTGTGTACATTAGATTTAATGCACCTATGCAACATAAAACGTGATGATGCCAAAGAATATACGGAAATAATTGAGTATGCAGTATAACACTGAAAGTTTTGTACCGTAAATAAACAAATAAAGAAAATCAAGATTAAAATAAAAATTTTGGAGACATTGGCACACAAATGGTAATGGCACACAAATGGCACACAAATTAGAACTGTAGGCATAAATGTGATTTTATGGGGAAAGAATGTAGATCTCAAAGGAAAGAAAGCCAAAGATGAGTCTTCGAGAATTTCATCACAATGTCTGTATAGAAGATGAGAAGCCTAAGAAGACTGCATGGTGGGTGGGGGTAGGGAAGAATGGTAAGAGGAAAAACAGGAGAGTGCCCTGTGACAAATGTGAGAGGAAGCGTTTCAAGGTGAAGGGAGTGATCAAGTACCTTTAGGGATATGAGTGTGAAAAAGCCTGCCAGTGTACATCAGATATGTCCACTGGAACTGTGTGGATGACTTTATCAGCAACTTTTGTAAGTAATAGAAATCTGAAGTTAAATTAGAAAAAGTCGAGAATGTTAGTGAGAGAGAAAAAAGTGAATGGAGATTCAGACAGTACATAATGCTTCTTGATAATTTTGCCTGTGAGGGAGAAGAGAGAATGATATGCTATCCATCAGAAAGTCTGTTTGTTCATTTATTTAAATGACTTGAATGGGTTTATATACCCAGATAAAAGATTTGGTTAAGAAATCAGTGTCAAATATATAAAAGGGAGAAAGTGTAATTCAAGGTGCCCCAAGTTATGTGCCATTAGCTATCTAACAAAAAATTTAACCCTGTATAAGTAAAACAACCAGCTCTACATTAGTAAACCTTGTTATAGATTCTGTAGGTAATTATACAGTATGCCCTAAAAGGAACTCCAGTTCAAAAATTTTAATTTTCCATTAAGTATTGAAAATTTAATGAAAGGATTGTCTTACATAGGAGAATAGATGACTCACCTACCATAAAAGGAAGAAGAATTAAAGCTCATTGTGGATTTAGGTGACTTTGTGTGTTTGAGGAAGAAAGGTGAGGTAGTTCCCAATGTATATATCTAATTTTCTCTACTAAGTAGATGAGAAGGTCACATCCTGAAAGTGTAGCTGCAAGATAGAAATGCTGAAGAAAGCGAGTGACTGTGGAGTGGCTTAGGTAGAAAAAGTAGCAAGATTAGGCTCTCAAATAATTGAGGTTCTAGGTTATTTCCAATGTCATCCATGATGTCATCCATACTCACAGTAGATGTTACAGAGAGAGAAAATCTCAGAGAGTTTCCAAGTTCCTTGATAAATGATGGAAGTGAGTAAAAACCAATCTCTTAAACAAAATCTATCCTCCACTATCTTGCTGCCTTGGACTCAGTCTTTCAAGGCAGGTTTCCCACACCCAACCAAGTTCCTCAGACTGTACCTTGAATTTCCCCCCTCTGTTTACACATGTTTGTTGCTTCCTCTTCTTGATAAATCAGTCCACTCTGTTTGTTTTGGGAACTAATGATACTCATTCTTTAACATGCAGATCACATAATTATCCCACTCTTAATACCTCCCTAAGCTTCTAAAGTCTAGGACTTTGTAGGTACTCAATTAATAGATGGAAAGGAAATTTTGATCAGTCATTTAACTTAGGTGTGAGTTTATTTTGAATTTGTTTATCATGGCCATGCTTAATTTTGCAGCACTGTTGATTTTTATCCAGTGAAATGCTAACATGATCAAGTTGAAAACTTTGAAAAACATTTTTAAAAACATTCTAGAACATGGGAGTTTTATACCATAAATTATCTTTTTTTTTTTGACTTTTAACCGAGTAACAATCTTTAAATTTAATGTATTATATTTTAGAAAAATTATAAGTTGAATTTTATTTTTTTACTTTTTGAATCTTATTTTATTTTTTTATACAGCACATTCTTATTAGTTATCTATTTTATACATATTAGTGAATTTTAGATTTGTATTAAAATAACTAACTTCTGAAACATTTAATTTGTCTTCCAACTTTAAGATAATGAGCAAAATATCATATTGTATATTTAGTTACAATTAAATACTTTTAAGATAAATTCCAAAAAGCTTTAAATGTTTTCAACTTATAGTACTAAATCTTGTCTTTTTGGACAAATGCAATTAACCTGCTTCAAAGAATAGTCCACAAGATGTCGTAAACCCATATTTGATAACAACACAAATAATCTCATTCAAATTAGTTTTGTTTCCTTACATTCATTACCCTTGAAGGAAAACACCATGAAGAATAGATGTCCAAGCACAGATAGGTGAATTCCATTTTGTACTGATGAATGCATAATCTGAGATGCTACCCTCATCATTGTTTTCCTCATTACCATGATTTATTGACTGCCTAATATGTATTGGGTACTTCTCTAAGACCTCAATATTTATAAGATTATTTTTATCCCTAGGGAGGGTAGGTACTGTCGCCCTTATATCCCAGATGATGAACTGTGTTTCAAATGAATATGTTTGAATTTGAACTCAGATCCATTTGAGTCTTCACCTCACAGTCATAACCATTGTGTCAAGTTGTCTTTTCAGAGTTCACCTATTAAAGAGATTTTCAAATACAAATCATTTTACTGCATTTGTTATTATCAAAGTGTAATCTATTCATTAAATCAAATTTGAAAGTAGATACTCATGAACTAGAGACAGAAAATACCTTTAGTCCCAAACTCATAATGATATTAAGACTTTCTTTTCTATTTTCCAGTCTTCTTTTGGTATTAAAGAACCACAAAACAACCTAGATTTTTTCTTAGTATTGTGAAGTTAAAACAATTCATAATACCCAGAGTTTGGAGTATTTGGGAGCAAAGGGCACCCCCATGGACTTATCAGTAAGAGTAGGAATTGGTAGAGACTTTCAGAATGGCAACATGACAATATGTGTTAAATGCTAACACCGCACATCCAGCAATTTCAGCTTCTAAAAATTTAAATATGGAAATTATCAAAAAAAGGTACAAAGATGTATGAATGAAATGTTCATTTCATTGCAGTGCTGATTATAGTATTAAAAAATGGTTTTAAACACCAGAAAATAGACATTCAAAAGGAAATTTCCTGCAAAAATATTACTGTTTATAGATATAGATATTTATAATTCTGAGATAAGTAATATCCTGTATAACAATAATGTATCACAATAATCCAAGGAAGGCTTTAAAGAGCATGTGAATAATTAAGTTAATGATATCTCAGAATATTCATGGTATTTGAGTTGAGTCCACGATCCTATGGATAATTCCTCATTTGGACTAGGGGAGCGAAGATAGCCATCTGGAGAAGTTTAACTTTCAGCTCTGGTTTGAAGTACTAATAGAAGTTAACCAGAAAATAGGAGGGTTTTAAAATTCTGCTAGGCGGAAAGTCCTGACTGATTAAACCTACAGATATGGGAGAAAGCCTTAAGTAGTCAGGATTATATTTTGTTGTCCTAAATTTTCTGGCATTTGCAGCATGATGTGGAAGCAAGCCAGAGCAGAAAGATATAGCTGGAAACGTGTACAGGAGTCAGATCATTTCCTTTCTTTCACTGTGAGTAGTGCTACCAACATCTCCTTTTGCTTGTATTTCTTATTCTGAATATAACAAAATGTTATTTCATCATTGGAATTAAGAGTTGACAGAGCTGTGCTTATTAATACTAGCTACTTTTTAATCAGTTAGAATGATCTCTCTGTTCTATTTAAAACCTTACAAAGAGTTGGAAAAGCTAAAAGAAAATTCTAGAGACTGTCTTTAGAGACAAGAACATGGGAAGCAACCTCTATACAGGTTGTGTGTCTATGTAAGTGTTTGGGTGTGGTAGGTGGGTGGTTCTCATCACTTTTCTCATAGTCACACAGAGCAAGCTTGCTCTAGGAGAGCAATCACAATGGCTGTAATCCAGCTTTGTGTGTGATTAATTTCTCACTGCAGAAATCAACCTGTATATAACTTTAATAACTTCCAAAGCTATATACAGATCCAACAGAAGAGTAACTCCATTTTAAAGTCTGTGCTTGAGTATGGGTTTTCTTTAGATAGTTGGACTTTTGAAGAACTTTTGAGATGCTCTAGGTTGATCCTACATCTACTTGTTATGCTACATAATTTAAGCACGAGATTGTTATTGCCTTTCCCTGTGAGGCAAAGCTTTCTAAGCAACAAGTTCTACAGGGTGATTCCCACATGCAAATTAAAAGTTTCCTCATGTTCTTCCAAAATATTCTCATTTCATTTGAAATATAAATACAATTAACAACAACAAAACGTCACCAACAAAAAAAAGAAAAGCCATTTCTGCATGAAAAAATAGAAACTAGAGAAATGATACACAATTTTGGGGATTGTTGATTCTGCTGAACTGTGACCATGTGACTTATATGAACACTTCACAGTTCCATTAATGAATATTTCTTCAGATCCTACAACATTTTACATACTAAGGATGCAGTAATAAACTAAAAAAGTCAGATTTCCTGTTTTACAGCATTTATACTCAATGAAGCAATAAACAAGTAAATATGTATTATATCAAATATTATAAACACTATAGAATAAAAATTAAAGTTAGAGTAAGGTGATAAAATAAGAATATGTGCCTGTGTGTGAGATTCAGTGGGAAGAGAAGGCTTCTCTGATCAGATGGCATTTGAGTTGAGACCTGAGAGAAGTAAAGGGACAAAGTATGAAGAGATCTAAGAAAAGAGCATTACTGGAAAATAGGGCTGAAGGATAGTGAGAGAAGCAGAAGAAGGGTGGTAGATGGTGAAGTAAAAGAGGTAGAAAAGAGTCAGATCCTACAGGAACTGTGTTTGGATTTTGCTCCTACTAGGGCAGTTGTATCATCTGATTAAATTGCTTCAACTTTCCTATGGAAGAGATTTGATTTGATGAGAGGGAAGGTGGAAGCAGAGAGACCAAGTGGGATGCAGCCAAAGCCAAAATTGATGATAACTTGGAGTAGGGCATTTGTAATGGAAAGATGAAATCTAATGGAAGTATCAAGAAGATATTTGAGGTAGAACCAACTAGACTTGCTGTCAGAATAGATAATGAAGGAAGAAAAGATAGCATCTATCATTTAGTATGAGAAACTAAGTTGCTGGTTGTTTGGGTGAGGAAGGCAGAAAGAAAGCAAAATATGAGATAATCGAGCAGATAATGTCACATAACAAACATGACCATCTGAACATAGCTGTTTCAAGAATAAGGAAGACTGTTCACTCAAACACATTGATTAAGATGCTCTATTTTCATCAGTAATAACTTGCCTTGAAACATATTTCCAAAACTGAAGGAATTTACATGGCTCTGAATCTTTCATTTAATATGAAAAGTCAGTATTTTGCTACTACATTTAGATATAAGAATGTTGTCATATAATATAGAGCCTTGGACACACACATAAACAGCACCATGTGGTGTATATATATGTAAAAAATAGAATTTTATATATATATATATGAATAATTATTTGGGAAAAATATATAAGATGAGAAGTAGCATGATTCAGATGATCCCCAATCTCTCAATAATCCTTGGAGTCAGCTAAGATCAGATATAACTGGATTGGAATCACTCCAGGAAAGGCTCAAATAGAAAGACCCCACCCCTGTAATGGTCTATGGATTTGTAGGGGGAGGGAGCAAAACATCTAGGCATTCTTTTATGATTGGTGCTTCCTGGTTGAAGAAGTGGCCCAGCTAAAGGGACATAGCTCCTGAGCGCTGCCTCTGGTATCATGTTTTTTTTCTTGAGCTAGTTAAGATGAGCTGAAACAATTGTTTGCTAAGTCACTGAAAGGGTGAAGGAAATGAGCCTCCAGGGGTATCCAGATTTGTCTCTCCTCAGCCTGAATAGACTTCATTCTCCCATTGACATTTTCACTTCCCGTTGCAACATGACCTACATAGATGACACCTCTACAAATTTCTTTTCAGGAGTGTCCTGTTCAACCTAAAAATCCTTTGCTGCATTTTTCTAATAACACCATAGTTTCTTTGATTGTAGTTATTAAAATTTACTTTTTTTCTGGTGTTGAGGAAAACTTAAACCTAGAAAATAGGCAAAGAAACATATACATATTTTGTCCCTTTCTCAGGTTTTCCAAATATTATATCAACTTTCCCTTTGATCTTGAACTTTTGTATGCCTCCAGAATTTAGCAGAATAACCTAATAGACATAGAAGAAGCTACTACATTTTTCTTTGTTATAAACACAGGTTTTTTCCCCAAAATCTGACAGTGGATAGATGGTTCACTACTGGTGCAGAAGGAAAAGTTAACTGTACGTTATATTTTTCTGTTTACTGTTATCACAAGCGAAGCGATGGGTAGCAAAATATCGACAAGCTATGAAACCAAGTATAATCAGAGAATCTATTCAGCCTATAAGAAAGAAATGAGTTTATTTTCTATATAATTCACAAAGTCAAGGATTTTTGTCTTTTATATGAAATGTCTGATTGAGAAATAAGTATTAATCATTTAATACATCTTTTAATTAATAAATATTGAGTTGAAATTTTCAATGTAACTCTGGGTAATTAGATATAGATCATTTATAACAATAACATTATAGAAAGAAGGGAATACTAATAAAGAAACTAAATAAAGTCACCAGAGTTCTGAGATGCTTCCCAGTGTCTTATACTCATAAAATAGCAAATTTATTTCATAACTAATATAATTTATGATATTTGATTAAAGCTTCCAGCTTTGCAAAGTGAGTTGACACCAGATGTATATGTGATTATGTGTATATGTAAAATGTATTGTTTAATAGTTTTTTATTATTAATGACCAGAGTGGGGGAATTATTGTTAATTCCAAATTCATATTAATATAGCCTTTTAAAGTGTACTTTGGCTTAATCCTTACTTGTCCCCAAGACAAATGATATTGACTAATTCCTGTGGTTCACTTAATAAACCAGGTAGGACTCCATTTATATTCATTAGGGTCTGGATTAATCATCCCATTTCTTACCTCGAGCTATGTCAGAACAGATTTTCCAATTCATGATTTACATCTGATTTCTCACTAAATTCTAGACCTGTTATTTTGGTAGAAAATAAGACAGAACTTAATTTCGGTTTTGATAGGCTGTTGGAAATGCCATAGGATCTTGAACTAATTAAAAAAAAATTTGTTATATCAATATTTGAACAAAATGTTAGATACACAGTAATACTTATTGGTAGCATATTTCTTGTTTTAATAGTACTTTACTGTTAAATCAAATGAAACCTGAAGGTTTTTTTTTTAGTCTTTACATGATACAAGGTGCTGTCCACGGTACTGAAGGAAATACAAAGAAAATGGAGATATATGCATGTGTTTAGAATAGTGTAATGAAGAAACCACAAGATTTAGTTGAAATTTGAGCCCGTTTTAGTTTTGAATTTATGATGAAACCTATTTTTAACTTCAACTTCCTCATCTATAGAATGAGGGTAATGCCAGATCTTGATGTAACTACCTCAAATGTTTGTGAAAATCAAATGAAATATATTTTGAAAATATTTTATGGATTACAGATCGTGACACTAGCCTTTCCTTAATATATTTCATAGAACATTAGCCCTGCTATGGGATCAACAGAAAAAAGTGATTCCTGGTCAAATATACTTGGGAAATGCAGCATACATTAACCATTATAACTATTCAACTTGGAGTGGCATGTTGCATATTAACTTTTACAGGCTCAACAATTTTGTTTAAGCTAGAATTCTCCAGATTTATTTAACTGAAGTCTGTTATCATATGATACCTACTAGCACTGCAAAAATTATTGTACCATGGAAAAAACTGAGTAAATTATACATTATGCAAACGTTAGTTGTGCCCTTATTATTATAGTCTAGTAGAAGTAGCACTATAATTATATGAATAGCTATGGCACACAGAAGACTCCCAGTATAATAAGAGCAGTACAAATGATATCTTGCCATCTCATAGAAAGGAAATGTTAACGAATGTTGTGAAAATCAAGTAATGCTCCAAAAGATTTGATGTAAGTATTGTAGAGGATTAGACATAGAGTTCCCTAGAGTCTGTTCCAGCACTAAGTAAGATATTTAGGTATGTATGCATATATTTAGTTTGAACATATGCATGTAGCATATGTGTATATAGATATACGTATACACACACATCACCAAAACTATGGTAAATAAAAATTTTAAAACCAAAATGTAAATAACATGTTAGAGAGAGCAGAGCCTGGAAGTGAACAGACAAGTTAGGTAGAATTCTTTTGCTTTTTTTTTTTTTTCTTTTGTGGCTATGTTGAAATCTAAATATTGATATGACATCTAGAAGGACATGCACATCAGACATAGATGTCATTGAGTCTGATTATTGGATCTTGGTTGCTATCTGCATTTGAGCAGGAAGAAAGATTGGTTGTGAGTCATCCTCAGAGTTGCAGAATAAAAAAGAAAATTCAGTTCAATGTGGTACCACAGAATCTAATACACTAAAATTTTCTTCCATTTTGCTATGTAAAACTTGCATTAAGACATGTTTAAAATTAATAGTACTTAAAAATATTCATTCTTACATTAGGAATATCAAGGATGGGAAAGAAAAAAGGAAGTACGTTCAGTAAAATATAAGGATAATAGCAGATTTTATACAATTGTCTACCCAATATACATTCTCCTTCTTCATTGTTAAGAGAATGCTCTTTGTGGTCAGGAAACCACATTCATTCATGAAGCCGTGGGATTCAATGAAGAGTAGTCCAGGCAACATGTGAAGAAGATAGAAGAAAAATATGGAAAGTGTCCAGGACCTTGATGATGATGTCAAGATGCTGCATCAGAAATTAACTTAAACCACTTTATCTCTGGATTTTGAGACATAATTTATTTTACAGTTTTAAGTGCATTGTGTTGGTGTTTTATTTTATGTACAGCCAAAATTATCCTAACGAATAAAAGATTAAAGAAAAAAATATCTGTCCTTTTCCCAGGTGCTATAAAATAACTTCATAGCATTAAAATATTTTTCTGCATTTAAAAAATTAGGGATACCTAAATTTAAGATTACACTAAAGTTAAAATATGATACTCAAAGAATAGGAAGTAAATAGCAGACAGAATATGGAAAGGGAAGCTGAGGCTGGACATTTCTAATTCTCACTCTTGCCTCCCTTATACCTCAATCTTTTCTTAAGATTTTGTCCCTGGTGGCTCTTTCTGGACTAATTTTGCATAGTTTCTCTTTAATGAGATTGACAAGCAAGTGATATATGACTAAACACTTTAACTTTCTTGAGCAAAGTAATAAATATAATATAAAGGTAAACACAATAGATGTCAGTATCCCAGCTTCCCCATACAAAAAATTAGCAAATGGCACTTACAGAATAATTGTAAGGGCAAAGTACTTATAAAAGTGCCTGTCAGATAGTGAACACCATTACATATACAATTAAAAAGCAATGTGGAATGCTGTCCTTCGCTTAGCTCATTCACAAAGTCTAAATGTATTCCAAATAATATATTATTTCTAAATCAATATGTATTGTACTCATATTATCAGAGGAAGTAATTTTCCTCATAATCATGGAGCAGTCAGTCACTGATATTACACTGAAGCAACATCTTATAATAACAACATTTATTAGCCATATAGTACATTTATTCTAAGTAGCTAGGAGCACTTAACAGCCATTACCCAATTAATCATTACAGATCCCTGTGTGGTAGGTCAGAGTTATTATCTCAGTGTTAGAGTTAACCACACTGATGTACAGAACCAGTGAGCTATTTGCTAAACCTGGATGACTGGTTCAGCGTGTATCCAGGAATAGAAGCAAAGTCCTGATTCTCTGTCAAGGATGCTGTTAAATGGACCATGCTAGTTTTGGGACTGGATATTCTTAAATTATTTCCTTCTAAATAATACGTAAGCATATCTAATTTTAACTTTTAAAGAGAGCAAGAATACGTATACATGAACTTCTGACAGCACCTATTTTTAAGCATATATCTCCTAACCTCTTGATTTGAGATTCTTCTGATTTCTAACAACTTAGACTGCTGCTTAATTAAAATTTTAATTAACTGTAGCTACTGACAATGAGTAGAATAAGATAAATGTTAATTTTATGGTTCAATCAAATTGAAGGTTAGGAAAAAAATCTTATGTTTAAGGTTATCATTATTATCACAAGGAATGTGCCACCAGATCTCAGATTCAGTGAATTAGTGGTTCTGCTGCCAGGGAATAGATTGTACAACATTAAACTAGATATATTCCTTCAATGCAGAAAAGTCAGCTCAGAAGTGGATTGAAAAGAATAATGACTTGGTGAAAAGTAAATATAATATGTATATATTTATATTCCTCATTTTACTAACCACCTCTCACCTTTCTAACTTTGAACATATAACAAAAACCCTCCTAGCTCAAATTTAGTCACTTATTTAATTGAGGTCCATTATACCTACCACTTAGGTTTGTTGTGAGCTTTAAAAAATGTCAAATAAGTAAAATTGCCTAAAAGAATTAGATATTCAGCAAGTGTCAGTGAAATGGAATGTTGGAAGTCAATTGAATCAATTCAACATATTTGATTCCCCAAAATTGAGATCCTGAGAAAATCAGAACAACTTAAAGTTGTTGATTTCTTTTCACTTTTGGATATTAATGACCTTAATGAAATATCTTCAAAACAGGCCGGGGTGTCTATTACATCCGTCCAAACCCAGCAAATAACATTTTTACCATTTTTTGGTCACACTCAGGTTTCTAGCCTTATACATATGTTATTCAGCTATGTATTTCACCCATTCAGAATTTACTATAATTAACTTTTGAAAAAAGATACTAATAAATTCAGTAACCCAATGATTGTAATGGCTTAGTTATTCCAATTAAACATATTTTAATAAGTAGTGAAGTTATACAACAAAAAAAATGAAACCCTCATGGGAATGTGGAAGCATTGGGGAAGAGCTGATGGAAGAGATATATTAATAAGAAGAAAGAAGGTATATTTTCAGTACCCTGGGCTCTGGAATTAAATTCCAAACATACTGTTTCCTTAATCTATGACATCAAGCAACTTAATTTACTTTTTTAGAACTCCAGTTTATTCATGTATAAAACAAAAATAGCTTGAGAGAGAAACATTTGACCAAAAAAAAAAATGAGATATTACATATAAAGCAATTAACATGTGCTTAGTCAGTAATATTCATTCAACAACGATTTCTTTCTCCTCCTTTCCCCTAAACCATATAATGTAGACATAGATTCAGCCCTGAGAAAAATGGTCTATCAGGGGCATAATTTAGACTTGGGAATGCTAGATGTAAATTATTTTTCTTGCAGGTGTTATTTTCTCAGAATCAGACTTCACTGTGAGGCTTGTCAAGGTCATTGTGTTAAACAATTCTGTATGCGTTCTTGAAGTCAGAGGTCTAAACGAACTGCATAACAGTTTGACTGAAAAGGTGCTCTGCAGATCTAGTGCACACTGTCATCAGTATGGATAAGACTGTTCATTTTCAGACTCTTAGGAGGTTTGTCAACTGTAAGGAAGAACTTTGGCTCAGTAAGCGGGATAGTGTGATTGATACTTTACTATGCATGAGAGCAGAACAGAAATGAGTTCAACCTATAAAGTGTAACTTATGTATCTATAACTCTCTCTATATAAATATGAGGAGAAGAGGATAAAGTGAAAATGAGGAAATGTGAAAATATATGTGTGTGTATGTGTGTGTAGAGAGAAAGAACCACACACACACACACACACACACACACACACACAAATAGAGACAAAGAGAAAAAACAAGAAAATAGAATGAGATCAAGAGCCACAGAGTAACACAATAGAAAGAGCAGAGGGAGAGAGACAGAGAAAAAAGATGGACAGACATAAACATGAAGAAAGGGGAAAAGACTGTGAATCAGACAAGAGACATAGAGCTTGGATGGGCAAATAGATAACAGGGACAGATAGAAAGAGAGCAAATAAAATGCATCCAAAGTAACAGTCCTTTCTTTTTGTCTGACATAAGAAAGGATGGTTATTCTTCCTTAGTGGAGTGTCGTTATCGTCAATGGGAGGTCACCAGGGAAGATGTGTGCCCCACAGTAAGGACTGTTGTCTCTCTGTGGTATTTATTTGTGCAGTGTATGCCTCATGCACACATTATTTACTTTGATTATTCTTTGAAGAAATGTATTAGACCCTTTATTTTTCTGTATGATATGTATCAGACATTGTACCACATAACTCAAAACAGTACTTGAATCATGCGCAGCACAAATAATATGTGTCCGTATCTGGAAACTGCAAGGAGAGACAGGATGGAAAGAAGTTGAAAAGTAAAAAGCACACAAACAAAAGCCAAATTTTGCTACTTTGCTTTTAGCTTTTATGGAATAAAAAGGAAACGGGAGAGAAATAAGCATGAGTATTACCGTAAATCTGTACCCATCTGTCTTTAATTGACTCTATAATAATGCATGCTAAATAAACTGTTTTGAAATTGAATGACTCCTTCCTTCAAGTAGCTCAAGATACCAAAGTTCATTAAAGATTTCTGGTGACAGCAAAATATTTGAACTATCACTATATAAATAGAAAATACCACATTAGTCAAAGGATGAAGCTCTAACTATGAAATAGAATTCAGAAAAAATGGATCATATCAGTGGACTGAGAGGAGACTAGTAATGTAACAATGGAAGATGGGACATGAAGAGAAGAATCACATAATTTTAAATTGCCATCTGTTCAAAATTAATACATAACTCCAAATATACATATTATCTCCAGGTTATACACTTACAGCACTCTCATTCCATAAAGTTAAGAGTCATGATTAACCAGAACAATGATGATATTGGTGCAGAACCCACAATGAATAAAATACTTCCACCCTCCTCTGTCCGTCCTCCGCTTCCCAGCTTAGTGACATGAGAATACTCTTGCCCTTGTTCAGCTGCCATTCCTGGCAGTTATACGTGTTGGGAGGACAATGGTGACCTCTAGAAACAATGGTAAAGTATCCACTCTAATGATGGTGTTATGAAGAGAGATTGAGGAAAGTCAGTATGGTTGAGAAAGTAAAGGTTGATGTCACCCTTTTGGTCAGATATATATTCATGTGCCAGAGAAAGCTATTAGGAATGGAATATGGATTTTTTTTTTTGGGGTACGCGTCCCTCACAACTGTGAGCCCCCCAGCCCCGCCCCCCCCCCACCCCCACCCCCACCCCTCCCACCGTTGCGGAGCACAGGCTCCGGACGCTCAGGCTCAGCGGCCATGGCTCACGGGCCCAGCCTCTCCGCGGCATGTGGGATCTTCCCGGACCGGGGCACGAACCCGTGTCCCCTGCATCGGCAGGCGGACTCTCAACCACTGCGCCACCAGGGAAGCCCTGGAATATGGATTTTTAAAGCTCAACTTTCATGTCATTAATGAAACCAGACACAGAGGAGTCATATACAGAATACTTTATAAAAGGAAATATCCAAACCTATATAAAACGAGAAAATCTAATTTTCATCATGATGTCATTACCTGTTAATAGCTCTATACATTTATAGTATTTATATGTTCCAAAGTAGAATTGAAGATTTAAATTGTGTCATTTAAATATATTGCCATGTTTTATTTTCTTATGGTAGATCCTAGACCTGCAGAAGAGAAATGGGGCATGCCAAAGCCATTGAGTCTGAAGAGCAATATATTTGAAGAACTTGTCATGATAAACAAAAATCAAAGCTTTTAAAGTTATAGCTCCCCAGAGCAGGAACAAGCCAAGGACACCAATACCATTACCACTGTCAAAATCTGTCCATGGCATTAAACTTTTCAATCCACTTTGGTTTGGCAGTGTAAGGTCATTCTGGTTCCTTGAGGTATCTTTATTTCAGCAAGGCATTTGCTCCCCATGAGTAATTTACTTGATTGGCATTTATATATTCTGCTGCTTAAAATCATTCATGTGACCAGCAACTCTCAGAATATAAACGGAGAGATTTTAACACATTGTCCCACAGACCACATGCATTCCCGTATGCATTTTCTCCTGGTAATTGAAATGGGTCTAATCTAAACAAATTGAGGTTTCTCTTTTCTCATCCATATGTATGTCTCATGCCATTAATGGTGTAGGACTACAAAGGATGAATGATGATTTCTTTAGACTAGTTGATTATTCTCAGTTGAAAATCACTTATTTTCTTTCCAAAATATTTCCATATAAAACACAAGGATTGAGGATCAACAATTCAAGTTTCTTCTGAGCCTCAAGATATTTAGACAGCATTACTTATCAGTTAAAAGATTTCTTAGATTTGATTCAAGTTGACTTTTACAGTCATTCATTTACTTTTTAAACATGTAAAACCTGTCCTTTTTCTTCAGGATGCAATCATTTGTAAGAGATTTTTCAAATATAAACATTGATTTTAAAATGTATCTGAAATATAATACATTAAAGCAGCAACATTTCTATAAAATGAAGCTCTTCGGGAAGAGATATGGGAACATATGTATATGTATAACTGATTCACTTTGTTATAAAGCAGAAACTAACACACCACTGTAAAGCAATTATACCCCAATAAAGATGTTAAAAAAAATGAAGCTCTTCTATATAATTATTTTATAGTCATGTTTTACTATATTTTATACCTTTCAAAATATTTTAAAATTATGTGTGTTTTTGTGTAATTTAGCAAAATTGTGCAATGTAAGGACTTGACAGTGCATAATTGTAAAAATGGTTGTTTTCCAGAGTTATTGCTTAACCTACTGTTTAAATATTTTGAGCAAAATACTTGAATGATCTTAATTTGGATTTTTGCTTCCTAAAAATTTAGAAAGAGAAAATGTTTTTTAAATGAATGGTATTCTGGGAAAAGTTATCCCCTCAACGGACTATCAAGCAGTGTGATACAAGCATGATGAAAAACATTAGCTTCTATTCAAAGGATTCCAGATACCCAATTAAAATGAGCAGCCACATCATTCCTGATGCAGTCATGTATTCATTCAGAAATATTTAGCATCTACTATATACCAGGTCCTCTTCTTGGTGTTTGGGATTCATCAGTGAACAAAAGAGATAAAAATCCTTGCCCTTTTGAGATTTGCATTCTAGCGAAGTAAGACAAGAAATAGTCATTAATAATAAAAAATAAAGTGATAATTGGTAAGGAAAAGAAGAAAACACAGTAAGGAGGAAGACCACAAATAGTTGAAGTGTGTGTATGTGTGTGTGTGTGTGTGTGTGTGTGAATGGTGGAGAGGGTAGGTAATTGCAGTTATAAATAGGGTAATCAAGGATCCACATATTGAGAAAGTGAGAATTCAGCTAAGACTTAAAGGAAGTAAAGGAATTGTCCTTGTGTTTATCTATGAGAAAAGCAGCAGAAACATTCCTGAAAAATGTGGATTTGTGGGCAACATCCAATCCAAGTGGCTAGGGTGGCTGCAACAGAGAAAGTAAATGGGAGATTAATAAAGTGTGAGTTTAGAGAATTAACAAAAACTGATCACGTGGGGCCTTTGGAACCGCTGTCAGGAATTTGACTCTCCTGAGAGAAATGTCAAGTCATTGCAGAGTGATGAACAAAGGAATTACATCATTAGACCAACATTCTGACCAGTCCCTTTGTCTTCTGTGTTGAGAATAGAATGTGGGATGGGGATGGTGTAGTGAAAGCAGATATATTGTTGTGAGGTGAGACATAAATGTTTACACAGCAAGTCTTCTATGAATTCATTCCCTTTACCCAGGCAATGCTCCTGGGGAAGAAACAAATTCAGTGAGAAGGCTGATCTACTATTAAACATGGCAATGATAGACCTCCTGGCAGTTAAATTAAATGGTTTGTTCTAGGAGGACAGCCCTTACTATGGAAAGTTTTGGCAGGATTTTTTCCTTCTTGTATGATTGCTTTTGGTAAACAAACGTGGAATCTATAGATTTATGGGATATTGTGTCCTGGATAATATAATGTGAATTATACAATGATAGAGTATGAAATGGGTATGTTCCATAATCTAAATGGCTCTTTCTGTGTGCATGAAGTGACCAAATATTTCATTAGGAAGCTCATCTATTTCATAGAACAAACACATTTGATTAGATGAAAAAATAACATTAGGGGTCCTAGAATTCTCCCAGCTTCACCTGTATCTTTTGTATTTGTATCCTTGAAATTATTAATAAAGTTGACACTAAATCAAATCTCTACCTCATGGAGTATCTCATTTGGCAAGCTAATTCTGGGTGTTGTTGCAGATGTCAGTAATCCAGGCAAGAAACACTGGTGGCTTATGTCCAGCAGTAGCAACAAAGGTGATGAAAATTTTCAAATTATGAATATTTTGGGTAGTATTCCTCTAATGGAATGGTTGTAGATTGCAAAATAAAGAGAAGATTCAAGAATGACTTCAAATTTTTGGTCTCATATTTTTTTCATGGAGGGTGGAGGAACAGAATTCAGCTTTGGATACAAGTTTGAGATACATATTAGACAGTCAAGTGGTGTAGGTTGAGTAGGAAATTAATACTTGAGTCTCTGTACCATTTACATGAAAAGTACAGGACTGGAGGAAGGTCTGGGGTGGAATTGTATATTTGAGAGTCGTCATCATACTGAGGATATTTAAAGTCCTGAGACTAGAGGAGAAATCCAATTAAATATATGTAAACAGAGTAAATAAGAAGACCGAGGACATAGCCCTTAGATATGACATTAAAAGGTCAAAGTGAAGAGGAGGAACCAACAAAGGTGACTGTCAAGGAGCAACCTGTGTGGTAAGATGAAGAGAATGTGATGTATTGAAAGCCATGTAAGAGAGAAGGAAGTATTAAGCCTTGTCAGATGTGGATCAGAATTGGACCATGTGATTTTGATAAGAGCAGTTTCGTGGAAGGTGAATCCACCATTCTATGAGAAAAATAAATGTTTTCATTAATCGGACATAATAATTCAGCTACTCTGCACGATGTTTTTTTAAGGAACAAATAAGGGTACTCCTCCACCCTCCATGAAAAAAATATCAGACCGAAAAGTTTGAAGTCATTCTTGAATCTTCTCTTTATTTTGCAATCTACACCCATTAGTGGAATACTACCCCAGATATTCATAATTTGTTATTAATTATGCTTACAAAATGCATGCTCTCTTTTAAGTATTTTAGTATGTTAAGCTTCCAAAGTTGACCTGTTATTTTTTTCATAAGGACTCTTACATCACCTAAAATCCCTGTCCTTAATTTTCAGAACAGAGAACAGGTGACACAGAGATAAGGAAGTTAAGGAAATTCTAGAGCATACGATGCTAACAAAATACTCATTGGGTTTAAAGATAGTGTTAGAGATAAAAGGCATGAGTGAGAACAGAGAATGTGAAGATAGTGAAGCTGTTATGGCAGTTCAACTCTTTGTGCTCCTACTTCTCATTGTATATTTTCTCAGAGTTGCAATATGAAAGCCTAAAACTTTGGTCAAGGTCACAGAGTGTGTGCATTCCAGGGGCCATGTGCTTTACAGGGGAGCAGAGAAAGGACTCCACGCAGAGCCGTGGGTAATTTTCCCAAACACAGTTGCCAAGGATCCTCTAGCATTCATCTTTTTCTGCTTTTGGCATTTAATATTTCTATTCACTTTGGTTTGTTTGTTTAAGGTCAAGCAAATTCCTATGAGTACTGTCCTTATTTGAAAGAATGAATTTCCTTGGTTTATTTCTTCCTGCTAAACATCATTTATATGACTACTCAATATAAGGATAAAAACTGAGAATTTCTGAAAATATCCAGCCAAGGAGCTACCACAGTGCTGATTGGGAAACACATCTAACATACCCCATGTAGAATGTTAATCATTTATTTTGTTTTCATTTTTCTGTAAAAAAAATGCCTTCTGTAAAGATATCGCTATCCGATTGAACCCATTTTCAATCTTAACTGTATGTGCCAAATGATGGACACCCTACTGAAATGAAGATTCTATGAGGAATCGTAGAGCTCTCTGGAACACATGCCTGTTTAGATGTGCTAGGACAGAAGAGCAACAAATGGGTTATGATTTTCTACTTTTCATTGACTGGTACATATTTTATTCTTATAAATCTATTATTGTTTGTTGTGTCTAATACATTTGATTAAGGGATAATAAAACACATACCCACACACATGCATATGTACACACACACACACACACACACATTTTGCTACTGTGTTTTGATTATGGCCATGTTCCTTGACCTGCATCTTCCAGAAAGAAGTAACAATTTTATTTCATGGTAAAATTAACTCCAGTACATTTATACCTATCTAGTAAATAGGCTGTAAGGAGGTTTATGTGTTTGGGCTAAATAGTTAAGCCATTGTCTACCAGACAAAAGCCCAGGTGAGTTTTTGCTGTAGTAGTTATTCCGTATTTAAATAAATGCAGTGCAGATAAAATGCATTGAGATGAAAATTTGTCTTTGGTGGGTAAAAAAATGATCAATAGTGTTCATCAATAGTGATTATGTTAGACAGAGAGCTGCCAGAGAGAAAATTCATCTGGACTATGTAGGCCATAAATATAGATCAGAAAGGAGATAATATGCTTTTGATTAATATATCTGGAGAAAAAAAATGCTGCTTTTTTAAGAAAAAAATATTTTCAAGAAAATTACACCTATGCACCATTTTCTGATTAAAATAATGAGGTTTTCTCAGCACAAGTGTGTATAATCATAGGCATATCCTCATTACCTTAATAAGTTTTATCATAGAAATTAGTCATTTTCATCATGGAGGTAGTTGAATAATAAACTACCATATTTCTTGTTGGAAAGCAGTATTTTCTTTATCTCTTATTTTCTTCTTTATGTACCATTGTACATAAAGGGGTGGGAGGTAGACGCAAGAGGGAGGAGATATGGAGATATATGTATAAAGCAGAAACTAACACACCATTGTAAAGCAATTATACTCCAATAAAGATGTTAAAAAGAAATTGCTGCTGCTAAAAAATTTACTCTGGGAAACCTGTAGATCTTTTAGGGAATCTGTATGTTCAAAAGCCTAGGGAAACCAGTGCTAGCAATATAACTGTGAACAAATTTTTAAATAATGCAATATCCTTCTACATGCAAACTTTAAAATACTACAAGTAAAGCTATTATTGAATCACACATTTTCAAAACTGAGGGGGTGCCATTATAAATCCTGCCCTTTTTATTTTTATGTAGCAATAGTACATAAAAATGATGACTAGTGCTAAGTTGTCAATATGTAGTGAATCAAGCAGTTGTTTAAATGTATCAGAACATCTGTGAGCAACTGTGCTGGTGCTTATGCTTTTATTTTAACATGCATTGTGATCATGCAAAAAAAAACGTATACCCTGTAATGATGATATTAAAATTGAATGTACAAGGGCCAGTGATGGAAAACAATGGAAAAAAACACAAAAAACCACCACATGGAGTGCAGCAGACACTTGATTTAGAAATACTCTAAATAAAGCCAAATTATCACCATAATATTTCTAAAGAACACACCTACTCAGCTTTTTATTTGCATCTGTGGAAAAATTAATCTTTCATTGTGTGAGTTCGAGGTCTTCATGAATGGATCCTTCAGTGAAAGGCAGCTGTACCAACTTCAGAATGGTTTTCAGTAGATTAATCAAAAATGCATTGCATCACTTAACATGACATCTGACTTGTGATAAGTGCTCGGTAAATATTATCTATTTTATTATATGCAAAGATAATGGGGGAATTATGCATGAAACAAATAGGTAAAAACATTTTTTCCTCTCCAAATGGTGCCCATGACCAACGCTCTGCAAGAGCACTTTTGTAAGATACAGTAGGCTGCTTCCAGGAATCACAACTTAGGCCAGGGTTATTTGTATTCAAGTTCAGTGGCATTAAATAGAGTTTTCTGGGTTAATGTAGGTCCCTAAGTAACATAATCTTTTTTCAAAGGGAGATTTAGCCCAAATTGTAAAGAAAAAAACTATGAAATGGATATACAGAACCCATTATAAGTAGTTGTCTCCCTCGATTTTATATGTCAGACCCAAAATACTGGGTTTGAGTACAATTCAGTGAGTTTTAATAGTATATTTCATCTACACCTAGACATTATTTTCCATGAAAGCAAGATGAACACTAATATGTTTGAGTCTCATTATAATCTCTATCCCGGAGAGAAAACATTGGAATACAGTGGATTTTTTAAAAAAATAATTAATTAATTTAATTTATTTGGCTGCATTGGGTCTTCGTTGCTGCACATGGGCTTTCTCTAGTTGTGGCGAGCAGGGGCTACTCTTCGTTGCAGTGCACGGGCTTCTCACTAAGGTGGCTTCTCTTGTTGTAGAGCACGGGGTCTAGGTGCACGGGCTTCAGTAGTTGTGGCATGTGGGCTCAGTAGCTGTGGCTTGCAGGCTCTAGAGTGCAGGCTCAGTAGTTGTGGCACACAGGCTTAATTGCTCTGCGGCATGTGGGATCTTCCCAGACCAGGGCTCGAACCCGTGTCCCCTGCCTTGGCAGGCGGATTCTTAATTGCTGTGCCACCAGGGAAGTCCATGGAATACAGTGGATTTTAGACTCCATGTCAGATATTTATTTATTTATTTTCAGATATTTATTTAGATTGGCATCCAAATAGACTCATGTTTAACAGTGAGATTCAAATAGCTATACAAAAGATATAATAATTAATGCTATTGCATTTTTTGATTCAAAAATATTTCAGCATTTCCTTCTTGGTTTCTATTTATTTTTAAACTAAACTTACTGCACAAACTAGAAAAAACATATTCCAGATATTATTATTATATAATAACATAAACATTTATTTGAGATTTAGACATAAATTTTAAATGGCAGATTAAATATAGGGGACTTTTTTCCAGATTTATAAGAAGTATCGTAAATACCCTTCCCTCTTGTATATTTGTTGGCAAATGATCTGTATATCTATCTTGAGATCATATTTCACCAATGACCTTGATGGAACACTTCAATTTTATTTGGTGAATGTCAGGTCAGATGCATCATATATGCCTCCGTGTATGTTACTTTCATTTCCTGGTGTATGTGTAGGTTTGCAGATCTATGAGAAAATATTATCATTGTATGATCCTCTTGCACCGTAGGAACACCTACAAAATTACTCTTCTCAGCTGAGACATAATGAGCTCCATTTTATGACCAGGTTCAATCTTCCTTCTTCATAGAACAGGTAGAAGGAAAGAGAGAAATTGCTCAAGGTGCAAATTACGTGGACTCCTGTGACCCAAGTGAACTAGACCTTACACACTGCCTGTTAGGGAGATGTAAATTTCTCAGAAGCAACTAGATCATTTGACTCAAAGGGAGGTATTGATTTTTCTGCAGTGTTTCCCGTGTAGAAATAAAAGACAAGTTTGTGAAGTGGATGCTTTCTACTCTTCCTTCTGTTAAACTCTGTGTTTTTTCCACCTATAAATACTAGAGTTCATGTAGCAGAGAGGCATATTTAAAACTACATGTTTTCTTTCCTTCATTTAAAAGGAAAGAAAGAGTAGAGAGAGATATTTAATGGGGTCACAGTGGGGAAAATTCCAGCATCCTGGCATCTCCATCTATACTTCAATCGATACCCATTAACACAAGCTACATCATGCATATGTAAAAAAAACACTTGCCATCTTAGTGAAAAATGGCACAGCAATTAAAATGTCAAAAAAGGCTAAGACAATGTGAGATGAAGTACAGTTATAATTTTACTTTAAAACTTCTCAATTCTCTAGTGTTCATTGAAGTGTTTTTCTAATAATTTAAAATTTTAAAATGCTAGCAAAGTTCAGACAGCTGCTTAGTATTTTATGTAAAAATTGTATATTTTTGATCACATTTGTTGTTTGGCTAAATTAAATGATGCATGTGGTCTTTAAAATTTTTTTCTCAATGTCTTAAAGGCAGAACATACTCCATTATTTTATTTTCTTCTGTGAGCATAGGTAGATGTGACTCCATAAAATAAAATATTCCAAGGAGGACTCCCTAACATGTGTTATTTCTTTGCAAGTCGCATAAGACATCCTAGGCAAATATCATTTAATAATAAAAATCATGATAACTAAATTACATTTAAAAGTCTCTGTCACTTCTCTTTGCAATATTTTTTTTTCTCATTAAAGTACCATTTAAATTTACTTTTGTTTTATTAGTTGGTCCACTTAGGCTAAGCTTGTTTGCTGGTGATCTCTGAGTAAGCTTAGGCGATATTATGAAAAGAGGGAGCCTGCTTGCCTGCTGAATACAGTTAGAGACTAACTTCTGATGAGACATGTAAGATAGAGAGCTTGTTCGTCCACAGTCCTTAGGCCCTCCACATAATCTCCACTTTCATCATTCTTAGTGAATGCTTAAGTGAAAACAGGAATAGAATATTTAATGTTATCTTTTTCCCTTTTTTGCCAGTAAGTAAAAATGCAAACCTGCACAGCTCCACCTCAGGGAACCCCAAGGGGGACATCTGTGCCAGCCAGGACTTAACCATCCACATCAAGTACCGAGGAAGCAGGGTAATGAGACCCTGACATGCTACCAGCTGACATATAGGTTTTATTAGATTAATAGCTCTGAAATGCCCGTAAGGCAGAATGAGTCGTTGCATATTCTCCAATTCTAGAAGGCAGAGAATTATTCTAGTTCATAAAACAAGTAAATACAACTCGTGTCTGTAAATCTTTTTTTAATCAGTGTTGCCTTTCTTTCCTCCTATTGTTGGGAGCGTATTTCTTTAAACACATTAATGATGCTTATGTAATACTTCTCATTCAATATCAACTTCTTTCCTTCTGTAAAAAAATTTCCTTTATTTTTAGATATTTTCAAGTGCTGTAAAGCATCTTATGTTCAACGATCTGTTCCAAAACCCCAAACATGCACAAAATATATCATTCCAAGAAAATCATATTTCTCTACAATATAGAGTATTCTCAACTGTTCTCTAATATCGGGACTGAATGGTACCTTGTTTAAAAGATCTTTATATCTGCTTAAAACACTAAATGTCAAACTATGCATGTTTCTTAATATTTTGGATCAAATTAAAATTTTTTTATTTGAAAAGTTAAGAGTTTTCAGTTCTCTATTTATATGGTGGCCCTCTTTATGCTTGCTGTAATCAGTAATCTAACTTGGCCCCCAAGATTTCCCTCTTACTGTGGTACATTCCTTGCATAATCCTGGGGACTAGGATTCTGACATCTCACTCCTGTGATTTGGTGTTGGTATATGGCACAGTTGATCTTAAAATAAGATATGATTTAATCACACAGTCCTTTAAGAGTAGAGAGTTTTCTCTGGTTGGAGCAGAAGGGGAAGCAGAGAGACTTGACGTGTGGTAGAGGTTCAATATGAAGGAGGTTCTTTACTGCTGAGATGCATGGACATAGGGCACAACCTGAAAGCAGCCTCTAGGAACTGAGTTCAGTCACTAGCTGATAGCTAGCAGGACAATGGGGACTTTAGTTCTACAACCACAGGGAAATTAATTCTGCCAACCGCCTAAGGGGATATGGAAGAGATCATTTCCTATTCAAGCCTCCAGGGGAGGATGTCTTTGACCAACACTTTGATTTCAACCTTATGAGACCCTGAGTAGAAGACCCAGCTAAAATGTACCAGAATCCTGGCCAAGAGAAATGGCTCAATTATAAATTTGTGTTGTTTTAGCTGGCTACATTCACAGTGATGTTTTACATAACAGTAGACAAATAATACGGTGTTAGATGAGTTGAGGAACTTCAGCTAAAGGCTCTATTTCTTGAATCTTCTAAGCCATTATTTTTAAGTTAAAAATATCAGTTGATATATATTGAACACTTACTATGCTAGGCATTGTTTTTCTATTTACATAGATTTTCTAATTTGGTCTTTACAGCTGCAGTGTGAGATGGTTTTACTATTAACTCCAACTTTTCAAATGAAGAAACTGAGGCTTTGAGAGTTTAAATGATTTCCTCAAGGTGAAAATAGTTACTAAGTTTCAAATCCAGAATAGAAAACCAAGAAGTTTGATGGCAGCGCTCGTATACTTATCTCTCCCTTCATGGTTTCATAGAGCTTCAAAGCCCAAAGACCAGTTAAATATTCTAACTGGAAAACAATCAATGTGGCGAGGACCCTAGTCACCCCAAGTGAAACCTGTGACTGGAATAAGAAAATCACCTAGGGTCTTGTTAGAAATGCAGAATTTTAAACCCAAACCCAGATCTTCTGAATCAGCGGCTACATTTTTTCAAGAACTTTAGGTGATTCATCTGCACATTAAATTTAAAGGTGAATATAAATTCCTTGTTTGCACTATGGCCTTCCTTAGTCAAGTCACTTCATCCTGACTCCGTATCATTTCACACTTCTGTAAAACAGAGATAAACTGCCAAAACAGAGATAAATTGCCAAATATTCTTTAAGGATTAAGTCATGCCTATGTATTCAGCACATTATCTGCTAGATAAATCAGTAATCAATAGCTGTTTTATTTTAATTTTTTTCATTGATGGATGTAGACAAAGGAGAATGGGGCTGGAAACTTCTCCATATTTCCTTCGCTCTGGATCCCAGCATTGACTTCATGGAGGCAAAGTCCTGAATTGAGGATCCAGTCTTCCAGGAGGATGGTCAGGCCAGACAGAAAGTCTCGAATGAGATAGGGAAGACTTGGCAGCCCCATAGCCCATGAGTTAGTGTTCTTATTGAAGGATAGCCTGGATCTGGAGTTAGCTGTGTGCTTGCTTTTCTCTCCTGGAGAACAGAGCCACACAATTAAAATGGAATCTTGTGCTAGTTTTCCAAATGTACAATAGTGGTCACACTGCACTATCAAAACCTTCTTGTATTTTAATTATCTCTTTTCAGAAGTTGAGACTATTAGATCAGATACTGTGTGAATTGCAAACATTATTTTTCAAGTGGCTAAAATATACAGTAAAATCTTAGTAATTAAATATACTGACTTTAACAGTTTTCAGTTACTCTCCTTTAAAAGCTGTTTTTCCTTTATTTATTTATTTTTTAACTGAGTCATAGTCTCTGTGTGTTTAATCTTCTCCTTTGGAATTGCTTCTGAGGGGAAAATTACTTTTAAAATAATTTTCTCTACAATTAGGAAAATGAGGACCTACTGGCCTAATAAGCTCTTAATTGGGGAATTACTTGCTTCACTACTTGTTTCTATTGGCAGTAGAAAAATTGTAAAGAAACCAAAGGGCTAACCCCTTTTCTGATTTCACCTTTGAAGAAAAGATTTTAGCCTGATACAAAAACTGTTAAGATCTTTATCTAAAACTCATAGAATGGTTTCTCAATTTTATATTTTTTAAAAAAATAAGCCCTATCACAAGCTTATGATGCTCTAAGCCAATATCTGACAAAGTGAGTTTCTTGACTTAATAATGTCTCCCACTTATTGCTTATTTTCCCTTTTTCAGTAGTCCCAGGTTCTTACATTTATTTTAATTCCATTCATCAGTTTGGGTATCTGACTGCATATATTTGAAATGCCAAACTACCATTTAAAGGCTGTATGACCTTAGGCAAGTCATTTAACCTCTCTGTGTCTTGGTTTCCACATGAGTAAAATGGTGTATATAGATTCATTCAGCAGGAATAAATACTAAATGGATTAATTCACATAATGCACTGAAATGCAATAAGTGCTTAATATACATTAAATATTTATGCAAGGTGTTAAAATCTCATTTTCTTACTGAAGAAGTCTGTTTATCTCTAAGCTTAAACCAGGACCACCCTGCACAGTTGTGCAGTATGTGTACTGCACAATGGCATCTTATGGAGGGAGCCTTCAAGCGTAAAATTTCATCTCTTCTCCCATCACCGAGACACATGTTCCTCAGTTTAGCCAACTCACAGCAGGGTTGTTTTTCAGATTTTTCTGTCTAGAGGGGGTAACTATGTTTCTAATCGAGTAACTGGCAAAGATACACCTTACTGGAAAAGGTAACTAAGCACAGCTCTCTCTGCCCTAACACTTATGCCTGATAAATTTTTACCTATTTTATTGAATTTGTATAGCAGTAAAGATTTCCTACTGAAACTCAAGTGAGAAAGTTTTCTAGGGGTCCACAGGCAGAAGAAACAATAGGACTAAGTTAGGGGAAGCACTGCTTATTCTGAGTTAGCTGAGTGATTGTATAATATATTTTTTTCAAATTCTTACTACAGATGGTTTGAAATTGAGTCTAGAAAAACATAGAAAGCAAGGCAAGTAAAATGGTTACAGGGAAGCGTTATAATAGAGACACTTGCAGGCCTTTAAAAGGGAGACAACCAGTAAAACATTATAGTTTGGAGCAGCACACTATATAATTGAGCATGCAGCTTGAAATCAGACATTGTTGTGGGTTGAATTTTGTCCCCCCAAATATAGGGTCATATCCTAATCCCTGGAACCAGGGAAGATAACCTTATTTGGAAATAAACTATTTACAGATATATTCAAGTTAAGATGAGATCATACTGGATTAGGGTGGGCCCCAAATATGATGATTAGTGACTTTAAAAGAGGAAAGAAAGAGGGGTTTAGATCCAGAGACACATAGAAGACATAACAGGAGGAAGGTCACTTGATGATATAGTTAGATATTGGAGTGATGTAGCTATAAACCAAGGCAACCACCAGAAGCCAGGCGAAAGGCATGGAGCAGATTTCCCTAAGAGCCTCAAGAAGGAACTGACTTTACTGACACTTTGATTGTAGTCTTCTGGTCTCCTAAACTGTGAGAAAGTACATTTCTGTTATTTGAAGCTGCCAAATTTGGGTAATTTGTTAGATCAGGCCTCGGAAACGAACACAGACATCCTCAGAAGCATTTCTATCTATGTTGTATGATACTGGTCAAGTTCCCTTTCAAAGTCTTAGTATTATGGTGGTAGCCATTTTTCAATTTATAAATGCATCCAATCAATACACTTTACACCATAAACTTATACAATGCTACATGTCAATTATAACTCAATAAAGCAGGAAAAGACTAAAATAAATAAAAGTGAACTAAAATCCATGATAATTTCAGTGAAAGAATATGGACAGTGGCCATGCACGACCCACAGCCCAGAGGAGCACGAGTATTGAGACAATGTACGTAAGGAACTTAGAATAATGTCAAGTGCTTCATAAATGGTAGCTGTTAGTTATAGAAGCAGCAATAGTGACAGATGGGTGATGCTCAAAGGTTTAGGCAGTTGACATAAACAAGCATCATTCTTTCAATCACAGGACAAGTCTTCAAGTATGTGATAGATTTGTATGTGGTGAAGAAGAAGTAGACACTGTTTAGGAACAAAATCCCAATGGAGCAGATGTACCAGTTAGGAAATCAGAGAGTAGAGAAAAATGTCATGGTTTGTGTACTTAAGGGTAGACATTAAGGGTATGAGACTGTCAGGATGGAAAACCAGACGTCATGAATCTGGTTATCCTGATTATACCATGGGTTATCCTGACTACTGCCAGATAGGTGCTATGCAAGATACTCTAAAAAGAATAGAGACTTGTTATTAATACCCGATGCCTGTTCCTAGCAATTACTAGTCTCTTTTTTCTTGATAGGGCAAATCCTGGTGATTCCAGTTCCCTTTTGTTCTTGATAGGGCAAATGTGACTTCTGCCAATGCCACTTCATCAATAGCTTACCTTGAATTTTAATGTTGAGTGGGGGGCAGGGAAAGAGAAAACAAACTTGACCAAAAGAGACCCAGAAAGTATTGTAAACTGAGTGAAAAGTTGGAGACAGATACCTAGCCTGCTCCCTAAGAAAATGACTATTGTTCATCAAATGGCATTGGTTCACTAAGAAAATGGCCCTGGAATTTAATTTGGCTGAAAGATCTTTTATGGAAGCAAAATAAGGTAGAGAATGGGAATAACAAACATGTATGGGAATAGGATGTTACTTAATTTTTACAGTAGATGAATTTCTGAGAAGCTAAGACTGGATGCACAAAGTTAAGTTTCTGTAAGAACACATTTAAAGAAATAATATCATAAAGATGTATCTATATATGCATTTATAATATATATCCATTTGCAGTAAACATCATTTCTGGACCTCCCTGAAGGTTATGGCTAAGATAGCCCTGTTTTATATGGGCTTGCCTTGTTTATGTGGTTGTGTAAATAGAAAATTCACAGCTTCCCAGGAGGCTTTTGCTTTCCAGTGAAAAGCCTTCCCAGGAGGCTTTTCGCTTTCCAGATATAACTGTTCAAGAAAGAAACCACCTCAGCACTGCTTTGTTGTAAGAGCAAAACCAGCTATCTACCAGATTTGAATATATAATTATTTTTCTTTGTCTATTATTAGGAAATATTAAAAGTAAGCATTAAGTTGGGGGCACTTTCCATGTTTTCAATTTTACTTGAATAAAGACATATCTCCCTCTCACCTACAGATGACCTACTTCCTGGTTACTAATATACTCTCCTCCCTTAATTTGGAAGGTAACGGTCTATGATTATTAGAAAAGAGTATAAAATAATGGAATGGGGGCCATAAAACACAAAGTTATAAACATATTTTTTTGTTTCCAAATTATTGTGTCTATATTTTCTTTCTAAAATTATATTAATACAGAATATTTATTCATTTTGTGTTAAACATTTTTGAGTCCTTGATTCCATTTGTTGCTAAACTGTATGAAAATTTGAAAATATAATCCTGATGGATAAAAGGGAAAATATTAAAATACCTACAGCAAGAAATTTTCCATGGCTCTCTCTAGCAGATTAATATTTTTTAATTGAAGTGTGCTTGATTCACAGTACTGTGATAGGTTCAGGTCTTCACCTTAGTGACTCAGTATTTTTCAAGATTATATTCCACTATAGGCTATTACAAGGTAATGGGTATAATTCCCTGTGCTATAAGAATATCCTTGTTGCTTATCTATTTTATATATAACTGTATCTGTTAATCCCAAAGTCCTAAATTGTCCTCCTCCACTCTCTCCTTTGGTAATCACAAGTTTGTTTTCTATATCCGTGAGTCTGTTTCTGTTTTGTATACACATTCATTTGTACTTTTTTTAAGATTCCACATATAAGTGATATCATATAGTATTTGTCTTTCTTGTCTGACTTATGTCTCTAAGCATAATATTCTCTAGGTCCATCCGCATTGCTGCAAATGAAAGTAATTCATTCTATCTTATGGCTGAATAATATTTCATTATGTAGATAAATATATAGGCTTAAGAAGATATGGTATATTACATATATACATAATCTTCTGCTAATGGGTGCTTGGGTTGCTTCCATGTCTTGGCTATT